>NC_044356.1:35440427-36040427 GCF_007364275.1 Archocentrus centrarchus | reverse complement strand
GTGGGACTCCGGAGGCAGCTGACAGGTATCGACAGGCCAAGCGGAATGCAGCTCGGGTAGTGGCCAAAGCAAAAACTCGGGTGTGGGAGGAGTTTGGTGAGGCTATGGAAAAAGACTTTCGGACGGCATCGAAGCGATTCTGGCAAACCGTCAGGCGACTCAGGAGGGGAAAGCAGTGCTTCACTCACACTGTTTATAGTGCGGGGGGGGTGCTGCTGACTTCAACTGAGGCTATAGTCGGACGGTGGAAGGAATACTTCGAGGACCTTCTGAATCCCACTGACACGCCTTCTGTAGTGGAAGCAGAGTCTGGGGATGAGGGGGATGACTTGACCATCACTGGGGGTGAGGTCACTGAGGTAGTTAAACAACTCCTTGGTGGCAGAGCCCCTGGGGTGGACGAGATTCGCCCTGAGTTCCTGAAGGCTCTGGATGTTGTAGGGCTGTCTTGGTTGACACGCCTCTGCAACATCGCGTGGAGATCTGGGGCAGTGCCATTGGATTGGCAGACCGGGGTGGTGGTCCCCATCTTTAAGAAGGGAGACCGGAGGGTGTGCTCCAACTTTCGGGGGATCACACTCCTCAGCCTCCCCGGTAAGGTCTATGCCAGGGTGCTGGAAAGGAGGGTGCGTCCGTTAGTCGAACCTCGGATTCAGGAGGAACAATGCGGTTTTCGTCCTGGTCGTGGAACGCTGGACCAGCTCTTTATCCTCTCAAGGATATTCGAGTGTGCGTGGGAGTTTGCCCAACCAGTCTACATGTGCTTTGTGGACTTGGAGAAGGCATTCGACCGTGTTCCTCGGGGTGTTCTTTGGGAGGTTCTGCGGGAGTATGGGGTGTCTGGCCCATTGTTGCGGGCCATTCAGTCCTTGTACAACCACAGTGAGAGCTTGGTCCGTATAGCCGGTAATAAGTCGGATTCGTTTCCTGTGGGTGTTGGACTCCGTCAGGGCTGCCCTTTGTCACCGATTCTGTTCATAATTTTTATGGACAGAATTTCTAGGCGTAGCCAGGGGGCGGAAGGCTTCTTCCTGGGTGGCCTCAGAGTCTCATCTCTGCTTTTTGCAGATGATGCGGTTCTGTTGGCTTCATCGGGGGGGGGCCTCCAGCTCGCAGTGGAACGGTTCGCAGCCGAGTGTGAAGCGGCTGGCATGAGAATCAGCACCTCTAAGTCTGAGGCCATGGTCCTCAGCCGGAAAAGGGTGGAGTGCCATCTCCGGCTCAGGAACGAGTTCTTGCCTCAAGTGGAGGAGTTTAAGTATCTCGGGGTCTTGTTCACGAGTGATGGGCGAAGGGAACGGGAGATCGACAGGCGGATCGGGGCAGCTTCTGCAGTGATGCGGACGCTGCACCGGTCCGTCGTGGTGAAGAGGGAGCTTAGCGTAAAAGCGAAGCTCTCGATTTACCGGTCGATCTACGTTCCTACCCTCACCTATGGTCACGAGCTTTGGGTAGTGACCGAAAGAATAAGATCGCGAATACAAGCGGCAGAAATGAGTTTCCTTCGAAGGGTGGCTGGCCTCTCCCTTAGAGATAAGGTGAGGAGTGCGGCCATCCGGGAGGGGCTCAGAGTAGAGCCGCTGCTCCTCCACATCGAAAGGAGCCAGTTGAGGTGGCTCGGGCATCTGATTAGGATGCCTCCTGGCCGCCTCCTGGGTGAGGTGTTCCGGGCATGTCCCACCGGGAAGAGGCCCCGTGGTAGACCCAGGACACGCTGGAGAGATTATGTATCTCGGCTGGCCTGGGAACGCCTTGGGGTCCCTCCGGATGAGCTGGAGGAGGTGGCTGGGGAGAGGGAAGCTTGGGCTTCTCTGCTTAGGCTTCTGCCCCCGCGACCCGGCCCCGGATAAGCGGAAGAAAATGGATGGATGGATGGATGACAAATATGAAGTTGGGTTTTTTAGAGTGCAGCTTTAAAGGTGTGTAAATGTTTTCTCCATTTCTTCCACATAACCTGTAAATCTCCCAGACTGCTCACAATCAATATCAATCTATAAAATCAAAGAAAATCTAATGCATATTTTGTGCCATATGGTTTTAAAATGCACAATTTTATTATCAGTTCTATATTTAAAAAACATTTTTTTTCATTATTGTAATTCCAGAGTTGACAGGCTGAGAAAAAAAGAAGGGGGGGGGGGGGTAAGAGAGAGAGAGAGATAAGATAAAACTTTAATGATCCCCCGACGGGGAAATTTGTGCATTACAGCAGCTCAATACAGAGAAAAAATGAAAAGGATGAGTAAGAACAAATAACTAAACTAAAAACTAAAATTCAATAGAATAAAATAAAATAGCAAAAAACTATACACATATACATAAGCACTATATACATAAATATATATATCAGTGTCAATACCCACATTTACATATACACACATATACACACACGTCAAAACACTATATAAAGATATCAAATATTATATACATTTGTAGCCGGTAAGGTACACAGCATACACGGTATGCATTATATGGGTGAGTGTAATAAATAAAATGTATCTGGACTGTAAGGATAAAGTGATGCAGAGGAGGTAAAGTGTCCAAGTGACTCAAGACATTATGAAGTGTTGTACAGTCTAACTGCTGTTGGGATGAATGACCTGCGAAAGCGCTCCTTCCTGCAGCGAGGATGTTTCAGTCTCTGACTGAAGGAGCTGCTCAGCTCACCCACGGTCTCATGCAGAGGGTGATGGGGGTTGTCCATGATGGATGTCAGCTTTGCTAACATCCTCCTCTCACCCATCACCATCACAGACTCCAGAGGACATCCCAACACAGAGCTAGACCTCCGCACCAGTTTGTCGATCCTGCTCCTGTCCCTTTCGGTGCATCCACCCCCCCCCAGCAGGCCACTGCATAGAAAAGGGCAGATGCTACCACTGAGTCATAAAAGGTCTTTAACAGAGTCCTGCAGACACCAAAGGACCTCAGTCTCCTCAGCAGGTGGAGTCGACTCTGGCCCTTCTTATACAGGACGTCTGTGTTTGTAGTCCAGTCCAGCTTGTTATTGAGATGAACACCCAGGTATTTGTAGGAGACCACTGTCTCAATGTCCTTTCCCTGGATGTTCACCAGTGCTGTAGGGGGTGGCTTCCTCCTGAAGTCTATGATCATCTCCTTCGTCTTGCTGGCGTTGATTTGCAGTGTGTTGTTCTCACACCAGCCGACAAAGTCACTGATGACCCCCCTGTATTCCTGGTCGTTCCCATCTGATACGCATCCAATGATGGCCGTATCATCTGAGAACTTCTGTAGGTGGCAATGGTCTGAATTGTACCTGAAATCTGAGGTGTACAGACTGAACAGAAAGGGTGAGAGGACAGTGCCCTGTGGCGCCCCCGTGCTGCAGACTACCACATCAGACATACAGTCATGGCACCTCACATACTGTGGTCTGTTGGTGAGGTAGTTGATGATCCATGCCATCAGCTGCCTGTCCACTCCGGCTCCCTCCATCTTCCCTCTCAACAGTGCAGACTGGATGGTGTTGAAAGCACTGGAGAAGTCAAAGAACATGACCCTCACAGTGTTCCCTGCCTGCTCTAGGTGAGAGAGGGATCTGTGCAGCAGGTAGATGACGGCATCGTCCACCCCGATGCCGGGCTGGTAGGCGAACTGCAGGGGGTCCAGCGCTGAGCTCACCAGTGGGCGGAGGTGGTGCAGGATGAGCCTCTCCATGGTCTTCATCAGGTGAGAAGTCAAGGCCACAGGTCTGTAGTGGTTGGACTCCCTGGGATGTGCGATCTTTGGCACTGGAACTATGCAGGAAGTCTTCCACAGTTCAGGAACCCTCTCCAGATTCAGGCTCAGGTTGAAGATGTGCAGGACCACCTGACAGAGCTGGTCTGCACAATCCCTGAGCAGTCTGGAGCTGATTCCATCTGGACCCGCTGCCTTCCTGATCTTCGGCTTCCTGAGCTGACTTCTCACCTGATCAGCTGTGAGGTGGATGTGAGGCTGGGTTGGGGTGGGTGATGGGGCTGGCTCCGCTGTGGGTGAGGGTGAGGAGAGCGCAGGCAATGATGGCATTGCACCAGGAGAGAGGGGGGTCAGCATAGGGAAGGGGGCAGATGGGAGCTGAGGGGTGGGGGAGGTGGTCAACGACCCACAGTCAAATCTATTGAAAAACAGATTCAAGTTGTTAGCCCACCCCCGGTCAGCAGACACTGTGGCTCCTCCATTGTCCTCAAAGTGGCCAGAGATTTTTTTCATGTTTCTCCAGACTTCTCGGACTCTGTTATGTTGGAGCTGTTCCTCCATCTTCCTCCTGAAGCTCTCTTTGCCTCTCCGGATCTTGTATTTTACATCCTTTTGCACTCTCCTCAGTTCCTCCTTGTCTCCAGATCTGAAGGCCCTCTTCTTCTCGTTCAGCAGGGCCTTCAGCTCTGGGGTCACCCACGGTTTATTGTTGGAGAAGCACCGTACCTTCTTGGTTGGCACAGTGTTCTCCACACAGAAGTTCATGTAGTCTGTGATGCAGTGGGTGAGGGCGTCGATGTCCTCACCGTGAGGCCTGCAGAGTTCCTGCCAGTCTGTACATTCAAAACAGTCTCTCAGGGCCTCACTGCAGTCCTCAGACCACAGTCTTATTGTCTTCTTGGTGGGGGGTTTCCTCTTCACAATGGGGGTGTAGGTGGGGTGAAGAATGACCAGGTTGTGGTCTGAGTGGCCAAGCGGGGGTAGAGGTGATGAGCTGTAAGCCTCCCTTGTGTTAGCAAACAGCAGGTCTATAGTTTTATTGTCCCTTGTGTGGCAGTCAACATATTGGGTGAAGTTAGGGAGAGTGGAAGAAGGTGAGGCATGGTTGAAGTCCCCAGAGATGATAATCAGGGACTGCGGATGTGCCGTCTGTAACTGAGAGACGGTGGTGTGGATGTCCTCACAGGCTGCTGTAGCGTCGGCCGATGGCGGGATGTAAACAGTTAACACAATAACATGTGAAAACTCCCGGGCCAGGTGGTATGGTCGAACGCTAACCGCTAACAGTTCAATGTCTTTGGTACAGCGCTGCCTCTTCACAGTGATGTGTCCTGGGTTACACCATCTCTCATTAACGTACATCGCCAGTCCCCCACCTCTCCTCTTACCGCTCTCCCTCATGCTCCGGTCCGCTCTCACCAGCTGAAAGCCCTCCAATGTTACGACGGAGTCCGGTGTGTGGTCCGTGAGCCAAGTCTCCGTGAACAGCAGGAGGCTGCTCTGCTGGTACTCCCACTGCAGTCTGGTTCGCGCCGCCAGCTCTTCCATCTTGTTGGGTAAAGATCTTACGTTGCCCATGAGAATAGATGGAATGCTCGGTTTGTACCGTCTCCTCCTCTCCCGGTACTTCGCTCCAGCTCTGCATCCCCTCCTCCGACGCCGTAATTCCTTCGGAATCTCGGGTCGCTCCTCCGGGAGTACGCTCCTGTTGCACAGGGCTAACAGCTGATCCCGGCTGTAAACAATAGAGTGTCTCACCGGTTCTCCAGATGAAGTGGTGAAAAGTCCCAAAAAGAGTATAAGGAATGCCAGTACTCTAATGAAACTTCGCAGGTCCATGACGGGTTTGATATCTAATATAACTACGAAACTAAGAGTCTGAAAGAAAAACTAAAAACACAAGAAAAACACACAAGAAAGGGAAGTAACCTGGGAGCTGCAGTAACAGGCTGCCTACCGTGGCGCCATCTTGGAAAAAAAAAAAAAAAAAAAAAAAAAAAAAACGAAACAGGTTCATCAACTGCTGCACCTGTGAGAGAAAAAAAAATACAATACTTGGAAAAATAAATTCATGTGGGCTAAACAAAGCATGGTTACACAAACCAACAATTTTTTTGTGTTGTGATTGCATGACTGTGTCTGTGTCATGAAATGTACTCACTAATGAGGGCGGAAAGCCGCAGCTCCGCCCACCAGAAGTATGGAGAGAAAATTGACTGAAAATATCTGTGTGTCTGTAATGCAGGATTTGTGCGTAACTTGCTGGATTTGTAATTTTTTGTAATACACGAATCACCTGATACACACGCACAAAACGACGGTTACGAGTGCACAAAGTTTTTGAGACACATTTCAGCTTCCGGTGAGCTCCCAGATTCGTGTGTAACTTGGTGCGTTTAAATGCTGGTGCAAAGCTGGGTCATCTGAGTTTTGGTCGGGGTCTAGTGTTTTTTCCGCTGAACTTATTTCACTCTATACTTGTGCCGAAGTGGAAAAGACGATTTTCTGTGGAAGATGGGATACTTCAGCACCCTTTAGTTATAACACATACACCTACATCTACTTTTAAATATTCTAATACTGTTTACATATGCATTTGTGAGCTGTACAAATGTAATTACTTGGTTAAAAGAGACGACCACTAGGTGGTGCAATGCTTCTCTGGCTGGGAAAACAGCCAGTCAAATTCTGAGAGGCACGAAGGAAGCGTAGGAGACCGTTATTGCGGGGCATCATTAGTAGTGTTTAGATTAAGAAATTTAATGGAATTTATAATGTTTTTTTCTTGTTGTTGTTTTTATTTACAGTACATTAGTACAAGTACATTACAATTACAATGGAAATATAATTTGACTACATAGACATAGACTATAAAGACAGAACACAAATTCAATTAATAGGATGGCACAACTTAACACACTGTCTGACCAAAAACATAAAATTAAACAGTATTAGAATATTAGATGTAGATGTAGGTGTATGTGTTATAACTAAAGGGTGCTGAGGTATCCCATCTTCCACAGAATGAAAGAAGTTCAGCGGAAAAAACACTAGACCCCGAACAAAACTCAGATGACCCAGCTTTGCACCAGCATTTAAATGCACCGAGTTAGCACAAATCTGAGAGCTCTCCGGAAGCGTGAAATGTGTCTCAAAAACTTTGTGCACTCGTAACCGCCGTTTTGTGCGTGTGTATCAGGTGATTCGTGTATTACAAAAAATTACAAATCCAGCAAGTTATGCACAAATCCAGCGTTACAGACACACAGATATTTTCAGTCAATTTTCTCTCCATACTTATTTGGGCTTGACTTTCTTTCCGAGTGAAACTCCTTGATTCTTGGCGCCCCATAATAAAGCAAAAGACGACTGGTAGGTAGTTTGTCCCTTCCAAGCCCCCTTTTCCTGTTTATCATTCCTTCCCAAGCTGACCGGGCGCACACCCAAACAAACATAACAGCCCAGAGTGAGGAGGCAGCATAAGAATGAGCTCCAGTAAGTGGGGAAAATATAGAAAAAAATATATAATAAAGAGTGGGAGAAAGAGAGCGCACTTAAAGACTGGATCCAAGCTCGGATGGGAGACAGTGGCGCTAAAAGTGTTTATGCACTATATGCATAGGGGCGCCGCACAAGAGGGGGGCACCAACACGATGCAATGAAATTATTTCTCTAGTCGGCATTTTCTGTATTTAACAGCTGTGCATATGATATGATCAATAACAGAGGAACGGCGCTGATTAGGCACCCCTGCTCCTTCACCTCCCCTCCTCCTTTGGGGGGGGGGGGGGTGGATTGTGTCCGCATACACCTCTGAAAGTAGCTGCGGTCCTAATGGGAGACGTACCAAAGGCATTCTGCAGATTTTGCAAGTGTGAAATATGTGCTCACTATGCTGATTTAGTTCAACATGCTAATACAGAGAAGCACACACACAAAAAAAAACTGTGCACCCTTCTCTTCTGTGAGGCTAAGAACCATGGGTTTGACTGCTCCAACACAATGAGACAAAACAAAGAAGTGAGCTATACTATAGAGATATACTGTTTAAAAGCAGCCTCAGTTTTACACAGTGTTGTGGGTTGCCAGTTGGGCTTCTTTTGGGCTTGTTTTCATAGAGCTGGTTGCTTGTTTCTGTCGCGAGATCTGGCAACAGACAGATCCCCCCAGCCGAGGAGCAAGGGCCCCAGAGAACCCCCTCCCAGAAGCAGTCCCCTGCACAGGCTGGCAGCTCCTTCCCAGGGCCCCAGGCAGCTGAAAACCGCCCGACACCTCACCAAACGCAGAAGAACCCAAAGCCGCAATGGATCACAACCCCCAGGGGACCAGGTCAACACCCATGTCTAGGGCTGCAACGATTCATCAATTAACTCGATTAATTAGATTCTAAAAAATTATCGACACAAATTTACTGTTTCGCTGCTTCGTTTAAACTCTGCAGCGCTCAGCTGTCTCGGTGTAAGCGGCGCTCCTCACTAGCATTAGCAGCAATTATAGTACTCCGTCGTCTTTTTGTGGGTTTATTGGTGGCTGGCAAACCAACATAGAACTGCATTACCGCCACCTACTGGACTGGAGTGTGAATCACACACACACACACACACACACACAGAGTCTAAAAAGCTCTCCGTCACTGCGATGGATTTCCTTTAACACAGAGTGGATCATCTAGAGTTGCCACCTGTCTCCTAAAATACAGAACCCCGTATGTTACGGGACTCCGTGGAATACGGCTCCGTAACATGCGGGGTTCCGTACTTTACTGGACAGGTGGCAACTATCGCTGACATGCATTTCCACGCCTCCACTGCTCTCTGTGTGTCTGTGTGTGTTGTGCTCGCTGAGAATTTCAGCTGTTATTTTTGTCTTTACTTCAGCTGTAGCTACTAGTGGTGGGCGGATCGATCCAAACATCGATGATATCGATACCAAATTTAAATGGTAAATGGACTAGTTCTTATATAGCGCTTTTCTACTCAGTATGAGCACTCAAAGCGCTTATACAACCTGTTTTGCATTCACCCATGCACTCCCATTCATACAAGCACTTCCATTTTTACTAAGCTAAGTGCTTTTAATTACCTAACATTCACACGCATTCATACTCCGACAGAACGGTCGGAGAGCAACTTGGGGTTAAGCATCTTGCCCAAGGATACATTGGCACGTAGCCCGGAGTAGCCAGGATTCGAACCGCTGACCTTCCGATCAGTAGGTGACCTGCTCTACCTACTGAGCTACAGCCACCCCACATTTAGTATTGATATTGATCAATATCAGTGTAATGAGATCGATACTTTAGCTTCAGTGTCTCTCCTGTATGCAGTGCTGCGGTTTCATCAAAGATGTGAGCTGACTGTTTAAGTGCCACTCCTGTCACAGTACAGAGCAGGCACACTCTGCTCCACACAGTGTTTTGATGTCATACTGTCACGTGACACGTAACATATTTTACTTGGGAAAAAAAGGAATTTGCTTTAAATGTTTTATAACGTTTATAAAATCCAGAAAATTAGTGAATGAAGGGATATTTTTTAATTACATTTTTTCAATCATACTTTCTGAAAACTCTACCTGAAAAAAGTTTTAATTTGTTCTTGAGTGATCATTTTGTACACTTTATTCAAGAAAAGAAAATCAAAGAAAATCAAGAGATCACAATATATGTGGAAAATTATTTTATTACTGTTCTATTGTTTCAGAACAATAAAGTATTTTGCCCAGTTCTATCCTGGGTTTTAACTAATTAATGATCCAAAAAAAAAAAATCACAAAACACTTAAACATTAAGAAAACGCTTCATAATTATTAAAAAGTATTGGTATCGGTATCAGTAAAGGTGATACTGGCCCTGTATTTATTTGGTATCGGATCAATACCAAATCTTGCAGTATCGCACACCACTAGTAGCTACCAGAACTGGTTTGCTAGCGAGCGCGGGCCATTAGCACTAGCGATTAACTGCGCAAGCACAAAGAGGCGAAGCTGTTATAGACGGTGAGCTCAAGTAGTGAAAAAGGAAACGTTTTTCCAGCATCCAAAACAGCAGCTTTTTCTTTTAGTAACCACCATTAAATCTGTGAAACAGCTGGAGGTCCTTCATCAAGCACCTGATCAGCAAGTGTTAAGGTGAAGAAAAGAGAACTTTGTAGCTGCTCCATTCACCGCTGTTTGTTCACAGGCGAAAAACTGCAGTATGGAAGTTAAAATATGCAGATAAACTGTTCATAAAAAAAGTATTTCTTATCCGATTAATCAATGGAATAATTGATAGAATACTCGATTACTAAAATAATTGATCTAACCCATGTCAGAACATCCAGCCCTGCTCTGGAACCCTAAGGCACCCACACCCCGGGTGAGCAACCAGCAAGGAGCAGCAGGGAGGGAAGAAGGCCCAGAACCAGGTCCAGCCATACACACAAACACACACGCACTCACCCACACACACACATGCAGACAGACATTATTATTATGGGTACTGTTGGGGTTTACTTTTTACCCAAAGAATAAAATGACAAATGTTTAAAAGTAAACTCCAGGAAATTAATTAATAAACAGTGGCTGGAGCAAACAGACAATTTAATAAATAAATAGATACATTAGACCTTAGAAAGTGCCAGACTAACTTCCCAGTCTCAGTTTATCTTATCATTGAAGGTTCGGCCACAATACGTCCAATTAAAACATCACCATGTTCTGTTATTAATCTGGATAAGATTGCTCTGTATTGATTAACTGAAACATCAGGGGAGAAGATGTGCTTTTTCTACAAAACTTTATCACCGATGGGAGAAATGTGAGTAATGAGAACCAGCACTGGACAAGACCAATGATGAAGGCCAAACCGCAGCACTCACACTCTGTTTATGTGTAGATGAAGTATCACTATAGAAATGTTCTGGTTAGAGAGGAACACAGGAGGGGAGGGAGACAGAGCACACACAGGCACAGATAATAAATGGTGACCCGGACGGGATTTGTGAAGGAGGATGATTGGCATAAGAGGAGGGAGGGGAATATTTTCTCCACGACTCACCTCGGGACTTTAACTCCTCACACACTCACAGTGAGGCGTCAGCAATATGGGTAAGCAGAAGCCTGTTGGTTAACTGAAGTCTGCTGAATTGGGTGTTAATTTTTTTGTGAGTGAGGAGGAGGTAAGGTCACAAGAGAATAAATTTTAGAGAATCTGTTAAATAAACTGTTTAAAACTTGGAAGTATTGAAGCATCAGAAGAATGGTTGACAT
Source organism: Archocentrus centrarchus (assembly GCF_007364275.1). NCBI lineage: Eukaryota > Metazoa > Chordata > Actinopteri > Cichliformes > Cichlidae > Archocentrus > Archocentrus centrarchus. The sequence goes on along the minus strand of NC_044356.1, from coordinate 36,029,477 downwards.
TAAGAATTAAAAATAGTGGTTAAAAGAAACAAAGTTTCTTCATTCACCTTATTTACTCTGTTTATACCCCACTCTGTATTTAATCATTAGTTATTATTAATCTCTGTCTCTCTTCCACAGTGTGTCTTTTGTCCTGTCTCCCTGTGAAGTGTGTGGCTAAGAAAATTTCTTTGAATTAGAAATGACTCCTGAAAACCACAACATGAGGAATGGTTGTGTGAGAATTGGCTATATACCATGAGAGACATTTAAAATATTGATGTTTTTGCTGCATAGAGTATGAACAATGATTCATACTCTATGCAGCAGTATTGTTATGCATCATTGTTGCATAGATTTAAGGTAGTCTCATTGGGATAAAATAAGAAGTGAACGTTATTAATTGTTCGGACAATCTCTCGTGGTATATGTTGGCGGGAAAAATTATTATGAAAAGTGTTGTATGAACAAAGTAGAGACTGAAATATTGGCAGGAAATTGTTAGAAATTAGTTTAATAAAAGTGTGAATGAGTAAGACCTTTGAATGGTTTGAGTTGAGTGGTGGATTAAGTGGTGTCCTTGAGCTGCTGGCACCTCTAATTCATGTGTGAGTGTGTGTGAACAAATGAGCCTGCTGCAGTAAATGAAAAATCCTCAAAGAAACCAACAAAACAAAATTAAAGGTGTTTAAAGACCAAAGGTCAAATATTAAGGTTATAGCAAACATAAACAAAGAGGGAGATGTCCCTCACTCATTTATTAGGTAAAGCAAAAGTTTATATAAATCCTCTGCTTGATTTATGCAACTGAAAACAGAAGGTCAGGAATCTGGGAAAAATTCCCAAACTGGATCACATAGGAAAGGAAAAAGGAACAAGTGTCTGTTATTCCACAGTGTGTCTTTTGTCCTGTCTCTCCCCCCCTCAGCAGATGACTGCCCCCTCCTGGTTTTCTCTGTATTATTGTAGGGTCTTTACCCACAATACAAAGCGCCTTGAGGTGACTGTTTGTTGTGATTTGCGCTATATAAATAAAATTGAATTGAATTTGTGCTGTTGACTCATCAACATAAACAGGTTTTTCTTGGTGTGTGAAATAAAAATTATGTTTGTTCTCTTTTGTTTGATTTAAGACCTGTTTGGATCTTTTTGATATGAGAGTTTAGTTTGAGTGGGGTTGTTGTTAACACACTGCTGATGTGTGTTTGCTGTTCAGGGTTTTTCTGACTCCTCTGTAAATGTTAATCAGTGATGCTCAGGTCACGTCTGCTGTTGGTTTGATGGATGAATATCAGTAAAGCTGCACTGATGTTTATTTCCTTTCATATTCTAAAATAATTAAAATTTCTGTGTCCTACTGTGATCATTACAGAACGTACTGACCCTGCCCAGTGATTAATGGGCTAGTTCACAGACACAAGTTGAACTGTGACAGTAATAATGAAGCTGTAATAATGAAGCTCAGGCCCATCATTTGTCTTATTGACTCATGACAGTTAAACAGCCAAAGCTGCCCCCCCGGTTTACCGTTTAAATTGTAGTTTTGCACCAACAAGCTGATTCCCAAAGAGCTACTCTGTAGGAGCCAGTGTTTTAGTTCAGTTACCTGAGTCTTTTGCATGGTTATGTTTTTGATTCCCTCATGTTTCCCTGCCTCATTTGTCAAGTCTGTTTTTCTGTGTTCCTGTTTGTTCATTTCCTGTTTTACTTTGACAGTCTATTGTATCTTGTGCTCTGTATTCAGTTTTGCTTCCTCTGACTTGTTAGTGTGTGATTCTGTTCTCCCAGCCTGTTTCCACCCCCTCGTTGCCTGGTGTGTTCCTGTTGAGTGAGTTTCCTAGTTTTTCTGCTGGCTCTTCCAGAGGTTAAAGGTCAGTCCTGAGTGCTGCACTGGGCAGCCTGCCACAGCTGTTAGATGACAGTGCAGAAGTTTGTGGAAGCTGGGCAGAAGAAGTGCAGGTGTAAAAAAAGCCCCGCCTACAACAAACATCATCAGCAGGTTTGTTTTATAACAATCCTGCACTTTAAATTCTTTTAGTCTAATTTCTGTTCATGGTTATAGTTGATAGTATTATTACCTTCATTTAGTTTAGCCTCTCCGTGTCTGTGCCTTGTTTATTACTCCTGCAGTTCGATCTCTCCTGTGTTTGGGTTTAAGTTTTACTTCCTCTGATTTGTTTCACCTGTTCACCGTTTAAATTGTATTTTTGTTCCCACAAGCTGATTCCAAAGAGCTATTATAATAAACCATCCACATGATGTGCAGTGTGGAAATCTGTGGAAACTGAACAGAAGAACGGGCTACAACAACAACAGATGAACACAATCAGAGTCCTTAAAACACAAGAAAAAAATCCAGAAAATTTTACATTAAAAACTTTTTTCAGTTTTCAGTAAAGGAGCGCCGATCGACCTCCACAGGAAACATTCATTTATTCTACCTGCCAGCAGACCCTTCACACAGGAGATATTTGAACATGTAGTAGAAGTAATATACATGCATATTCATGAGGGGGGGCAGCTTTGGCTGTTTTACTGTCAATAAGACACATAATGAACCCGAGTCTCATAATGAACTGTTACTCATTGACAGGATCAGTTTCATAATGATCACAGCAGGACAGAAGTTTGGATTATTGGGACTTTATTGAAAAGCAAAGAAACGTCAGTGAATATTTACTGATATTCATCAAACCAACAGCAGACGTGACCTGATAATCACTGATTAACATTTACAGAGGAGTCAGAAAAACCACAAACACACGTCAGCAGTGTGTTAACAACAACCCACACAACACTTCACAATCTGAAACTTTAATATCACAAAGATTCAAACAGCTCTTAAATCAAACAAAAGAGAACAAACATCATTTTTATGATTTCACACACTAAATAAAACCTGTTTATGTTAAAATCATCCAGATTTCTTTAAGTCAAAATTAAACATAAAAGTAAAATATGTACAACATTTAGAAACTTTGTGCTCTTTGGACGCGTTAATAACGATGGATAACAAGTATTTTATTTTTTTTACTTCATGTATATTTACTGTGAATTCAATAAACTGATAATTTAGAGACGTCATAGAAACAAATGTGAGTCCAAAGCGTTGCTGATGGATCCAATCAGCTTCCATCGTTTCCTGTTTCCTCCGGAGGACTCAGAGCACAAAGTTCATCATCACGTTTACAAAGTTTAACAATTATGAGGAAAATCTCAGATTATTTCTAATCTTTTCAGATTGTTGCTGAGCTGCAGCTTCAAGAACTAAATGATCAGCAGCTGAATATCTATGAAGAGCAGAAAGCAGGTGTCACTACCTCTGTTTATGAATGTCCACATTTTATTATTATTGATTTATAAGGAAACCCCACACCAGGAACACTAAACTGTAAATATAGCAGATCTGTTTAAGATGATAAGATAATCATTATTAGTTATTATCACTCATGAAGGTTTAAGTCTGACTGTAAAATTATTTTCATTATTGTTTAAAGGTGATTTTTTTTCCAGGTGGGCACAGAAATGATCCAGATATGATGTTTTTGTTAAACATTTGTGACTCATGTTCAAAGTTGAATATTGATTAATAATCATCTACAACCAGATTCCCCAAAGTTCCATCATTTCCTGAATAATCCGTGACGTTCCAGTTTATGGAGAACGAGGCTCCGCCTCTCGTTTCAGTGCATTTATCCATAAACCTGAAGAGAGTAAAACAATGTTTGCATTGTTCAGCTGCACAAACAACAGATTTACATCATCATTAAAATATTCCAGTTCATTTGAGGATTTAATTTATTTGATTAAACTGATTTAATAAAAACACACGAGTCTCTCTGAAAGCAGGGTTCGTTTTCCAGGATCAAATTCAAGCACTTTTTAAGCATTTTTAAAGGTCCATTTTCAAGGTTTTCCAGCACATTAAGGGCTCATTCACAATTATCAACACTCTTTTTCAGCCCCCCCCCCCCCCCCCCCCCAAAAAAGTGTACAAAGAAAATTTTGATCTTTTTTCATGACATTTAATTTCTCCTGGTTTCTATTTTAATATAACAGGAAGTATTAAAAACATCCTGGTGTTGAAAAATCTTGGTATCAAATATGCTCTTTCTGTGTATTAAAACATTGTACTGTACTGCATGTACACAAAATGTACACACCAGCACACTGCAGTGGAGCACTTTGTCATCTGAAGCTGCTCTTGTGCCAAAATCTGATGTATTTACCAAAAAAAATGATTGCTGGTGTTTATGTTGTTCATTTTTCACTCATTTTGAGTCATAAAGAACGTTCCTGCAGCACGTGAACCTGCATCACGTGAACCTGCAGCAGCGCACACACACAGCAGACACTTGTGTGTTCGATGTTTCTTTGTGCGCTGCTAAATTTACTCACATTAAGTTTTTTTCTCACGTGACTACTGACCTAAATATTATTCCATATTCATTTTATCCATAATTGGAATTTGCAGTTTTCCAGTGAACACTCATTAAAACTGCGACTCTGTCTTCAGGGGAGGGGGGGGGGGGGGGGGGGGGGGGGTCCACAAACAGACTGACAGGTCACAGCAGACGTGCTGTAAAAATGATAATTTTAGTCTTTCTGACTCATTTTATTTCTCTGTTTCATAAGTGAACTATTCAATCAGATGTTTTTTTTTTTATATAAGTGGTTACATTTTCAAACATTTTCAAGCACTACATTCAAACTTCAAGCACTTTTCAAACCTTGAAAAGACAATGTTAAAATCCAAGGACTTCCAGCACCTGTATGAACATTGCTAATATGATTTAATCTTATATCAAAGCACTTTCCTCTGGTTATGTATAAAAGGAGAGTTTACAACAGTCACAATATTGTAGTTTTAACATGATAAACTCTGCAGTGACTCACTGAGTGCAGAGGAGCTGTTGGTCCTTCAGGCTGTAGGAAGCATTTGTTCCTGAACCTCAGATTTCTCCACAGCTGCAGGTCAGAATCACACAGTTAGAAACACACATCCTGCTCTGAGCGCACACTTTTACAGGTAACACAGGCCTGAGGAGACTTTAGGTTCAAACACACAAACAATATTTCAGACATCAGAGGAAACAGATGAAGCTTAACTTACGGGACGGGGGACGTTTGTCTGCAATAAAGAGAAAGAAATGCATAAACTTAGTATTTAATTATAAATGTTACACTTTTCTTTTCACAAATGATAAAAATCATGAAACATAATTTAGTAATTTAATTTTCAGTGTGGATAAAAACACTGACGTGTTCATGATTCATGAAACCTGTTACATGTTAATCTGACTGAGTGAATATTAATGAATCAAAGTGTTTTATAATGACTGACAAAATCATTTTGTTCATAAGGAACACGTTCAGGAAAAGTTCTGAAACCAAACCTGCTGCAGAGGAGAAACTTTTTAAAGCAGCTGAAACGATTTCTGAGGAGGAAACTTTCTGCTCTGTGTGTGTGTGTGAGAGTGTGTGTGTGTGAGTGTGTGTGTGTGTGTTCTAATAACTGAGTTGTTGTTGTTTTGTTTCCTGACTCACAAACTGAGGCTCAGGTTAGAAGTTCTGACAAACAGCTTCAGTGATTATTGGGTTTAATATTGAGGATCTAAAAATGATCATTTTGTGTTTGAAGTTTGTTCTTTGTGACTCAAAGAGTTCAAATATGATCTAACCTGAAACTATCTGATTTATTTCTGTGCTAATAATTTAGTTCCATCTGCATCTGTAAATAATAACTAATCAATTATTATTACTTGATTATTGATTGTTTGCAGTGTACAAACAGATCCAGGTAGTTCTGCTCTCTCACCTGTTTTCTTTTTGTAAATAATGAATCCGATCACAGCGATGGCAGCGAGAACGACCACAGCAACAACCACAGGAATGATCATGGAGAGAGAACCTCCTGCAGATCAATAGAAAATAATCAATCAGCCTCTTTATAGATACAAATGTTTGAACCAATAATTTCATCCCTACAATAAAAGTTCTGATATATTTAAATTAATGGCAGCTTCACCATTAAAGCTGAATCTGTTAACAGAACACTAATATATGATTCTGTCTTCTTCCAAAACTCTCCATTAGTTACATAAATACAGATTTTATCATTAACACATGTGAACATGGCTGAATGTGATGAAAAACTAAATTTAGTCTCTAGAGCACAAAAACACAATAAAAGAAATAAAGTTGGATTTAAACTAAAGTGTGTTATTGATTATTAAACTGATGTAAATGACAGAAACTAAAGGAAACCTGTGAGCTGCAGGAGCGTCACAGGAAACTGTAAAAGTCTGTTTCCCATGTTTGTCTCCTCTGATCTCAGTCTCACCTTCATTGCTCCTGATTCCTGTTTTCTCCAGTTTGGTGCTGATGTCCTGGTTCACACCTGAGAGCTGAAACACACAGCTGTACCTGTCCCAGTCCTCAGGTCCAACTGCTGAAAGGTCCAGATCAACACTCATCTGGAAGGTCCCGTCATTGTTGGGGAGGATCTCTCCTTTGTGCACACCTTCATGAAGCTCCTCTCCATCTTTTCTCCAGAACATCTCGGCTCTGTTGGGATGGAAACCTGTAGCGTGGCAGCTGATGGGAGAGGAGGAAGACCTCTGGAGGAGAGACACTGAGGGAGGGACTGAGGAGTAAAGAGAAACAGTTCATTCTTTATTATTATTATTAATTATTATTATCAGCAGAGTAACTTCTTTGTGATGTGATGCAGTTTGTGAGCCTCAGATTAATAGAAATGCTGTGAAGTTAAAACAGTGAGTTATAAAGTGATGATAACACTGTGACACACATGCAGGAACTGAGGAAACCAGACTGATGAGGTGGAGAAAGAGTCAGACACATTTTAATGTGGCAGGAAATCAGAAATATGATTTATTATTATCACTCTAACTCTGCTCATATGAACTCACCTGTTCCCATCAGAGAGCTCCTCCCATATTTCACGTACTTCTTGAGCCACTCAGGACAGATCTGGGTGAGGTAGGTCTTCTCCTGTGCAGTGAGAGCTTTGTTACTGTCCCACTTGTGTTTGGTGATGACAGCCTGCGGATTAGGAGCGATCCACGTCTGTGTCTTCAGGTCAAATGATATGAAGTCCTCTCCATCATAACCAAACTGGTCAAATCCATTCAGCTCATCAGTCTCTTCATCCCACTCACAGCCGTACATCCACTGAACACTGTGAACACCTGACAGAGAAACAGAGACTCTGCAGTGAACCACAGACAGCCTGCAGCACTGACACAGACACACACAGAGGAGCTGCATTAACTGCTGCTGCAGCCAATCAGGATCAATAATGAGATTTTAGAGAGACTGCAGGAAACACACTTCATGTTCTGTAGCACAGAAACTTCCTGTCTCCACACAGGTGAGCTACAGGTGTGGGCGGAGCCTGTTTCACTCGTTGTTTCTGAGTGTTTATGATGCACACACACACACTGAGGTCATGAAGTTAATCTGTAGTTTTACATATTTAAGGCTGATGATTTGTGTCGTTATTGATTATGTAACAAACACCTTTTGATTGATTAATTTTTATCAAAAGAAGAAGAAATCGTTCTTTCAGCTCCTCAAACCTGAAGTTTGTTTCTGTGATGATGAACTGACATATTTATCACATCTGCTCAGATCCAGCTGTGAGCAGATTCCTCCTCTAAAATACTAAAACATTAATGATATTATGGGATGTGGGACATCAGAGAGCATCTGTGGGAGGAGCCTGAGCGGCGTGGATGCAGGTGGAGGGCGTTCCATCAGTTTTCTTTGTGTCACACCTGCAGTCACGTGTGCGTCTGCGGGGCTGTGAGTGTTTTTGTTACTGTGATGCTGTTTTGTGTGTCTGTGGGATAAACAGCAGCATTGTGTAGTCGGTAACATTTACTGTGCAGGAAAGTCGATCAGCTCGTTACTGATTCTGTCCATCAGTTTTTGTGCTCACATCAGGAGCTTTCAGGGATTCTCACTGTACTCACACACTTCTGTCAATAAAGCTCTGATTGGACCATAAAAGAAAAGACTGATTGACGTGTCCAGAGGGGACACACGCACACACACACAGGAGCCTCGGACGACGTGATGCGATGCTTCCTTACTTCCTGTTCCTGTTAAAAACTCTGTAATTGTTTCAGCGAGCCGGGGGGAGCGAGGGGGGAGCGGAGGAGGAGGTGCAGCTGATGGATGATCCCGGAGCGCTACGGTTACAAACATAGTCGTAGGTGTGGTACGATGCACGCGCAGTAACCTGTTACTGAACTCATCTGACATCATTAATGAGGTGGTGACATCATCAGGGTGATGTCAGCAGGTTGTGAGCTTCTCTCAGAGATATTTGTGTTATTTTTGTGCCCCTGTGGCTCTTTGTGGTTCTCAGTTAAACAGTTTTTGTGGTTATGAAGCACAAAAATATCTAAACTGAATGATTTTGTTGCAGCTCTGCAACACACAAACAAAATCAGCACAAACTCTGCACTGCGACACGTTTCCTGACACACACACAGAGTTCAGACCGGAGGAAACGTGGAGACACTGACGGCAACTTTAGCAGCAACACTTTGACTCAATCATCACGTCTCAGGTTCATCAGCCTGTTATTGATCCCTGATAGGAGCTGATTGTTACTCCATCAATGTGTGTTCACCTGAATCTGAAATATTATTGGAGCCAAATGTTATTAAACTGTGACATCGCAGCACATCTGCAGTGAAATGATGATCAATGATTTCATCGGTGGATCTTTTTTTATTCCTGTGATTATTTGATTGGAACTGATCAGAAACTTCCTGTAAACATAAATACTCTGATTACACGTTTCAGAAATATCACAAAAAAATACAAAAATAACGTTCAGATGGAAAAAGTTTCTGTAAATGTTTCTGAGTCGAAAAGCTTTTTAGTTTAATCTTCGGTGACCAAACAGCTGATTGTGTGTGTGTGTGTGTGAGTGTGTGTGTGTGAGCTGCTGATCCATAATTAATGTTCAGCATCTGCAGACAGAGGTCAGAGGTCATGCGCAGCCTGCAGCATCAGGATCATCATTCATTTATTTTAGTTAGAGAAACTTTATTAAAGGCAGGAAAATATCAGCAGCTGATCTGAGTGTGACGACGTTTATAGTTTATAGATTAATTTCATTAAACTGCCAAATCATGAAGTTTCCACAGTTTGTGCTCTTTGTGTGATTCGTGATGTAAAAATGCATCGAGCAGCTTTTTTATTCTTCTGAATCTTTGTTTTATTAACAGATTTCAGTATTTTCAGTATTTTTAACACAAATTAATTTTTATCGTTCCTGCTGATTTTCTGAGTTTTTGGTTAATTGATGAAAAATAATCATCAAAGTTTCAGAGGCTCAAATTCTATAAAACTATAACCTGTAAATATGATTTATTTAATATAAATGACATCATTACATATAAATGTGTAATAATGTAAATCTGTGCTCGGAATAAAACTTTTAATGTGAATCTGATTAATACTGACAAATAAAACATGTAAACAGGAAGAATGAGAGAAAAATAAACAGAAACAAACCTCCAGTTTGGTTGAAGCGCTGCTTTGCAATTTCAATGTTGGCTTTGAACGTCTGCTGGGCACCCAGACAGCGTGCAGTCTCTCTCTCCAAGTACTGAGGATCCTCTGCTGTGACTTTATTCATCCAGTCCTGTTTGAGCACCTCTTTCTCTGTGTCACTGTCATAGTGAACCATCTGAACATCATCAACCATCCCAACTTCCACAAACTGTGGGAAGTTTGGGACTTCAGAGGATGCAGTGAAGAAATACTTCATAGAGTGGGTCACTGTGGGAACAGTTAATGTGACATCACAGATTTATATTTTTAATGAACAATAAAAAAACTAGAACTCATTAAAGACATAATAATCCTGCTGTCCCCTCAATAAAGATTCATGAATAAATGTTCTGCTTCATATTCTGATGGTTTCTCTTTAAAACTGTAATTCTGTATTTAACAGAATCAGTTTGTATAAAAATATTTTCAGCTCAGTTTTCATCATTAATGCTTTCACCCATCAGGACTTTATGAGTTTTCTTCTGTGGTTATTGATCCATAATTGTGTTTGAATATGAAGCAGATCCAGTTTCAGCCTCACGTCTGTTTTCTTTTCTATCTTTGATGTTATTGATTATATGAACTGATTCACTTTAATGTGACTCCAGTTTTTGGTTATGAAGCCTTTTTCTAAACCATAAAACATAAATAATAAAAAATCCAGACCATCATTTTCATGTAAACATGAAGGACTGTTGTTAAAGGTTTTTGTCCTAAAATCTGTGATGATCAAATTATTGATCAAACCAGAGCTGATGTAAAAATATTACTTTACACAGATATTGATTTTACTTTGTGATCAGGTTTGAGGCTGAGTTTGATAAAGTATCAATCAAATCCTCTTCCAGCTACATCCATGTATGTCACATTATTGATTATTGATTGATTATTGAGTTTAAACTCCTCCCGTTAGCGCCCCCTGGTGGAGATAACTGAGTTTTTAATGAATAATGAATAATAATGAATAAAGTGTGTCGGTGATCAAAGACGTCAGTGTCTCATAAACTGATTATAATGATGAAACAAAAACAGTGAATTTATATTCAGACTTTATTTATGATATCTGAGCGTTTGTTCAGATTCACGATGCAGAAATGTTATTCTGGGGGGGGTGCTATGAAGGTTCATCTGTTCTTTCAGTTTTCAACACTCAGACACAAGATATTTTCTTGGGGGTGTTACAGTAAAATCCCTCACTTATGTTCCAGGACCACCGCGATAAGTGAAAATCCGCTAAGTAGGAACGCTATATTTATTTTAATACTTATACATTATTTTAGTAGTTATACACTATTTTAAGTTTTTATAAACCCTCCCTACACACTTATACACCAAATATATACATTACTGTACAACACGTACTACGCATGTGAAGAACGAGTACCGCAAAAACCCGCGATACTGCGAAAATACCGCGATAAATATTTTAATTCAATTCAATTCAATTTTATTTATATAGCGCCAAATCACAACAAACTGTCGCCTCAAGGCGCTTTGTATTGTGGGTAAAGACCCTACAATAATACAGAGAAAACCCAACAGTCAAAACGACCCCCTATGAGCAGCACTTGGTGACAGTGGAAAGGAAAAACTCCCTTTTAACAGGAAGAAACCTCCATCAGAACCAGGCTCAGGGAGGGGCAGTCATCTGCCGCGACCGGTTGGGCTGAGGGGAGAGAAAGACATGCTGTGGAAGAGAGCCAGAGATTAATATCAATTAATGATTAAATGCAGAGTGGAGTATAAACAAAGTAAATAAGGTGAATGAGAAACAGTGCATTATGTGAACCCCCCAGCAGCCTAGGCCTATAGCAGCATAACTAAGGGATGGTTCAGGGTCACCTGATCCAGCCCTAACTATAAGCTTTATCATAAAGGAAAGTTTTAAGCCTAATCTTAAAAATAGAGAGGGTGTCTGTCTCCTGAATCCAAGCTGGGAGCTGGTTCCACAGAAGAGGGGCCTGAAAGCTGAAGGCTCTGCCTCCCATTCTACTCTTAAGTATCCGAGGAACCACAAGTAAGCCAGCAGTCTGAGAGCGAAGTGCTCTGTTGGGGTGATATGGGACTATGAGGGCTTTGAGATAAGATGGTGCCTGATTATTCAAGACCTTGTATGTGAGGAGAAGAATTTTAAATTCTATTCTAGATTTAACAGGGAGCCAATGAAGAGAAGCCAATATGGGAGAAATCTGCTCTCTCTTTCTAGTCCCTGTCAGTACTCTAGCTGCAGCATTTTGGATCAGCTGAAGGCTTTTCAGAAAGCTTTTAGGACAGCCTGATAATAATGAATTACAATAGTCCAGCCTAGAAGTAATAAATGCATGAATGAGCTTTTCAGCATCACTCTGAGAAAGGATGTTTCTAATTTTAGAAATATTGCGCAAATGCAAAAAAGCGGTCCTACATATTTGTTTAATATGTGCATTGAAGGACATATCCTGGTCAAAAATGACTCCAAGATTTCTCACAGTGTTACTGGAGGCCAAAGTAATGCCATCCAGAGTAAGTATCTGGTTAGACACCATGTTTCTAAGATTTGTGGGGCCGAGAACAAGAATTTCAGTTTTATCTGAATTTAGAAGCAGGAAATTAGAGGTCATCCAGGCCTTAATATCTTTAAGACATTCCTGCAGTTTAACTAATTGATGTGTGTCATCTGGCTTCATTGATAGGTAAAGCTGAGTATCATCTGCATAACAATGAAAATTGATGCAGTGCTTTCTAATAATACTGCCTAAGGGAAGCATGTATAATGTAAATAAAATTGGTCCTAGCACAGAACCCTGTGGAACTCCATAATTAACCTTACTGTCTGAAGAAGACTCCCCATTTACATGAACAAATTGGAGTCTATGAGATAAATATGATTCAAACCACTGCAGTGCAGTACCTTTAATACCTATAGTATGCTCTAATCTCTGTAATAAAATGTTATGGTCAACAGTATCAAAAGCGGCACTGAGGTCCAACAGGACAAGAACAGAGATGAGTCCACTGTCAGAGGCTGTAAGAAGATCATTTGTAACCTTCACTAATGCTGTTTCTGTACTGTGATGAATTCTGAAACCTGACTGAAACTCTTCAAATAAACCGTTCCTCTGCAGATGATCAGTTAGCTGTTTTACAACTACTCTTTCAAGAATCTTTGAGAGAAAAGGAAGGTTGGAGATTGGCCTATAATTAGCTAAGACAGCTGGGTCAGTGATGGCTTTTTAAGCAGAGGTTTAATTACAGCCACCTTGAAGGTCTGTGGTACATAGCCAACTAATAAAGACTGATTGATCATTTTTAAGATTGAAGCATCAATAATTGGAAAGACTTCTTTGAACAGTCTAGTAGGAATGGGATCTAATAAACATGTTGCTGGTTTGGAGGAAGTAACTATTGAAGTTAACTCTGAAAGATCAACTGGAGCAAAAGAGTCTAAACAAATACCAGCAGTGCTGAAAGCAGCCGAACATGAAGAATAATCTTTGAGATGGTTATGAATAATTTTTTCTCGAATGTCTAAAATTTTATTTGTAAAGAAATCCATGAAGTCACTACTAGTTAACGTGAAAGGAATACTCGGCTCTACAGAGCTCTGACTCTTTGTCAGCCTGGCTACAGTGCTGAAAACAAACCTGGGGTTGTTCTTATTTTCTTCAATTAATGATGAATAGTAAGATGTCCTAGCTTTACGGAGGGCTTTTTTTATAGAGCAACAAACTCTTTTTCCAGGCTAAATGAGCATCTTCTAATTTAGTGAGACGCCATTCCCTCTCCAGCTTTCGGGTTATCTGCTTTAAGCTGTGCGTTTGTGAATTATACCACGGAGTCAGGCACTTCTGATTTGAAGCTTTCCTTTTCAGAGGAGCCACAGTATCCAAAGTTATACGCAGTGAGGATGTAAAACTATTGACGAGATAATCAACCTCACTGGGAGCAGATTTTAGGTAGCTGCTCTGCACTGTGTTGGCACTGAAGAGCATAACAATGAAGGAATTAGATCCTTAAACTTAGTTACAGCACTTTCAGAAAGACTTCTACTGTAATTAAACTTATTCCCCACTGCTGTGTAATCCATTAAAGTAAATGTAAATGTTACTAAGAAATGATCAGACAGGAGGGGGCTTTCAGGGAATACTGTTAAGTCTTCAGTTTCTATGCCATATGTCAGGACAAGATCCAGAGTATGATTAAAGTGGTGGGTGGGCTCCTTTACATTTTGAGAGAAGCCAATTGAATCTAACAATAGATTAAATGCAGTGTTGAGGCTGTCATTCTCAGCATCTACATGGATGTTAAAATCACCCACTATAATTATTTTATCTGAACTGAGCACTAAATCAGATAAAAAGTCTGAGAAATCAGACAGAAACTCTGAGTAAGGACCAGGTGGACGATAGATAATAACAAATAAAACAGGTTTTTGATTTTCCCAATTAGGATGGACAAGACTAAGAGTCAGGCTTTTAAAAGAATGAAAACTTTGTCTGGGTCTTTGATTAATTAATAAGCTGGAATTGAAGATTGCAGCTAATCCTCCTCCTCGACCTGTGCTTCGAGCATTCTGACAGTTACTGTGACTCGGGGGTGTTGATTCATTTAAACTAACATATTCATCCTGCTGTAACCAGGTTTCTGTAAGGCAGAATAAATCAATACGTTGATCAATTATTAAATCATTTACTAATAGGGACTTGGAAGAGAGAGACCTAATGTTTAACAATCCACATTTAATTGTTTTATTCTTTGGTGCAGTTGATGAAGCTGTATTATTTATTGTTTTTGAATTTTTATGCTTAAATAGCTTTTTGCTGATTTTAGCTTTGGTTTTTGGTGGTCTGGGAGCAGGCACCGACTCTATGGGGATGGGGTTTTGGGGGATGGCAGGAGGAGAGAAGCTGCAGAGAGGCGTGTAAGACTGCAACTCTGCTTCCTGGTCTCAACCCTGGGTAGTCAGTTTTTAGGAGGGTTAATAAATTTGGCCAGATTTCTAGAAATGAGAGCTGCTCCATCCAAAGTGGGATGGATGCCGTCTCTCCTAACAAGACCAGGTTTTCCCCAGAAACTTTGCCAATTATCTATGAAGCCCACGTCATTTTCTGGACACCACTCAGACAGCCAGCGATTCAAGGAGAACATGCGGCTAAACATGTCGCTCCTGGTCTGATTGGGGAGGGGCCCAGAGAAAACTACAGAGTCCGACATCGTTTTTGCAAAGTTACACACCGAGTCAATATTAATTTTAGTGACCTCCGATTGGCGTAACCGGGTGTCATTACTGCCGACATGAATAACGATCTTACCAAATCTACGATTAGCCTTAGCCAGCAGTTTCAAATTTCCATGAATGTCGCCTGCTCTGGCCCCTGGAAGACATTTGACTATGGTCGCCGGTGTCTCTAGCTTCACGTTTCTCAAAACAGAGTCGCCAAAAACCAGAGTTTGTTCCTCGGCGGGTGTGTCGCCGAGTGGAGAAAAACGGTTAGAGACGTGAACAGGTTGGTGGTGTACCCGGGGCTTCTGCTTAGGACTACGCTTCCTCCTCACCGTCACCCAGCTGGCCTGTTTTCCCTGCTGCTCAGGATCTGCTGGGGGGGAGCTAACGGCGGCTAAGCTACCATGGTCCGCACCCGCTACAGGGGCCTGGCTAGATGTAGGATTTTCCAGGGTGCAGAGCCGAGTCTCCAGTTCAGAAAGCCTGGCCTCCAGAGCTACAAACAGACTACATTTATTACAAGTACCGTTACTGCTAAAGGAGGCCGAGGAGTAACTAAACATGTGACACCCAGAGCAGGAAAGTGCAGGAGAGACAGGAGAAGAAGCCATGCTGGTAGTGAGTCGGCTAAGGGCTAAGCTACTAGCTGAGCTAAGCTAGTGAATTTCTAAAAACAAATAAAGTGAGTAATGTGAATACAGGTGATTCAGCAAAGAGTATGCTATTTAAAGTAGGTGAAGATTACACTAAAATATGTTATTATCCAGATAAATCGAGTTATACAGATATAACAGCTAACAGACAGCAAAACACTGTGCTCCGAAACAGGAACAGGAAGTGATACAATACCGCAGTGAGAGCCAACACCAATTTTACACTAATATTGATTGAAAACAGCGAAGCGTGGAGGGATTTGGTGACAAAGTTAACAAAAACTGATCTGAATTTATCTTTTTGGTCGTTTGGAGACAAAAGTGCGTCAAAAACAGTTTAAAGTGTGAAAATGCAGAAACTATCACAGCTGTGGGCAGGATCGATTTAACCTGTGCTTTATTTATTTATTAATTACTAAACTTTATTTTTCGTCTACACTTCACTGCTGATTATTAGGGATTAATTTAAACAGACGTGATTTAATTGTGCTAAAATGATGGATTCATATAATCCACTCGGATCTATTACAGATAAATATTTAGCGCACTGCAGCTCTCAAACATCCGTCTGTTTTTATTCCAAATTATATAAATTTAACAATAACACAGAAACATAAACAGACCAAAGCATAAACTCCAAACTGACCTGCGGCCGCCTCCTGGATTCCCAGGACCACCAGGATCATCAGGATCATCAGGATCTTCATTTTAACCTCCGGGATTTGAACCTTCAACACTCGAAGCGCTTCGCTGTCTACAAAAACTGACTCTGCGCTTCCAGCTCAGAGATCAAGGCTGAAATAGGAGAACCAGGAGTGACGTCACCATCATGGTCCATCGGAGCCAATAGGAATTTAGCCTGAGAGCAAACGTCACCTAAATCTGGGTTAAACTCACATAGTGAGGTTATTAACGAAAGTGAAATTAAAAGGTCCTCATTTGAAGCGGGAAGGGGGGGGGCTGTGTGGATGATGAAGAATATCAAATATGACGTCACTGAGTTTCTGCCGTGTGTCCAGAGGAGGGATTAATATGAGCACTTTATCATTAAGTCATTTTGTGGTATTTTGATCCTGTATTTATGTGAGTATTTTCAGGTACAGTTACAGTACAGGTCTGATACCTGTTGGTATAATGAAGTCTTTTACTGACCCTCAGAGGTCAAACACACTGTAACCTTGGAAACACCAAGAAATAAATAAATAAATAAATACAAAGCGCAGCAGAAGTGATTTAGGGGACACAATAATGTGACAGGTTAAAAGCAAAGGAGCAAACATGTCTCTCATAAATGTATCCAGAGTTAATATGAATCATGTGATCAGAACATATTATTTGGCATCTTTCTCTCCCTCTGAATCACTTCTGCTTTATTTATTTATTCATTTATTTATTTCCTGCTGTTTCCAGGTTACAGTGTGTTTGACCTCTCAGGGAGTCCATATTTAGCCTCTGTGTGATCCTCTGAACTTTAATGAAACCCAGAGAAATAAAAGTAAACACAAAGAGTCGATCAAACACAAACTTTAGATCCCAGCGTCTCGAACCGCGGTCAAGTGAGCCGTCAATTCTGAGCCGCGGTCAAGCCAGCCGCAGATCAGCCGCCGCTTAAATTTTCTTGCGCTTCTACCCTAAACTTTATGGTAATGCTCGTCCTTCGTTGCCGATTTCTGTACAGCGGAACAAAAATAACCTGTAGTTGCTTTTGATTTATATATGTGTTCTCGTTCTGTAAAACACTATGACATATAACAATAACATTTATTAAATTATGGATTTTAAGACCAAGTTGTGGTGTGTGTGTGTGTGTGTGTTTTTGCGAAATTGGGAGAAGTACAGCCCCAGAAGTCCTATTTTTTTCCTCAGTAAAGATGTGTTCCTTTAGTCGTGTGAAATTTGATTTCATTACAAATTTATTCAAGTCTTCATCATGGCCTGCACAGCTGATTTTGCAGACATGTGCGACAGGTTCCAGCCTGACAACCCGCTTAACACAATAAGCGCAATAGGATGGATGGATGGATGTGGCTAATATTCATGCAGAAAATCACGAGAAATAAACCCAGGGTCAAGTTATAGGACTGTACAATTGTAATTATAAATTGACAGTTCTGAGCCTGCTTAATGAACTCAGTCCAGTGTGGTTACATTTTTTATATAAGGCCATTAAAGCTTATCATTGATAGCTGACATAAAGATTTTCTGTATATTCAACTTCTGCCTTATCCACTCTACCTGGGTGTGAAATTTCATCAAAGGCTAGTTAAGGACTCCACTTAAATTACACAACAATTCTGCACAAAATTCACCAAGGTTTGTTCAATATGGAAAATATCAAATTAAAAAATTCATAAAAAATCAGCATAGGAAGTTGACGTGAAAATATCAACAGATTATCACTCTGGCTGACCCCTTCTGCATGTGGACCCAGTTTCATCACAAATAACTGCAGGAATCCACAGTAATCAAGTGACAAATCCACTAATATTCACCAAGGTCCATGAAATATGGAAAATATATTAAAATATTCATAAAAATTCAGCAATGGAAGTTGACGTGGAAATCTCAACAGATTATCACTCTGGCTCTTTCTTTCATGTCAAACTACTTCCAGTACATATTACCTGATAACATATGTTGCAATTGTGCCCACATGTCTCTTGGAGATGTTTGTAAACAGATGCTCTTCACCCCCGCCCCGTGTTGTGACTTGTATGAACTGGTATCCTGGCAACCAAGGCTGACTGTACCATCTTATCATGAACATTATCATGAACTGCTGGTCTGGAAGCTGTGTGTCCATCACAGCATCCTGCTCGTCTCCGCTGGCAGCCCCTCCCCTCCCCACTCTAGTGCGCTCCAGGCTTTAAATGTGCTGCTGCTTTGCTGAGGTGTTTTTTTGGAACCTCGTAAAGTGTTCATAATGAACACAGTACGAGATGATTTTTTTGAACCTACCTATCCCAGTGTATCTCTTTCTGTTTTCCTGCTAAAGGTAGCGCCGGTAAAATGGCTGCATGACCTCAGACACCTGTCCCCCCTGTTTGTGTTTGTCTCTATGTTTGTATTTCTTGGATGGGTGTTCTGTTAACTGTAATGGTATAATTCACAAACGCACAGCTTAAAGCAGATAACCCGAAAGCTGGAGAGGGAATGGCGTCTCACTAAATTAGAAGATGCTCATTTAGCCTGGAAAAAGAGTTTGTTGCTCTATAAAAAAGCCCTCCGTAAAGCTAGGACATCTTACTATTCATCATTAATTGAAGAAAATAAGAACACCCCCAGGTTTCTTTTCAGCACTGTAGCCAGGCTGACAAAGAGTCAGAGCTCTGTAGAGCCGAGTATTCCTTTCACGTTAACTAGTAGTGACTTCATGGATTTCTTTACAAATAAAATTTTAGACATTAGAGAAAAAATTATTCATAACCATCTCAAAGATTATTCTTCATGTTCGGCTGCTTTCAGCACTGCTGGTATTTGTTTAGACTCTTTTGCTCCAGTTTATCTTTCATAGTTAACTTCAATAGTTACTTCCTCCAAACCAGAAACATGTTTATTAGATCCCATTCCTACTAGACTGTTCAAAGAAGTCTTTCCAATTATTGATGCTTCAATCTTAAAAATGATCAATCAGTCTTTATTAGCTGGCTATGTACCACAGACCTTCAAGGTGGCTGTAATTAAACCTCTGCTTAAAAAGCCATCACTGACCCAGTTGTCTTAGCTAATTATAGGCCAATCTCCAACCTTCCTTTTCTCTCAAAGATTCTTGAAAGAGTAGTTGTAAAACAGCTAACTGATCATCTGCAGAGGAACGGTTTATTTGAAGAGTTTCAGTCAGGTTTCAGAATTCATCACAGTACAGAAACAGCATTAGTGAAGGTTACAAATGATCTTCTTAGAGCCTCTGACAGTGGACTCATCTCTGTTCTTGTCCTGTTGGACCTCAGTGCAGCTTTGATACTGTTGACCATAACATTTTATTACAGAGATTAGAGCTTGCTATAGGTATTAAAGGTACTGCACTGCAGTGGTTTGAATCATATTTATCTCATAGATTCCAATTTGTTCATGTAAATGGGGAGTCTTCTTCACACACTAAGGTTAATTATGGAGTTCCACAGGGTTCTGTGCTAGGACCAATTTTATTTACATTATACATGCTTCCCTTAGGCAGTATTATTAGAAAGCACTGCATCAATTTTCATTGTGATGCAGATGATACTCAGCTTTACCTATCAATGAAGCCAGATGACACACATCAATTAGTTAAACTGCAGGAATGTCTTAAAGATATTAAGGCCTGGATGACCTCTAATTTCCTGCTTCTAAATTCAGATAAAACTGAAATTCTTGTTCTCGGCCCCACAAATCTTAGAAACATGGTGTCTAACCAGATACTTACTCTGGATGGCATTACTTTGGCCTCCAGTAACACTGTGAGAAATCTTGGAGTCATTTTTGACCAGGATATGTCCTTCAATGCACATATTAAACAAATATGTAGGACCGCTTTTTTGCATTTGCGCAATATTTCTAAAATTAGAAACATCCTTTCTCAGAGTGATGCTGAAAAGCTAATTCATGCATTTATTACTTCTAGGGTGGATTATTGTAATTCATTATTATCAGGCTGTCCTAAAAGCTTTCTGAAAAGCCTTCAGCTGATCCAAAATGCTGCAGCTAGAGTACTGACAGGGACTAGAAAGAGAGAGCATATTTCTCCCATATTGGCTTCTCTTCATTGGCTCCCTGTTAAATCTAGAATAGAATTTAAAATCCTTCTCCTCACATACAAGGTCTTGAATAATCAGGCACCATCTTATCTCAAAGACCTCATAGTCCCATATCACCCCAACAGAGCACTTCGCTCTCAGACTGCTGGCTTACTTGTGGTTCCTCGGATACTTAAGAGTAGAATGGGAGGCAGAGCCTTCAGCTTTCAGGCGCCTCTTCTGTGGAACCAGCTCCCAGCTTGGATTCAGGAGACAGACACCCTCTCTATTTTTAAGATTAGGCTTAAAACTTTCCTTTATGATAAAGCTTATAGTTAGGGCTGGATCAGGTGACCCTGAACCCTCCCTTAGTTATGCTGCTATAGGCCTAGTCTGCTGGGGGGTTCCCATAATGCACTGTTTCTCATTCACCTTATTTACTTTGTTTATACTCCACTCTGCATTTAATCATTAATTGATATTAATCTCTGGCTCTCTTCCACAGCATGTCTTTCTCTCCCCTCAGCCCAACCGGTCGCGGCAGATGACCCCCCCTCCCTGAGCCTGGTTCTGCTGGAGGTTTCTTCCTGTTAAAAGGGAGTTTTTCCTTCCCACTGTCACCAAGTGCTGCTCATT
Source organism: Archocentrus centrarchus (assembly GCF_007364275.1). Classification (NCBI taxonomy): domain Eukaryota; kingdom Metazoa; phylum Chordata; class Actinopteri; order Cichliformes; family Cichlidae; genus Archocentrus; species Archocentrus centrarchus. Next base: position 36,008,697 of record NC_044356.1, on the reverse strand, counting down.
GGGGGTCGTTTTGACTGTTGGGTTTTCTCTGTATTATTGTAGGGTCTTTACCCACAATACAAAGCGCCTTGAGGCGACTGTTTGTTGTGATTTGGCGCTATATAAATAAAATTGAATTGAATTGAATTGAATTGAAAAACTCTGTGTGTAATGGTAATTTTTTGATTATTGATAATTATGGAAATCGGTGAAGCAACCAATATAAAAAAAAATTCACAGTACTTTTCAAAAAAACAAGTATGCAACAGAAAGTGGTGCACGCACACAGTAAAAATACATATGCATCCCTTGACTACACCCTCCCATCGTACCTCTGTCCCTACACCTGAACATCTGAGCAGGCAACAAGGCCCACTCATATAGTTTTAGGAGTAAAAAGAGGAAAATGTAATCCAAAAAAAAAAAAATTGAAAACCTTGAGATAAAACAATGAAATAAATATATTATAATACGATATACACAAATAAGTAAAAGCTAATTTAAAAAAAAATAAGGTGAAATAACCAAAACACATTGGTATACTGTAATAGGAGTATGGAAATTTACCAGTAAATTAATGCCAAGTGACTGGTATAGAAAGCATGAACACATTACCATAGACCTGTTATCCATTCCCACACTCCATGTCCATGTAAAAATCTATTTTATTGCATACTTTTAAAGGCATACACAGCCTGGCACCTTTGTATGTGTCTAAGGTGCTTCACAGTGACACCCCTGAAAGAGCTTTGAGGTCATCTAACTAGCTGCTCATACAGAGGCCTAAAACTAGATTAAAACAGAGAGGAGATCTAGCTTTTGCAGCAGCAGCACAAATACTATGGAACAATATACATATCCATATCTGCACAGCTCAGATGATACACACATTTTAATCTTTAATGGAAACACATCTGTTTTTCTTGGCATTTGGCTGCAGTGGACCATCCATGTAAACCAATCCATTTTATGGTATTTAAAAAATATATATATATATTTTTGATTATTTGTTGTCCATGGATGTTGTGTTTATTAGAGTGTAGTTCCTGGAGCTCTACGTTGAAATGTGCAGCACTTTGATTAATGTTGTTGTTTTAAATGTGTTATATGAATAAACTTGACTTGACATAAAAGAACTTAACAGAAAAAAACACCTCAAGGAAAGATATACCATGAGTTGGATTTAAAAAATACCAACATTCTCAGCAGTCTCAGCACAAAAAGTGGGTATGCATTATATGCAGTGTATGGGGACGTCACACACAAGGGAGTGCGCCAAAGCGATGAGGGGAAATTGTCTCTCCAGTCGGCATTTTCGGTATTTAACAGCTGTGCATATGATATGATCAATAAAAGAGGCACACGGCTGATTAGGCGCTCCTTTGGTCCTTCACCTTCCCTCCTCCTGCCCCCCCACCCCCAACACACACACATAAACACACACAAAAGCAGTCACTTGACATTGAAGGCCAGGATAGCAATTGAAATGGATGCCTCTGCATAATTATGGACAACCATCGATTTAAATTTCTATCCTGTTTAAGAAAAGTCCATGCAGATCCGCACACATGAGCGCAGTAACCCTTAAGAGGGTGCGCGCGCGCGCGTGTGTGTGTGTGTGTGTGTGTGTGTGTGTGCGCGAGTGCATATGAGTTTTAGGGGGGGCCCAGGGGGAGGGACGCACCTAGGAATGTATCCGCAAACACCTCAGGAAGTATATAGCTGCAATCCTCTCAGCAGTCATCAGGTCATAGAGTTTTAATAAAGAAGGAACAAAATACCTAAAAGATTCAAATCCATTATTTTTGGTTATGGTTAGAATCACAATCAGAATGTGTTGAGAAGTCGACGTCAACTTCCTATGCTGATTTTTTATGAATTTTTTCATTTTGATATTTCCCATATTACATGGACCTGGGTGAATATTAGTGGATTTGTCACTTGATTACTGTGGATTCCTGCAGTTATTTGTGTTGAAACTGGGTCCACATGCAGAAGGGGTCAGCCAGAGTGATAATCTGTTGATATTTTCACGTCAACTTCCTATGCTGATTTTTTATGAATTTTTTAATTTGATATTTTCCATATTGAACAAACCTTGGTGAATTTTGTGCAGAATTGTTGTGTAATTTAAGTGGAGTCCTTAACTAGCCTTTGATGAAATTTCACCTAGAGGTCATCCAGGCCTTAATGTCTTTAAGACATTCCTGCAGTTTAACTAATTGATGTGTGTCATCTGGCTTCATTGATAGGTAAAGCTGAGTATCATCTGCATAACAATGAAAATTGATGCAATGCTTTCTAATAATACTGCCTAAGGGAAGCATGTATAATGTAAATAAAATTGGTCCTAGCACAGAACCCTGTGGAACTCCATAATTAACCTTAGTGTGTGAAGAAGACTCCCCATTTACATGAACAAATTGGAGTCTATGAGATAAATATGATTCAAACCACTGCAGTGCAGTACCTTTAATACCTATAGCAAGCTCTAATCTCTGTAATAAAATGTTATGGTCAACAGTATCAAAAGCTGCACTGAGGTCCAACAGGACAAGAACCAGAGTTATAATAGTTTTGGATTTTACATTATAGTTTAGGTTTAGTTAGTTTTTACTTTTTTTTCTCTAATTCAGTTAGTTTTAATTAGTTTTCAGAGTGGTTTTGCTTGTTTTTATTAGTTTTTATTTTTGGTTTCATGCTTAGTTTTAGTTAGTTTCAGTATTAGTTTTAGTATTTTCATACTTAATCAGATACGCTTTAAAGATACCCTTTAAAGAAATAAATTCAGCAACCAACTGTTCACAGACAGCAGAACTACATGCTAAATGTGTGTAATATTAAGGACACACATGAACATCAACAGGGAGAAACTGCTAACAATATGAACTCCAAAACTCGATAAATTCTACAATAAACTCCCAATAAAGTTCAGCCTCAGTGCAGCAGATTAACAACAGCTACATTCAATTCAATTCAATTCAATTCAATTTTATTTATATAGCGCCAAATCACAACAAACTGTCGCCTCAAGGCGCTTTGTATTGTGGGTAAAGACCCTACAATAATACAGAGAAAACCCAACAGTCAAAACGACCCCCTATGAGCACGCACTTGGCGACAGTGGAAAGGAAAAACTCCCTTTTAACAGGAAGAAACCTCCAGCAGAACCAGGCTCAGGGAGGGGGGGTCATCTGCCGCGACCGGTTGGGCTGAGGGGAGAGAAAGACATGCTGTGGAAGAGAGCCAGAGATTAATATCAATTAATGATTAAATGCAGAGTGGAGTATAAACAAAGTAAATAAGGTGAATGAGAAACAGTGCATTATGTGAACCCCCCAGCAGACTAGGCCTATAGCAGCATAACTAAGGGATGGTTCAGGGTCACCTGATCCAGCCCTAACTATAAGCTTTATCATAAAGGAAAGTTTTAAGCCTAATCTTAAAAATAGAGAGGGTGTCTGTCTCCCGAATCCAAGCTGGAAGCTGGTTCCACAGAAGAGGCGCCTGAAAGCTGAAGGCTCTGCCTCCCATTCTACTCTTAAGTATCCTAGGAACCACAAGTAAGCCAGCAGTCTGAGAGCGAAGTGCTCTGTTGGGGTGATATGGTACTATGAGGTCTTTGAGATAAGATGGTGCCTGATTATTCAAGACCTTGTATGTGAGGAGAAGAATTTTAAATTCTATTCTAGATTTAACAGGGAGCCAATGAAGAGAAGCCAATATGGGAGAAATCTGCTCTCTCTTTCTAGTCCCTGTCAGTACTCTAGCTGCAGCATTTTGGATCAGCTGAAGGCTTTTCAGAAAGCTTTTAGGACAGCCTGATAATAATGAATTACAATAATCCAGCCTAGAAGTAATAAATGCATGAATGAGCTTTTCAGCATCACTCTGAGAAAGGATGTTTCTAATTTTAGAAATATTGCGCAAATGCAAAAAAGCGGTCCTACATATTTGTTTAATATGTGCATTGAAGGACATATCCTGGTCAAAAATGACTCCAAGATTTCTCACAGTGTTACTGGAGGCCAAAGTAATGCCATCCAGAGTAAGTATCTGGTTAGACACCATGTTTCTAAGATTTGTGGGGCCGAGAACAAGAATTTCAGTTTTATCTGAATTTAGAAGCAGGAAATTAGAGGTCATCCAGGCCTTAATATCTTTAAGACATTCCTGCAGTTTAACTAATTGATGTGTGTCATCTGGCTTCATTGATAGGTAAAGCTGAGTATCATCTGCATAACAATGAAAATTGATGCAGTGCTTTCTAATAATACTGCCTAAGGGAAGCATGTATAATGTAAATAAAATTGGTCCTAGCACAGAACCCTGTGGAACTCCATAATTAACCTTACTGTCTGAAGAAGACTCCCCATTTACATGAACAAATTGGAGTCTATGAGATAAATATGATTCAAACCACTGCAGTGCAGTACCTTTAATACCTATAGCAAGCTCTAATCTCTGTAATAAAATGTTATGGTCAACAGTATCAAAAGCTGCACTGAGGTCCAACAGGACAAGCACAGAGATGAGTCCACTGTCAGAGGCTGTAAGAAGATCATTTGTAACCTTCACTAATGCTGTTTCTGTACTGTGATGAATTCTGAAACCTGACTGAAACTCTTCAAATAAACCGTTCCTCTGCAGATGATCAGTTAGCTGTTTTACAACTACTCTTTCAAGAATCTTTGAGAGAAAAGGAAGGTTGGAGATTGGCCTATAATTAGCTAAGACAGCTGGGGCAAGTGATGGCTTTTTAAGCAGAGGTTTAATTACAGCCACCTTGAAGGTCTGTGGTACATAGCCAACTAATAAAGACTGATTGATCATTTTTAAGATTGAAGCATCAATAATTGGAAAGACTTCTTTGAACAGTCTAGTAGGAATGGGATCTAATAAACATGTTGCTGGTTTGGAGGAAGTAACTATTGAAGTTAACTCTGAAAGATCAACTGGAGCAAAAGAGTCTAAACAAATACCAGCAGTGCTGAAAGCAGCCGAACATGAAGAATAATCTTTGAGATGGTTATGAATAATTTTTTCTCTAATGTCTAAAATTTTATTTGTAAAGAAATCCATGAAGTCACTACTAGTTAACGTGAAAGGAATACTCGGCTCTACAGAGCTCTGACTCTTTGTCAGCCTGGCTACAGTGCTGAAAACAAACCTGGGGTTGTTCTTATTTTCTTCAATTAATGATGAATAGTAAGATGTCCTAGCTTTACGGAGGGCTTTTTTATAGAGCAACAAACTCTTTTTCCAGGCTAAATGAGCATCTTCTAATTTAGTGAGACGCCATTCCCTCTCCAGCTTTCGGGTTATCTGCTTTAAGCTGTGCGTTTGTGAATTATACCACGGAGTCAGGCACTTCTGATTTGAAGCTTTCCTTTTCAGAGGAGCCACAGTATCCAAAGTTATACGCAGTGAGGATGTAAAACTATTGACGAGATAATCAACCTCACTGGGAGCAGATTTTAGGTAGCTGCTCTGCACTGTGTTGGCACATGGCACTGAAGAGCATAACAATGAAGGAATTAGATCCTTAAACTTAGTTACAGCACTTTCAGAAAGACTTCTACTGTAATTAAACTTATTCCCCACTGCTGTGTAATCCATTAAAGTAATTGTAAATGTTACTAAGAAATGATCAGACAGGAGGGGGCTTTCAGGGAATACTGTTAAGCCTTCAGTTTCTATGCCATATGTTAGCACAAGATCCAGAGTATGATTAAAGTGGTGGGTGGGCTCCTTTACATTTTGAGAGAAGCCAATTGAATCTAACAATAGATTAAATGCAGTGTTGAGGCTGTCATTCTCAGCATCTACATGGATGTTAAAATCACCCACTATAATTATTTTATCTGAACTGAGCACTAAATCAGATAAAAAGTCTGAGAAATCAGACAGAAACTCTGAGTAGGGACCAGGTGGACGATAGATAATAACAAATAAAACAGGTTTTTGATTTTCCCAATTAGGATGGACAAGACTAAGAGTCAGGCTTTCAAAAGAATGAAAACTTTTTCTGGGTCTTTGATTAATTAATAAGCTGGAATTGAAGATTGCAGCTAATCCTCCTCCTCGACCTGTGCTTCGAGCATTCTGACAGTTACTGTGACTCGGGGGTGTTGATTCATTTAAACTAACATATTCATCCTGCTGTAACCAGGTTTCTGTAAGACAGAATAAATCAATATGTTGATCAATTATTAAATCATTTACTAATAGGGACTTGGAAGAGAGAGACCTAATGTTTAACAATCCACATTTAATTGTTTTATTCTTTGGTGCAGTTGATGAAGCTGTATTATTTATTGTTTTTGAATTTTTATGCTTAAATAGTTTTTTGCTCAAATCCAGCTGCATCCTGATGTTCTCTCCACCTGATGCTGCTTCTGTTTTGGAGCTAGCTTGGTTAGATGCTCGCTGATTAGACTTGCAGGGTCTTTGCGGCCTATGTAGCCTACGGAAGTGTCCGACCTCATGTCCGCATTTATGCATGTATAGCTGGATTGCGTGTGTTAATTACCTTGTGGTTGTGTGCTGGGGGTTTTTTGGTCCTCGCTCTTTGTGCTCAGTTTTTAGGGTGCAAACATATTTGTCCCTGTTTTTTTCACTTTCTTCATTTCTTCACTTCCATTCCCATAGTTTCAGCAGCTCCCTCCAGGAATTTGCTGACATTTGTGAGTCCTTATATTGATGCTTTGATTATTAGTCCTGATTGTTATTATCTGACTGATAAAGTAGCCGGTGTTACGTCGAGCCGCGTTTCCCCATCAGATACGGTTTCCCCAGCGTCTCTGCGCCGCCCACGCGGCAAAAATCGCGCGTGCTTGTTCAGCGCTCGTAACCACACCGCCGTGCTTGAGCCGCAAGAGAACTACGGACACCGTGAAAGCTCAAACAACGTGTTTCGGCGAAGTTGTCCCACTTTTTGCAAATGCGCTCCCATCAGATACGTGCGCTCTCTCTCTCTCTATGTTTAGATGTTTATCGATAGATAGATAGATACTCCATATAGCCCATGCGGATAGCTCTATATAACCCAATACTGGGTGAACACATCTTGATAGCCTAATAACAGCCATCAGAATGTGTTCCCCCAGTTTTACACAGGGGGAACGGTATCTGATGGCTGTCCCTGGGCCATCAGGATGCGTTCCCCCAGTTTAACACAGGGGGAACGGTTTCTGATGGCTGTTATTAGGCTATCAAGATGTGTTCACCCAGTATTGGGTTATATAGAGCTATCCGCATGGGCTATATGGAGTATCTATCTATCTATCGATAAACATCTAAACATAGAGAGAGAGAGAGCGCACGTATCTGATGGGAGCGCATTTGCAAAAAGTGGGACAACTTCGCCGAAACACGTTGTTTGAGCTTTCACGGTGTCCGTAGTTTTCTTGCGGCGCAAGCACGGTGCGCTGGTTACGAGCGCTGAACAAGCACGCGCGTTTTTTGCCGCGTGGGCGGCGCAGAGACGCTGGTGGGCGGCGCAGAGATGCTGGGGAAACCGTATCTGATCGGGAAACGCGGCTCGACGTAACACCGGAAACGCACAAGGACTAAACACAACGTTGTGGCTGCGTTGACCCGACGAGTAGTCACGTTTCTCTGGAGGTGCAGGCCAGGTTGCCTTGTAGGATGAGAGCGGTTTCCGTAGCTGCCTTGTGTGCGCTTCTCAGGTCTACTTTGATGTTGGTGTTTTTTTTCCTGACTAAGAAGTGTTCCGTACATCATCCACAACATCATCCACAACAAGACACTCGCTGCTATCTGTGCTATCATAGTAAAAAAAAAAAAAAAAACACCACATGGGACTCTCTGAGGAGCAGCGCGGTGTGCGCACGCACGCACATGCGCACCCATTTGCCCGACGGCGTTCCGAGCTTAAACTCGGAGAGAGGAAAAAAATGATTTCATATCAATCCACAAGACTTTTGAAAAAATAACAATATCTATAATTTCAGTTAGTTTTAGTTAGTTTTGTAAACTCACAATTCAGTTTCAATTAGTTGTCGTTTCTTCCTTTTAATTTTAGTTTTTATTTATTTCAGTTAACGACAATGTTTTTTCAATTTCAGTTTTCGTTATTTCGTTCGTTTTCGTTAACTATAATAACCCTGACAAGAACAGAGATGAGTCCACTGTCAGAGGCTCTAAGAAGATCATTTGTAACCTTCACTAATGCTGTTTCTGTACTGTGATGAATTCTGAAACCTGACTGAAACTCTTCAAATAAACCGTTCCTCTGCAGATGATCAGTTAGCTGTTTTACAACTACTCTTTCAAGAATCTTTGAGAGAAAAGGAAGGTTGGAGATTGGCCTATAATTAGCTAAGGCAGCTGGGTCAAGTGATGGCTTTTTAAGCAGAGGTTTAATTACAGCCACCTTGAAGGTCTGTGGTACATAGCCAACTAATAAAGACTGATTGATCATTTTTAAGATTGAAGCATCAATAATTGGAAAGACTTCTTTGAACAGTCTAGTAGGAATGGGATCTAACAAACATGTTGCTGGTTTGGAGGAAGTAACTATTGAAGTTAACTCTGAAAGATCAACTGGAGCAAAAGAGTCTAAACAAATACCAGCAGTGCTGAAAGCAGCCGAACATGAAGAATAATCTTTGAGATGGTAATGAATAATTTTTTCTCGAATGTCTAAAATGTTATTTGTAAAGAAATCCATGAAGTCACTACTAGTTAACGTGAAAGGAATACTCGGCTCTACAGAGCTCTGACTCTTTGTCAGCCTGGCTACAGTGCTGAAAACAAACCTGGGGTTGTTCTTATTTTCTTCAATTAATGATGAATAGTAAGATGTCCTAGCTTTATGGAGGGCTTTTTTATAGAGCAACAAACTCTTTTTCCAGGCTAAATGAGCATCTTCTAATTTAGTGAGACGCCATTCCCTCTCCAGCTTTCGGGTTATCTGCTTTAAGCTGTGCGTTTGTGAATTATACCATTACAGTTAACAGAACACCCATCCAAGAAATACAAACATAGAGACAAACACAAACAGGGGGGGACAGGTGTCTGAGGTCATGCAGCCATTTTACCGGCGCTACCTTTAGCAGGAAAACAGAAAGAGATACACTGGGATAGGTAGGTTCAAAAAAATCATCTCGTACTGTGTTCATTATGAACACTTTACGAGGTTCCAAAAAAACACCTCAGCAAAGCAGCAGCACATTTAAAGCCTGGAGAGCACTAGAGTGGGGAGGGGAGGGGCTGCCAGCGGAGACGAGCAGGATGCTGTGATGGACACACAGCTTCCAGACCAGCAGTTCATGATAATGTTCATGATAAGATGGTACAGTCAGCCTTGGTTGCCAGGATACCAGTTCATACAGGTCACAACACGGGGCGGGGGTGAAGAGCATCTGTTTACAAACATCTCCAAGAGACATGTGGGCACAATTGCAACATATGTTATCAGGTAATATGTACTGGAAGTAGTTTGACATGAAAGAAAGAGCCAGAGTGATAATCTGTTGAGATTTCCACGTCAACTTCCATTGCTGAATTTTTATGAATATTTTAATATATTTTCCATATTTCATGGACCTTGGTGAATATTAGTGGATTTGTCACTTGATTACTGTGGATTCCTGCAGTTATTTGTGATGAAACTGGGTCCACATGCAGAAGGGGTCAGCCAGAGTGATAATCTGTTGATATTTTCACGTCAACTTCCTATGCTGATTTTTTATGAATTTTTTAATTTGATATTTTCCATATTGAACAAACCTTGGTGAATTTTGTGCAGAATTGTTGTGTAATTTAAGTGGAGTCCTTAACTAGCCTTTGATGAAATTTCACACCCAGGTAGAGTGGATAAGGCAGAAGTTGAATATACAGAAAATCTTTATGTCAGCTATCAATGATAAGCTCTAATGGCCTTATATAAAAAATGTAACCACACTAGACTGAGTTCATTAAGCAGGCTCAGAACTGTCAATTTATAATTACAATTGTACAGTCCTATAACTTGACCCTGGGTTTATTTCTCGTGATTTTCTGCATGAATATTAGCCACATCCATCCATCCATCCTATTGCGCTTATTGTGTTAAGCGGGTTGTCAGGCTGGAACCTGTCGCACATGTCTGCAAAATCAGCTGTGCAGGCCATGATGAAGACTTGAATAAATTTGTAATGAAATCAAATTTCACACGACTAAAGGAACACATCTTTACTGAGGAAAAAAATAGGACTTCTGGGGCTGTACTTCTCCCAATTTCGCAAAAACACACACACACACACACACCACAACTTGGTCTTAAAATCCATAATTTAATAAATGTTATTGTTATATGTCATAGTGTTTTACAGAACGAGAACACATATATAAATCAAAAGCAACTACAGGTTATTTTTGTTCCGCTGTACAGAAATCGGCAACGAAGGACGAGCATTACCATAAAGCTTAGGGTAGAAGCGCAAGAAAATTTAAGCGGCGGCTGATCTGCGGCTGGCTTGACCGCGGTCAGCTCGATCTGCAGCTCAGATGATGACGTGCTGATATGAATGTTGCAGAAACTGTTTGAACACCTGAGGCTGTTTTATCATTTTCTTTGGTCAGTTTATATTTGACTTCTCACGTTTGAATCATTTTATATTTGTTACACAGTTTAAAACTGATGCTAATGTTACATTTACAAAAACCAACATCGCTGTGTCTCAGATCTCACGCTGACACTGGAGTCTGAACTTCCTGCTTATTGATCACCTGAATTTACAGAGAAACAGTGTGACAGCGCCCCCTGCTGACCTGTGATGGTTCCAGCTTTTCTCATTTCATGCCAGATTTTTGAAACTGAACTCTGAAGATGCAAAACACAATAATTAGTCTGCAAAAAGCTGCAACTCAATCAAAACCTTAATTAATGAACTGTGAACAAGTCAGGACAAAATATTCAGACATTTTTGAGATCCACTAACAGAAAATGAGGTCAGAAATGTAGTAATAACAATAATGTAGTAATAATAATGTAGAAATAATAATACTGTAGTAATAAAATGTATTCTTAGTGCTGGAGTCACAGGACGTGATGCTGCTGCCTCCCATCATCCTGATCCTGACTGACCAGCTCCACCTGACAGGATGAAGAAGCAGCATCTTCATCACACCCCCCCCTCTGACTCCTCTTCATCATACCCCCCCCCCCCCTCTGACTCCTCTTCATCGCACCCCCCCTCTGACTCCTCTTCATCACCCCCCCCCCCCCCCGACTCTTCCACAGACAGACTGTTGCTCCCATAAAAAGTTGATCTGAGCTGTAAAGTCTGTTTAAACTGTTCAACAGTGAAAAAGGCAGAATTTGGATAGTTATTAAATATTATTAAATATGATTTATTTTGCTCAAAAACATTTTCACTTGCACTGACAGTAATTTTTCTAAATTTCCTAAAACATTTGCAAACCAACTTTTCTACCCAAGAATGAGAAATCAGAGACACTGAGCTGAAGATCTGACATGTTTGAAAAACTCTGAGAAAAATATGATAAACTAACGTTAATCATTAAACTGCAGTCACATCACATTTATTACAGCAAACAGCCTCACTGCTCCTGAAACCTGTAAAAAAATCATAATATTTTAATTCTGTTATTATATTATTGCTCAAACTGAGACAAAGAAGGCTCAGCAGATAATTACTAACCTGGAGGTTGCTGGTTTGAATCCCTGTTTAAATGCTGGCATCTGTGTTTTTGCACATGATGCCTGAAAATTAAGAATAATAAAACTTGGTGCCCTGCTGCACACCGGTGACCTGTGCAGGGAGGTTTAATCAGTTATTAATTGATTAGAGTGAGTCCATATGAAGCAGCTGTGTGACGCTAAAGATGCTAAAGAAGAAGAATCAGTGCAGGAACCTGCACACATAAATCAAACTGCACTCAGAAGAGAAACAGCATAAACTTAAACATTTTAAATTTAAATAAAATCTTTGCTTTGATTGTGTGAAACGCTCACAGACAGAAAAAAGTTTCATCAGAGAAAATCTGAGTTTGTTTGAATCAAACTCATCAAACTTTAAGGATGTTGGTGAAAAACTATCATGGTGTGAACAGCAAGGACACATAATATTATTTAATACTAATAAACATCTTGTATTTCTATATGAACTCAGCTGAACTGGGATAATGTGACAGTACACAGAGATGATCCCATCATGACTGCTCAGATCCTCCTCTTCTTCCTGCAGAGCTTCACGGCTCTGTGAGGGTGGAAGCATCAGTGACCCAGCTATCAGAGACCTTCTGCAGGCTCATCCAGCTTCACTCTTTCCCATGTTCATGTCACTTTCCTATCCAATAAAGGCAACAATGCCCAAAATAAATGTCTACACAACACCATTTATCCTTGAAGCAGACGGGCTGCAGCAGCAGGAGCCACACAGGCTGCTAATCATCATCATCATCTAAGAGCAGGAAACTGAGGCTACAGTTCACACTGGCTCACCGTGACTGCACAGCAGAAGACTGACCGGTCTGTGAGTCTCAGTTAGTCCTGCAACATTTGGACGGTAGGATCTGACTTTGGGGTAAACAGCATGAAAGCATAGATCTGTCTGCCTTGTATCATTGGTTCAGGATGCTGCTGGTGTGATGGTGTAGAGGTCAGGGGTCATCAACTACATTTGTCCACGGGTTAGAATTGTTCTCTGCAGACAGTGTGAAGGATGCTGAGCCGCCAACCCGTCCGGTCCCCCCACGAGCAGACCGTGAGAGACCCTCAAAGCAAAGGAGACGGGAGCCCCGCCCAGGCCGGGGTGTTCGCTCTGCAGCCAGTAACGATCCTTCTGCAGGTTCACTGACGACAATCTGGTTAGGACGTTTAATTCATTTAGTTTGATTAACAAGTTTGATTAATGAACATTTTGTTTACACAAAACAAGGTTAGACTCACCTTCAGCTGTGTTTACAACCTGATCACCACCAATAAAAGCCAGCTGCACAGAACTGTCAGAAAATACTTGAAGTCACATGGTCTTATCTTGGATTCTGATTGGATCTATGGTCATGGAGGCATTTACGGGCAATGGGAAATCGCGGTTGAGGGTTTGTGATAACACTGGTTAACAATGATTTTGCTACCTGGAGAAAAATACCTGATATAAGGCATTTCAGGTGTGCTGATTCCAAATCTATAATCAGAATTTCTCTAACACGTCAGGTTCCTGAGTTATGCACATGTCTATATTTAGCTAATTATTGCTGTACTGGAGCTTCTCACACACATGTAGATTTTCTAGTTTTGAAATTGAACAGAATTTAGCAATAATTTGGGTGATTTTGGGGAGTGCTGAATCCAAATATGGTCATTAAAATTCAATCAGCTAAAGTTTAACTGCCAATATTGAGGATCAACAATGCCAGAAAATTTCTTATAGTGACGCTTTGATCTGTCAGTAGAGCTTATCACCTCGGGTTCTCTGGGCCCTTGCTCCTTGACTCGGGGGGCTCCGTCTGGGACATCCCTCTCCTGTCTGCTGGGGTGGGCGTCTTTGGAATGAGTGGCCGTGGGTCTTCGTAGGTCTTGATGGGCTGCTGGTGGCCTGGGTTTCCTGGGGCTTCCTCTACCCCCCTCTAGCTTCTGATGGGTGGAGCTGCGGCGTTCTGCCCTCATTGTAAGTAGATTTCATGACACAGACACAAACACCCACACAATCACAACACAACAACATTGTTGGCTTGCGTAGCCATGCTTTGTTTGGTTTTTCCCACATAAATGTATTTTTCCAAGTTTGCATGTTTTTTTTTCTCATCAAGTTCAGCAAGTGATGAACAATTTTGGTTTATTTACTTGTGCTCTTTCCCTTTTTTCTATTTTCTCCTTATTCTCCTTTTTTCTCTTTCTCTCTCTTCCTTTTCTTTTCTCTTTTCTTTTCCTCAGCCTGTTAACTCTGGCACAGATATATGTATGTGAAAAATAACAAATAAAGCACAAACATTAACAAGAGGAGCCTATAGAGAACCTATGGAGCTCATCTTCAAAGAGCAAATATGTTTGGCACAACATTCAGATCACAGTTCTGCTCGCAAGATCTGCCAGACCGACAGGCTTAAAAAAAACTAAAGTAACGAGTCTGTCTGAACATTTAATGAGTAGAAAGTACAGATATTTGTGTAAAAATGTAGTGTGGAAAAGTACAAAGTAAAATACAGATACCTGAAAAATCTACTTCAATACAGTAACAAAGTATCTAATCTGGTCTGAATCTGTGATCCTATTTTGGATCCTTCAGTTCTGTGCAGACACACTGAGACTGATTTAGGGGATTTTCAGTAAAAAAATATGTCAGATTCAGACAGATTACAGTTAGACTGTCTGCAGGCTGAATGTAAAGTCACTTTAAAATAGTTTTATTTCTGTTTGAGGATCTTCATTTCAGCCTCATCTTCAGATCCAACAGGGTCTGAGTACTCTGGTTTATTCTTTTTCACTCTAAAAACATATTAAAGAACAGCGATGGTGAAGCAGAGTCTGTGTTAGTGAACATCTGGTTGTTGAGAAAGAAGAAAGGTTCAACAGTGTTTCAGTGTTTATTCATTTTCTCAATAAACTTCCATCCATCCATCCATTCGCTTCCGCACATCCTGTTAAGGGTCGCGGGGGGGGCTGGAGCCTATCCCAGCTGTCATAGGGCGAGAGGCAGGGTAAACTTGATGATAATAATAAATTTAATGTTCTTTTCTTAGTAAAGACTTCATGGATTTCTTTACAAATAAAATTTTAGACATTAGAGAAAAAATTATTCATAACCATCTCAAAGATTATTCTTCATGTTCGGCTGCTTTCAGCACTGCTGGTATTTGTTTAGACTCTTTTGCTCCAGTTGATCTTTCAGAGTTAACTTCAATAGTTACTTCCTCCAAACCAGCAACATGTTTGTTAGATCCCATTCCTACTAGACTGTTCAAAGAAGTCTTTCCAATTTGTTCTGTCCTCATCAGGTGCCCATTTACTTGACTAGACAGACAGCTAACGATGGAATGGATTTCTGAGGCCGAAGTAGGTTTTGAAAGTTTATTCCAATCTTCAGATACACGAAATCCTTCCTTGGGATTCGTAAAACTAAATAAACAAACAGAAATGTACATAAAAGTGTGTTTGCTTCATCCTTCTACATACATTCATTGTAGCATACAAATTACATGCGGAAATGAACATGCTAGTTAGCTTGCTAGCTCTACATGACTTGCAGAAAATCTTCAGACATATTATCTACCCACAAACAATATATTGCCGTTAATTTCACTACAAATTAACTTAAGATGCATGAAAGCATACATTGGTCCTTAATACACAAAATTACAAACAATATTAACTTACAAGCAAAGCCTTTCCAAGGGCAAGAACGACCTACAAGGATGAACGCCTCTTCACCTTAGCATGCTCTGACCCAACTGACGTAATGAACTTCTTACTCTAGCTAGATATGCCGTCACAGGAAGTTACATCAACTGAAGGTAAGTGTCAAAATAAAATGCAGGCTTAACATTGAATATTCCCCCACTAGAAAGGTGGCGCTAAACCCCCAAAAAGTTCCAATGCCATGACACTCCCCGCCTGGTATTGTGAGATACCACTACAATTGCAACTATATTACGTAAACACACAATTAAGTTTCTATACACAGTCCTGTGACTCTCAGTTGTCGCGGGACATGAGAAGCACTGTTTCAGAAACAGGCCTCTGGTAGGTCTTAGCTGCTCCATTCTTGAAGATCTTGACCTCGACTTTTCTGACTTTACCATCTTTGTCTGGAAAGGTGTTGTTGATAAGCCCCATTGGCCATTCGTTGCGATTCACTTGCTGGTTTTTCAGCAGCACCAAATCCCCTACTTGAAGGTTTGGACGGTCGGCTTGCCACTTTCCCCGGCTCTGAAGCGTCCCAAGATACTCCCGCCTCCATCTTTTCCAAAACACGTCTGCAAGGTGCTGCACCTGCCTCCATTGCTGCCTGTGCAGATCTTTTCCGTCGAAACCTCCTGGGGGAGGAGGAGGAGTGTAGACCTTTTGGGTAAGGAGCATCGCTGGCGTGAGCAGGAAAGGTGAGTCTGGGTCTGTCGTGATAGGGGACAGTGGTCTGGCATTGATTATGGCTGTTATCTCTGCCATGAGAGTAGAGAGCACTTCATGTGTCAATCGAACCTGGCTGGACTGGAGAAGTATCGCATCTAGGATGCGTCTGGATATCCCTATCATTCTCTCCCAGCTGCCTCCCATGTGGGAGGAATGAGGTGGGTTGAAAACCCACGTGCAACCTTCTTCTCCTAGGTACCTTCTGATGTTGGACAGGTTCGGGTCTGTCTGCAGGAACCCCAGCTCCCGACAAGCACCAACAAAATTGGTACCACAGTCTGACCGAATCTGCTTGGCAGGTCCACGCAAGCTGATGAACCTCCGGAAGGCATTAATGAAACTTGAGGAGTCCATTGACTCAATCAGCTCAATGTGGATGGCGCGTGTACTGAGACACGTGAAAAGGACAGCCCACCGCTTGCTGTTTGCCTGGCCTCCCCTGGTGTGCCGTGTGACAACTGGCCAAGGACCAAATACGTCTAGGCCCACAAAGGTAAAGGGGGGTTCCATGCTCAAGCGATCGGGTGGTAGGTCTGCCATCCGCTGAGTGTTTGCTTTGCCTCTGAGTTTTCTGCAGGTGATGCAGTTGTGCAGGACATGATTGATCAATCTTCTTGCTCCAATGATCCAATATCCAGCAAATCGCACTGCTCCTTCTGTGAAAACTCGACCCTGGTGCATCACTCGCTGGTGATGGTGCTCTACGAGAAGTTTTGCCACGTGACCCCCTGGAAGAACAAGAGGATGTTTCTCTTTGTATTGCAGATCACCATGTCTGAGCCGTCCTCCTATTCTCAGCATTCCTTCTTCATCACAGTAGGGACTGAGCTTGTGCAGAGGACTGTGTATGGGGATGTCTTTCCCACCGGCTATGCAGGTAAGTTCCTCCTTGAAGGTCTCCTTTTGTACACTTTTGATGATTACTTCTCCTGCTTTTGCCAGCTCTTCAACGCTGCGTGGCCGTTTACAGTAATGCCATGAACAGCATGTCTGATCCTTGGTTCTGTTCTTGACAGATTGGACAATGTGGACTAGCAAGCTCATGGCCCTGATCAGCTTCTTCCATGAAGAAAACCGTTCGAATCTCTGACATCCAAGCTGAGGCCACTTGATGAGCAGGTGAGTGGCAGTTACTCATACCTCTGCATCTGAATCAGGGTCAATGAGTTCATAGGCTTCTGTGTCCGGGTCTCTGCTAGCTTGTGACAAGAAGGCAGGCCCCTTGAGCCAGGTGCTGTCACTCAACATGGTTGCAGACACAACCCGAGTACCTATGTCAGCTGGGTTACAGTTTGTGGAGACATAGTGCCACTGCTTGGGTCCTGACGATCTTCTGATACGTTGCACCCTGTTGCCAACATATACATAGAACCTCCTGGTCTGGTTACTAATGTATCCAAGGACTACACGACTGTCTGTGTAGAATTCAACAGTATCCAGATCGATGTCCAATTCACTGGCGATGACCTCTGCAATTTCCACGGCTAGAACGGCAGCATTCAGTTCTAACCTGGGGATGGTGAGCGCAGACTGTGGAGCTAGTTTAGCTTTGCCCAGTACAAATCCGACATGGGGCTTCTCTTCTGCATCAATGACCTTGAGATAGGCGACAGCTGCAATAGCTTTCACTGAAGTGTCTGAGAAAACATGTAGCTCTTTCCTTGTAGCCATTGAAACTGAAGTAGCAACATAAGGTCTTCGAATCTGTAACTGCCGAAGATCACTGAGAGAATCTTTCCATGCGTTCCATTCAGCTTCCCTGTCTGCAGGAAGAGGAGAGTCCCAATCCAAAGCCTTGCTTGAGAGCTCTCTGAGCAGCATCTTTCCCTGAATTGTGACTGGCGCAGCAAACCCCAGTGGATCGAATAGTCCGTTGATGGTGGCTAGGACACCTCTCCGTGTGTAAGGTTTGACTGTGTCGGTCACTTGAAAGGTGAAAGTGTCATTAGTTAAGACCCACCTTAGGCCTAGGCTTCGCTGAATAGGTGTTGCATCAGCATCTAGGTTGAGTTCTTTGAGCCCTTTAGCGCGGTCGTCTACAGGAAATGCTTCCATGACTTCCTTGCAGCTGGATGCCACTTTGTGGAGACGGATGTTGGATATGGCAAGCATCTTCTGTGTCCGTTTCAATAGATTGATTGCCTCGCTGGCTGTGGGTCGTGACAGAAGCCCATCATCCACATAGAACTCCCTCTCGATGAAGCAGCGCACATCCGAGCCAAATTCCTCTTCGCCGTGAGCTGCAGCACGCCGAAGTCCATACATGGCAACTGAAGGAGAAGGGCTGTTGCCAAATACATGAACCTTCATGCGATACTCACAGAGGTCATTGGCGGGATCATTGAGCTCGTGCCAGAAGAACCGCAGGAAATCTCGGTGGTCCTCCCTGACAACGAAACTGTGAAACATCTGTTCTATGTCCACAGTTACTGCAACGGCTTCACGTCTGAACCGCAACAAAACACCGACCAAGCTGTTGTTTAGGTCAGGTCCAGACAGCAGGACGTCATTGAGCGAAACGCCATGGCTCTTCGCGCTTGAGTCGAAGACCACCCTGATTTGGCCAGGTTTCTGCGGGTGATAAACCCCAAAGATGGGTAAATACCAGCACTCTTTTCCAGCTGGGAGAGGAGGAGCCTGCTCAGCGTGGTCACGATCAAAGATGTTCTGCATGAAGGTGACAAAGTGCTTCTTCATTTCAGGTCTTTTCTCCAGAGTGCGTTGGACAGAAGCCAGCCGCATGAGTGCCTGGTCACGACTGTGAGGTAGGCGTTCACGAGGTGTTCTGAACGGAAGTGGGGCAACCCAGCTGTTTGCATTGTCCATGAACATCTCTTTATCCATAAGCTCTAGGAACAGTCTGTCTTCCACTGAAAGTCCTATCTTGTTGTCATCTTTGGTTGTCTCAAAGAGTGTGCTTCCTAGTGTACACTCGAAAGATCTGCGAATGTCTGGAATGGCTGTTTGTTCAGACAGGGACCCAAACTTCTCCTTGACATGAAACCTGTTAGGACAGGGGCTGAAGAAGGAAGGGCGTTTGTTCTCAAGGACGTTGGTGCAGTAAGTTTGAATAGCTACAGGCCTGTGAGTGCTCCCCAAGCAAACATCGCCTATGATGACCCATCCCAGGTCCACTCTCTGTGCATATGGAGCATTGTGTGGACCATTCCGCTGCTCTCTCACTTTGTGGACTCTCAGTAAGTCGCGACCCAGCAACAGGAGGATCTTGGCCTCAGGATCCAGTGGTGGGATGGAGTGAGCTATGGGTTTGAGTTGAGGGTGGTATGAAGCCGCTTCAGGAGTTGGGATCTCAGCACGGTCGCTTGGAATGTTGCTGCATTCAATCAGCGTGGGCAAGGTGAGCGTTGTAGTTCCATCTAGTGACTGCACAACGAACCCTGTGGCTCTTCTACCCGTCATCTCTGTTGTCCCAGCGCACGTACGCAGTGTGAAGGGTGAGTCTGATCCCTTGATGTTGTACATGTCAAAGAAGTCGGGTCTTGCAAGAGACCGGTTACTTTGATCATCTAGAACTGCATAAGCTCTTATCACTCTCTCAGGGTGTGCTTCAGGAAAGACTTTTACTAAGCAGATCCTGGAGCAGGACCGTGGCCTTTGACCTTCTCCACACACCTCTGTGCAGCTTGACTCGACAGTTGGTGGTGGTGTTTCTCCTGCGCTCTCCCCGCCATGCCCAGGTGATGACAGTGGCGGCCCAGGATGGAGAGCTGAGACGTGATTCTCACTATCACACTCCTTACACTTAATGACTACAGTGCACTCTTTGGCCATGTGACTTGTTGAGGAACAGCATCTAAAACAGACACCAATGTCCTTCAAAAAGGCTTTACGTTCCGCTAAGGGTTTGCTGCGGAACCCTCTGCAGCGCTTGAGAGGATGTGGCTTCTTGTGAAGGGGACATTGCTTCTCAACATCACCAGCCTTGTGGCCTGAAACCTCCCTCTTGTCTTTCTCTTGTGATATATCTGTCTTGTGGGCAGACACTAGACTCTTCTGCGGTTTCTTCGCGGTGGTGCCTTGCTTTAGGTACTCAGTGTTACCAGCTTGCAGCCTGAAACCTGGATCGTTGCGTGCTCGTGCCTCATCGCAAACGAACTCACAAAAGAAGGAAAACGGAGGGAAGGTTACACCATGAGCGGCCTTGTACCTGAAGCCCTGTGTAAGCCACCGCTCTTGGAGGTTGTATGGTAATTTCTCCACTATAGGAGCGACACCACGTGCAGTGTCCAAGTAGCTAAGGCCAGGGAGATAGCCTTCTAGCTTAGCGGCTTCTAACTCATGAAGGAGGTCGCTGAGCTCTCTCAGCTTCATTGGATCCTTGTTGGTGACCTTTGGGAAGTTCGTAAGCCTGTCGAAGAGTGACTTCTCTATAATCTCTGGAGAACCGAAGCATTCTTCCAAGCGTTCCCAAGCCTTGGTCAATCCGGTAGAGGGGTTACCTACATGCACAGCTCTTATTCTCCTAACTTGCTGTGCAGATTCTCGTCCTAACCACTTAATTAGGAGGTCCAGCTCTTCACTGGCACTCAGGTGTAATCCAACGATGGCGTTGATGAATGATGATTTCCACGCCCAATAGTTCTCAGGAGCATCATCGAACTGCGAGAGGCCGGAGGTAATCAGATCTCTGCGTGCCAAGTATCTAGCTACATCGCTAATGTCTGGACTGTCATCTACTGGCTGTTGTGAAACACCTTTGAAAGGTGAGAACTGTCCCGCACCAGCTGTAGATTGCCATGGAGATGTGTGATGAGGTATAGTCTTGGTGGGTTGCAGTGCTGGTCTGGAAGGTTTGAACATTTTAGAAGAATGAGCTTCAACTGTGAACTCAGTAAGGCGCTGTCTTGGGGGAGACTCAGATTTCAGCACATGAATTATTGGTGTTATGGGTTTTGCGTGTGGCTTAACATCTTCTGTTAACTGTAGCTGAACATACTGACGTGTTCTTTCTTCCACTTCTTGCAGGAGTGATTTATTATCGGCCTCTTCGGACTCCTCTGCTGCTTCAAGCGCACTAGCTTCTGCCAAGGCAGCTGCCAACTCCCTTTCATGTCTGAGTGCATTTAATCTAGCTTCAATTTGTGCTTTCTCAATCAGAATATCTGACTCCTTCTTAGCAAACTCAGCTCTTGCGCGGGCTGCCTCCACTTTAGCATGAGCTGCAGCTATGGCTCTGCTAGCTGATGATTTGTTTGACAAAGATTTACTGGTAGATGCACGAGCAACTGACCTGGTTCCCACAGTAGAGTGCTGCGCTGTCTCTTCAGCTGCTGGGTTGGGTTCTATAGTGGGGTGTTGAGATGACTCGTCAACTGCTGTTTTCCCCCCATCCATCATTCCAATATGAAGCGAGCAAGGTGTGAGCAGTGGTGACGATGATGAGAAGGAGGACGACAATCGTAGATTACTCTCCTTGAATAGTTCTGCCCGTTGTGCTGGATGCTTTTTTACTATTCTGTCCTCATCAGGTGCCCATTTACTTGACTAGACAGACAGCTAACGATGGAATGGACTTCTGAGGCCGAAGTAGGTTTTGAAAGTTTATTCCAATCTTCAGATACACGAAATCCTTCCTTGGGATTCGTAAAACTAAATAAACAAACAGAAATGTACATAAAAGTGTGTTTGCTTCATCCTTCTACATACATTCATTGTAGCATACAAATTACATGCGGAAATGAACATGCTAGTTAGCTTGCTAGCTCTACATGACTTGCAGAAAATCTTCAGACATATTATCTACCCACAAACAATATATTGCCGTTAATTTCACTACAAATTAACTTAAGATGCATGAAAGCATACATTGGTCCTTAATACACAAAATTACAAACAATATTAACTTACAAGCAAAGCCTTTCCAAGGGCAAGAACGACCTACAAGGATGAACGCCTCTTCACCTTAGCATGCTCTGACCCAACTGACGTAATGAACTTCTTACTCTAGCTAGATATGCCGTCACAGGAAGTTACATCAACTGAAGGTAAGTGTCAAAATAAAATGCAGGCTTAACATTGAATATTCCCCCACTAGAAAGGTGGCGCTAAACCCCCAAAAAGTTCCAATGCCATGACACAATTATTGATGCTTCAATCTTAAAAATGATCAATCTGTCATTATTAGTTGGCTATGTACCACAGACCTTCAAGGTGGCTGTAATTAAACCTCTGCTTAAAAAGCCATCACTGACCCAGCTGTCTTAGCTAATTATAGGCCAATCTCCAACCTTCCTTTTCTCTCAAAGATTCTTGAAAGAGTAGTTGTAAAACAGCTCACTGATCATCTGCAGAGGAACGGTTTATTTGAAGAGTTTCAGTCAGGTTTCAGAATTCATCACAGTACAGAAACAGCATTAGTGAAGGTTACCAATGATCTTCTTAGAGCCTCTGACAGTGGACTCATCTCTGTACTTGTCCTGTTGGACCTCAGTGCAGCTTTGATACTGTTGACCATAACATTTTATTACAGAGATTAGAGCATACTATAGGTATTAAAGGTACTGCACTGCAGTGGTTTGAATCATATTTATCTCATAGACTCCAATTTGTTCATGTAAATGGGGAGTCTTCTTCACACACTAAGGTTATTTATGGAGTTCCACAGGGTTCTGTGCTAGGACCAATTTTATTTGCATTATACATGCTTCCCTTAGGCAGTATTATTAGAAAGCACTGCATCAATTTTCATTGTGATGCAGATGATACTCAGCTTTACCTATCAATGAAGCCAGATGACACACATCAATTAATTAAACTGCAGGAATGTCTTAAAGATATTAAGGCCTGGATGACCTCTAATTTCCTGCTTCTAAATTCAGATCAAACTGATATTCTTGTTCTCGGCCCCACAAATCTTAGAAACATGGTGTCTAACCAGATACTTACTCTGGATGGCATTACTTTGGCCTCCAGTAACACTGAGAAATCTTGGAGTCATTTTTGACCAGGATATGTCCTTCAATGCACATATTAAACAAATATGTAGGACCGCTTTTTTGCATTTGCGCAATATTTCTAAAATTAGAAACATTCTTTCTCAGAGTGATGCTGAAAAGCTCATTCATGCATTTATTACTTCTAGGCTGGACTATTGTAATTCATTATTATCAGGCTGTCCTAAAAGCTCCCTGAAAAGCCTTCAGCTGATCCAAAATGCTGCAGCTAGAGTACTGACAGGGACTAGAAAGAGAGAGCAGATTTCTCCCATATTGTCTTCTCTTCATTGGCTCCCTGTTAAATCTAGAATAGAATTGTCTAACTAGACACCAGCTGTGCTGTAATTGTAGGATACATTTTAGGGGTCTCCATGTTCCTTTTTGACCGCAAATTAAAACCCAATTAAAACCATAGTTACCAACAAATCACAGGGTTGAGCAGGTTCCAATGCAGGCTGTTTATGAGACATCTTAGTAGCACACAAATAGTTTAAAAGACATAGACAGTAGCATAGTAAAAACTGAGATGCACACACAGAGTAACAGAAAAGAAGAAAGAACCTGTTGATCATGCCCCGGCTTCCTCAGGAGAGCCCGTGCAGGGATTAAGTATGAGTCTAAATAAAATCAAACTGTCCAAATGATCCATGGCGATGAGCAAGCTCTGTTGCAAAAAAGTTACTAGTACTTAGAAATATACAAACACAAAAAACAAAGGACAAAAAGCAAAAAGTAAAAGCAAGAAGCCCTCCCGGGAGGTTGTGCCTTAGTAGTTGCTGGAAAAACGGACAACACGGACAAAGACAGTCGCTACATCTTCTCTTCCTCCCTTCCCTCTCCTAACCGTGGTATTTATACTCTTTCCCTTTCTTTGTCTAGGGTTTTGTGCACAGTCAGCGATTTACAAACTTTCATTAGAAACTGCTATTAATTCTACTGTCAAAGGCACAAACATCCCGGAGCATTTTCAATACATCAACAAGACAGTAAGAAAAATTCATCATAGTAATTGTCAGCCACAACCTCCTTGAGGCCATCCTAAGGCACTCTTGGAGAAGGATTTACACTGCCCACATTTACACTGACCAGATACGAGGGAAAATGACCAGATATGAGGGAGAAAGTGAGGCCCATTTTGCCCCCAGACTTGTTGCATGGACAGATTTATACTTTCTTGATTTGCATTTCCAAAGTCTTTGGCTGTGCTACATAAGCAAGTTAGCCTACGGCTAGGTCCACTGGACAGATTTATCCCTATAACCAGTATAAATCAAAAAATGGGCAAACAGGATGACTGGTGTCCTGTACACGAACCCAAAAAAGGCAGCTTTATGAGCGGAGACCCCTAAGCATGAATTTGAATGAGCAACAGGTTCATCACGGGGCTAGAGCAGAAGATGAGTATGCTTTGAGGATGTTCTAAGCGGGCCTGCTTGGCCACAGCAGACTGTTAGGGAGGAGTAGCAGAGCTTCTGGGGCCCTGAACACAAATAAGAGCAACTCAAACAGGCCTCAAATCTTCCTGCTACTTTTAGACACACAATATGCATTTATTACAGTGTAGAAAGCTGTTTAGTTGCAAATAAACAGAAGTAGGAATAATAACTTTAAATATCAGTATTGGGTGATAAAAATAAATCCCAACATAATCTCTGTCAAATATGGAGGAAGAAGCCCCGCTTTAAAATATTGGTGCAAAGAAGGAACCTGTTCAATCTGCAGTAACATACTGATAACTGGCTCTATACAAATGTTCTTAAAGGAGATCGAGCTCCTTGTTTCAGTGTGTTCACACATGGTGACACATTGCAGTCCATGCATGTGTGTTTAGCAGTTCATCATCATCACCATCTTTCACGTTCACGCTCGGGACAGAGGCCTGAAGGCTGCTGGTCTCATCTTCATCTCAGTGAACGGGATGAAAAGTCTTTTCCTTTCCACGCAGCCCAGATCACCCCCTGACACACACACACACACACACACACACACACACACACCCACCCACACACACACACACACACACACACACACACACACACACACACACACACACACACCTTAAACTGCTGAAATAAAATGTTTGTGTCATTCAAAAGCTGCAGCCATCGTTTTAATCAAATCCAGCATAACTTGCATCCGTGTAAACAGACTTGTGGGTTCAGATTTGTCTGATGAGGTTACCTGGTGTTTGTGTTGATGCCGTAGAGGCCGTCGAGGTTTGCTTCATGGCAGTTCTTGTACCACCAGCCTCCTCGATAAGACACGGCGTGGCGGGTGATGAAGAACGCCAGGTCCTGGTCTTTGGTGGAGAAGATCCGGTTGTTGTGCTAACTGAGAGAGTCACCTGAAACCAGAGGCAAGGGACAAGTCGCCCAAAGGAATGTTTCCAAATAACTTCATTTACTTATATAACTTATTATTATATGTTTTATTTGGGTGATTTAATTCAATATGTTTAATTTAATCTGACATCTTTCATATCTGTTGTGTTTTCATATTTGTGAGGTTTGGGGACCTCTGGGGATAGGGCTGCAGAGGGGGCAGGCTGGCAGTGTTTTCACTGAGTATTTAAACCTGGGAATGTTTCAAGGACAGAAGGAAGTTGTCACAGTCAGTATGAAGCAGTCCTGTCTCTTTGTGCAAGCAGTCATATTCCTCTGATGCACTGCAGTCTTTGTGTGAAGAAACAGCAGCAGAGGAGCATGTTCAGCACAAATGACCTGAACCTTGGTGAGATGGCTTTTTCTGACACACTGAAGGAGACCCAGACAGAACAGGACTCCCACGGAGCATTCAAAGCATGCCAGGACATCCAAACACTGCAGTGTTGAAAACTTTTGGTCACACCTCGTGTTCAGCCAAATTTTAAGAGCTAAATTTGTCTCTGTCTTACCTGCAGTGCTGCTGTATCCTCCCACAGTCAGCACATAGTTCCTCTTGGCCACCTCGAACGTCGAGTACTGCGCAAAGGCAGACTCCTCCCCGATTTGCAGGTCGATGCGTAGACTCATCCTGGTCATCGCTGTGAGATTGTGGATACTCTCGAGTCCTGAAGGAGGAGGATTTGGTTTGTTGGATTCACTTTAAATGACCTTCATTTGTCTAATTTTGACTAACCACTTTTTAAAATAAAAATATATTGAAAGACCAGGATGAAAATGAAAACAGCAGTTTTTCATTGCAGTTCCAGAAACTGATGCTTCTCCACTTGAACCTGCTCCTTTAAGCAGACTCTATACTTCCTCCCTCTGACTGTGGCAGCTGCTTTGGATGTTTCACCATTTATTTCTGAATAATTATCTGAGCCTGTTGCTCGTCCTGTAAATTTGAACTCAAACATGAATAAGATCTCTCACCGAGCCAAAACTCTCCATTCTGATCTCCAAATCCTTCAGTATACTCTTTCCAGCCTCTGAAGAAATTCACTGCGCCATCCTTCCTCCTCTGGAAGACCTGCAGACAGAAAGGAAAAGGCACAGAAAAGCATTCATTAACCTGGCTGTCAACACAACAATCTGCAGTCCCATCAATGACACTTGAGGTTGCCTTCAAAGTGAGTGAGCCCCCACAGACTGGTTTTATTTTCTATAGCCAACTTCCTCCGTTTGTCTTAGGATTTTCTCTAACGTGGGGTTAGAGATTGGGGTGGCTGTGGCTCAGGAAGTAGAGCAGGTCACCCATGAATTGGAAGGTTGATGGTTCTGTCGTGTATTTTTATCTTGATGACATCAGTATTTTCTATCAGTATTTTTATATCATGTATTGTTATATATATTAATCACACACTCTAATTAATGGTCACATTATGTATTATTTGTCACCTATATTGTCACTCACACACTGAAGCTCTGCATGCTGTAGACAGGTAAAAATGCTGAGGCCTGCTCTGCAGGCAACCTGGGATTTTTCCATTAAGTAATGCTAGCCCCCACCTTTGTGAGGAGCTTCACCTTTTACACAGTGCACTTTTGACCCAGCTTCTCCCGAGGGGAGGGGCAGAGGCGCACCTGGACTTCGGAACGTGGGAAAGATGGGTGTTTTGCTAGCCCCCCGAGATCAATTCATAGAACTGTTGCTTAAGGAGCATCTTAATATGTCCCCTCCCCTGATAACAGCTGGAGGAGGTGTGAGATTGGGCTATAAAAGGGCATGGCAAACTTGGGAGAGAGCGCTCTTCTTTGCTCTTCCTCTCACCCGTGTTTGCAGCGGCTGCAGGCTCTCACTCCCGAGAGGGCTTCTGTTTTTTTACTCTGTTAAACTCTGGACGTTTATTTCTTTGCTTTTCTACCACCTTATAACAGCACCAAGGCACTCACTCTCGGGAGGCTTTTTGCTTTCTTGCATTTTGTTTAACTTTTGCTATCTTGTATTTTGTTTAACTTTTTGCTATCTCGAACTTTGTTTAACTTTGTGCTTCAATAAATCCTGGAAACGAAACCTGCTCATCTCCAGTGAGTTTCTGTGAAGTGTGGAGCTTTTCTCAAGGTGCATTTGCTTCCATTGGTCTCCCCTCCGCCTGGTACGAGCAACAGGGGGAGAGAGCCGCAAATAAAACCCGACATCTTGGCACCCCAGATGGGACTCCGAGATAAGAACAGCTGGAGAGGTACCTAGGGTTTGGACGGAGCCTCACGTTGCTACGGAGAACACCAAAAGCGCGCAAAAGTAAGTAAAGCAGTTTTCTGCCACATTGGTGTCGTCCGTGTGACAGTGAGACTTCCGCCCAGGTTCCTGGTTACACTTTCAAAATAAAACAGCTGTCTTGCTCTGGATAAAGAATTTGTAAAATTTAAGGGTTTTGTGGTCGGCTATTTTGAGTTAAAATGGTCTAATCCGGATAAAAGGAGACTCCTGGATTGAGCAGGCGTTGTGTCTGGGGTTTTTATTGCATGGCTGAACTCTGAATGCGTGTTGTGTGTGAGATCGCAGCTGTGAATGGTGTTTGTCTTGTCTGTTCGTCTTGTCGTATCTGTTCTGGGGGTATTTATTGAGTAGCGCTGAAGAGAATAAAGTGATAGGTCCTCGCGGAGATTTACCGCTGAGAATTATCCGGTCCAAACCTTTATCTTGGGCCGGACGAGCTCAGGCTGCTATCTGCCGCGAGAGATATTGCCCAGGTCGTGTATCGGAAGTAAGCTATTGGGGGTGCCATGATTAATATTTTGAGACCTTTGCGGTAACAATGCACTGAAGATTCGGCCTGGAGGATTCACTGTATGAAAAAAAAGGAAGCTAGCAAAAAGTCGCACGGCGGTTACCGCACGATTCTTCAGAATCCGCTAAAGGTTCGGGCTCTGACGAGCGGGGGTTGCACGGTCGTGGTCGACAACCAGGGGCGAGTCGGAGATAAGCTCTTAGGGGTAGCTCTCTGAAGGGGGAAACCTTTGATAATAAGGCATCGAGACTCGGCTGGTGATTATGACGTCAGGCACTGGATGAGTGGTGCCATTTGGTTAAGTTGTGTTTAAGTAATATTTTGTACATATTGCCTGGGCTTGTAGTTATTCCCTGCTGTATATTCTGCTTTTGAAAAGTATAACTCATTTATCATTGTTAATTGCTGTAAATTGTGCTTCAAGAATATAACCTGCTGTGGGATAAGGAGGAGAGAAGCTGCTGCAAGCTGCAAAGGCCTTGGCTGCAGACCTGTGTGTGTGTGTCTACCCGCCGGTATGTGTGTGTGTGGGAGAGCCTGGGATGTGTGTGTGTGCGAGCAGGCAGGGAGTTTGGGAGAGAGAGAGAGAGCTGTCACTGGGCAGTTCTCTCTCTGCTCTAAAAGAAAAAAAAAGTTGTGTATATGTGAATAAGGAATTTATGAATTGGGGTTAATAGTAACTTTATAACCAGTAATAGGTTAAGGATAATCGGGAGGAGCTCAAATAAAAATAGCCCTGTGAACAAAACAAAGCTCCTGCCGGAGCCAGTAAGTCATCCAAACAATGTTAAAATTGATGTTGGTCAATAGAAAAGCTGAAAAGAAGTAGATTAGAATTAGAAGTTTAAAATAGGTGAGCGAGAACAAATGACACAATTGGGAGAAATTGGTAAAAATAAGGGAGGAAATACTTGGGGAAAACTAGAAGATAGTGGGAAAGTAAATAAAATCTCTAACAGCTGTAGTAGAATAATAGATAACATTATGTAATGGTAACAATAAAATAACTGGGAAATAATCGGAGTGTAGATCAAATAAATTAATAGATGTGTTCATGAACTGGTGGTCAGTGTAGTAGAGGAGTGATCTGTGAAGATGGACCTGCTGCAGGCTGCAAGGCCTCAGCCTGCAGCAGCATACATCTGTTGGTGTGTATATTAAAAGCAGAGCTTGTCTGCTTTTCTATACAATTGGTGAATTAAAGTTTGCACAAAATTGTGGGAAATAAGTGCAAACTAGGAAAATTAATCATTGAGGTTTAAAGTTAATATTGAAGAGTGTAAAAAGTTTAAAAGTAGATAATCTGGAGGGGCTAGAAGTGTTAAATTAGAGACCAAAAGGGGAAAACAGGAACAGTTTAAATACATTTGAATAAAAGAATAACCCATTTAAAAGTGAAAAACCTCTGATAGAATAATTGGATTGATTAAAGCTAATAATAGAAGTAACATTAACTAGAAAAAGAGTCAAATAAAATTAAAAAGCTTAAGAGAATGGGTAAGAATGAATCCTAAACTTGGAAGAATAAGGGGAAATAAACGTTAAAATATTTGGGAGAAAAGGAAAGAAGAGAGAATTAAATAAAAAAACTATAATAATAACAATAGTCTGAATAATAAATAATAACAAAATAGTAATGATAATAATATAGCTTGGACACAAACTGAGCCTAAAATAAATAGATTTAAGTGAAAATATAAATGCAGTAGGTGTGAGTGAGGTAAAGGAGTGGTGAGTATAGATTAGAGAGGATAAAATAACAGCTGAGCCTCTGAGGAGATAAAGGAATTTTAGAAAAAAAATATAATCTGATTATTAGAAACACAGCTGTGTAACAGGTCTGAGAGACTGCAGGACACCCAGCTGATCAACCTGAAGCTTTGACACCTCACAAGAACCCTAATTTAAAACATAAATCAAGATGAAGTCAAAAGGAGTTCCTAGAAAAAGAAAAATCTGTAAGTTGGTCCTCGGGAAATATTGTTTGGATATTTGTGTGTGTGTTCTCAGTGCAGATGATGTCTTCACCTCAGCACATTCTTTGAATACCGGAGGGTTTAGATGAAGGGGGCAAATTGAGTTGCAATGACCTCTCTGCTGTATATCTGCCTGGTTCCAAACATAGTTATAGAAGTAAATCTGTAAGTTTACCAAATTATTAAATAAACACATTTAAAATAAATAACAAATGAATTAAATAGATTTGATGGTGCTGAGAGATTACTCTGAGTAAAAATTATAGCCAGAGAGACAGCTATTGTTTCACAGTGGACACTGTTATTCTCAGAGAGCGAGTGTGGAGCAGGAACCCATGGAGACCCTCTAAAACAGGGGGGTGATCCACAGCCCCATGCACACGGTAATAAAACGGTAATATCCACCTCCAACCAGGAGTGGGGTGTATGCACAATGACAATGATGGACTTCCATCTCTGACTTTCACCTGGTATCTTTTAACATGGCATGTTGCTGAGTGACGTATAGATGAGAATGTGTTTACTGATAGAAAGTGGTTTTGGGGTTATGATAGAGGGGAAATAGATCAAAGCAAAATTTATGGTAAACAAAAATGATGTAATAAAGTGGAGGTGAAACGAAAAAAAAAAAAAAAAAAAAAAGGGAACATTCCTGAAGTGTCTTCCTCTGCCCCATTGTGGCAGAAAATGCCTCCACTTTATTCTTTAAGTGCTTTAAGATCATTTTTGAGAAGCATGTCCTCTGAGCAAACTGCGGTGAGTGACGTCACACAAGAAGTGGACCTTTAAACAAAAAACCATGAAGATAAAGAGCAGAGTACATGAGCAGAATGCAATCTGTTCTCTTCTACTAACATTGTGTCCAGAGATGATTTACAGATGACGCTGCAGGTCTCCACAGCAACCTTCCTAAACAACAACAATAACAACAGCTGGACAAGGAAGAGGATGGCCTTCCTGCAAAGGAGGCAGGAGCAGAGGCTGGAAGATAATACCCCAGACGGACAGCCAGCAAAGTGACGTCCAGACACACAAGAACTCTTACCTCCTGAATGGGAGGAGGAGGAGCGCAATGTGTCTATGTGCTCCACCGTGAAGGGGGTGAGGTGTGTCTACCCATGAGCCATGGATGCTTATGGACATGGTGAGACTGGCTGATGGACTGTTTTCAACATCACAAAAACCAAGTAAGTCATCATTTCCTTTGGAGAAAATGCTGCAGGAGCTGCTCTGCACTTTGAGACATTTAAGCTCTTTGGGAGACATCCCAGTGAGCTGAGCAGAGTATTCCAGACTAACCTGCCTGATGATGTGAAACTGGAGATGCAACACACTGTATAGTGGAGTTTTTCAGGCAGCAGTATCCTGATGGCAGAGCTCTTCTAAGATAGGAGAAATCCTGACGGAGGAGGAGAGTCCAACAAAAGGGCTGCGTACATTCCAACGGAGGAGAGACTGAGAGATGACCAATCAGAGGAAGGAGAAGGCTAAACACCTCTGATAACTGCACACTGAGGCTCAGGCTGCAGTGCTGACTGCTAACACTGCTCAGAGTCTTGCAGCTTCTTCTCGTTCACCCAGCCTGCTCCTCCTGCTGTCAGCACTACACAGGTAACGAGTGGATTCCCTGCATCAACTGTTCTTAACACTCTAACTGAATCTGCTGTGCCTGTTGTACACATGCATGTTAATCAAGGTGACAATCTGGACTTGTACACCTGAGAGGGAGAAACTAGAAGCAGACGAGAGGCAGAGTGACCTGGCGTGGAGGAAGGAGAGAACTGTCACAGCCAGGACCGCTGCTTGGACTCACTCAGCCTACTCAACAGAGAAACACCTGCTTAGAGGTAACTTCACAGGTCACCTCCAGAGAGACTGCCACATGACCTCTTGGGCTAGACCAACAGCCTGTTGGCCATAAGGAGGTCCAGAGAGGCCAGAAGAGGAAAAGGAGCAACCTGCCGTATCCTTTAATTTGTCAAGTAAGCTGACATTTCAATAAGTCTTATGAGAAAAGACATTCTGTGTTCTTTAGAAGCAAAGTCATGTGCAACAGTGATGAACTGTGTGCAAACTGTCAACTGAGGAAGCACACAGAGTGATGATGTGCCAACAGACACAGAGACTGTCTGGGTTTAACCTGAGGTGTTTTGGTTGCAGCCAGTGACTGAAGACTCCATGTTAAATGAACGATGGATGAAATGTGGGAGCTCTGGGTACGAATGCAAAGGAGGAGACTGAGGAGCTGAGGAGCCCGGATTGCTCTACATTTACTGTTTAATGAGAAACTGGAGTCCAAAGACTATGGACTGTGATTTGAAGAGTTGATCAATAGGGGAACGTAAAAAGAAAAATGTTCTTTTGTTGATCAGTTCATTTTTACTGGTGACTACATCTACTTTGCTCCACAGGGTGTGGCTGCTGCACCTGATGGACTGAAAAACTGGTAACAAGTGTCAGATGCTGGGCCACATCTCTTTGCTGATTGCTCGTGGACATACTCTCATGTACTGCACTGATGGTTTAACAAGACAAAGCTTATTTTAGAGGGAATCTAACTACACAATAAATGCATGCACATTTCTAAGGACAAAACACTTACCACCACCAAGTATGATTGAAGTGTGAATGAATAGTTTATTAGATAAACATGTGTAGATCAAATTCAAATAACAAAAAAAATATGTTGAAACAGGTTCCATCTCAACTGAGTGAAACAACGCAGTATACTTGGCTGACTACGAGAGAGCCCTGCACAAACATTCCAATGTGTCTGGACCTTGGTCCATGCACAGATGGCAAATTAAAATCCTTGAATCCTTGAAATGAGGGAAGGCTCAAATTTGTCCAGCCTGATACAGTTGAGCTGAAACCTGAGGTCAAATTACCTTATTAAATTAGGCAAAGTTCATTTAAGTCACATGCCATTGAAGCTATCAGGCTTAATATTGATGAGCTATTGAAGGCTGGAGTGCTTTTAAAGCTCATACACTAAAACCAAAATTCAGACAGTTACATACTGATGCAATTGCAGATTCTGATACACCTGTGGTTCCTAATCCATATCTCTGCTTTCTAACAGTGCACCAGATATTAAGTGGTATTTATGTTTAGTACTTAGTACATTCTGTGATAATTGTGATTAACAGCCCTAACATCTTAAACCAAATTTTAGTGTAAGACTTGAAGTATCTGAATATTCTCAGTACTGTCTCACAGCATGCAGCTGATTTGTCGTCCTCTAAAAGAACAAAATGAGAAGAATTCTTGCAATTCTGCTAACAAACCACTGAATATCTAGGAAGACAGTTTGGTGGACAGAGGACGCTAATTGTTCTCTCTCAATTAGAAACTGTGATTAAAACCGACAACCGCAAATGGTTGGTGAATGTTGACATGTTTGGGAATGACAGGATTCAGCAGACGGTGGATTTGAAGAAGAAGAAGAAGAAGAAGAAGAAGAAACAGCCTTTATTGTCCCACAGAGGGGAAATTTGGGTGTAACAGCAGCCGCAGTTATTATAAATATAAATAAAGATATAATAATTCACACTATTAAGAAAAGAATATATATAAAATCAACAAACAATATTAACCTTAATACTACTAATAATAATAACACTATATACAATGTGCATGATGTGCCGGACTATTTACAGTATATTATATATTATCCTACATTGTGTAGGCTATTGTGGTTTTTGTTGGGAGCAGTGATGGTTATAAAGTCTTACAGCTGCTGGGAGGAAGGATCTGCGGTAACGCTCCTTTGTGCATTTAGGATGCAGCAGTCTGTCACTGAAGGAGCTCTCCAGCTCAGCAACAGTTTCATGCATGGGATGGGAGACCTTGTCCATCAGTGATGTTATTTTGGTCAGAGTCCTTCTGTCTCCCACCACCTGCACTGAGTCGAGAGGACATCCTAGGACAGAGCTGGCTTTCCTGATGAGCTTGTCTATCCTCTTCCTCTCAGTTGTAGACAAGCTGCTGCTCCAACATACTGCTGCATAGAAGATGGCTGATGCCACCACAGAGTCATAGAAGGTCTTCAGGAGTGTCCCCTGCACTCCAAAAGACTGTGTGACTATGTGTTTAAAACTGCATCTCTGCTGCTTCAATAAAGCAGCAGGACAAACTAACTCTGATCCCTAGCTGCAGTGGTCGGTGGGAGCTGAAGCAACATCTGACGCACTGAAGCAGGACACGCAATCTGACCTGGCATTGGGTAATCAGATTACTCGAAACCTTTCCATTTATATGTGGCTAATAGCAGGGGCTAGGTAAGAGCTGCCCTTACGCAGGATCCCATAGTAGGTAAGCGGTTCCTGCCTTATTACAATATAAAATTGGATAACATGAAAGCTGGCTTCTCACCTTGCTATCAAGGTTTGATGGCAGCAGACTTTGTTTTTCAGAAACTAGGATTTTAACTCCAGGTCATCCTGTAACTCTTTGTATGCCACATCAATTGTGTGTTTTGTTTTTTTGCCTGAGGTTTGTCATCACTCAAATAAGACTACGGGGTAGGAGGTAAGGTTATCTGCCCCTGAACTATTAAAGATGTAATAATGTTAACCCTGTTTCCAAAATGAACTCCTCATGATTGTGCCACAGATTGACAAATTCAGGAGCTGAGAAAATTAATGTGCATAATGAATTTATTACAGCTGATTTAACACTGCTTTTGGATGGTTCTTGTTTTAGGGATAAGTGTGGCTGTAATGTGGGCTGCACAGTTGTTTAACTTAATTCTGCAGGTGTAAGTTTTTCTGCTCTAGAAGCTCAGAAGGTTGATCTGCTGAGTTCATCGCTGATCTCAGATCAAAAAGCTTTAACAGCAGCTTGTACACTGGCTACAGGTAAGACTTAATTTGTACATTGATTCAGCCTAGGTTAATGAGGTTTGCCATGCTAATGCTAATATTTAGAAATAGAGAGGATTTCAGAGAGTTGAAGGCAATCCTCTAGTATATGGAGAGGCTGTGTTGCAGTTAATTGATGCTTTACAGCTTCCCAGTGCAGTGGCCATTACTTTAAAATCAAATGGCCAGGAGATCTCAAAGGTGTGATCGAGGGAATAGCCTGGTCAGAGCTAACTTTGTCTTTCCAGGAGGAGGAGAACTAAAGGGTGACACTTCACTGGACATAAGTAATCTGAATACAGAGGGGGTCAACATGAAGCTGGAGAACAGACAGTGGAGCCGAGGTAGGAAGTTATGGTCAAGCACTCATCAGCCTCAAGGGGGAATAATTGTTGGAGGACATTAGAAAGTGAGGCTGATGATTTGCTATGTTATTAGCAATAATAATAGTATTAATACCGCTCCACATAGGTAACATAGTGCAGAAAGTAAGGTCTTTCTTGTCTAAATATGATAATATGCTTGGGTGCATCAAGTTAATTTAAAATTTATGTTATAGCATATTAAAACAATCTCAAGTGAACTAAGTGCAGTATAGTTTATATAAAACATGCTTTGTTGATCAGTCACTAAACCAACAATAAATAAATATATACTAAGAATCAATCAAAAGAAAAAAGAAAAAGCTGTGTTAGCACAGTAAAACCAAGGGTACTAAACTCAAATAAATCTGTATGTAAGCCAATATAACATTTTTAAATTTTTAAATGATTGAGAATTTGGGCTACTCTCATGGGAAAGGGTAAATCACTCCAGAGATCAGATGTCACCACTGTAAAGGCTCTGTTGCCTCTGCTTTTCAGCCTTGAAGCAAACTGAGGAGCACTTGGTTTGTGGACCGCAGGGCTTTGAAAGGAATATAGGGTTTCAAAAGTTCAGTTAAATAACTAAGTAACACCTGATCACATCCAACATATAAAGAATTATAACTAGGTTGAAACAAGAAGTAACAAAAGTATAAATTACTCTCAACAAGGCATGGTGTGGGAAAAAGGTCTTCATTTTTAACTAATTGAAAAAGCTCATCTTAACAACAAAACTAATGTGTTTATTGAGTTTTAGAACACCATAAAAAAAATCACCAAGGTTCCACATAACAGAGTGATAATAGGAGGCTAAACAGTCAATAGCGCTCTCATACCCAACCAAGGTGGGGTGGTCCAAATAATATAATTTCTGTTTTGTTTTTATTCGACTTAAGAGGGTTTGTCTCCAGGCCATGAGTACATATCCCTAAGACAGTTTACTAGTGTCTGCATAGAAGCAGAAGCAGTCAGATTATAAAGGTAAGTATATTTGTAGTTCATCTGCCAAACAATGAGAGGCAATGATGTGCCTTTCAAAAGTGGAACCCAAAGGAAGCAAATATAAAGAAAAGAGAGTGTGACCCCAATAGAGAACCCTGGGGAACCCCATAATTGTTTGGGGATACAGATGACAGATACTGTCCTAAATGAACAGAAGAAACTCCTAT
Organism: Archocentrus centrarchus; assembly: GCF_007364275.1. NCBI lineage: Eukaryota > Metazoa > Chordata > Actinopteri > Cichliformes > Cichlidae > Archocentrus > Archocentrus centrarchus. Next base: position 35,972,133 of record NC_044356.1, on the reverse strand, counting down.
CCGACAAATATAATGGATGTTTATCTGCTTTAGAAGTCCATCTGTAAAGCAAACAAGGCTTGCTTTGGGTCAAAGTATTATTCTAACCTATGTTAAATTTGAAAGATAAAAGATTATATGACAACCAAAATGATTAACTACAAGGGGTAACTGCATGAAATATTGTACATGATAATGCAAAATAGACTTCTGCCTTATGAAATACACTACCGTGTGAATGCAAGGACTCCCCAGGTAAGATAACAACTGTAGATGCCATCCTTTCTGTTACCCATTATAAAAGCATAAAAATGAAGAGAAGTGTAAATATAAAAACAACTTAATAAGAAGAAAGGGAGAAAAGGGAGTGCTTTACTTCAAGAAGATCTAACATTGCATGTTATGGATATTATTAATCTTATGTTTTATGCTATAAGCAGTAACAACAAAACCTGAATGGAAGATAAGGTTCTGACAGTCCCATTCAGCCTCCCGCAGCCAAGAGGCTGCCGAGCCTGGCCTCGTATTGGAGAAAATCTTGCTGAGATCCGTGACCAGTGAAGGCTCGCCCTGTTGTGGAACGGCTAAAGGAGAGAGGAGACTCAGCAGAGCAGGTATCCAGCACGGACCCAGATCTTCTTAGATCTTCTGGAAGCAGAAGGAACCATCTCGACAAGAACGCGTTGTGGGCTGAGGACGCCACCTGGACTGGAACCGAGTCGTTTGGGGGGCCGTCACGACATGATGACATCACCTACGTGACTCCTGGGAGCTGCTTCCCCAGCCAGTGGGAGTTCTGATGATAGCAGATAGCCAGTGCCTCCTAACACCCGTGGCACGAGGCACACCGGGAACAACGCTAACTAGGGGGATCTGAGAGGTCCCCCAGTTCAGGAAGTGCTTAACGCATCTTCAAGCAACCAAGTCTGTGAAACAAGTCAGCTAACGGATGAAGCAGCAGAGCTCGACAGTGACACTGATTTTGTCACCAGTAAGTGGGCTACGGCCAGGGTCGTCGATGGAGAGCAAGCCAGTGAGATTTAGAAGCTCACTGGTGAGAATTGAAATTGAAGATCATCAACGATTTGCTTAGAGCAACGAAGGGGGAACAGGTGGAATGGAGGAAGTGGTCCTCACAGAAGCCTGAAGAAGATGCTACAACATCATGAGGACTGAATGATCGTCTAAAAGATGCTGACAATGTTATGAAGTCTGTCTAACACTGAAATTGTCTTTGCTATTGCCGCTATTGTTGTGTTTTCACATATATACTATATCTCGAGTGCCTTATCTTTTGTGCCCATAAGTGTAGGTGCCTCTGACCCGTGTGGTGTGCACTGCAATTGAGGATGCTGTGTTGGTAAGATCAGTTAGTTTGTTATGGATTGAGATTTATTACAGCATTCAGAGTTGATGAGCACACCATGTGAGTGAGAAGATTTAGTTTGAAGCTTGCAAATGTTTATATCAATAAAACAGCTCACGCAGTGTGTTGCAATGTTCACCTTGTTTAAACAAATATTTACTCTTGAATTGATAAAAATATTTTGTGTTGATACCAGTAGGCATCAAAGGGGGAAATGTCGTGTATTTTTATCTTGATGACATCAGTATTTTCTATCAATATTTTTATATCATGTATTGTTATATATATATTAATCACACACTCTAATTAATGGTCACATTATGTATTATTTGTCACCTATATTGTCACTCACACACTGAAGCTCTGCATGCTGTAGACAGGTAAAAATGCTGAGGCCTGCTCTGCAGGCAACCTGGGATTTTTCCATTAAGTAATGCTAGCCCCCACCTTTGTGAGGAGCTTCACCTTTTACACAGTGCACTTTTGACCCAGCTTCTCCCGAGGGGAGGGGCAGAGGCGCACCTGGACTTCGGAACGTGGGAAAGATGGGTGTTTTGCTAGCCCCCCGAGATCAATTCATAGAACTGTTGCTTAAGGAGCATCTTAATATGTCCCCTCCCCTGATAACAGCTGGAGGAGGTGTGAGATTGGGCTATATAAGGGCATGGCAAACTTGGGAGGGAGCGCTCTTCTTTGCTCTTCCTCTCACCCGTGTTTGCAGCGGCTGCAGGCTCTCACTCCCGAGAGGGCTTCTGTTTTTTATACTCTGTTAAACTCTGGACGTTTATTTCTTTGCTTTTCTACCACCTTATAACAGCACCAAGGCACTCACTCTCGGGAGGCTTTTTGCTTTCTTGCATTTTGTTTAACTTTTGCTATCTTGTATTTTGTTTAACTTTTTGCTATCTCGAACTTTGTTTAACTTTGTGCTTCAATAAATCCTGGAAACGAAACCTGCTCATCTCCAGTGAGTTTCTGTGAAGTGTGGAGCTTTTCTCAAGGTGCATTTGCTTCCATTGGTCTCCCCTCCGCCTGGTATGAGCAACAGGGGGAGAGAGCCGCAAAAAAACCCGACAGTTCGATTCCTGGCTGCTCTGGGCTGCATGCCAAAGTATCCTTGGGCAAGATACTGAACCCTGAGTTGGTGTGAATGTTAGACAGTAAGTACTTAGCTTAGCTTCATAAGGAAGTGCTTGTATTAATGGGTGAATGTAAACACTTTGAGTGCTCAGTCAGAGCAGGAAAGTGCTCTATGAGAACTGGTCCATTTACCATTTTCTCCCAGCTAAAGGATGAAGATCTTGGAGACTCTATGAACTTGTTTTTTTGTCTTTGACCAACATAAGTGCAACAAAAACAAGCACAAACCAGCTGAATGCAGAAATAACTATCTGTGGTGTGAGTCTACCGTCCAGCCGCCACCGTCTGTCTCCATGTCGCAGTAAACCATCACGGGCCTGCCGTGTCCTCCTAGAGGGAAAATCTCTGTCTTGTCTGATGTCCAGATGCCGTTCAGTCGCTCCTGAGAGCAGTCAGTGGGGAAGGGGTACTGCAGGGTTCCTGAGGAGGAAGAATGAATGAATGAAGTTTTATTGCCATGTGGGTGAACAAGTTCACACATTGGAAATTGCAGTTACAGAACACCATCCAAGAATACACAAACACAACACACATAGGGGGATATGTGTCCTGGGGTCATGCAGCCGACTTGCAGCGCTACCTTTGGCAGGAGGAGAAAACAACACATCATGGGGAAGTTAGGTTAAAAAAAAGTCATCTGGTACAGTGCTCAAAAGAGCACTATACCAGGGTCCAAAAAAACCACCTTAGCAAAGCATTTGCACATGTAAAGCAAGGACAGTGGCGGTAGGTGAGGTCAGGTCAGGAGGGAATGCAGACGGAGACGAGAGGTGGGGGCATTGTGGAGCCAGATGCCAGGATCCAGCCAAAACAGTTCGCTGATAGTGGTGGAATTTCGTCAGCGGCCGTGATACACCAGACCCAGCTTCACAAATCACAACGCGGAGTGGGGGGAAGAGCAGCCGCACACAGAGCCCTGGAGAGAGATATGGTTGCCAACCCAAGGCCGGCAGGGGAGCCGAATTCCTGATAACAAATGTTGTTTTGGAACAGGCTGCTTGTTTTTCCAACAGCCTTCAGTCTTACTGGGAAACCATTCAAAAATCCAATATTCCAAATTTGTTGATTGCCGTCCTCACTGTGCAGAACCGAACTATATCTCCTCATCTAACCCCTCTCGCCTGCGAGCCCGCTAATCTTGCGGCTCAGGTCCACCAGGCTTTGAGTCTGAGTTTGTACGGCTCTGCTCAGCCCTTCCACCTGGGTCGGCAGCCTCTGCAGATGTCGAACCGCCATCCAGATTTTCTTAATTTGCCAGTAAAGCAGGTATCCACCGAGCCCAAACAGAGAAGATACCGCTACCAAAAAGCCGAATATATATGCGTCTTCCACGTCTTCCACTCCAAGGGCTGAGAAGCACACAGGTCTCCACGAGCTCCAAGAGTCGATGACGTATCCAACCGGGTCTGTTCCACTCGGACACGCAGGCTCCCCTGTCCCGGATCTCATAGTGGAAAAAATTCGATCAATGATGGAGAATGCCCAGTTTGCCAGATCCATGTTTCAATCTTGTTCTTATTCGGACAGTGTGTAAAAGACGCTCTCACAGCAAGCAGCAAGCGGAGAGATGGGGAGGGCAGGGAGAGAGAGATAGTGCGACCGTCTCCGTCAAGAGCAGGAAGAGAAAAGGTAAGGATGAGAAGAAATATCTGTTGATAACAAAAACACTATTGTAGCATCATTGTACCAGTAATGAATCCTGTGGAGATGGGGGATGTGTAGTGTCCTCCTCCTTCGGCCCATAGCTGCACCGTATATGTGGATCCAGGATGAAGTCTAGTCAGGTTATAATGCGTTAACGAGGCATCCACATTTACCTCCTGTCATGGATAAAAACAGAAAGTCAAGAGTCATGATAAATCCAGATTTGAATTTGTCGGAGCTACCCTTTAAGGTGATCACCTTGTGCACCTCTGGACCTCTTACAGTGTGGCTGCAGTTTTGAGATTGGTCTTTGTAAGTCCTGCTCTGATCACTTGCTCTGCAAATTTATCATGGACCTCAAAATTATGCAGCAACAGCTTTTGTCTCAGACTAACCTATGAAGTTACCCATCATCACTATGTAAGCTAGGTCTTTGGGTCAGGAGTGCTACCAGGAGTTCACTCATGATGGAGAGAACCTTGGCCGTGGTGCATGCCATGGAGTGATGACTCACTGCGCACTGAAGATTCAGGACTTTTTTGGTATCACCAACACAATCTTCACTCCCCACCTGCCCCGAAGATTTATTATGAATCACGAGTGAAAATAGTCAGAACGGGACTTCAGGAGAGCAACCTAAAGGCAGCAGCTGTGCTGGAAGCAGTTCAGAGGGTGATGAAAAGGAGACTCAGCAAATTTAAGTCTTTGAGTTTCTTCAGATCAAAGAGGAGAAAGCCCACAAACCTGAAAACCACAATGATGACAAACCTAAAGATCATGTTTTCAGAAGTTAATTCAATTCAATTCAATTCAATTTTATTTATATAGCGCCAAATCACAACAAACTGTCGCCTCAAGACGCTTTGTATTGTGGGTAAAGACCCTACAATAATACAGAGAAAACCCAACAGTCAAAACGACCCCCTATGAGCAAGCACTTGGCGACAGTGGGAAGGAAAAACTCCCTTTTAACAGGAAGAAACCTCCAGCAGAACCAGGCTCAGGGAGGGGCAGTCATCTGCCGCGACCGGTTGGGCTGAGGGGAGAGAAAGACATGCTGTGGAAGAGAGCCAGAGATTAATATCACCCCCCAGCAGACTAGGCCTATAGCAGCATAACTAAGGGATGGTTCAGGGTCACCTGATCCAGCCCTAACTATAAGCTTTATCATAAAGGAAAGTTTTAAGCCTAATCTTAAAGATAGAGAGGGTGTCTGTCTCCCGAATCCAAGCTGGAAGCTGGTTCCACAGAAGAGGCGCCTGAAAGCTGAAGGCTCTGCCTCCCATTCTACTCTTAAGTATCCTAGGAACCACAAGTAAGCCAGCAGTCTGAGAGCGAAGTGCTCTGTTGGGGTGATATGGTACTATGAGGTCTTTGAGATAAGATGGTGCCTGATTATTCAAGACCTTGTATGTGAGGAGAAGAATTTTAAATTCTATTCTAGATTTAACAGGGAGCCAATGAAGAGAAGCCAATATGGGAGAAATCTGCTCTCTCTTTCCAGTCCCTGTCAGTACTCTAGCTGCAGCATTTTGGATCAGCTGAAGGCTTTTCAGGGAGCTTTTAGGACAGCCTGATAATAATGAATTACAATAGTCCAGCCTAGAAGTAATAAATGCATGAATGAGCTTTTCAGCATCACTCTGAGAAAGGATGTTTCTAATTTTAGAAATATTGCGCAAATGCAAAAAAGCGGTCCTACATATTTGTTTAATATGTGCATTGAAGGACATATCCTGGTCAAAAATGACTCCAAGATTTCTCACAGTGTTACTGGAGGCCAAAGTAATGCCATCCAGAGTAAGTATCTGGTTAGACACCATGTTTCTAAGATTTGTGGGGCCGAGAACAAGAATTTCAGTTATATCTGAATTTAGAAGCAGGAAATTAGAGGTCATCCAGGCCTTAATGTCTTTAAGACATTCCTGCAGTTTAACTAATTGATGTGTGTCATCTGGCTTCATTGATAGGTAAAGCTGAGTATCATCTGCATAACAATGAAAATTGATGCAGTGCTTTCTAATAATACTGCCTAAGGGAAGCATGTATAATGTAAATAAAATTGGTCCTAGCACAGCACCCTGTGGAACTCCATAATTAACCTTAGTGTGTGAAGAAGACTCCCCATGTACATGAACAAATTGGAGTCTATGAGATAAATATGATTCAAACCACTGCGGTGCAGTACCTTTAATACCTATAGTATGCTCTAATCTCTGTAATAAAATGTTGTGGTCAACAGTATCAAAAGCTGCACTGAGGTCCAACAGGACAAGAACAGAGATGAGTCCACTGTCAGAGGCTGTAAGAAGATCATTGGTAACCTTCACTAATGCTGTTTCTGTACTGTGATGAATTCTGAAACCTGACTGAAACTCTTCAAATAAACCGTTCCTCTGCAGATGATCAGTTAGCTGTTTTACAACTACTCTTTCAAGAGTCTTTGAGAGAAAAGGAAGGTTGGAGATTGGCCTATAATTAGCTAAGAGAGCTGGGTCAGTGATGGCTTTTTAAGTAGAGGCTTAAGTACAGCCACCTTGAAGGTCTGTGGTACACAGCCAACTAATAAAGACAGATTGATCATTTTTAAGATTGAAGCATCAATAATTGGAAAGACTTCTTTGAACAGTCTAGTAGGAATGGGATCTAACAAACATGTTGCTGGTTTGGAGGAAGTAACTATTGAAGTTAACTCTGAAAGATCAACTGGAGCAAAAGAGTCTAAACAAATACCAGCAGTGCTGAAAGCAGCCGAACATGAAGAATAATCTTTGAGATGGTTATGAATAATTTTTTCTCTAATGTCTAAAATTTTATTTGTAAAGAAATCCATGAAGTCACTACTAGTTAACGTGAAAGGAATACTCGGCTCTACAGAGCTCTGACTCTTTGTCAGCCTGGCTACAGTGCTGAAAAGAAACCTGGGGTTGTTCTTATTTTCTTCAATTAATGATGAATAGTAAGATGTCCTAGCTTTACGGAGGGCTTTTTTATAGAGCAACAAACTCTTTTTCCAGGCTAAATGAGCATCTTCTAATTTAGTGAGACGCCATTCCCTCTCCAGCTTTCGGGTTATCTGCTTTAAGCTGTGCGTTTGTGAATTATACCACGGAGTCAGGCACTTCTGATTTGAAGCTTTCCTTTTCAGAGGAGCCACAGTATCCAAAGTTATACGCAGTGAGGATGTAAAACTATTGACGAGATAATCGACCTCACTGGGAGCAGAGTTTAGGTAGCTGCTCTGCACTGTGTTGGCACTGAAGAGCATAACAATGAAGGAATTAGATCCTTAAACTTAGTTACAGCACTTTCAGAAAGACTTCTACTGTAATAAAAACTTATTCCCCACTGCTGTGTAATCCATTAAAGTAAATGTAAATGTTACTAAGAAATGATCAGACAGGAGGGGGCTTTCAGGGAATACTGTTAAGGCTTCAGTTTCTATGCCATATGTTAGGACAAGATCCAGAGTATGATTAAAGTGGTGGGTGGGCTCCTTTACATTTTGAGAGAAGCCAATTGAATCTAACAATAGATTAAATGCAGTGTTGAGGCTGTCATTCTCAGCATCTACATGGATGTTAAAATCACCCACTATAATTATTTTATCTGAACTGAGCACTAAATCAGATAAAAAGTCTGAGAAATCAGACAGAAACTCTGAGTAGGGACCAGGTGGACGATAGATAATAACAAATAAAACAGGTTTTTGATTTTCCCAATTAGGATCGACAAGACTAAGAGTCAGGCTTTCAAAAGAATGAAAACTTTGTCTGGGTCTTTGATTAATTAATAAGCTGGAATTGAAGATTGCAGCTAATCCTCCTCCTCGACCTGTGCTTCGAGCATTCTGACAGTTACTGTGACTCGGGGGTGTTGATTCATTTAAACTAACATATTCATCCTGCTGTAACCAGGTTTCTGTAAGGCAGAATAAATCAATACGTTGATCAATTAGTAAATCATTTACTAATAGGGACTTGGAAGAGAGAGACCTAATGTTTAATAATCCACATTTAATTGTTTTATTCTTTGGTGCAGTTGATGAAGCTGTATTATTTATTGTTTTTGAATTTTTATGCTTAAATAGCTTTTTGCTGATTTTAGCTTTGGTGTTTGGTGGTCTGGGAGCAGGCACCGACTCTATGGGGATGGGGTTTTGGGGGGATGGCAGGAGGAGAGAAGCTGCAGAGAGGCGTGTAAGGCTGCAGCTCTGCTTCCTGGTCTCAACCCTGGGTAGTCAGTTTTTAGGAGGGTTAATAAATTTGGCCAGATTTCTAGAAATGAGAGCTGCTCCATCCAAAGTGGGATGGATGCCGTCTCTCCTAACAAGACCAGGTTTTCCCCAGAAACTTTGCCAATTATCTATGAAGCCCACGTCATTTTCTGGACACCACTCAGACAGCCAGCGATTCAAGGAGAACATGCGGCTAAACATGTCGCTCCTGGTCTGATTGGGGAGGGGCCCAGAGAAAACTACAGAGTCCGACATCGTTTTTGCAAAGTTACACACCGAGTCAATATTAATTTTAGTGACCTCCGATTGGCGTAACCGGGTGTCATTACTGCCGACGTGAATAACGATCTTACCAAATCTACGATTAGCCTTAGCCAGCAGTTTCAAATTTCCATGAATGTCGCCTGCTCTGGCCCCTGGAAGACATTTGACTATGGTCGCCGGTGTCTCTAGCTTCACGTTTCTCAAAACAGAGTCACCAATAACCAGAGTTTGTTCCTCGGCGGGTGTGTCGCCGAGTGGAGAAAAACGGTTAGAGACGTGAACAGGTTGGTGGTGTACCCGGGGCGTCTGCTTAGGACTACGCTTCCTCCTCACCGTCACCCAGCTGGCCTGTTTTCCCTGCTGCTCGGGATCTGCTGGGGGGGAGCTAACGGCGGCTAAGCTACCATGGTCCGCACCCGCTACAGGGGCCTGGCTAGATGTAGGATTTTCCAGGGTGCGGAGCCGAGTCTCCAGTTCAGAAAGCCTGGCCTCCAGAGCTACAAACAGACTACATTTATTACAAGTACCGTTACTGCTAAAGGAGGCCGAGGAGTAACTAAACATGTGACACCCAGAGCAGGAAAGTGCAGGAGTGACAGGAGAAGAAGCCATGCTGGTAGTGAGTCGGCTAAGGGCTAAGCTACTAGCTGAGCTAAGCTAGTGAATTTCTAAAAACAAATAAAGTGAGTAATGTGAATACAGGTGATTCAGCAAAGAGTATGCTATTTAAAGTAGGTGAAGATTACACTAAAATATGTTATTATCCAGATAAATCGAGTTATACAGATATAACAGCTAACAGACAGCAAAACACTGTGCTCCGAAACAGGAACAGGAAGTGATACAATACCGCAGTGAGAGCCAACACCAAGTGACAGCGCCAGACACCTCATAGCAACTCAACTGGCAGTGTTGAGATGTTGTTAATGAGGACAAAACTGAGAGTAAAAATATTCAATAAAAGAAACAGAAACAAAGAAAAACGAGACATATGAGGTGGTCAGCAGGCAACCAAGAATTAAACTTCCCATCATCAGGAAAGAATTCATTTTTAGGACACACACACACAAACATTGTTCACCTTCATTTCTTGACCTTCGACCTGATAGCTCAGTCTGTAGTTACTAACAGGCTTTGATGGTGCTTTCCATGACACCATGGCAGTATGTGGAGTCACATCGCTCGGCTGGAGGTCTTTTGGCCCCTCCTCAACTTTCCCAGAGCCTAGAGAGGAAGAGCAGACTGCTGAAGGTGTTCTCTGAAGTTCCTACTTAATGACTGATTACTATTAAAATCACTGCACTGATGAGATTCATATTTCATTCATAAATTAATCTACAGAGTTATTAGACAAACAAGATGTATCCATGCTCAGCATACAAATGGTGGTGCTGACCGCCAGTTGTGGTGAAGGTGGTGGAGCCCTCCAGGCCGGTGAGCTGCTGCTCAGCTGCGTTTCCAGACACAGTGACCCTGACCTCTGAACCTGCACAAGCAAACTGCCCTTCAGTACCATCACTCTTCAGCTTGACATGATTGGGTTTTGTTCTGAAAAGCTCCAAACTTGGGGTGTGGATGGCAGATGTATCCATGTTTGTGAGGGTGGAGGTGTGGTACCCCACCTTCTCTGAGGGGTGTTACTTTTCTGTGCAGAGTCAATGATACTTTTGCTGCTTTTATCTAGTTCATTGCTCAAAAGTGAATCAAATTTATCAGAGCTGGAAAGGGTTAGGGTTAGGATGATGTTGTTGGAGATGACAATGATATGGACTGAGGTAATGATGGTAATGATGAAGGTGATGATGGGATTAAATGTGTTTGAGAGGATGGTGGTGCTGCTGTTGATGAACCAGGTGAAGGTGAGAATAAAGGTGAGGGTGATGGTGATGCAGCTTCAGAGTGTGACGTCTCTGAGGCTGAAGAATGAGTTGATGGTTGAGATTCTGAGGATGTTGAAGAATGAGGGGAGTGACTGCAGTGGCTTCAGTCCTCTTAAAATCAGCTTTCTTACTGTTTTTCATTGACTGACAGGTTTGATGGTTTTGACAGGTGAACAGAAAATGTTGTGATCTTCACAATTTCAAAAGTGTCTTTCAGGAGTTTTTGTAAAGGATCTGGTGTACAGTCAAAGTCTGGCTCTCCAGAAGGGGGTGAACTCAGACCTGGATTTATCCTTCAGGGGTAAACTCAGGTGTCCCACTTTGATTTTATTATACATTTCTTCTCCTGGTTTAGAACAGCCCCCGTTGGTTCTGGAGAAACTAGATCCACGTAATTTCAGGAAGCACAGGACTGACCCAGCTCCCCTCTACATCAACGGCGAGCATGTGGAGAGGGTCCACACCTTCAGGTTTCTTGGTGTCCTCATCTCTGCTGATCTCTCTTGGTCAGATAACATCACAGCTGTTATCAAGAAGGCTCAGCAGCGACTTCACTTCCTGAGGGTCCTCAGGAAGAACAACTTGAACTCAAACCTGCTGCTGACCTTCTACCGCTCATCCATTGAGAGCCCGCTGACGTACTGTATCACAGTATGGTACGGCAGCTGCACTGAGGCAGACAGGGTCAGGCTTCAGAGGGTAGTCAAGACAGCACAAAGAATCGTTGGCTGCCCTCTCCCCTCCCTGATGGACATCTACACCTCCCGCTGCATCAGCAGAGCAGGAACATCATCAAGGACAGCTCACACCCTGGCTTTGACCTGTTTGACCTGCTGCCCTCTGGCAGGCGCTACAGGAGCATCAAAGCCAGAACAATATTTATATTATATTATATTATATTATATATTATATTATTCATACTGAACAATATCTGACATTCCTATATTGTGTAATATCCAGTATTCATTCACTAGTGCAATATTCATTCACCAAGTGCAATATTCATCATCTTCATTATTATATGTATACACATATTTACTTTTCTTACAATGTACAGATGCACCAATGTATGTATATATTTTTATACATTCTATTTTTTGTATATTTTATACATTGTTTATTTCTGTATATCTCTTGATTATATTGATCATACTAGATTATAATATTTTTATAATATTTTTATTTTAGAGAGTTTGATTTTCTGTTACATGGCACTGAACAGGAGTGGTCCTCCAATCTCATTGTACATCCTGTATAATGACAATAAAGGCATTCTATTCTATTCTATTCTATTCTATTCTATTCTATTCTATTCTATTTCCATGGCCTGTAATGCCAACATCTGGCTGCTCTTCTAACATCAGCAGCTGATTCCTCTGAGCTACTTTGGCTCTTTTTTTTCCTGAATCTGTCTCAGGCAGTATAGCTGGATTTTTGTCAGCCCTGTCAGAGCTTGATGTCTCCACAGTTGGGTCTGTCATAGACTCACTGATGATGGGGACACCTGGTTTAAGTTTTTTGGGTACTAACTGTTTCTTCTTGTTTGGCACCACTGAGACTTTTTTTTTAAAGGTCCAGGGACAAAGTTTCTCTACCTTTGGCCTCCTTAACAGCGTGGTCCTTCCAGTGACTTTGGACCTGGTGCCATTTATTGAAAACATTTTGTTGTCCAGAGGTTTAGGCAGGTGTAGAGGCTGAGGAGACATCAGAGGTAGCCAAAAAAAGTCAATGTAATGCATCTCTGTATACGTGGTAAGATGATGCCATAGATTTGTTCCAAAAAGAAACTTTTTCCTCTGATCATAATGAAACATAATGAATGTCACTGAAAAACAAACTATGCAGCTAACGCTGTTTCCCCCTATAATATCCAAAGTACTGATTATTTCCCTTCATGTCACAGAGACATTAAATACATTTACTTAGTTCAGATGTATCTGGTAAATAGGGCGTTGCTCAGATTGCTATAAATCCATGGTGATTGTTGTAGATATAATAACTGAATGAGTGTATTGATGAATGTATACAGCAGACTTTAATTTTTTGTTTTTTTTCACAAGAGGTCAGCATAAAAATATGTCTGGTGATTCAATAAAAGTGTGTATATTTTTAATGTCTTTCATCTATATCTCACTGTCCCTACTAATCTTCTCCTTCACCAAATCCATGAACCTCCTCTGAGGTCCTCCAGTGGATCCACACTCCATCCTCAACACGTCCAAATCAGCTCAGCTCTGCCTCTCTGACTTTTGTCTCCAAACCCGGTCACTCCCTACAATAGACCATGACCTCTTCACCTCTGGCCTCAGCCTCTTAGGGGTGTGCCAACCGATCTATGTGCTGCAGGATCCACGTCTCTGTGTGTGGGTTAGTGTTTGTCCACTCTGATGAACTTCACATGAAATCTGTATGTCAAAGGCTTTAATGCACAGAAGCAGATTTGCTGAGAAAAATAAAGACAGAGTTCAAAGTGCAGAGTCCTCCCTGCTACTTCTGTGTCTTCAAGCACTGCTACAAAAAACTAACAAAAAAACACTGAATATATAAGAATATCATCTTAAAGAATTAAAGGTAGCACTTTCTATTACAGCTCGGTAATAATGTGGTAATAAGGGGGTAATAATGGGGTAACAAGCTGGAAACAAAAGGTAATAATGGGGTAATATACAGGACATTATCATCCAATTACCAAGGTAATTACCAGCTAATATCCAAGTAATACCACTAGTAACAACAGCGAAAAAGCTGGAAACAGAAGGTAATAATGAGGAAATTTAACGGTTATTGCCATCCAATTATCAAGGTAATTACCAGCTAATATCAAGTAATACTGCTGGTAACAACAGCGGTTACAATTGAGTAATATTCCACTGAAATTTATGTAAATGGATCGTAAGGCCCCCAAAACTGATGGTAATGCTGTGGAAACAGAGATATGCCCATGAGGCTAAACCCTTTAGTAATAGTAGCTTAAAAATGTGGTAAAAATATTGTATGGAGATAGCAATAAGGAAGTAATGTTTATGCATTTAACTTTTCATAATTTTTAATAAATTGTAATAAACGCAAAATTATGAAGAAATATTGCCTATGTTTTAACATAATAGGATGGTATTACCATGTTATAAGGCTTGAATTAATTATACCTTAGGTTCTCAGCATTCTGCTTTGCTTAATAGCCTAAATATTATGCTTAATGCTTTGGCTTATTAAATGGAAATATTTATGGTAATTTCTTTGTAATAAGCAGGAATCAGGGCTGCAAAATGCAAAACCGACTGTTTCTATGCAATAACCTATTTAAGTAAACTGCAACAAGTGTGAGCATTATCTGGAAATAATGGTGGTAGTTTCTGTGTAATAAGCAGGAATCAGGGCTGCAAAATGCAAAACCGACTGTTTCTATGTTATAACCTATTAAAGCAAACTACAAGAAGTGTGAGCATTATCTGGAAATAATGGTGGTAGGTTCTATAGCAATAACTGCAAAAACCATCAGATTACAAGAAGAAATTTCTGCTTGTTTACATATACTAAACTAAAAATGCTGACCAAATTCCTTCATGAACTTGCAGTTTTATTGTCATTTTCCTTAAAGAACAAAGCAATGTCTGTATAACACAACATGGATAAACTTGAAGCAACCTTATAAAAATGATAACTTGATCAATGCCTGAACATAAGTAAATAAAGAAATATTCTATTCTAAGATATGAGATCAGGATTTACAAAATGAAAATAACAAACAAACAACCAACATCAACAACACAAAGACATGCGAAAAAATAAAACAAAGTAAATCAATAAAACAACCCTATGGTTTCACTTCTTATGGGTAATATTCAAAGAAAAACTTATCACACATGAATAGTTATCACAAAGAAATTAATAAAACATCATCCAATCCTGGAAATAGCTGGAAAAAACAGACTTCTCATTAACTAAACTATTCATGTTAAAACTGCAAACATTTTCTCAAAAGGTTGTGACAAAAAAATAGAAAAAAGCAAGAAGAACTTCCTAATTCCCTTTGATTTTGTAAGAGATGGGCAACAACTCTCTCTTTTTTCTTTTTGTCTATTCTTGCTCTTAACTCTGGCTCATCATCAAGGAAAACCTTCACCTCTTTTGCATACTTAAGGAGTGAGCCGCCAGTAAAGGGTGGAACCCTACATTTCTCCTCGCTGTCCGCTACCAAAAGGACTTCAGCAATGACGGCTGTGTAGGCAATAGTGTTTCGATCCACGTTGAGTTTTTCACAACTTCAGTTCAGGCTGTGTGTTTTCTTGAATGTTTTAAGAACAAACATATACCTGTGTTTGACATCTTCTGGGTGTTTCACTGTAAAAGCCAAGAACAAAACAATCACAACACATCCAGAGGTATGAACAAGTAAGTATATATGTGTTGAATTGTTTCCAATATTTACACTCTTAATACCTAAAATGTTAAATCACACAACTGAGCAGTCATACAAGACAGAACTCACTGTGACACATAGCTATATGACTGTGTCAGCAAATCTGACATTTTCTAAAAAAAAATGTAAAAAACAATGTTAACTGCTACATAACATACTTCTTTTGCCAAACTGTGACACTTTCTTCTTCTTCTTCTTCTTGGCCTTCTTGCTCTTTTTCCCGTCACTCGGTGAAGAAGACGACTCAGAGTCTGAGGCTGATGAATCTGAGGAACTGGAACTTGAGGGGGAATGATGTCGTTTTGCTGAGAATTGTAAAAAAAAAATAAATAAAAAAATAAAATAAAGTGTACTGTGAAAAAGAGACAAGTGGAGTATACAGTTGTGATCAAAAGTTGTGACAATGGCACAAAGTTTTGTATCCATCTACTTTTACATGTTTATATTAAATTATTTATAAATGTGTCTATGACACAGTGAAAATCTATCACAAACAATTCGTCCGTCCATCCATCCATCCATTCTCTTCCGCTTATCCTTTTCATGGTCACGGGGGGGCTGGAGCCTCTCCCAGCTGACATAGGGCAAGAGGCAGGGTACACCCTGTACAGGTCGCTAGCCTGTCGCAGGGTCAACACAGAGTGCTAACTCGCAAGCAATTCATATTTTTCAAAAACTGTTACTGGCAAATAAATTTTGCTTTCTTAGTGTTGCAACTGCTGAAGCCTTTGGCCACGACTCTAAAAACAAACCATTTTTTTCATTGACCGGACTGATGGAAGATGACTGACAGTTGAAGTTCTTCAACAGGTTAGATTATAAACTCTAAAAAAATGGATGAGCCTTTAGATTGTAGGTGTCCTCTGTTTTTATATATATATATCAAGAATAAAGAATCAAGAATCAAGAATGCCTTTATTAGTCCCACAAATGGGGAAATTGCAGTTAACAGAACATCCATCCAAAACAAGCATAAACATAACACAGACAGGGGGGACAGATGTCTGAGGTCATGCAACCGTTTCTCAACGGCGCTACCTTTAGCAGAAAGACAGAAAGAGATACATTGGGATAGTTAGGTTCAAAAAAATCATCTCATACTGTGTTCATAAAGAACACCTTACGAGGTTCCAAAAAACACCTCAGCAAAAAGCATATTGCACATATAAAGCCGGGATAGCAGAATGGTGGGTAGGGTCAGGGTCAGGAGGGGATGCAGACGGAGACGAGAGGGTGGGGGCATTGTGGAGCCCAGATGCCAGCTCCTAGCCAAACAGTTCGCTGATAGTGATGGAAGTTCATCAGCAGCCTTGGTACACCAGATCCAGCTTCACAGATCACAGAGAGGGCTGAGGGGGATAGCGGCCTTCACACATAGTTCTGGAGAGATATGATTGCCAGCCAAGGCCGGCTAGGGAGCCGAATTCTGATAATGCAGATGTTGTTTTGGAACAGGCTGCTTGTTTTTTCAACAGCCTTCAGTCTCACTGGGAAACCATTCAATAAATCCAATAATCCAAATTCATTAGTTACCGTCCTCACTGTGCAGAACCGTACCTTATCTCCAGATCGAACCCCTCTCACCTGCTACTCCCCAAGTCTACGGCTCAGGTTCATCAGGCTTTGAGTCTGAGTCTGTACGGTTCTGGTCAGCCCATCCACCTGGGTCGGCAGCCTCTGCAGATGTCGAACTGCCGTCCAGGTTTTCTTGATTTCTCGGTAAATCAGGTATCCTCCGAGCCCAAACAGAAAAGATACTGCTACCAGATAGCCAAATATGTAAGCATCTTCCACGTCTTCCACCTCGAGGGCCGAGAAGCACACAGGTCTCCACGAGCTCCAAGAATCGATGACGTATCCAACCGGGTCTGTTCCACTCGGACACGCAGGCTCCCCTTTCCCAGATCTCATAGTGGAAAAAATTCGATCAATGGTCTTGAAGGCCCAGTTTGCCAAATCCATATTGCTCTCAATCTTATTCTTATTCGAACAGTGTGCAAGAGACGCTCTCACAGCAAGCAGCAAGCAGGAAAGATAGGGAGGGCAGGGAGAGAGATAGAATGCGACCGTCCCCGTCAGAGGCTGGAGCAAGATATATATATATATATATATATATATATATATATATATATATATATATATATATATATATATATATATATATATATATATATATAAGCCATATTGCATTTTTAAATTATCAATCAATCAAAGCAGATCACAATTTCTGTGTTTCACCTGAAGTAGTAGGGATGTTATCCAGTGCTTTTTTCAGCTGTTCTCTGAGGAAATTTCTTTCATCTTCAAGGACAGTAATTTTGTCTCTTAGCTGCTGAATTATTGCTGTAGCAGTTGGAGCCAACGTAGATGGAGTTCCTGGTGCTATAATGGTAAAAAAAATATATATCATCACAAAACAAAAGAAAAAGGACATGTTTAGATACAATGAAAACCAAGGAATCAATTTTGATGTTTTAATTGTATTATACAATGTATGGCAACATTGTTGGTTTTTTTGTTTGAGTTTCTCTTTTCCATAATGTTCTTCTTCTACAACAATTAAATTATTTCGGTGTCTTCACTGTTGTGTTATTAGCAGATTCTAAAATATATGTTATGTTTCAGTCTATGGCTGCCAATAAATACTAACTTTTGCTTCAAACTTTACTTGTGAATACAGTCAAATTCTACAACAGAATGCTTTTTAACATATATGACAGTTTGCGCTTACAAAAATGAGTAATGATAGGTATTTTCCCCCTGTATTTTTGAAGACTTAATAGTAAACTGTAGGAAGTTTGAGAGGAGTATAGAATTAGGGGGTAGTGATTTATAAATACTGGTGCATTAAAGGTGTCATACTGAAAAAGCCTACATGAGTGTAGTCAATTAATGCTTGTGGATAAGATTGTATACTTACTTTCTCCTTTACCCTCTACATTGTCAAGTTGTTCCACCTGTGCAGATCCAGCACTGCCATCAGCACTCACAGATGGATGTACCTGGTTGGCTGTGTTGTACCTTCTTCTTAAAGGCATAGCTCTGAAATGTTAGAATATTGTATTGGAAACATTTAATTGTTTATTGGTAACTTTGTAATATTTAATGGCTATCGTTAATAATGAGCCAGTAATATAGTTAAGCAAATACAAAGTGCAGAATTTAACTTTTTTTTTTTTTTTTTAAATAAGGATACAGGAAATACACCTGACTATAAACCAATAACCCTCTGGGTCTACACATATACACAATGGTCCAATATCAAGTATTTTTTGACAAACCTCAAAACATCAAATATCAGGATCAAAATAAACCACACAGTGATTCAGACTGACACAAACTAGTTCCTTTGTTGTATGTATATATATATATATATATATATATATATATATAATAAAAATGTGCCAACCCCGAAACATCACAGCATGTTATCAAAAAAAGACAAAAATGCGCATAATTTTCTGTAATATTAAGAATTCATGTTCTTACCTTGCAACCTTACAACAGTAGAAAGTATGGCGATTTTATTCCAAAGACACTCTTGTAATCCAGTGGTTTTTGCCAGCTTGGAACTGTGAGGTACGCCAAAAAAGGAGGCAAAGTGTGGCTGTTGGCGCCAACTTCTTCTTTCTCTCTCCTCCAGAGATAAAAGAAAATGTGCATATTCCCACCAGACCGCAGTCTGCCACCTACTGGCAGCCGGTTCTTTCCAGCAGAGCTTAGTTTGGAGGGGGAAGATTTAAAGTGATGCACAGGCACTCCTACGGCTGTAACGAAAACAGGGTACATTGTCCCACTTAACTGAATCTAAATTGACAATAAATCCAAATAATGTGAACTTTTTTTTTTTTTGCTTTTTGCACTTAAAGAATGAAGTTATTTATTATTTTTTATTTACTTTTCTTACTGCCGTGGAAGCAGAGTGAATGGGGGACCATTAACTGACGGACCAGACAGCTGCTTTACTATCTGGCGCCAGTATGTGATTCATACTCGACTTGCAGTCCATTCAACATGAACACCGCTGAAAAATTATTAAACATAACACAAAGGGGAAATAAGAAGAAGCTTGTACTTGTACTAAAATGGCTTCAAAAACTGAAATTACTCTCAAAAAAGAAGAGATGCTCTCTGTGTGAAAGAAAAATGAAAATGAGAAAAGGTGGCAACACAAGAGATGGATATCGCTGGTAAGTTCTTGATTTCCTATAAATTTCTTAAATTTGACCTATGTCTTCCATATGCCTGAATTACACATTTCTAGGTTAGTTATTTGCATTTGGAGAGTACTTTGAAAGTACTTTAGTAAGACATTTTGTAAAATACCATGAGCTAATCAGCACAGTCACAAAAATTTAAAATATTATTATTGTTGTTTATTGATATTTAATGTATTAATTCATGTATTCATTATGTTTTACCAAATGGCATATTTTGTTCAAAGGGTGTGTCGAAGACATAATAGATTCATGTCCAAATCCATAAGAGATGGGTCTATTTTCTCAGGCTCTCGCTCCTCCTTGACTTCTTGGATGATGTTCATGCATAGGTTTGTTACACAGACATACATATAGTCATGATAAACAGTAAGTACATATGTACTGCATGTAGTAAACTATTTTGACTCATAGCATAATATTAAACACAAACTGTTGTAAAATTAGGTAAATGCAACCTTGAATGAGCAGCAACAACATTTCATTATTTATTTAATAAAAGCTACGCAAAAATGAAGAAGCAGTATATGAAAATTAAGTACTAACTAAGTACACCCCATGATTAAGTAGTGTGTAGAACCACCTTTAGTAATATCCCTTCTATTCTACCACATTATTATTTTATAATAATTTCATACATGTGACATAACAGTAACACCTTTTACATGATTAAGAAGTCAGTAATAAACTGTGTTAATATCACATTAACATTATTCATATAGGTTTACTACATTGCTGCAGGTTTGCACAAGGGCTAAGACTGAGGCAAGTGGACTTAATTGAAGAGGGAGTCTGTGGAAGCAGCCGCACTTTGTCCAAGATGTCCAAGACACTAAGGAGGGTGTGTGTGCAAGCAGTTAAGCACCTGAAGAGGAGGGGGAAAATGAGAATAGGTGGGAGACATGGTTTTGTTGTCATTGATGAGAGCAAGTTTTGTCACAAGAGAAAGGTAAAGATATGAATTTATTTAAGATATTAATTGGTGAATAATGGTGATAGGTACATCTGTATCTATGAAATTGTTGTTCAGACAACTGCAAATAAATCATGCCTTAACACTGTCCTCTTTCCAAAAACTTCTAATTTTTCAGTATGCACGCGGGCGATTTGGTGCTACTTGGCGCAGGAGAGGCTGGGTTTTTGGATTGTTGGAAGTCAATCAACGGAGAAGGAGGCCTGTGTTGAAATTTGTTCGCAGACGAAATTCTGAAAGACTACTTCCTATTATACAGCGATATGTTAGACCTGCAAGTACAATTTTGAGTGACTCTTGGCGTTCCTACTGCAGACTGAGGCAACATGGGTATATACACTACCAAGTCAATCACCAGAGGTTTTTTGTTCACCCTGCTACAGGAGCACATACCCAGCATATAGAAAGGTCCTGGAGAACCTTTAAGCAAGAGGTGTACCGTTTCAGAGGCAACATGACTGAGAAGTCACTGAGAGAGATCCTACATTTTATTGAGTGGAACTACTGGCTGGGTAGACAACACAGAAATGGACCCCTTGGTCGCCTTTTCAAGGATATAAGAGCCATACATCCAGTACAATAACATCACCCCTGTGGCTGGAGCCTTTTTGCATGGAGTTTGTATGTTATCTCCAGATCTGTGTGGGCTCTCTCTGGCTACTCTGGCTTCCTCCCACAGTCATGCATGGGGTTAGATAAATTGGTGATTCTAAATTAGCTCTAGGTCTGACTGTGTAAATTGACCCTAGTTGTAAATGTGAATAGTTCGTCTCGGCATTAGCCCGATGACAGACTGGTGACCTGTCCAATGTGTAGCCCATCTCCCGCAAATGACAGCTGAGACAGGGTCCAGCTCCCCTGGAAAAAATGCATAGATGGATGGCATTTTGTTTTTGTGTATTGGACATTTAAAATATGTATTCCATTGTCATCCAGATATAAAATGTGCTGTGACAGAGGATCTTCTACACTCCTATGCAATTTCAAAAACTATTTTAAATAGACCTCTTAGCTATGCTTAATATTGTGATCCTCAAACAAATACAATGCAGTTATTTTCCAGCGAGCTTTTAATGAGTGTTTTATGCATGTTTATTTTTTTAAATCTAATACTTAATGTTTTTCAAACAGGTAGTTTAGCATTTTCCATGTGTTTCCAGTTCATCATCAGAACTCTTGACTTTTGTTTTATTCAGTGATTA
The DNA here is from genome assembly GCF_007364275.1 of Archocentrus centrarchus. Lineage (NCBI taxonomy): Eukaryota > Metazoa > Chordata > Actinopteri > Cichliformes > Cichlidae > Archocentrus > Archocentrus centrarchus. The sequence goes on along the minus strand of NC_044356.1, from coordinate 35,950,811 downwards.
ACTTGGCAATAAATACAGTCAGTTTAGAAGCCTGATTCTTGCTTATTACACAGAACCTACCACCATTATTTCCAGATAATGCTCACACTTGTTGTAGTTTACTTAAATAGGTTATTGCATAGAAACAGTCGGTTTTGCATTTTGCAGCCCTGATTCCTGCTTATTACACAGAAACTACCATGAGCATTTCCAGATAATGCTCACACTTGTTGCAGTTTACTTAAATAGGTTATTGCATAGAAACAGTCGGTTTTGCATTTTGCAGCCCTGATTCCTGCTTATTACAAAGAAATTACCATAAATATTTCCATTTAATAAGCCAAAGCATTAATCATAATATTTAGGCTATTAAGCAAAGCAGAATGCTGAGGTATAATTAATTCAAGCCTTATAACATGGTAATACATCCTATTATGTTAAAACTTTAGCCAATAATACTTCATAATTTTGCGTTTATTACAATTTATTAAAAATTATGAAAAGTTAAATGCATAAACATTACTTCCTTATTGCTATCTGCATACAATATTTTTTACCATATTTTTAAGCTACTATTACTAAAGGGTTTAGCCTCATGGGCATATCTCTGTTTCCAGACCATTACCATCAGTTTTGGGGGCCTTACGATCCATTTACATGAATTTCAGTGGAATATTACTCAATTGTAACCGCTGTTGTTACCAGCAGTATTACTTGATATTAGCTGGTAATTACCTTAATAATTGGATGGCAATAACCGTTAAATTTCCTCAGTATTACCTTCCTTTTCCAGCTTTTTCACTGTTGTTACTAGTGGTATTACTTGGATATCAGCTGGGTAATTACCTTGGTAATTGGATGGTAATGTCCTGTATATTACCCCATTATTACCTTTCGTTTCCAGCTTGTTACCCCATTAATACCCCCTTATTACCACATTATTACCGAACTGTAATAGAAAGTGCTACCGAATTAAACTTTTGGCTGATGCAGTGAAATAAATGAAATAGTTGGATTTTTTCATCTGTAAAAAACAGAATAAAAAGCATTTATCAAAAACATCTGTTTGCTTTCCCCCTGATATGCTGCCCAAGAATTTGACGTACATTTGAAATGTAAATAAGACTACTTATCATCTGGAAATATGAACAATACTTGTCTTTAAATAAAAAAAAACAAACAAAACTTTCCTTTTGAGAGCAGATAGAAACCATTAAAAATGATGTTTGATGGGACTTTTCCAAAAAAACACTGAAGTACTGAATCTTACTGAATGATAAAACTTCATCTGTGGAGGCACAAAAACTTTAAATCTCCTTCATCAGGATGATGTTTGTTTGCTCGTCACAGCTATTGGTCACTCCTGTATCTACCAGAGGTGGGAAGCAGCGAAGTATAAATATTTCTTTACTGTACTTAAGTAGATTTTTCGGGTATCTGTACCTTATTACTTTTTACTTTTACTCCCTACATTTTTACACAAATATCTGTACTTTCTACTTCTTACATTTTCAAAACAAACTCATTATTTTAGGTTTAACATCAGAGAGAAGTTTGTATTTCCATCAAACATCAAATGATCTGAGCCTAAACGGAGGAATAATAACATATAAGAGACAATCGTACTGGCGTATCCTCCATCACCGTACAAAGAAACTAAAGAGGCAAAACCATATACGGTATTTTTCGGACTGTACGTCGCTCCGGAGTATAGGTCGCACCAGCCAAAAAATGCATAATAAAGAAGAAAAAAACATATATAGGTCGCACTGGACTATAAGTCGCACTTTTTTTTGGGGGGGGGGGGGGGGGGGGGGTGGTTGATAGAATCCGAGACCCAGAGCACAAATTCCATCTTGAACGGCAATTTAAAATAATAATGGATTAAAGAACAGGACGAACACGGTTACGCCTACGTTATGCTAACGTAGCACATTCAGCTACATGACGCACAACGAACACGTGTTCGGTATGTTAACGTAACATTAAGTTATTCAGATAACCATAGCATAAAGAACATACTAACAAGTTAACCAAACCATCAATCCATTGAATTCTTCATCCTCGGTGTCACTTCTAAACAATTCCGTACACTCCGTAGACGAAGCGCCGCTTCCTCTTCTGTGTCGCGTTAGTCAGACTCGTCGTCAGCTGCAGTTCCAATTATTCCAGCCTTTCTGAATCCCAACAGGATGGTTTGTCACTGAAGCCCATGTTTTCTCGATCCATCCAATGACTTCCAGGAAAGTTGGGTGGCGCATTCTCCCAGTTGCCGTTAAGCTGTGCTCTCCATCCACCATCCACTGCGCCCACAGGTTACACAAGACTGCCTTAAAGCTGCAGTTCACGGAGATGTCAAGTGGCTGGAGTATTTTGGTTCATGTGTTATAAATGTCACATATACGTCGCTCCGGAGTATAGGTCGCACCCCCAGCCAAACTATGAAAAAAAGTGCGACTTATACTCCGGAAAATACGGTAATTAATGTATCATTTATAGCACTATAATCATAAAGAGAGTAATGTGTGGCAGGTAATTTTAAATGCAATGTTTCTAAATGCTCATCAACACACAAAGTGTGTGCAGTTTGTCACACAGTGTGTCTGCGAGCTAACGAACAGCTGCTGTATTTCAGGGAGAGCAAAGAGAGAGAAGTTCACTCAGAGAAAGACACAAGAAAGAGGAAGGAGAGCAGCAGCAGGTCAGCTGATCACAGCCTGCACACCAACATCATTTACTGCAGCTACAATAGAAAGCTGTGATTCTTCTCCCCATGCAGAGCCACTACAGCTGATCTTAGGGTTCCTCCACCTTCTGAATCCCACTGTAACCCCTGAGTATCCTCATGTTGGTGTTTAGGTGGAGGCACAGTCACCCTCTACTATGGAGGACACAGAGAACAGAGCTGTGTTTAAATTCACTTTAACAGTTTGAGTGCATTCATTAGGATTAAATTTAGATTGGAATAATGTTTCTATTCTCATGTGTTATGATCCACATGTGTTTTCTGCTAAGGCCCTCCCACCGGAGTGTGAGTGGGTGTGTCTGGTTTCTCTCCTCCCTTTTGTGTGTGTGTGTGCTGTTGTAACAGGTGGAACCAGCGGATTGGCCAGGCTGAGGAGGTGCCTGCTGATTGGATAATTGGATGGAAAGCTGCCTCAAATGCTCTAGCTGACAGCCACCTTGCCCCCCCTCCTTTGTCTCCTCCCGGCCCAACAACAGTCAGCAGTTTGCATTTGGAGTGTGCTCGTCTGTGTGATGGTTTGTAAGCATTAGTGATGGGAAGTTTGGCTCTTTTCAGAGAGCCGACTCTTTCAGCTCCCACATGTCTCCTCAGATTGTAGTTTAAAAAATGTGTAAAATGAATTACTTTCCTCACCATTCCTGCATGTAGCCTCTATGTAAACTTCCTCTTTCACGTCTCTGAGCAAACGTTACAGGAGACGCTCCCTCTGTGTGTCACGAGAAATATGTCAAACATATCTCTCATGAATGATATCAGGTCATTTTGAGTGAGAAACAACATTTCCGTCACAAGTTAGAAGCTGCAATCATTTTTTGGCAGTGACTTTTATATATTCTTTATTTATCAGGGTAAAAATTGTGATTGCCAAGCCAATTTATTTATAGAGCACTTTAAAACAGTAAGCACTGACCAAAGTGCTGAACATGGAAGAATAAAAACAACAAAAGACAAACGTAAAAGTCAACACACAGAAATAAGCGCATCAATAATATAAAAAAAATAAATAAGAGCATCAGTAACATAAAAATAGAAGAGCAACAATAAAATAAAAATAAAATACACAATCAAAAGTCAGGATAAAATTAGACTAAAAAACAAATAGATACATAAGAAATAAATACACTGCGATACAAACATCTCAAGCTTGTTTGAATGCCTGGTAAAAAAGGTGGGTCTTAAGAGAAGGTTTAAAAATAGCTAGTGAAGAGGCCTGTTTGATGTGCATAGGCAGAGCGTTCCACAACCTGGGGGCTGCCACGGCGAATGCTCTGTCCCCCCCGAGCCTCCGCTTAGTCCTCGGTACGACCAACAGCAGTTGGTCAGCAGATGTAAGTGGGGGGGAGGGGGAGTGTAGATGCAGCAACTCTGCGAGGTAAGGTGGTGCAAGGCCATTTAAGGACTTATAAACAAATAAAAGAATTTTAAAATGAACTCTAAAATAAACAGGAAGCCAGTGCAGAGAAGATAAAACTGGAGTGATGTGTTCCCTCTTATGTGTTCCAGTCAATAGCCGTGCAGCAGCATTCTGTACAAGCTGAAGACGAGACAGTGAGGAATGATTTATGCCAAAATACAAAGAATTACAGTAATCCAGCCTGGTTGTAACAAAGGCGTGGATCACTGTATTAAAGTGATCTTTCGACAAGATATTTTTTATTTTGGCGAGCTGTCTCAGATGAAAGAAACTAGACTCAACCACAGCATTAATCTGACCCTCCAACTTAAGGTTCTCGTCCATTTTGACACCCAGATTTGTGACCGTGGGCTTGTGACCGTGGGCTTGTGACCGTGGGCTAAGCATATTGAAATAAAGAACCCAGATCCACAGGAGTGACCCTCCCCGTGATGCCCAGACCAAAGATGATGACCTCCGTCTTTTTATCATTAAAATTCAGGAAATTTGAAGCCATCCAAGCTTTGACGTCATCGAGACATTTCGTTAGTGTGTGGACGGCGTTCGCATCACTTTGTTTTAGGGGCATGTAAATCTGGGTGTCATCTGCATAGCAGTGGAAGGCAATTTTATGCTTCCTAAAATGGAACCAAGGGGGAGCAAATACAGAGAGAACAGTAGTGGTCCGAGTATTGAGCCCTGAGGCACCCCACACGACAGAGGTGCACAGGATGATCTAAAATCATTTAGGCCAACAGAAAATGTTCTCTGGGTCAAATATGACCTGAACCACTCCAGAGCTGTGCCCTGAATACCCACCCAACATTCTAGACGAGAAATTAAAATGTTGTGGTCCACTGTGTCAAAGGCAGCCGTTAGATCTAAAAGAAGTAAAATCACATAGTCTCCCGCATCTGTAGTTAGGAAAATGTCATTAAACACCCTTAGCAGGGCAGACTCGGTGCTATGGAGAGGCTTAAAACCAGACTGAAAAGTTTCAAGGATATCATTTTCATCTAAAAAGGCTTTCAGTTGGCTATAAATGACTTTTTCCAAGATTTTTGATAGAAAAGGGAGCCTAGAAATAGGCCTAAAATTTGACAAAACAGTTGAATCTAACCCGGGTTTTTTAATCAATGGCAACACTGTCGTGTGTTTGAAAGATTGAGGAACCACCCCAGAGGACAGGCTGCTGTTAATAAGAGCAAGAACAGCAGGGCCTAATACTGGAAAAACCTCTAACAAATCGAGGTGGGATGACATCAATCGGGGAGCCTGAGGGCTTTAAAAGGCCGACAATCTCGGATAAAGAAGAAATACTGATCGGCACAAACTGGTGCAAAGCAGCAGCAACAGAGCAGGGAGCAGAGACTGAGGGGTCACAAACAGGAGGTGATATGAGAGCACTAACATTTTCTACTTTTGCCACAAAGAAATCACGAAATTTCTCACAAGCCTCAGTTGAGGGCTCGATGCCAGCAGATTGAGGGGCATTCAAAACAGTATTTATAGTATCAAACAGTACACGAGGCTTGTGACTGTTTCCCACAATAATACTTGACAGGTACTCTCGTTTGGCCTCTTTCACACTTGCCTGATAGCGACGCCAACAGTCCTTTAATATTTCAAAAGACACCTGCAGCTTGTCCTTTCTCCACTTCCGTTCAGCCTTTCGGCATTCACGTCTGACAGCACGAGTGGAGTCATTCAGCCAGGGCTCAGATTTAGTTTTAGGCCGCCTGGATTTTACTGGAGCCACCATATCCAAAACAGACTGGCAGGTGGAGTGAAACCAGGAGGTGAGCAGCTCTGTATTAGGAGACTCAGGAATGTCACAGTTTAAATTGAAGAGAGCGGGAAAATGTGCTGCAGTGGACGAGTTAAAAACACGACAGTGCTGCGCGGGAGCGTGAGGTTTAACACTGTTACAGGGCAAAGCAAGGTCAAATAACACAGGCTTATGGTCTGAAAACACTGCATCACAAATTGACAGATTAGAAATCGATAAACCATACGATAAAACAAGGTCCAGTGTGTGTCCACGTTCCTGTGTGGGGCCCGATACCCACTGGATAAAGCTAAAAGAGTCCACTAAATTTAAACAGTCCTTAACCATCGGCTTGTCAGGACAGCACACATGTATATTAAAATCCCCGATTAAAAGGGCTTGGTCATATTTAGGCATAAATTCAGACAGCAGTTCAGAAAAATCATTTATAAAATCCTTGTTGTATTTAGGTGGTCTGTAGATGAGAGCGACCCAGCTCAAATAAACTCAGTTCAAAGCTGGAATACAAAGATGGAGACAGCGGCTTACATTTATACATATTCTGAAAGAGAGCTGCTATTCCTCCTCCACGGCTTGATGTCCGCGGAGAATTAAAATAGCCACAGCCAGGCGGTAAAAGCTCAGAAAAAACGCTGGACTCACCAGCGTTCACCCAGGCCTCAGTCATACAGAGGAAGTCCAGCGCCTTGGAAGCAAAGAAGTCCTTAAGAATAAAAGTTTTGTTCGAGAGGGATCTAGCATTCACCAGACCAAACCTGATAGGAGCCGCTGGGGCTGGGGCGCTGACACTGCAGACGTCCCGGCGAAGAGTCCGCAGGTTCCCCTGATTTACTCCAGTCTGCCTGGAACGAAGAGAGAGGAGGCGACGAGGCCGCGAAAGCTGGAACAGACCCTCCGGGCCAGCAACAGGTACCAACCAGGTGTAAGGAGGATCCCCTGAGCAGCAGAGAGGAAAACGACCATAAGTCACTCCATATGTGGGATGAGATACAGCTCCTCCAACGGGCCCCGCAGGATGTGTTAAGGATGCCTTTAGCCGTACCTGTGTACCGCTGCGTCTCCCGCGGGAGCGGCGGCGCCTCCTCCGGGGGAGCAGAGCCCGCGCTCGGCAAAGGTAGTCCGGGATCTCTGACAGGAACAGAGGTAAGATTTTGTGGTCATCATAAAAAGACTTCACTTCTGCTAGAAGCCGGAAATCCAGAAGCGTCTGATGATCATAAACTAGTAAGGTATCGACGTAGATATTTTGGGTAATAAGCGTCGATAGCAGCACCAACGCAAGCAGGGTAGGCAGCGACAGACGGCAAGCCAAGCGTACCGGTGTTCCGTCGAGTCGCGTTTCCCCATCAGATACTGTTTCCCCACCGTCTACTCGCCGCTCCGCGCTGCCCAAGCGCCGCCCACGCGCCATAAAGCGGTATCTGATGGCTGTCATTCGGTTATCAGTTACCGTTCCCCCAGTTTATTATAGGGGGAACGGTATCTGATGGGTGACATAAAGCCATCACATACCGTTCCCCTGGTAATAAACTGGGGGAACGGTAACTGATGACCCAGTGACCGCCATCAGATACCGCTTTATGGCGCATGGGCGGCGCATGGGCGGCGAGGAGACGGTAGGGAAACAGTATCTGATGGGGAAACGCGACTCGACGGAACACCGGCGCCATCTTGCCAAAGAGCAAAACACAATCTTAAAACACGATCTTAAAATTTTTTTTTTTTTAAAGAGAAATCTGGCCAAGAGGAGAGCAGAAATCACAAAAAAAAATATAACAATACACTTTGTAAAGTTATTTTAAGTGACCAAAGAGGACTGGATTTATTATAATCCATCCATCCATTCTCTTCTGCTTATCTGGGGTTGGGTCACGGGGGCAGGAGCCTAAGCAGAGAAGCCCCCTCCCCAGCCACCTCCACCAGCTCATCTGGAGGGACCCCAAGGCGTTCCCAAGCTTATGTATTATAATGTAGGTGCAATAATGCAGAGTCCTAAACGTACTTGAAAAACAGGTAATTTCTTCATTTTATGTATAAGCCCTTCATAAATCCTATTGACTACACTCTGTTCACCAATATAAGCAAAGATATTATACATAAGAGCACACTGAAACATCAGAAATCACTTTATGGCACAACACCGGCTCCCATCGTTCACTTCAAAGCTCTCAGCCCGATCCTTCACGACTGACCCATCACTAGTAAGCACTGTACATAGTTTTATAAAAAGTAAGCTCCATCCACTGTAAATACTGAGCACTGCAGCAGGTATGTAGGAGGGAGAAGTCATTTTTAGGAGCTCAGGTAAGATTGTCTTTGGTTTGCTTTTGGTTTATAGGTTAAATTATGGACATTCACCTTTTTGTTCGTTGGTTTGGCACTGCTCACCTCTGAAGCAAATAAACTGCTGCACACTATAAAGTACAACAGTGTTGCTGACCTTTCTTGGGCGTGGCTGGAGTGGGGGGGTAGCACTCCATGTTATGCCCCATTTTCCCCTGGACCTGGGACGTAACATGAATTTGGGGCCTCGTCCTTTTCTTTGTTTTCATCATCGTCTGGGGTGAGTCGTACTTGTTTTGGTTGTTCTGCATTTCTGGTTGGCAGGTTTTTTTCTTGTGTGTGTGTGTGTGTGTGGGGGGGGGGGGGGGGGGGTTGTCTATGGAGTTTCAGTTGGAGGACTTTGTTATAAGCCCAGCTAGGGATAAGCTCAATAAGTGTAAGAAGGATGATCTTGTGATTATTGCTATCTTTTTTTTTTTTTTTGATGTGCAGGTGCCAAGAAACATCAAGGTTAAAGAGCTGAAGGAGCTCTTGTGTGCAGAGCTGAGTGAAAGGGGCCTGTTTGGGGAGCCAGCTCCTGAAGGGAGTTGAACTGGGTGCTGCTGCTGGTGCTCCTACCCCACCACAAAGTCTCCTTCCTCAAACAACCATGTCTGCAGAGGAGCTGCAGCTTACTCTGTGCATAAAGGGGTGGCTGTAGCTCAGTAGGTAGAGCAGGTCACCTACTGATCGGAAGGTCAGCGGTTCAAATCCTGGCTACTCCGGGCTACATGCCAATGTATCCTTGGGCAAGATACTTAACCCCAAGTTGCTCTCCGACCGTTCTGTCGGAGTATGAATGCGTGTGAATGTTAGGTAATTAAAAGCACTTAGCTTCATAAAAATGGAAGTGCTTGTATGAATGGGAGTGCATGGGTGAATGCAAACAGGTTGTATAAGCGCTTTGAGTGCTCATACTGAGTAGAAAAGCGCTATATAAGAACTAGTCCATTTACCATTTACCATAAAGGAGGTGGAGCAAAGGCAGAGGTTGGAGGTGGAAGCCATGCACCTGAGGGTGAGAGCTGCTGCTTCCCCTCTCTCCTCAGTCACCATCCCCTAAGCCAGAAGACAGCTTTGATATAAGCACATCACACTAGTTCCACCATTTAGGGAATCCAAAGTGGACTCCTATTTCACAGCATTTGAACACATCGCAGGTGTGTGACAAAGAGTGTGTGGGCTCTTTTGCTGCAATGCAAACTAGTGGGAAAAGCCCAGGAGCTATGTTCAGCTCTTTCAACTGAGGACAGCTTAAACTATGATGTTGTAAAAGCCACTGTGTTGTGTGTATATGAGTTGGTGCCAGAAGCTTACAGCCAAAAATTCAGGAATATGAAACAAACTGCCACCCAGACTTATGTGGAGTTTGCCAGAGGAAAAATGACCCTTTTTGATAAATGGTGTCAGGCAACCAAAGTAAAAACTTTAGAGGATTTGTGTGAGCTCGTGTTGTTGGAAGATTTTAAGAATCAGCTTCCAGAAAGAACTGTGACGTACCTGAAAGAGCAAAAGGTTACAACTCTCGACGCAGCTGCGGTAAAGCTGATGAGTTTATTCTGACACACAACAGTGTTCTTTCATCCCCTAACAGGTACACACCAGGTTCAGTAAGCCCAAAACATGGGTCTCCTAAACACCTCCGGCATAGCATTATTGCTACCACTGAATCTAGAGTGTTTTTATTGTCATGAACCAGGACATCTCATCACTGTGTGTCCAATTCTCCAGAGGAAAGAACAGTCTAAGAAGGTTAAATCTTCTCCTTCTCCAGTAAACCTTCTTCAAACTAAGACCCACTCGTAGCATCGTGGGGATGACAGAGTGGATGAGGAATTCAGGCCTTTTGTATCAAAAGGTTTTGTGTCTGGTTGGGGATTTGGGAAAAAAAGAGTTCCTGTCACTATTTTGCATGACACTGGTGCAAAACAGTTATTTGTGGTAGAGTTTTACAGTTTTCAGCTCAGTCCTACAGTGGTGCAGATGTGTTAGCTAACACAGCTCATTGCAACAGCTTCAGCTAACTGTCCAAGCGCAGAGACGAGAGGAAAGACCCAGATAGCGCTCTGAGCTACCGATAGCTCAGGGTTCTTCTGGCAACGCTGGAAGGCGACAGCTCGACGGGTATGCCTTTGTGCTTCATTCCTGCTCCTGGAAGGACCACGTGTGACTGAACTCTTGCACCGATATATTTGGCATACTCAGTGAGTGAAACGACCCCAAAGTTTTTGGTCTCACTGCACTCGAGCCCCGAATCAGTTCTGCAACGAGTTTTATTTGGTAGCATATTATTGTGGACTATTGATTTTTATGCTTGAACTGTTAACAGACCTGAGGGAAGAAATATTGTTTAAATGTGTGTTTCTAATTAAATTGGGGAAGTTATTATTAACCTTAACGTGTCAAAGTGTGTGTGTGATGTTATAACATGTAAAGCAATACACGGGGAGTCAAACTGTGTGTTGTGCGTGCACCATTACATTTTGTGCAGTTGTCGTCTCAGTTTGTATCAGGCAAAGTTAAAATTGTGGTGCGCCCTCAGTTACCAGTGGCAGGTACTGACGTTATTCTCAGGAATGATTCAAGTCAAGTTTTTCCATCACTCGAAGTAACTGACATGCTACAGACAGATGTGAGCGTTCCCAATCTTGATGCACCAAACCCACCGGTGTGGGCTGTGACACGCACACAAGCACGTAAACTTGGTGACTTGGTGGACCTGAGTGCCACCTTTATGAACGACACTGGCCCAGCGAGTTCACAGCCTAATGATGAAAGTGTGCCTGTTTCAGTGGAGCTTCAGCCTGATGAAACAGCCCTGATGCTTTCAGTAGGTAAAGAAAAGCTCATTGAAGCTCAGAAAAATGATGACATATGTCTGTGTAGATTCTCAGTCATCCAGGTCATAGTAGTCTCTGGAGCTTGAAAAAGGCGACTGGACTTCTTTTTGTTTCTTGAAGACGTTTCACCTCTCATCCGAAAGGCTTCTTCAGTTCTCAACCAAATGGTGGAGAGACCCAGGTATTTAAACCCCTGTGGGCGTAGTCCCCTGGAGGTGGTTATGACCCTCTATTGATCATGTGCGTGAACACATGTGCCCAGGTGTGAAGGGGGCGTGGGTCATATTTAATCAGTGGTTTCAGTTGAAACCAATTTAGGACTCCGCTCCATTGTTTCCTGTGGCCTATTGAGGTCACTGGAACAAAGGTGTGAATGGGGGTTGAGACGTCTGGGAAGGGAGCTCAGGACAGCACTGTAAGCGGGGGAAAGTTGGTGACGTAATCCACCTCCTCTGTTCAATGATGGTTGTTCACAGTGGACATAGATGGCTTCTTTCACTCCTCTTTCAAACCATCTGTTTTCCCTGTCCAAAATGTGAACATTGGCATCCTCAAAAGAGTGCCCTTTTTCCTTCAGATGCAGATGTACTAGTGTTGTAGTCAAGACCACCTAACCCGAGACCGAGACAAGACCAAGACCAGAGGGTATCGAGACCGAGACAAGACCAAGACTTTTAGGGTCCGAGACCAGTCGAGACCAAGACCGAGGGGGGGCGAGACCGAGACAAGACCAAGACCAGTGCCTGACACTACATGACACAATAAAATGTGAAACATGATCAAAATCACTTCTCAAATTGATCTGAAAGATCCGCATTCCCATAAAATCATCCTGATATTAAACACTCACAGCTCAAATAAATATATTTAATACTCCTGGGTGACTTCCATCATTTATCACAGAATGTAAAACAATTATTCATAGTTCATCACAATAGTCTTAACTTTTCTCTGCCTTTCATAAACTATGCATAAAGTTGTGTTGTTTTTAAACCAACAACCTTTGTAAAAATGGGTGCTTTTTCAAAACCACATAGCTAAATGTGTAAAACTGAAAAAATGGCAAACACTCATCGACAGTAAGAACTAAAGCCTTTAATCTTATACAGATTAAAGCTGCATGATGTAACTTTTATAAAAAATCTGGTTTTTACATATTTGTTAAAACTGTCACCATGTCAGACAGTATGAGACCGATAATCTGCGAAAAAAATGGAGCTCCTCCACCTCCTCCCTGAAAAGCTCCCAGTCAAAAACAACCAGTCAGAGCCAGGAGGAGGGTCTTAGCACTGTCAATCACTCCTGGTGTATGCTGCTCAATGTAGTTGTGTGCAACACTTCATAATTTGGTATCGATCCTATGTAAAGTAAACACAGGGCCATTATCACCGATACTGATACCAATACTTTTTAATAATTATGAAGCATTTCCATGAAGTTTAACTGGTTTGAGATTTTTTTCCTTTGGATCATTAATTAGTTAAAACCCAGGATAGAATTGGGCAAAGTTTATATGTAAGTAGAAAATACTTTATCAAAATAAAAGTTATTGTTCTGAAACAATAGAACAAAACAATTTTCCCCATAAATTGATGTCTGGATTTTTTTTTCATAAATTAAGTGTACAAAATCATCACTCAAGAACAAATGCAAACTTTTTTCCAGGTAGATTTTTCAGAAAGTATAATAAAAAATTTAATAAAAAATGTTCCTTCATTCACTAATTTTCTACAAATTTAAATTTAAATTTGATTTAAATGTTTCATAGCAAAATCCTTTTTTTTCCCAAATAAAATATGTTATGTATCACATGACAGTATAACAAAACACTGTGGGGAGGAGCAAAGTGCTCTGTGCTGTGACAGGAGCGACACTTAGACAGTCAGCTCGTATCTTTAATGAAACCGCAGCACTGCATACAGGAGAGAAACTGAAGCCAAAGTATCGATCTCATTACACTGATATTGATCAATACCAATACAACGTTGGCATCCATATTATCGATATTAGGATCAATCTGCCCACCACTAGCTCAATGTATGAATGGCGGAGAAACAACTTACTTACTTCTCTGCTGTTACCATTGGTGGTGGCCATGGTAACTTCCGGGTTCTAGCAAGAAATATTTCTCACCCCAGCACTAATGCTAATGCTAATTAGTAAGCTAATACTAACCACTAAATGCCGCTCCCACTTGTTAATTGAGTGATGGGGCCTAAGACATAACCAGAAAGCAGTAATCAGTTTTTTTGGACGTGTAGTTACATTTCTCGAGGTGCATGTCAGGTTTGCTTCAGAGAGGATTTTCAGTTATACACAAAGGATCAATGCAGAACTCTAAATCAGGCCTTATTAGATCGATAGAATGATAATTTTTGCATATAATCCAGAAAAGTTACATTTATACATCAAGCATTTAATGTGTCCCAGAGTGCCGTTTCCTTCCACTGTGTTTGCAGAAATCACATAAAAAAATACACAACAAAAACATAATCCAGATTCCTCAGCTGCTAATAGCATTTCCTACATTTGAATATCAGCCACCATATTGTGAGCATAAACTATCACGTTTTTAATGCAACAATAGGAAGTGACATCATCTTGCTGGGAACTGTAGTATTTTATTCTTGAAGGCCTCTCATAGCTCTACTGGTGCTGAAAACTAATGTTTGACTATGGCTTTCTGAATACAAGTAGGGCTGCAACTATCAATTATTTTAGTAATCAAGTATTCAATTGATTACTCCGTCAATTAATCAAGTAATTGGATAAGAAATAATTTTTCATTTTAACAACTCATCAGCATATTTTAACTTCCGTACTGCAGATGTTTCTCTGTGTGAAACAAACAGGGTGGATGGAGCAGCTACAAAGTTCTCTGTTCTTCATGTTGCTGATCAGGTGGTTGATAAAAACATTTTGACGGAGCCCCTCTGTACTGAAGGGGGTGGAGGGGGCACCGAACGATTGCTAGTGCTAATGGCAGCCCCCCTTTCCCCAGTACACTGTGGTTATAGATCAGTTCTGGTGGCTACAGCTGACGTAAAGAAAAAAATAACAGCTGACATCCTCTGCACAACACGCGCGCACATTCAAACATGCGCACTCACAGCACAGAGAAGTAGGGGCGTGAAAAAAACATCTCAGCGATCCACTCGTGTTAAAGGGTCGTTTTTGTTTTTTTTGGAAAGGCTCCGCTTACACAGAGACACCTGAGCTGCAGAGCTGAAACGAAACATCAAAGCAACAAATTTGTGTCGAGGATTTTAATAATCGAATTGCATTATTCCAAGAATCGTTGCAGCCCTAAAACTTGCATTAAATTTTTAGTTTGTGTATCAAAATACATGAAGGTTGGTATTTACCTTTCATGCTGGGATTTTTTTGTTGAATCGGAAGCCTGAAATTTTCCTTTGATCTTCATTTTCCCTCTTACTTCTCTTCGTGTTCATGCGGTTATTTCGATTTATGCAGCACACGCGTGACCATAGTGAGATCAAACGTACACACTGTGAATGAAACTGTCCGTGGTCTGTGGTAGATTGCAAACTGCGGTGAAATGATACAGGCGTAAGCAGCGATAATAGCAGCGACCTAGCCGGGGCGGAGTCTGTGAGGTGCGCTCCTTTGAGAGGCAGAGGAGCGCAATATTTGTTGGATTTGAATCAGAACGTTTTGCATCCAATAAAAGCAAAGATGTTAACAAATAAATTGGACAGTATTCTGGCAATTTAGTGATATTTCCACAGCTGTGGTCTTGACTGGTCTTGAAATAAAATCCCGAGTCCGCAAGGTCCGAGTCCATGACAAGACCGAGACCAAATGCGGTCGAGTCCATGACAAGACCGAGACCATCAAAAAGCGGTCTCGAGACCGGTCTCGAGACCAAGACCGATCTCGAGTACTACAACACTAAGATGTACTGCTGAATCTTGTCCTGTCGAGGTGGCTCTTCTATGTTGTGCCATTCGTTTGTGAAGAGGCTGTTTGGTTTCACCAATGTAGAGGTCCGAGCACTCTTCACTGCACTGAACAGCATACACTACATCGCTGATCTTGTGTTTGGCGGGTTTGTCCTTGGGATGAACCAGTTTTTGTCTTAGGGTGTGACTTGGTTTGAAGTATACTGAGATGTCATGCTTGGAGAAAATTCTTCTGAGTTTCTCTGACAAGCCTGACACATATGGGATGACAATGTCGTTCCTCTTGTCCTTCCCATTCTCTGTAGTTTGTGTTTGGCCTTCATTCCTGTGCATCTTAGCTGATTTGATGAAGGCCCAGTTGGGGTAACCGCATGTTTTGAGGGCTTTCTTAATGTGTGTGTGTTCCTTATGCTTCCCTTCTGCCTTAGAGGGAACACTTTCCGCACGGTGTTGTAGGGTCCTGATCACCCCAAGTTTGTGTTCCAGAGGGTGGTGGGAGTCAAAGAGGAGATACTTTCCCCCGCTTACAGTGCTGTCCTGAGCTCCCTTCCCAGACGTCTCAACCCCCATTCACACCTTTGTTCCAGTGACCTCAATAGGCCACAGGAAACAATGGAGCGGAGTCCTAAATTGGTTTCAACTGAAACCACTGATTAAATATGACCCACGCCCCCTTCACACCTGGGCACATGTGTTCACGCACATGATCAATAGAGGGTCATAACCACCTCCAGGGGACTACGCCCACTGGGGTTTAAATACCTGGGTCTCTCCACCATTTGGTTGAGAACTGAAGAAGCCTTTCGGATGAGAGGTGAAACGTCTTCAAGAAACAAAAAGAAGTCCAGTCGCCTTTTTCAAGCTCCAGAGACCAAAAATTATGACAGTTTGTCAGCCTGTTGGTCTTATGTAAAGGAACCTAAGAGTGAAAAGTCTGCAGCTTACTTCACTGAGGTGTTCTGGTGTTGGACTCCTCGCTCTGGTTGCACTCATGACTCAGTGTATCAAACTGTGGTTCCACAGCTGTTTCGTTACCCAGTCTTAAGCTTAGTGCACGACCACCTGACGTTCGCTCATCTAGGAACTATCAAGACCTACAATCGTGTCCTTCATTATTTTTTCTGGTCTGCTCTTAAATCTGATGTGGTGAAGTCCTGCCGCTCATGCCACACATGTCAGCTCACAGGTAAACCACCCCCTCCCTTAAAACCCATCGCTGTTATTGATGAGCCATTCAAGCATGTTATTGTTGACTGTGTAGGTCCAGTACATCCTCACCATGATGTGTGTGTACCCAGAAGCCATCCCTTTGTGCTCATTAAAAGCTCGTGCCATTGTGAAAGTGCTTGTTAAGTTTTTTCAACTTTTGGACTTCCAAAATGCATCCAATCAGATCAGGGGACAAAGTTCATGTCAAAAGTATTCGCTCAGGTCATGACAGAGCTTGGTGTCAAGCACCATCCCTCCAGTGCTTACCACCCAGAAAGACTTCCATCATTTATCACAGAATGTAAAACAATTATTCATAGTTCATCACAAAAGTCTTTACTTTTCTCTGCCTTTCATAAACAATACATAAAGTTAGTTTTTAAACCAACAATCTTTGTAAAAATGGCTGCTATTTCAAAACCACAGTTAAATGTGTAAAACTGAAAAAATGGCAAACACTCATCGACAGTAAAGCCTTTAATCTTATACAGATTAAAGCTGCAGTAACTTTTATAAAAAATCTGGTTTTTACATATTTGTTAAAACTGTCACGACAGTATGAGACCGATAATCTGCTAAAAAAGTGGAGCTCCTCCACCTCCTCCCTGAACCGCTCCCAGTCAAAAACAACCAATCAGAGCCAGGAGGAGGGTCTTAGTACTGTCAATCACTCCTCGTGTACATGTTGCTCAATGTAGCTGTGTGCAATACTGCAAGATTTGGTATCAATCCTATGCCAAGTAAACACAGGGCCATTATGACTTTACTTATACTTTTTAATAATTATGAAGAATTTTCAGGAAGTTAAACTGGTTTGAGACTTCACCTCTGAAGTTTGTGATGCTCTGAATGCTCTGCCTCACCTCCCATGTGTTATTGCTGGACAGATGGGACTCTATTCTCCTCATGTAGTCTGCCTTGGCTTTTTTTTAGTACCAAACCTGATCAAACATCACGGTTCTGTAAGGTTACCGTAAGGTTAACTCCATCACAAAACCAGACTCATTCCCCCTTCCACGTATGGATGATTGTGTTGATCGTGTCGACTCGGCTACATTTGTGACAAAGTTAGACCTCCTTAAAGGTTACTGACAGGTCCCACTGACCAAATGTGCCTCTGAGATCAGTCCCTTTGTCACCCCTGACCATTTCCTTCAGTAACGTGTGATGCCTTTTGGATTGCGAAACACACCCACCCCATTCCAGCGGCTCATGAGCACTGTTCTGTGTGGAATCACCAACTGTGAGGTTTATCTGGATGATATAGTAGCCTCTTCATCCACCTGGACTGAGCACATCAAACGCCTCAGTGAAATATTTAAGCAGTTGGGTACCGCCTCTCTGACATGGAGCTTAGCCAAATATGAATTTGGAAAGGCTGTGGTTACCTACAGTGTATCACAAAAGTGAGTACACCCCTCACATGTCTGCATATATTTAAGTATATCTTTTCATGGAGCAACACTGACAAAATGACACTTTGACAGAGTGAACAGTAGTCTGTGTGCAGCTTATATAACAGTCTTCATGTAGAGCAACAATTCGTCTTTAAGATCCTCACAGACTTCTTTGCCATGTTGGAACTTTCAGTGACCAGTATGAGAAAGTGTGAGAGCTGTACTACAAAACTGAACACACCTGCTCCCTGTGCACACCTGAGACCTAGTAACACTAACGAGTAACATGACATTTTGGAGGGGAAATGACAAGCAGTGCTCAATTTGGACATTTACGGGTGTAGTCTCTTAGGGGTGTACTCACTTTTGTTGCCGCTGGTTTAGACATTAATGGCTGTAGATTGAGTTATTTTGAGGGAAGAATAAATTTACACTGTTATATAAGCTGCACACAGACTACTTTTCATTGTGTCAAAGTGTCATTTTGTCAGTGGTGTCCCATGAAAAGATATATAAATATCTGCAGATATGTGAGGGGTGAACTCACTTTTGTGATACACTGTACCTTGGAAAAAAGGTGGCACAGGGTCAGGTCCTTCCTGTCGCAGCAAAAATGCAGGCAATATTAGATTTCCCTGCTCCTCAAACAAATCGTGAGTTGCGCCGTTTTCTAGGCATGGCCGGTTATTACATAGTCTTCTGCAAAAATCTTTCTGATGTGGTTGCACCATTGACAAAGCTTTCTAGTCCTAAGTTGCCTTTCGTGTGGTCAGAGGAATGTTAATTTGCCTTTGAGGCAGCCAAGGATCTTCTCTGCAGCTCCCCTGTACTGGCTGCTCCTGACTTTCTGCACCCATTCAAGCTTGAGGTGGATGCCAGTGCTCTGGGGGCTGGTGCAGTGCTTCTGCAGGAGGACAAGCATGGTGTTTACCATCCCATCTGCTACTTTTCAAAACACCAACTGCACTACAGTACCATTCAGAAGGAGGCCTTAGCGTTACTGTTGGCATTACAACTAGGGATGCGCCGATCCGATATTCAATATCGGTATCGGTTCAATCCTGGCCTAAATTACTGGATCGGATATCGGAAAGAAATAAAAAATGCAATCCGATCCGACCCACATTAGCTGCATTGAAGTTCTCCGTCGTCTTCTTCATCTTGTGGGTTTGCGGTTGACCGAAGCAGCTTAAAGCTGCATTACCGCCACCTACTGGAATGGAGTGGGGGATCAGGAGTTAGGAAAAAAAACCCTCAGATTATATAAAGTTCTCCGTCGCTGTGATGGATTCCCTTTGACACTGAGCGATCATCTCTGACATGTTTTTCCGCCTCCACCACTCTCTGCGTGTTCATGTGTTGTGCTCGCTGTGCTGAGAATTTCAGCTGTTATTTTTTCTCTGCTTCAGCTCCCGGACATACTGCTAGCGAGCACAGCTATTAGCACTGGTGACCGTCCGGTACCGGAAGGACCCCTTCCCTGTCAAAATATTTTTGATACTTTAATCCCTGATTAGTGACTAAATATAGACCTGCAGTAGAAACGTATTTAGGAGAATGCTTGTGAATATAAATTCAATTCAATTCAATTTTATTAATATAGCGCCAAATCACAACAAACTGTCGCCTCAAGGCGCTTTGTATTGTGGGTAAAGACCCTACAATAATACAGAGAAAACCCAACAGTCAAAACGACCCCCTATGAGCAGCACTTGGCGACAGTGGAAAGGAAAAACTCCCTTTTAACAGGAAGAAACCTCCAGCAGAACCAGGCTCAGGGAGGGGGGGTCATCTGCCGCAACTTGTTGGGCTGAGGGGAGAGAAAGACATGCTGTGGAAGAGAGCCCGAGATTAATATCAATTAATGATTAAATGCAGAGTGGAGTATAAACAAAGTAAATAAGGTGAATGAGAAACAGTGCATTATGTGAACCCCCCAGCAGCCTAGGCCTATAGCAGCATAACTAAGGGATGGTTCAGGGTCACCTGATCCAGCCCTAACTATAAGCTTTATCATAAAGGAAAGTTTTAAGCCTAATCTTAAAAATAGAGAGGGTGTCTGTCTCCCGAATCCAAGCTGGGAGCTGGTTCCACAGAAGAGGCGCCTGAAAGCTGAAGGCTCTGCCTCCCATTCTACTCTTAAGTATCCTAGGAACCTCAAGTAAGCCAGCAGTCTGAGAGCGAAGGGCTCTGTTGGGGTGATATGGTACTATGAGGTCTTTGAGATAAGATGGTGCCTGATTATTCAAGACCTTGTATGTGAGGAGAAGAATTTTAAATTCTATTCTAGATTTAACAGGGAGCCAATGAAGAGAAGCCAATATGGGAGAAATCTGCTCTCTCTTTCTAGTCCCTGTCAGTACTCTAGCTGCAGCATTTTGGATCAGCTGAAGGCTCTTCAGGGAGCTTTTAGGACAGCCTGATAATAATGAATTACAATAATCCAGCCTAGAAGTAATAAATGCATGAATGAGCTTTTCAGCATCACTCTGAGAAAGGATGTTTCTAATTTTAGAAATATTGCGCAAATGCAAAAAAGCGGTCCTACATATTTGTTTAATATGTGCATTGAAGGACATATCCTGGTCAAAAATGACTCCAAGATTTCTCACAGTGTTACTGGAGGCCAAAGTAATGCCATCCAGAGTAAGTATCTGGTTAGACACCATGTTTCTAAGATTTGTGGGGCCGAGAACAAGAATTTCAGTTTTATCTGAATTTAGAAGCAGGAAATTAGAGGTCATCCAGGCCTTAATGTCTTTAAGACATTCCTGCAGTTTAATTAATTGATGTGTGTCATCTGGCTTCATTGATAGGTAAAGCTGAGTATCATCTGCATAACAATGAAAATTGATGCAGTGCTTTCTAATAATACTGCCTAAGGGAAGCATGTATAATGTAAATAAAATTGGTCCTAGCACAGAACCCTGTGGAACTCCATAATTAACCTTAGTGTGTGAAGAAGACTCCCCATTTACATGAACAAATTGGAGTCTATGAGATAAATATGATTCAAACCACTGCAGTGCAGTACCTTTAATACCTATAGCAAGCTCTAATCTCTGTAATAAAATGTTATGGTCAACAGTATCAAAAGCTGCACTGAGGTCCAACAGGACAAGTACAGAGATGAGTCCACTGTCAGAGGCTCTAAGAAGATCATTTGTAACCTTCACTAATGCTGTTTCTGTACTGTGATGAATTCTGAAACCTGACTGAAACTCTTCAAATAAACCGTTCCTCTGCAGATGATCAGTTAGTTGTTTTACAACTACTCTTTCAAGAATCTTTGAGAGAAAAGGAAGGTTGGAGATTGGCCTATAATTAGCTAAGACAGCTGGGTCAAGTGATGGCTTTTTAAGCAGAGGTTTAATTACAGCCACCTTGAAGGTCTGTGGTACATAGCCAACTAATAAAGACAGATTGATCATTTTTAAGATTGAAGCATCAATAATTGGAAAGACTTCTTTGAACAGTCTAGTAGGAATGGGATCTAACAAACATGTTGCTGGTTTGGAGGAAGTAACTATTGAAGTTAACTCTGAAAGATCAACTGGAGCAAAAGAGTCTAAACAAATACCAGCAGTGCTGAAAGCAGCCGAACATGAAGAATAATCTTTGAGATGGTTATGAATAATTTTTTCTCTAATGTCTAAAATTTTATTTGTAAAGAAATCCATGAAGTCACTACTAGTTAACGTGAAAGGAATACTCGGCTCTACAGAGCTCTGACTCTTTGTCAGCCTGGCTACAGTGCTGAAAAGAAACCTGGGGTTGTTCTTATTTTCTTCAATTAATGATGAATAGTAAGATGTCCTAGCTTTGCGGAGGGCTTTTTTATAGAGCAACAAACTCTTTTTCCAGGCTAAATGAGCATCTTCTAATTTAGTGAGACGCCATTCCCTCTCCAGCTTTCGGGTTATCTGCTTTAAGCTGTGTGTTTGTGAATTATACCACGGAGTCAGGCACTTCTGATTTGAAGCTTTCCTTTTCAGAGGAGCCACAGTATCCAAAGTTATACGCAGTGAGGATGTAAAACTATTGACGAGATAATCGACCTCACTGGGAGCAGAGTTTAGGTAGCTGCTCCGTACTGTGTTGGCACTGAAGAGCATAACAATGAAGGAATTAGATCCTTAAACTTAGTTACAGCACTTTCAGAAAGACTTCTACTGTAATAAAACTTATTCCCCACTGCTGTGTAATCCATTAAAGTAAATGTAAATGTTACTAAGAAATGATCAGACAGGAGGGGGCTTTCAGGGAATACTGTTAAGTCTTCAGTTTCTATGCCATATGTTAGGACAAGATCCAGAGTATGATTAAAGTGGTGGGTGGGCTCCTTTACATTTTGAGAGAAGCCAATTGAATCTAACAATAGATTAAATGCAGTGTTGAGGCTGTCATTCTCAGCATCTACATGGATGTTAAAATCACCCACTATAATTATTTTATCTGAACTGAGCACTAAATCAGATAAAAAGTCTGAGAAATCAGACAGAAACTCTGAGTAGGGACCAGGTGGACGATAGATAATAACAAATAAAACAGGTTTTTGATTTTCCCAATTAGGATGGACAAGACTAAGAGTCAGGCTTTCAAAAGAATGAAAACTTTGTCTGGGTCTTTGATTAATTAATAAGCTGGAATTGAAGATTGCAGCTAATCCTCCTCCTCGACCTGTGCTTCGAGCATTCTGACAGTTACTGTGACTCGGGGGTGTTGATTCATTTAAACTAACATATTCATCCTGCTGTAACCAGGTTTCTGTAAGGCAGAATAAATCAATACGTTGATCAATTATTAAATCATTTACTAATAGGGACTTGGAAGAGAGAGACCTAATGTTTAACAATCCACATTTAATTGTTTTATTTTTTGGTGCAGTTGATGAAGCTGTATTTTTTATTGTTTTTGAATTTTTATGCTTAAATAGCTTTTTGCTGATTTTAGCTTTGGTTTTTGGTGGTCTGGGAGCAGGCACCGACTCTATGGGGATGGGGTTTTGGGGGGATGGCAGGAGGAGAGAAGCTGCAGAGAGGCGTGTAAGACTGCAACTCTGCTTCCTGGTCTCAACCCTGGGTAGTCAGTTTTTAGGAGGGTTAATAAATTTGGCCAGATTTCTAGAAATGAGAGCTGCTCCATCCAAAGTGGGATGGATGCCGTCTCTCCTAACAAGACCAGGTTTTCCCCAGAAACTTTGCCAATTATCTATGAAGCCCACGTCATTTTTTGGACACCACTCAGACAGCCAGCGATTCAAGGAGAACATGCGGCTAAACATGTCGCTCCTGGTCTGATTGGGGAGGGGCCCAGAGAAAACTACAGAGTCCGACATCGTTTTTGCAAAGTTACACACCGAGTCAATATTAATTTTAGTGACCTCCGATTGGCGTAACCGGGTGTCATTACTGCCGACGTGAATAACGATCTTACCAAATCTACGATTAGCCTTAGCCAGCAGTTTCAAATTTCCATGAATGTCGCCTGCTCTGGCCCCTGGAAGACATTTGACTATGGTCGCCGGTGTCTCTAGCTTCACGTTTCTCAAAACAGAGTCACCAATAACCAGAGTTTGTTCCTCGGCGGGTGTGTCGCCGAGTGGAGAAAAACGGTTAGAGACGTGAACAGGTTGGTGGTGTACCCGGGGCTTCTGCTTAGGACTACGCTTCCTCCTCACCGTCACCCAGCTGGCCTGTTTTCCCTGCTGCTCGGGATCTGCTGGGGGGGAGCTAACGGCGGCTAAGCTACCATGGTCCGCACCCGCTACAGGGGCCTGGCTAGATGTAGGATTTTCCAGGGTGCGGAGCCGAGTCTCTAGTTCAGAAAGGCTGGCCTCCAGAGCTACAAACAGACTACATTTATTACAAGTACCGTTACTGCTAAAGGAGGCCGAGGAGTAACTAAACATGTGACACCCAGAGCAGGAAAGTGCAGGAGAGACAGGAGAAGAAGCCATGCTGGTAATGAGTCGGCTAAGGGCTAAGCTACTAGCTGAGCTAAGCTAGCGAATTTCTAAAAACAAATAAAGTGAGTAATGTGAATACAGGTGATTCAGCAAAGAGTATGCTATTTAAAGTAGGTGAAGATTACACTAAAATATGTTATTATCCAGATAAATCGAGTTATACAGATATAACAGCTAACAGACAGCAAAACACTGTGCTCCGAAACAGGAACAGGAAGTGAATAAATAAAACAAAAAAATTCAAACTTGTGCCTCTCACTTTCTCATAATTGAATTAGGTTATTAGCATACAAGGTATATTACAAAGTAATTTAAGAATTTTTATTACTGGGTTATTATTTAATGGGGGGGGGGGGGCTTACCCGGGCCTGCTTTTATAAAGGCCAATGGGGGAACAGATCTACCAACCAATCACATGCGAGGGTTGAATTGTGATGTCACTTTTTTCAGCCAATGACTGAGAAGCCGCGTGGGTCTGTTACCGCTGCTTCAGCTTGCAGCGCTGCTATTCATATGTAAAGTGGAGTCGTTAACGCCTCGCCTGCCGGCTCCCCCCCGTACCTTTACCCCCCGCTGATTCTAGTGGTACGTAAACGACCATATCCGTCTCAGGCGAACGAACATGCGCTTCCCCGTATGCTGACGAAAGCTGACGATAACTAGGTGCGCCCGCGTCAGTATACGGGGACGGATATGCCTCTTTTCGTGCAGTGTCCACTAGGTACCTCAGACCTTTTGTCACCACCATCCTCCCTATCACCTTACACACCCACACAGTTCCCCAAGCAGCCCCAGCTGTGCGAGGAGATGGCTGTGTGCCCTGCACCACTGCCTTGGCCCGCTCTGTCCGAGCCATTGGGGGTTCCCGCTCAGTCCGAGCCGCCCAAGTCTTCCGAGTGTCCCGCTCAGCCCAAGCCGCACGAGTCTTCCGAGTGTCCCGCTCAGTCCGAGCCGTCAGGGGGTCCCACTCAGTCCGAGCCGCCTGAGTTCTCCGAGTGTCCCGCTCAGTCCGAGCAGCCCGAGTCTTCCGAGTGTCCCGCTCAGTCCGAGCAGTCAGGGGGTCCCGCTCAGTCTGAGCCGCCTGCGTCTTCAGAGTGTCCCGCTCAGTTCTAGCCGTCAGGGGGTCCCGCTTAGTCCGGACCTTCCGAGTGTCCTGAGTCCTCGACCGCCCTGGGCTAAGGAGAGTCCAGGCCTGTTGTGGTTCCGGAGAGCGATCGCCGCCACCGCTGGGGGCGTGGTCGGCCTCCTGTGTCGTCTCCTCATCGCCTCATTTGCCCTCGTGCTCCAGTCTGGCCCCTGTGCTCCCTTGTGTTTTGGTTTCTGTTCCCTGCCTTTGTTGCTCCCTGCCTGGGCTTGTTTTTGTTTCGGGCCCACCTTCCCGGTCCCCTGCCTCCCTCCCTGGTCTGGTTTTGTTTCCTGTTTTGGCCGTTGGGAGCCGGCCTTTGGGGGGGGGGGGGGGGGGGGTACTGTCACGTCCTGGGCCGTTTGCCCAGCATTTTGTATTTGGTTTTTATTTTCCTGAGTTTCAGTCCCCAGTTTGTTTTGATGTCCTGTTCCCTTTGTCCCTGTCTCCTCCGTATCTATGGTCTTGTGTCTGTTTTTTCAGCTTGTCTGTCCTCTGACCCCCGGTGTTTCTTATGGTGTTTTATTCCTAGTGTTTTGACTAGTTTTGTGACAAACCCCACACCAGGAACACTAAACTGTAAATATAGTGGATCTGTTTAAGATGATAAGATAACCTTTATTAGTTATTATCACTCACACAGGTTTAACTGTGACTGTAGCTGTAAAATTATTTTCATTATTGGTCATGGAACGGCTGTGTGGCAGGCAGGAGGAGGACCCCAGTAATAAACTCAGCTTTATTTAGCAGTGCAGAACGGAAGGCAGGGCTGAACAAAACCAGTTCAGGTTAACAAAAAATAGCTTGACTTAGATTCCAGATACAAGGCAAAAAACAAGACACACACAGCAGGCAAACAATGACGATGACACAACAACAGGCAGCGAAAACACAGGATTTAAATACACAAGAGGATAATGAGGGGAAAACAGCTGGGAACACAGGTGATGCTAATTACTTTGATGAGACCAGGGGAAGCAAAACTGAACACAACAGACAGGAACCAGACGACTTATCAAAATAAAACAGGAAGTCAGAAGGGGGAACAAAGACGCAGACCTGACACCGGGAAACACAAGGAACTAGAAAACAAAACATAACCAAACCCAAAACAGACAAAAAAAAAAAGTAAAAACAAAACACACAGGATCAAATGGACCATGACATTATTGTTTAAAGGTGATTTTTTTTTCTCCACATGGGCACAGAAATGATCCAGATATGATGTTTTTGTTAAACATTTGTGACTCATGTTCAAAGTTAAATATTGATTAATAATCATCTACAACCAGATTCCTCAAAGTTCCATCATTTCATCAATAATCCATGATGTTCCAGTTTAGGCTCCGCCTCTTGTTTCACTGCATTTATCCATAAACCTGAAGAGAGAAAAACAATGAATTTTTGCATTGTTCAGCTGCACAAACAACATATTTACATCATCATTAAAATATTCCAGTTCAGTCGGGTATCTGCCTCACATGCTTCTGCAGGACACTGACACATGATTTAAACTTTATCACTCTGGTTATGTATAAACAGGACAGTTTCCTGCAGTCACAATATCCATGAGTTTTAAAATGAAATATTAAACATGATAAACTCTGCAGTGACTCACTGAGTGCAGAGGAGCTGTTGGTCCTTCAGGCTGTAGGAACCATTTGTTCCTGAACTTCAGGGTTCTCCACAGCTGCAGGTCAGAAACACACAGTTAGAGCACATCCTGCTCTGAGCGCACACTTTTACAGCTAACACAGGCCTGAGGAGACTTTAGGTTCAAACACACAAACAATATTTCATGTAGAGACATCAGAGGAAACAGATGAAGCTTAACTTACGAGCTGGGGGCCGGTTGTCTGAAATAAAATGAGAGAAATACATAATTTTAGCAGTTCAACTATAAATTTCACACATTATTTCATTTCACACATGATGCAAGTCATGAAACACAATTTAATAATTTCATTTTGCAATCTGGATAAAAACATGAACTTAATGTACCAATGAAAACACAGACTCACAAACATGTTCATAGATATTACACACAAATGTGTTCATGTGACAATAAAGTCAGATTGATGAAATGTGTGTTCTGGTTAATCTCACTCTCACCACTGAAAGTAAATATTAATAATTCAAGTTTTTATAATCAGCTGACTGACAAAACACATTTTTGTTTATAAAGAAACACATTTAGGAAAAGTTCTGAAACACAAACCTGCTGTGAGTTTGTGAGGAAAGAAACTGAAACGATTGTGACCGAGGAGGAAGCTAGAGGAGTTACAACTTTCTAATGCAGGTAAAGGTGTGTGTGTGTGTGTGTGTGTGTGTGTGTGTGTCTGTGTGTGTGTGTGTGTGTCTGTGTGTTTCTAAGAACTGAGTTGGTGGTTGTTTTGTTTTCTGACTCACAAACTGAGGCTCAGGATAGAAATAAAGAAGTTATGACAAACAGCTGCAATAATTAATGAATGTGGTTTTAATATTCTGAGGATTTAAATCTGAGCTCTGATCATTTTGTGTTTGAAGTTTTGTTTGAATCTTTTTTGTATGTTTTCTAGTTTTTCTGCTCTTTGTAGCCTCTTTCCCACCAACAGGGTTCCGGTGCCTTTATTTGAACCGTTAGGCGGGTTTTCCACCGCGGAACCACTCGGTGCTCGGCCGAAAAACGGGTTCAACTCTGGGCCCGCAAACTAGCTGGTCTGGAACCAAGAACACGTGACGAAAGCAGCAGAAGGGCGTGACTCTGCCATCTCAACATCAAGTTTTCTACCATATTACATGTGTATTACAGGAGAAAAGCGATTTTCACGGCTGTGAATTAGGTTGGGCTCTAAGGCTGAACTTGCTGCTTTGTATCACTTCATATCACAGATAAAAGAACACAAAGTGCGTACTTGTCGTCTTGCTCTAATCGCTGTCTGTGTTTCCCTCTGTGCTGCACACAGATGCTGCAGTAGTTTGGTTTGGACCCTAAAACGTATTTGCAGCACAGAAAGGGGAGCGTGTTCTCCCACGTTTGTGCGCTTCGGCTTCCGTGTGCAGACGAGGACCCGTTCACGCTCACACGTAAAGGAGCAGTTCGCAAGCACGGCAGAAATGCGGGCCCGTTCCTAAGCTTTTCGCCGGTTCTTTTGGGAACAGCACGGGCACCGGCACCCCAGGGGTGGAAAAGGAGTTTGTGAAAGCTAGGACTAAAAGGGTTCAAATATGTGATATCATACTGACCTAAAGCTTCAGCATGCACTGCAGCCCTGTCTCTGCAGCCCTACAATGTGACCTACATCAGTGACCAGCGATGTTGCTGCATTTACATCTCGGCAGCTGCATTATGTGTTAATTACTCTTTATTATCCATTTATTACACCATAAGCTCCCCTGCAGCTCCAGAGAAATGTCAAATAATGTCCATCATGTCCCTGCCGATCACGGGGTATGATTAGCAAGGGACGGCAGGGAGATGTCCCTACCAATATGTGTGATTCGCACAGCACCAGATCCTGATTGCCCTGCCCCCCGGAAGCCAATTGGACTCACGTGCTTACCAATGTTAACACCAAACCTTTGAGAACATGTACAGGATCTGTGTGTGCTGTGGCTCTAAAAGGTGAGCAAATAATTTGGTCCATTGTGTCTGTGTAGATTCTCAGTCATCCAGGTCATAGTAGTCTCTGGAGCTTGAAAAAAGGCGACTGGACTTCTTTTTGTTTCTTTAAGACTGTAAATGTCCATTCTGTGGTTATAAGTTGAATCTATGTTGTTACCAGTTATGTACAATAGAGGGTGCTGCAGCCTAGTTGGTAATGAGCTGTGCCTTCACTAAAACCGAAAAACAAGAGTTAGGGAGGTTTTTGGCGCATTTCCTGTACTCGGGGCTGGAATATCCCGCAGATGAGAGGAAGAGAAGATGCTCTTCATCTTTGTGAATCAGAACTGGTTGCGCACATTTAACAGAAAGCAGCTTAAGGAGGACTCGTAGCAGCACAGCAGGAACTTTAGCTTGATCACCTTGCAGCCCTTGGACAGCGGAGCGAGGTACATGTTTAGAGTTGTATTAGTTCACAAAGTTTGCACTTTATGTAATGTATTCATGTTCTGAGACAATCAAAGGCACCTAAGCAAATGTATTTTATGTTTTCTTTTAGTTTTCACGGTGTATTTGGTGCACTCCAGCAATATTTGGTTTTGAATGAAGTAAATGTGAATCCACTGCACCCGTCAAAGTTCTCCGTGTTTTCTTGGGTCTGAGGGTCTGCTACAGTGAAAACCCGTTGCAGAGTGAAAGAAAGTCCCACGGTAGATCAGCGTAACCCACATGTCAGCCAAGAGAGACTCTGTTACTGTGAAGAATCATTACTCCTTCATCACCGTTCTTCATATTGAACTCTGACTTGGCTATTCACAAAGGTTCAGGTATTATACTCCGTAAGGACTTTGCTGATAACAAGATCGAATTACCTGCACACTAATTCAGAGTTTAATGCCTCAAATGCAGTTGTGGTTTTATCATTTTAAAGCTACATTGTATGTGCATCAGGTAAATGCTATTCCTTAAATTGTATGGGTCGTTTATCTTCTAAAGTAACTTGTGGTATAACAGCAGTATTTACAGTCAAGATGTGGTTGCTAATTTGTGTACCTACATGGTTTAAATGTCTGATCTGAGCGTTGTTTCTAAATAGTCTTAAAGTTAAAGCAACGCTCATTGAAATTTAAGTCCAGACATTACAACAAAGAGCAAATACACACATTAAAGGAACAAATGTCGTGCCCTGCTGAAGAACCCGACAACGTAGAGCAGCAAGAAATGAGATCCAGCAATCGTGAAAGATGCTTAACCGAAAAGGGCAAGGAAATGCATGAACAGGATGCGAAGAAAAATGAAAAGGCATTTGACAGAGCATATAACTCCTGGAAGGAGTCAGCTGAAGAAATCAGAACAAAACTAAAGACTTTCTGCTCACCTGAAGATTTAAACAGTGCCAGCCATGAGATAAGGGACAAACATGCAGTTGTACAACAATATTATGAGCCCATTCGCCGCAACCAAAGCATGATCCCAAACATAGTCAAAAAATGGATGCCTGTACTGTGCTTACAATGGACATTTGTGAGCTTATTGCTAAACGACAAGAAAATATTGATCAGCCCTTTAACGATCAAAGGGTAAGGGTAATGCTAAACAAGAATGACTATGGCTCTGTGTTTGGTGATACAAAAACTGAAACATCATTTCCAGATGGTTCAGTTGCACGCTCAAAGGCAGATTCCACAAGCTGTCAAGAGGCAGAAGCTGAATTTGCAGCTAAAATAGAACAAGCAAAGGCCACACAAGAGATACTTGCACAGCAAAGTAAAGTCAACCAAATGGAGAATGAATGGAAATGAAAGGAAAATGAGGCACTAGCAAAGTTAAAACAAGAAGAATTGGAAACAAAGTCAAGGCTTGAGCAGGAAAAAATTAAACTACAACAGTTAAAGGCAGACAGTGAAGTGAAAATAGCAGCAGCACGAGTAAGAGCTTTAAGCACCTTAAACGACCCTGAAAACAGTGATCTAGCATCCTGCCACAACATGGAAAATGCTTTAAATGACCCTGTCAGCGTACCACAGCCCTCCTTAAATCCGTTGGCTCCATCATTTCAACATCACCACAGCAGTGCAGAACGAGAAGAACTTAGCTTAGCTAAGTTCTGCTTCCGGCGCCGCGCGAGCAGGCAGCCAGTTTCAGCAGCTCCGCACTCATTCTGTGTTTTTTCTCATTTTGTTTAGTATTAGATGTGTTTTTGAGTTTCTGTATCTTCTGCTCTTTTTCCCCATGATGGAGCAGACTTTTTTCTGGAAAACTTTGTTTTTGTTTTTTACCCTTTTTATGGTGTTTATGTTTGGAGACTGCGAGAGTGGCCACGCTCCTATTGTTTACTCTCGGGACCAGCTGTTCTCCATCGGGAGCTCCGCTGTGCCTACTCCTGCAGAACGACCTGATATTCCCCGCGAACTGAGAAGGAAGAGACGCGGGAGACGTGCGGGCATAGGTCGTCGTTGCCAGAGGAGAAGGTACAGGCCCGTCATCCCGTCCATCATCATGGGAAACGTGAGATCTCTTCCCAACAAAGTGGACGAGCTGGCGGCGCTAACGCGACATCAAAGGAGCTACCGGGAGAGCAGCCTCATGTGCCTGACGGAGACGTGGCTAACCGAGCTAACCCCGGACTCACACATAAACATGGACGGCTTTCATTTGATCCGTGCCGACAGAACCAAGGAGAGTGGTAAGAAGAGGGGCGGGGGTCTGGCTGTGTTTGTGAACGATAGATGGTGCAACTCCAGACATCTAACCATCAAAGAGACGCTCTGCAGTAAGGACATTGAACTGCTCGCTGTTAGCTTGAGGCCGTACTATCTTCCTCGGGAGTTTTCACATGTTATTGTGATAACTGTGTATGTGCCGCCCTCTGCTAACGCTGCTGCAGCCTGCGATGTCCTCCATGCTACTACCAGCAGACTCCAAACACAGCACCCACAGGCCCTCTTTCTGATCTCAGGGGACTTTAACCACGTCTCCCTGTCCTCCACTCTCCCCACCTTCACCCAGTATGTCACCTGCTACACCAGGAATACCAACACACTGGATCTACTGTATGCCAACATCAAGGAGGCATACAGCTCATCACCTCTGCCTCCCCTGGGGGGCTCAGATCACAACCTGGTTCATCTCCAGCCTGTGTACAAACCCTTGGTACACAGAGAACCAGTTGTGACACACACAGTGAAGAAATGGTCTGAGGAGACTGAAGAAGCTCTGAGAGACTGCTTTAGCTCCACTGTGTGGGAAGAGCTTTGTGCCCCTCATGGGGAGGACATCGACAGCATCACGGACTGCATCACTGAGTACATAAATTTCTGCGTGGAAAACACTGTGCCCACCAGGAGGGTACGGTGTTTTTCAAACAACAAACCCTGGATCAACTCCGAAATAAAGGCTCTCCTGAAGGAGAAGAAGAGAGCCTTTAGATCAGGAAATAAGGAGGAGCTGAGAGCCGTGCAGAAGGATCTGAGAAGGAAAATCAGGGATGGAAAAAACATCTACAGGAAGAAGATGGAGGACCAGCTACAGCAGAGCAACATCAGTGGGGTTTGGAGGAGTTTGAACTCAATTTCAGGCCACAAACCAAGCCCTAGGGTTGTGGGAGACTTAGAGTGGGTGAACAACCTGAACCAGTTCTTTAACAGGTTTGACCAGCCACCCACCCCTCCCCCAGCCCAGTCCCCCCTGCTGTCAGCCCCACCATCTTTAATGACTGCCAACCTTTCTTCTTCTTGGGACCTCACACCTCTCAGCTCTCAGCCATCACCCACCCCCTTCACTTCTGAGGACTCCATCTCACAACCCCCACCCCCCACCTCCATCTTGTCCCTCTCAACTCATCATGTGAGGAAGGAGCTACGTAAAATCAAGGTGCGAAAGGCTGCTGGTCCAGACGGCATCAGCTCCAGGCTCCTGAGGTGCTGCGCAGATCAGCTGTGTGGCATCATGGGATACATGTTCAACCTGAGCTTGAAGCTGGGGAAAGTACCACAACTGTGGAAGACCTCCTGTGTGGTACCGGTACCAAAGACCAAACATCCAAAGGATCTTAGCAGCTACAGGCCGGTAGCCCTGACATCGCATCTAATGAAGACCCTCGAGAGGCTGGTCCTCAACCATCTACGCCTCATGGTGTCGTCTTCGTTGGACCCGCTGCAGTTCGCCTACCGGCCTGGCATCGGGGTGGATGACGCCATCATCTACCTCCTGCACCGAGCTCTGACCCACCTGGAGAAGCCTGGAAGCACTGTGAGGATCATGTTCTTTGATTTCTCCAGTGCTTTTAACACCATCCAGCCCGGACTTCTGAGAGACAAGCTGGAACTGTCAGGAGTGGACCACCACATCTCAGAGTGGATACTGGACTACCTCACTGACCGCCCACAGTACGTGAGGACACAGGGCTGTGTCTCTGACAGGCTGGTCTGCAGTACGGGGGCCCCACAGGGAACTGTGCTGGCACCGTTCCTCTTCACCCTCTACACTGCAGACTTCTCCATCAACTCCCCCCGCTGCCATCTGCAGAAGTTCTCTGACGACTCTGCCATAGTTGGCCTCATCACAGGTGAGGATGACTCAGAGTACAGACAGTGGACTCAGGACTTTGTGGACTGGTGCCAGCGGAACCACCTCCTGATCAACGCCGCTAAAACCAAGGAGCTGGTGGTGGATTTCCGCAGGCGCAGACCCACCACACGGACACCGGTGAACATCCAGGGAGCGGACATTGAGATAGTGGACTCTTATAAGTACCTGGGTGTTCACCTAAACAATAAACTGGACTGGACTCATAACACTGATGCGCTCTACAGGAAGGGTCAGAGCAGACTCTACCTGCTGAGAAGGCTGAGGTCTTTTGGAGTGCAGGGGACACTCCTGAAGACCTTCTATGACTCTGTGGTGGCATCAGCCATCTTCTATGCAGCAGTATGTTGGAGCAGCAGCTTGTCTACAGCTGAGAGGAAGAGGATAGACAAGCTCATCAGGAAAGCCAGCTCTGTCCTAGGATGTCCTCTCGACTCAGTGCAGGTGGTGGGAGACAGAAGGACTCTGACCAAAATAACATCACTGATGGACAAGGTCTCCCATCCCATGCATGAAACTGTTGCTGAGCTGGAGAGCTCCTTCAGTGACAGACTGCTGCATCCTAAATGCACAAAGGAGCGTTATCGTAGATCCTTCCTCCCAGCAGCTGTAAGACTTTATAATCATCACTGCTCCCAACAAAAACCACAATAACCTACACAATGTAGGATAATATATAATATACTGTAAATAGTCCGGCCTGTTAAGGTTCAACACACAGGCACATCATGTACATTGTATATAGTGTTATTATTAGTAGTATTAAGGTTAATCTTGTTTGTTGATTTTATATATATTTATATTCTTTTCTTAATAGTGTGAATTATTATATTTTTACTTATATTTATAATAACTGCGGCTGCTGTTACACCCAAATTTCCCCTCTGTGGGACAATAAAGGCTGTTTCTTCTTCTTCTTCTTCTTCTTCTTCTTCTTCTTCTTCTTCTTAGCTGAAGCACTTGCAAACTCCCTCACCTTAAACAGACTTCCTGTACCTGAACCACCTATCTATAGTGGTGACCCTCTAAAGTTTGTTGACTGGAAAGTATCCTTTATGGCACTAATTGGGAACAAACCCTTACCTGTGTGTGAGAAAATATTGTATCTAAAGAATTATCTTGCAGGTGAAGCACAAAAGGCAGTAGAGGGATATTTTTTTTGTAACACTGAGCAGGCGTACCAGGGCATACCAGGGCATCTGGAATTTTCTACAAGAAAGGTATGGCAATCCATTCATTGTCCAAAGAGCATTTAGAACCAAGCTTGCAAAATGGCCCAAAATAGCTGCTAACGATCCCCTGGCATTGAGAGAGTTTGCAGACTTTCTCTAAAGCTGTGCAGAGGCTATTCCCCAAGTCAAGGGCCTGGATATCCTCAATGATTGTGAGGAAAATCACAAGCTTCTTAAAAAACTGCCTGACTGGATAATACAGAGGTGGAGTCGCATTGTAGTGGAGGAGCTAGACAAACAGCAGGAATATCCTAGCTTTGCTCACTTCACCCAGTTCATGCAAAGGGAAGCTAGAGTGGCTTGCAATCCTGTTGCCTCACCATTCCTAATGAATGAAAAAACGGAGGAGAGACACATTAAAAGAGCTAAAGCAGATAGTACAACTGTTCAGACAAGGCCTCCCTTACCCACAGTGGTCACTCCTAAACCTAAACCACCTTGTTTGTTTTGCAAGGATGAATCGCATGGCATAACCAAGTGTTCTGCCTTTGCAGAAAAAACCAATGACAAAAAAGAAAGTTTTCATTCGTGAAAATCATCTCTGCTTTGGGTGTTTGAGAAAAGGCCACGTAACTAAAGAACGCAAGGGACGTCACTCCTGCAGTAAGTGCGGTCGACGTCACCCCACCTGTCTGCACACAGAGAGAGTAAAAGAACCAGAAGAAAGGAGAACTGAGGTCTCTGTGCCCCCAGCTGAGAGTGCAAACAAGGAAGTGCATAAAGTTATGACCCATGTACTTACGAGAAAAACATCTGCCACATCCAGCATAGTACCAGTTTTTGTGTGAGTTCAATTCAATTTTATTTATATAGCACCAAATCACAACAAAGAGTCACCTCAAGGCGCTTTGTATTGCTACAATAATACAGAGAAAACCCAACAGTCAAAAACGACCCCCTATGAGCAGCACTTGGTGACAGTGGGAAGGAAAACCTCCCTTTTAACAGGAAGAAACCTCCAGCAGAACCAGGCTCAGGGAGGGGGGGTCATCTGCCGCGACCGGTTGGGCTGAGGGGAGAGAAAGACATGTTGCATCTGAGCCACAGAAAGAAATACTCACATACGCCATGCTTGACACCCAGAGCGATTCTTCCTTTATTTTAGAAGATTTAGCCTTGGAGCTGAAGGTGGATACTCAACCAGTGCATTTAAAACTCAGCACAACGACTTCTGTTGACACGGTTGTGGCGAGTAAACTTGCTAGCAACTTGCAGGTGCATAGCTTTGACTGACATCCATGTCAAAATAAAACAAGCCTACTCTCGTGACTTCATCCCAATTGACAAGTCTCATATTCCCACTAGAGATACTGCACTTCATTGGCCACACTTTAAAGGCCTAGCCAATCAGCTACAGCTACTACAGGACTGTGAAGTGGGCTTGCTAATTGGTTATGACTGTCCATCAGCACTAGCTCCCCTAGAGATTGTCACAGGACAGCTAAATGAGCCTTTCGCACAAAGAACCATACTTGGTTGGAGTATCATTGGGTCTGGTAATCCCCACTTGGACAGAGAGGGAAATCAGAGTTATGTGCACCAAATTACAGTCAAAGAAATGCCCACACCCTCAGCCGCTGATGTGCTTAAAGTCTTAGAGTCAGACTTCAACGAGAGAAACTATGAGGATAAGTACGTATCCCAGGATGACGTTCGTTTTTTACAAATCCTCAGTGACACCATTAAACAAAGCGAAGATGGACACTACCAGATGCCCCTTCCCTTCAAGGACAATAAACCACCAGCCCTTCCCAACAATAAGAGGCTAGCCACAGTTCGACTGCAACACCTAAAGAAAAGGCTAAAGGCTGACAAACAGTATCATGAGCATTACCGCACCTGTATGAGTGGCATCATCAGCAGTGGTGATGCAGAACCAGCCCCTCCTGTGACTGATAATGAGATTGCATGGTACATCCCACAACATGGGTTGTACCACCCCAAAAGGCCAGCAAAGCTAAGAGTCGTCTTTGATTGTTCTGCTAAGTTTCTTGGCATCTCACTAAACGATACTCTTCTCACAGGTCCTGACATGATCAACTCATTGGTGGAAGTGCTCTGCCGTTTCAGAAGGGAGAATGTCGCTATAGTCTGTGACATCGAAAGAATGTTCCATCAGTTCTTTGTTTGCCCTGAGATGCGAAACTACTTACGATTTCTATGGTGGCCCGATGGGCAATTAGACATAGAGCCCAAAGAGTACAGAATGGCTGTGCATTTATTTGGTGCTGGTTCTTCCCCTGGATGTGCTAACTTTGGCCTTAAGTACCTAGCACAACAGCACAGATCTGAGTACCCAAAGGCCTCAGACTTTGTTGAAAGGAACTTTTACGTAGATGATGGGTTGACGAGTGTCCCTTCAGTCAAAGAGGCTCAAGAACTCATCACTGAAACGCAAGCCCTTTGCAAACTTGCAGATTTACATTTGCACAAGTTCAATTCCAACCAAAGTGATGCTCTCTCCCATCTTGCATCCTCAGAAAGAGCAAACACAACAGAGTCACTCAACCTCAAACCTGAGACCACACCAGAAGGTCATGTGCTTGGAATCCAGTGGTCAATCAAAAATGACACTTTCAACTTCAATGTAAACACAAAGGACCACCCCCCTACTCGCCGGAGCATACTGTCAGACAAGACTCAGCTGTACATCTGCATCTGAAGGTCAAAGGGCACTCTTTGAGGATGCCAATGTTCACATTTTGGACAGGGAAAACAGATGGTTTGAAAGGGGAGTGAAAGAAGCCATCTATGTCCACTGTGAACAACCATCATTGAACAGAGGAGGTGGATTACATCACCAACTTTCCCCCGCTTACAGTGCGGTCCTGAGCTCCTTCCCCAGATGTCTCAACCCCCCTTTGTTCCAGTGACCTCAATAGGCAACATGAAACAATAGAGCGAAGTCCTAAATTAGTTTCAACTGAAACCACTGATTGAAATGACCCATCACTGTCATCACTAAATTACTACTGGCGTACCTGGACACCACGCCTGAGGTAGTGGTCCCGGAGCTGGGCGTCAACTACACCTTGAGTTGTGTTGTCCTAGGATACTTAAGAGTAGAATGGGAGGCAGAGCCTTCAGCTTTCAGGCCCCTCTTCTGTGGAACCAGCTCCCAGCTTGGAATCAGGAGACAGACACCCTCTCTATTTCTAAGATTAGGCTTAAAACTTTCCTTTATGATCAAGCTTATAGTTAGGGCTGAATCAGGTGACCCTGAACCATCCCTTAGTTATGCTGCTTTGCGAACTGTAAATAATGACTGCGATGAATTATTACCATCATTATTATTTGTTTGCAGTGTACAAACAGATCCAGGTAGTTCTGCTCTCTCACCTGTTCTCTTTTTGTAAATAATGAATCCGATCACAGCGACGGCAGCGAGAACGACCACAGCAACAACCACAGGGACGATCACGGAGGGGGAACCTCCTGCAGATCAACAGAAAACAATCGATCAGCCTCTTTATAGTCACTAATGTTTGAACCACTAATTTCTGTTTTCATCCCTACAATAAAAGTTCTGACATCCATTCTCCACTTATCCTGTTCATGGTCGCGGGAGGGGCTGTACAGGTCACCAGCCTGTCACAGGGCCAACACAGAGACAAACAACCATTCACACCTGTGGGCAATTTAGAGTGACCAACTAACCTAACCCCACTAACTGCATGTCTTTGGACTGTGGGAGGAAACCCACACAGACACGGGGAGTGTTGGATATTTTTATCATCTGATATTGGTATTTTACTATATCATGTATTGTTACATATATTAATCACACACACTGGATTAACCCCTTAACTGGCAGCAAATAAAATCACCTGAAACAACTACATAACACCCTCTGGTTATTATTGGCTCTGAACAACCCATTTCATAGCCTATTAATCGGCTGCGTCTGGTCCGCGGGCCGAATGAAGTGCATTTATATGGCAGGCTAGACCCGCCCATTTTGACTGACACCTCATTCGGCCAATAATGTTAAGAAATGGGTTTCCCAGCGCCAATAATACTCAGAGGGCATCACGTAGCTTTGTCAGGTGATTTGGTGCAGCCAGTTACATGATGGGCCGAATGACGTGTCAATAAAAATGGGAGGGTCTAGCCTGCCATATAAAAGGGACTACAAACGGCCCGTCACCGGGCCCTTGCCAGTTAAGGGGTTAATGGTCACATTATATATTATTTTTTCACTTATATTGTCACTCACACACTGGAACACTGCATGCTTTAGGTGAGTGGAAAGAACTGAGGCCTGCTCTGTCCAGGGCCTTGGGTTTTTTCCACTATTAGAACTGCACTCATTCATATTTAGAGGCTCACCTTTGTACACAGTGCACTTTTGACACAGCATTGCCAGAGTGGAGGTCAGGTAGCGGGGAGTGTGTGTTCTGAAAAAGGGGGGTTGAAGTTCCACCTGAGCTACTGTAATAATGTAAGGGAGTATTGCGATAAGACCGCCCAAAAGTATTTCTAGTAATGTGAAAATATGGATAGAAGGGCGGAGTAGTGCTCCGGTGGGAGTTATTTTCACGTGGGAAAGTTGTTTGTTTTGGCAGGCCCCAGAGAACAAGTCTTGGAGCCATTGCATGAGGATCGAACTAGTATGGAACATAGTGGATTGGGAGCATCCTTCTATGCCCATTGTTTCTGATAACAACAGGGGGGAGGTGTGAGTTTGGGCAATAAAAGGCGGTGGTAAAGTTGGGAGAGAGGTCTTTTTGGCTCTCTTTTTGGCGCTCTTTTTTGCTCTTCCTCTATCCCCTTTGCAGCGGCTCAAAGGCACTCACTCCCGGGAGGGCTTGTTGCTTTCTTGTACTCTGTTTAACTCTGGACTTCTACTTCTTCTTTCACCCCATTTTACTCACTTTTTCACTCATTACTTTCTTCCACTCTTTTGTACTTTACTTCTCACTTCTTACTTTTTAACTTCACTCACTTACGGTCCTTTCCTCTCTTTCTACTCTTTTTGTTCCTGCATCTTTCTCTGTCTGTGTGTGTGTGTATTTCTCAGTCTCAACTATGTTACTGTCTGTGTTTTGGTCTTTGCCTGTGTTTTGTGTAACTAAGATGTCTAATAAACAGCCTGCACTGGAACCTGTTCATCCCAGTGATTTATTGGAAACTTTGGATTCAATGGGGTTGGAATTTTCGGCCAAAAGGAACATGGAGACCCTGAAAAATGTTACCAACAGGAGAACACGCAAACTCCACACAGAGAAGCCTGGGCCACGGTGGAATCGAACCCAGACCTTCTAGATGTGAGGCAGCAATGCTGACCACCACACCACTGTGCTGCCACCAGTTTAAACATGATGAGAAAAACAACTAAATTTTGTCTCTAGAGCACTAAAACACATTAATAAAATGAATCTGTTAGTAAATCTAACATTTCAAAGAAAACTAACGTGTGTTCTGGTCAGCAAAGAAAAACTGTGGGGGAAACTTTGGGACACATTATTGATCTAAACTGATGCAGGCTTTAAACTGATGCTGACAGAAACTCACAGACACACCAAGGAAACAGGATTTATCATCCAGCACAAAAACCTGTGAGCTGCAGGAGCGTCACAGGAAACTGTAAAAGTCTGTTTCCCATGTTTGTCTCCTCTGATCTCAGTCTCACCTTCATTGCTCCTGATTCCTGCTTTGTCCAGTTTGGTGGTGATGTCCTGGTTCACACCTGAGAGCTGAAACACACAGCTGTACCTGTCCCAGTGCTCAGATCCAACTGCTGAAAAGTCCAGATCAACACTCATCTGGAAGGTCCCATCATGGTTGGGGAGGATCTCTCCTTTGTGCACACCTTCATGAAGCTCCTCTCCATCTTTCTTCCAGAACATCTCGGCTCTGTGAGGATAGAAACCTGTAGAGTGGCAGCTGATGGGAGAGGAGGAAGACCTCTGGAGGAGAGACACTGAGGGAGGGACTGAGGAGTAAAGAGAAATGCGGTTTATGGTTTCTTCATTCTTATTATTATTATTATCATCAGAGTAACTTCTTTGTGATGTGATGGAGTTTGTGAGCCTCAGATTAATAGAAATGCTGTGAAGTTAAAACAGTGAGTTATAAAGTGATGATAACACTGTGACACACATGCAGGAACCGAGGAAACCAGACTGATGAGGTGGAGAAAGAGTCAGACACATTTTAATGTGGCAGTAAATCAGAAATATGATTTATTATTCTCACTCTAACTCTGCTCATATGAACTCACCTGTTCTCATCAGAGAGCTCCTCCCATAGTTCAGGAACGCCTTGAGCCACTCAGGACAGATCTGGGTGAGGAAGTTCTTGGACTGTGTAGTGTAAGCTTTGTCACTGTCCCAGTTCGGTTTGGTGATGAGAGCCTGTTGAACAGAAGCAATCCACGTCTCTGTCTTCAGGTCAAATGATATGAAGTCCTCTCCATCATAACCAAACTGGGCAAATCCATTCAGCTCATCAGTCTCTTCATCCCAGTCACAGCCAGCTATCAGCTGATAAGTGTGAACACCTGACAGAGAAACAGAGACTCTGCAGTGAACCACAGACAGCCTGCAGCACTGACACAGACACACACAGAGGAGCTGCATTAGCTGCTGCTGTCGGCTCAGTGGAAGGTTTTTACAGCCAATCAGGATCAATAATGCAGATTTTAGAGAGACTGCAGGAAACACAGTTCATGTTCTCTCTTTTTTTTAGCCTGTCATGTCTGGCAGGTTTAGCAACCAGAATTGTGATCTGAATGTTGTGCCAGACAGATTTACTTTACTTTACTTTACTTACTTTATTGCATTTAGCCGATGCCTTTATCCAAAGCGACTTACAATGATGATACAAAAAGCCAAAACATTAAAATAAAAAATTTAAAAAGTTAAACATTAAAAAGCAATGCAACATTAAAAATGTATGTCTATGCACATCAGAAGTACTTGTCCTAGTTAGTGCAGGTGTTCTCTAAAAAGCTCAGTTTTTAGGAGTTTTTTAAAAACGGTGAGGGACTCAGCTGCTCTGGTGAAGGTAGGCAGCTTGTTCCACCATCTGGGAACTATAGTGCAGAACAGTCTGGATTGCTTTGGGTGGATGCTGGGTAAAGCAAGGCGACATTCGGTGGAGGAGCGCAAAGGCTGAGATGGAACATAGGCCTTTAGGAGCAGGTGCAAGTAGTGGGGTGCCTATTCTGTCATCATCTTATAGGCAATCGTGCAGGCTTTATATTTGATGCGAGCAGCAACCGGAAGCCAATGAAGCTCAATGAGCAGAGGGGTGACATGTGCCCGTTTTGGAAGATTGAAGACCAGACGTGCTGCTGCATTCTGGATCATCTGTAATGGCTTAATAGCACAGGCTGGAAGGCCCGTTAGCAATTACAATAATCAAGGTGCGAGATGACCACAGCCTGCACCAAGAGCTGAGTAGCATGTTGCATTAGAAACGGCCTAATTTGTCTGATGTTATATAGCGCAAAGCGACAGGATTGAGCAACAGAGGCCACTTGGTGTGTAAATGATAACTGGTCGTCAAACATGACTCCCAGATTCCTGGCAACCTTTGCCAGAGAAAGTGAGAGAGAATCGATTGTTAAGGTGAAATTGTGTTGGACCGACTGTTTTGCAGGAAACACCAGTAGTTCAGTCTTAGAAAGATTAAGTTGAAGATAGCGTGACTTCATCCATGAGGATATATCTGAGAGACAATGAGATATCCTTGCTGAGATCATAGAGTCATCCGGCGGGAATGATAGGTAGAGCTGAGTATCATCGGCAAAGCAATGGTAGGAGAACCCATGAGAGGAAATAACTGGGCCCAAAGAGGTGGTATAGATGGAAAAGAGGAGGGGTCCCAGTACTGAGCCTTGGGGCACTCCAGTGGACAGTGGACATGATGAAGACAACTGTCCTAGCCATGACACTTTGAAGGAGCATTCAGCAAGGTAAGATCTGAACGATGATAGTGGTGTATCTGAGATACCCATATTGGAGAGTGTAGTTAGGAGTCAGTCATGATTGACTGTATCAAAGGCTGCTGACAAGTCCAGCAGAATGAGGGCTGAGGACTGTCCAGCAGCTCTGGCAGTTTTTAAGGCCTCGGTCACAGACAGCAGCGCCGTCTCAGTGGAGTGTCCCTTTTTAAAACCAGATTGGTTTTTGTCAAGGTGGTTATTCTGGGAGAGAAAGCCTAAGATCTGGTTATACACTGCCCTTTCTATGTATTTAGAAAGGAAAGGTAAGAGATCCTGGCAGGGAGACTAGAGAATGTGATGGCAACTTTGGTGAGGCCTGATCAGACGGGATTTATAAAGAACAGGTACTCCCATTCCAATGTACGACGACTTTTAAACATTTTACAATATTCACAGAACGCGAATTATAAGGCTCTAGCAATATCTTTAGATGCGGAGAAGGCATTCGACTGGGTGGAGTGGGAGTATCTATTTAATGTTTTGGGCAGGTTTGGTCTGGGCCTGGAATTTATTAGGTGGGTTAAATTGCTGTACAGTGCCCCCACTGCAAGGGTCTTGGTAAATGGCTCTACTTCTGAGTTGTTTCACCTGGGTAGAGGAACCCGTCAGGGCTGTCCCCTTTCCCCCTTATTATTTGCACTGGCAGTGGAACCACTAGCGGAAGCTATAAGAATCAACCCTGAAATTACTGGAATTCGATCAGGAAATATTGAATACAAAATTTCACTCTATGCTGATGACATTTTACTATTTATTACTAAAC
Organism: Archocentrus centrarchus; assembly: GCF_007364275.1. NCBI lineage: Eukaryota > Metazoa > Chordata > Actinopteri > Cichliformes > Cichlidae > Archocentrus > Archocentrus centrarchus. The sequence continues at coordinate 35,908,006 of NC_044356.1, read as the reverse complement.
CAGAAACATCTATCTCAAAATTAATCTCTGTTATTGATCAGTTTGCTCAAATCTCAGGGTATAAAATTAATTTTGAAAAGTCTGAGGCCTTGCCACTGGGGGTTCAGAGGTCTGGTTGGGACCCCCCTGCTGACTTTCCCTTCAGATGGTCAACCACAGGTTTTGCATATTTGGGCATTAGAGTATCTGCGAATACCTCTGAGTTGTACAAATTAAATTTCAAAGCAGTTTTGGACTCAATTAAGAGTGATCTGAATAGATGGTTTGACCTCCCACTGTCCTGGATAGGTAGGATGAGTTTAATAAAAATGAACATCCTCCCCAGGATACTTTACCCTATTCAAATGCTACCTCTTAAAATTAATAGAACAACCCTCTCTGAAACTGCTTATCCAAATTTATATGGCATGGGAAGAAACCTAGACTTAAGATGAAGATTTTACAACTTCCAATTGACAGGGGGGGTCAGGCTGTCCCTAACTTATTATATTATTATTGGGCATGTCATGCCAGGTTAATATCAGGGTGGTTACACTCTTTTTTACACCAATCTGAACCGCATGTAGACAGTTGGTGTTGTAAGCCCTTTTCGCTACTCTCTCTTTTGTCCACAGATCTAGCCGAGCTTCCGGTCGGGGGTTAGAAACAATAACTTACTGCTTATAACATTAAAAGTTTGGCGTAATATTATGAGTCACATTGGGAGAAGGAAATATTCAAGTTCAATACAGCCGCTTATTAAAAATAGAGCCTTTCCCCCCGGTATGGGTCCAAGTATATTTGACAACTGGTATCACAAAAATTTAAAATTGGTTTGTGATTTGTTTGAAGAACGTAGGTTTGTGTCCTTTAGACAAATACAAGTTAAGCATAATATCTTACAGAAGGACTTCTTTGGTTTCCTTCAAGTAAGACATTTTGTACAATCACTTATTTTTCCAGATGACCAGCCAATTTTAAACCCCATAGAAAGTTCTCTACTTAAATTTAACACAGGTCCTGACCATAAAAAGAAATTCATTTCTTTTTTTTATAGGCAACTAATGATGCTAAATCCTCTGACAACTGAAAGGTCCAAAAGTCTTTGGGAAACGGATTTGGGGGTTGAACTTAGCAGTGAAACATGGTCGAGGGCTTTTTCACTAACAAAAAATAAATTTATCTGCAACAGACTCAGGGAGAACCAATTTAGAATTCTTCACAGGCTACAGCGTACTCCACAGTTTATGCATAAACTTCACTCTCAATATTCACCTCTCTGTATAAAATGTAACACAGTTGTGGGTGACTATTATCATTGTATCTGGCAATGTGCATTGATAAACAGGTTTTGGAAGAATGTTGCTATAGAACTTTGTTCTATTTTTCATCAAACAATTCCTATGGATCCTAGGTTGTTTCTTTTTGGCTTATCTGTGCATGGCCTGTCCCTGATGCCTGAGGAGATGATGTTACTATGCAAACTTCTACATCTGGCAAGACGCTGCATTCTGTTACAGTGGATCCAAGGACAGCCCCCTTCTGTTACACAATGGTACAGAGAGACATTTAGGGTCCTCCCAATGGAGCGCCTCAGTGCCCTAATAAAGGGCAATTTGGATGCCTTTTATAAAATATGGCAACCCCGTCTGGATTACTTACCTCAGGATGTAAATGATATACTTTGCAAAGGAGGGTCACATTTTATTTTTAAAATATAACCAATGTTAAGTCTACTTTATTTTATGTATGTCCTATGCTGGCCTGTTCTGTTTTTGTTTTTTGTTCTTGCTTGTCTGGTTTTTTTGCTTTTTTCTTTTTCTCCCATCACTTTTTTTTCATAAAAGTAAATGTTCAATAAAATATATTTAAAAAAAAAAAAAAAAAATAAAGGAAAGGTAGTAGCGAGACCGGTCGATAGTTGTCAACCAGGGCAGGGTCGAGAGAAGGTTTTTTAAGTAGAGGTGTTACCTGGGCCTGTTTGAAAGTAAGCGGAAATTCACCGGTGGATAGGTAAGTATTAATTACATGCATGATGGCTGGAATAATCGTAGGTGCGATGGTTTGTAGAAGGTCAGTGGGAATCGGATCCAGAGGACATGCAGTAGGACGGCTACGTGTTAGGAGGGCCAGTGCTTCTTTCTCAGAGAGAGGAGTAAATGAAGTGAATGTACTTTCCTTGAATGATGAAGACAGAGGAGCAGAGACAATGGGTAGATCTGTGAACTGACTGGCCGCCACTTTCCCAGAAATTAAAGAGGCGAATTTTTCAGCTGTAAGACACGTAGGCAGAGGAGGAGGTGGAGGATTCAACAGCGGTCTGAATGCTGTGAATAATCTTCGGGAATCTGTCAGCGAGCTGAATTTCTCATCGTAAAATTCAGTTTTGGCAATTGTGAGGTGTTCTGAGAAGGAAGCCAAAAGAAGCTGATAGATAAGTCGGACATGATGCCCTTTTTATGCCATTTCCTTTCAGCAGCCCGGAGTTTGGAACGTAGCTTCCGGAGGGACTCATTTTTTAGCCACGGCTGTGGCTTGCTAGTGTGGATAATACGAGATCTCAGAGGACAGAAACTGTCCAAACAGGAGCTCAGTGTGGAGCAGAGTGTATCTGTGGCAGTGTTTATGCTGAGAGAGGAGAATGAGCCTAATGAAGGCATAGTAGTGGCAACCAGTGATGAGTACTGATCTACAGAGAGGTTTCTGAGATTGTGACGGAAAGTGACCATAGCTGGAACAGCAATAGGTTTTCTAGAAATGCAGATACTGAACTGAATAAAAAAGTGATCTGAGAGATGAAGCGGAGTGATTTACTCTTCCAAGAGGAGCCTATAGATTCTCTATAGGCTCCTCTTGTTAATGTTTGTCCGTTTATTTTATGTATTTATTTGTGTTATTTTTCCCATACATATACATGTAAGTAAGTAAGTAAAATTTATTTATATAGCACTTATCACAGATAAAAATCACAAAGTGGTTCACAACAAAAAACAAAAATAAAAGTACAACAATATAAAAACAATAGACTACAATTAAACATTTTAATTAAAAGCTTGTCTGTATAAAAATGTCTTCAGCTGCTTTTTAAAAGAGTCAGTGGAGTCTGTACAACGTAAAGACAGTGGAAGAGAATTCCACAACCTTGGTGCCACAGCCCCAAAAGCCCGATCCCCACGAGTTTTAAAACGAGTGCGAGGGACCAACAGTAACCTTTTACCTGATGATCTAAGACATCTGGATGAAGAATATGGTTTCAACAGGTCAGAGATATACTGGGGGGCTTGGCCATGTAAGGCCCTAAAGGTTAAAACTAAAATCTTTAAATGAAATCTAAGATTTACTGGCAACCAATGAAAAGAGGCCAAAACTGGAGTGATGTGAGATCTTCTATTGGTGCCAGTTAAAAGTCTTGCTGCAGCATTCTGCACAGTTTGAAGGCGATCCAAAGCTGATTTGTTAAAACAAGTAAAAAGACCATTACAATAATCCAGATGGGAAGAGATAAAAGCATGAATAAGCATCTCAAGCTCAGCCTTTGACACCAGTAATCTGAGTTTTGAGATATTCCTTAAATGATAAAAACAATTCCGAACCAGCAGTTTGGAGTGATGCTCAAGGGACATTGAACTGTCAAAAATGACACCTAAATTTCTGAGGCTTGATTGCACAGAAGGGCCTAAGAAGCTGATATGTCGCCTAATTTCTGAGATCATGTGGTCAGGAGCAATAATCAGTGTTTCGGTTTTATCAGTATTTAACTGGAGGAAATTGTCGTTTAACCACTGCTTGATTTCTGTCAGGCAATTACTTAAACTGGACAATTTATAAAACTCAGAGGCTTTGAAAGAGCAATATAGCTGAATGTCATCAGCATAGAGATGATAAGAAATTTCATTGTAACGTCTTATAATTTGGCCTAGAGGAAATATATAAAGTAGGAAGAGAATTGGACCCAAAACAGATCCCTGAGGTACCCCACAAGACAAAACTGTTGTTTCAGACATCACTTGATTCATATGAACACTAAAAGATCTCTCAGATAAATATGACATGAACCATTCTAAAACAACACCAGTAATCCCAAACAGATTCCTAAGCCTGTTTATCATGATACTGTGATCAACAGTATCAAAAGCAGAGGTGAGATCTAATAAAACCAAAACTGTGAACTCTCCAGAGTCTGCTGCCATCAAAATGTCACTAGACACTTTAAGTAACGCAGTTTCAGTAGAGCGCAATTTGCGAAAACCGGACTGGAAAGTGTCCATAACGTTATTTTCTTCCAAGAAATGGTTAAGTTGTTCTGCCACCGTTTTTTCCAAAATCTTTGACACAAAAGGCAATTTGGTTATTAGCCTGTAACTGTTTGGAAGAGATGGGTCCAAATGAGGTTTCTTTAAAATTGGCTCAACAACAGCTTGTTTAAAGAAGCTGGGAACTGAGCCAGTTTGAAGAGAAGTATTTATCATCTCCACTATACAGGGGCCAATAGAGTCAAACACACTAATGAACAATGAAGTGGGAAGGATATTGAGGGGGCGTGAAGTCGGTTTCATACGATCAAGCAAAGCACTGATGTCCTGTAAGGTAACAGGAGCAAAAGAGGACCAGGTGTCAGAAGTAAGCAAATTGCAGGAATAATACTGAGAACATGATGGAGAAATACTTGACCTGATGGCAGCGACCTTATTCACAAAATAATTCAAAAACTCATTGCATTCAGACTTTGTATAGAAATAGTGATGAGATCGGCAGCCGTGTTACAGGATGCATCATCAATATGAAGGTTAAAATCTCCCAATATTACTACCTTCTCCAGTTTGATGATGGATGACAGCAGATCGTTGAATTCACTTAAAAAGGCTCCGGCAATGCCAGGAGGGCGGTAGATTAAGATACAATAAAAAGTTTTCAAAGAACCGACCTTCATCATCTGTAGCTCAAATGAAGTAAAGGAGTCAGAGGTCATCTGCTTGCAAGTGAATTTGTCCCAATACACAGCAGCGAGTCCTCCGCCACGTCCGGAAAGACGTGGAGTTTGTAACAGTCGTAATTGTGATGTCTCTTTACGACAGTCTGGTCTTTTTATGTTGATGATGTCACCAGTGTGCGCCCACCGCTACTCAGTAGAGAGCGTGGGAGATGTGTTTTGCAGACGGACATTCTAGCTTGAGGCGGACCCTTTCCTTTTCTTATTTTTTGTACCGTCATAGGTTGTATGAACACTGCTCATTTTCTTTTTTTTTTTTTTTTTTTTTTTTTTTTAAAGCCTGTCATGTCTGGTAGATCTTGCAAGCAGAACTGTGATCTGAATGCGTTGTTGTGCCAAACATATTTGCTATTTCAAGATGAGCTCTATAGGTTCTCAATAGGCTCTTCTTGTTGATGTTTTAACCCTTTATTTTATTTATCTGAGTTATTTTTCCACATACTATGTAACAGCCAGAGCTGACAGGCTGAAGAAGAGGAAAATAAAGAGAAGAAAAAGGGAGAGAGAAAGGGAGCAAAAAAAAAAGGGGAAAGAGCACAAGTCTATTAATCAGATAGTTCATCACTTTACCATATAAAAAAATACTATCAATACTTGCAAAAATAAATTTGTGTGTGAAAAACAAAACTAACAAAGCATGTTACGCACACCAACAATTTTGTTGAGTTGTGATTGAGTGGGCGTTTGTGTCTGTGTCATGGAACGTACTTACCAATGAGGGCAAAACGCTGCAGCTCCACCCATCAGAAGCCAGAGGCAGGTACGGAAAGCCCCCGGAAACCCAGGCCACCAGCAGCCCACCAAGAGCCAGGAAGACCCCCGGCCACTCAGTCCAAAGACAACCGCACACCTACCCCAGCAGACGGGAGAGGGTGGTCTCAGACGGAGCCCCCCCAGTCGAGGAGCGAGGGCTCCAGGGAACCCAAGGCGATGAGAAGCCAGCCCCCCCCCAGCGGCCAGCCCCCTGCACTGGCCGGCGGCAGGGCTCCCGGGCCCACGGCACCCAAGGACCGCCCGACCCGCCACAGAGCCCCCCCCCCCGCCGCAAAAGCCAACGCAGCCCCGCACCGCACCCCCAAGGGGGGCAGGCCAGCACCCACGCCAGAACACCCAGCCCCACCCAGGAACCCCGAGGCACCCCCATCCCAGGGGGGTAGGGGGGAGGAGGCAACCAGCAAGGAGCGGCCAGGAGGCAAGGCACAAGGCCCAGACCCAGGTCCAGCCATACATACAAACACACCCAGACACCCGTGTACACATTTATACACAGATACTCATACATGCCCATACATACTTACCCACACACAGATATGCCATACATACACATTCACTCACCCACCCATACTCACGGAGACGGTGACAAATACACAAAGACACACATTCATCCATAGCTACCCACCCTCTGAAGGCGGGGCAAGTGGAAACCACCCCAGGGCCAACAGCGACCCCAGGACGCCACCAGCCCGGTCCCCAAGGAACCACCCGACCCCTACCCCGGGCGAGACGCAAGAAATCGGGGTGTAAGATGACCCATCCACCCCTCCTCCTCCCCAACTTGTAGGTCTATGTGTTAATGTTTGTGAGTGAATGAGGTGTATAGGGTGCAGTTAAAATTGAGGGGACAGTTATGCCACAAGCGCCAACTGTTAGTCGTCAGTGCTTGCCCACACTGCCCCCCCAAAACCCTCCATGTCTAAAGTGCAAATAAAATTTGGAGACAGACAGTGACGAGGATCCGAGTGGGGCCACCTCAGCGGCCCATCTCATCAACCTCTGAGTAACATGCCTGCCCCAAAGGTCCTATGTGTATCAGGTTGTAAGTGTGTATGTGTTGTGAGTTATAATGACTAAAGTGCAATTAAAACGGAGAGGCAAGTGGTGGTGCAGCTCTCCACGTGGCCTCTCCATCCTACATCTGTGAGTGATGTGTATTCTGTGTGTGTGTGTGTGTGTGTGTTTGTGTATGGGGGGGGGGGGGGGGGGGGGGGGGGGGGCATATGACCAGGAAGAATCCTGGAAGAAGAGAGCCAGCTGTCCGCTGGCTCAATAGGCACCCCGACCTCCCACACCCCAGCACAGGGCAGGGGGAGGTGAGCCCGGGGCCGCGGTGACAGCATCCCGGAGCACTGCAGCACCCGAGGTTGGCGCCCTCGCCCCCACCGCAGAGGGCGGCCCGCTCCTCCTAGATGCCCATTCACTCAACAATAGACACAAACAGGCGACAGGACATACTGGCCTGGGCATGGAAATGCAGTGCCCAGCCCCCCCCAACCACCCCACCGCGGCCCCATCCCCCACCCCACCCCCCTGCAATGCAGGCACCCCAGGGCCCCAAAACCGTAGACCGGACATCCCGACGTCAGGCCAACCCACCCCACCCGGCGGCGCGGCCGGGACAGCAGAGGACCCCCCCGCACCAGGGGGGGCCCACCGGGAGCCGGCGCGGCCCCAGTGCCGGGGCCCCAGAACCCAGCCCCCAAGCCATACAGGGAAGACCAGCCAACCGACCGAGGGCCGGCACCACCCCCCCAAGCACCCCGCCCACACCCCAGGACCGAAGGCAGCACCATCCAAGCCCCCACCACCATCCAGGACAGGCACACAGACATCACCAGCAGGTCGCCCCAGGACCCCAGCCCCAGGAGGCTACCAGCTACCCAGGCCCCCGGAGTCCCCCCCCACCCCCCCACAAAGCACATCAGGAGCAGAGCCCGCAGCCCACCACCCCCACTAAGTAATTGAGCTGAGCAGTGGGAACCAAAGAGAGTCAAATTCCTCCAATTTGTTTTTAGAAGAAGCAGACATTCTCTCTAAACTAACATGATCTACTAATAAATTTCTGTACTGAGTAATACATAGTTTATTTTTTGTCTTCCAGTTCATGAGGATCATCTTCTTAGCGATGCACAAGGCAGTAAGAACTATGTGTGATATATTTAACTCCATAATTAATTCACTGACATCACCTAAGATGCATAGTCTGGGGGAAGTTGGGATACGACAGCTAAACCATGTGGATAGATCTTCACAAATCCTCTGCCAAAATCTCTGAACTGGTACACAAGACCACAGAGCGTGTAGATGATTATCCTCTGAATTGCTTGTACAGTGGGTGCATATGTTTGAGTGTGTAAGGCCCATTTGGAACATCCTTTGTCCAGTGTAGTATGTTCTATGGAGAATCTTATATTGTACAAGTTGTATTTGGGGTCTTTTAGTCATTTTGAAGATATTTAAACATATTTCTGTCCATAAATTTTGATCCAGGTTGACAGAAAGATCACGCTCCCATTTTGTAATTGGGAGGGAAACTGAATCATCAGTTTTTATTAATAATTTATATAATTTTGATAACAATTTTGGGGTACAGAGGTTAAGAAATTCTGTTACCCAAGTAGGCATTTCTAGATTCAATTGATTAAGGTTAAATCTTCCCTGTAGGACGGACTTAACTTGTTGATATTCCAGAAATCTACCGTTGCCAATTCTATATTTTGATATAAGTTCTTGGAACGTGATAAAATTTCCATCTTGCATAATATGTTCTAAGTTATTTATACCCTTATCACGCCATAACGGAAAATTCAGCATTTTCTTTTTCTGACAAATATCTGGATTGTTCCAATTGGGTGTTAGTTTACAGGGGATGAGTGAAGACTTAGTTATTTTTAAAAATTCCCACCAGGCTGTCAGAGAGGTATTTATACTAAGGACTTTATAGCAGTTATGATGTTTAATACTGGAACTAATGAAAGGTAAATCTGAGATTTTTATTTTTCCACAAAACGCCTGTTCTAGATCCAGCCATGGGTTGTCTAATGAATTGGATTTGATCCACTTTGAAATATACTGCAATCTACTGCTTAAGAAATAGTAATAAAAGTTTGGTAATTCTAGACCTCCACTGTGTTTTGGCTTTTGTAAAGTTTTTAAGCTTATTCTTGACGGTTTGTTTTTCCATAAAAATTTTGAGATGTTTGAATCTAGTGACTTAAACCAAGGAAGAGTAGGTTTATTAGGGATCAATGAAAATAGATAATTAATTTTTGGTAAAACCATCATTTTAATGGCAGCAACTCTCCCCATGAGTGATATAAGTAAACTGTTCCAACGTGTGAGATCATCCTCTATTGTTTTTAATAAGGGGATATGATTTAATCGTACCAAGTCTGAGAGCCTGGCGGAAAGATTTATGCCTAAATATCTAATATTTCCTGACTTTAGTGGGGTCCTAGAGGTTCTCTGGAAATTACAATTCAGAGGCAAAACTGTTGATTTACTCCAATTGATAGAGTAATCAGATATAGATGAGAACTTATCTATCAGTGTGATAGTCTTCAAAAGAGAGCCTTGTGAATTCCCAAGGAAAAGTAATACATCATCAGCATAAAGGCTAAGGTTATGGTCCATATTTTCAGTTTGAATCCCTTTAATATTTACATTTTGACGGATTGCTGCTGCTAGTGGCTCAATGAAAATTACAAAAAGAGAGGGAGAGAGTGGGCAGCCCTGCCTAGTGCCCCTCTGCAGACTGAAACTTTGTGAAATGAGATCATTTGTCCTAACACGCGCATTCGGAGAGCTGTGTAGTGTTCTGATCCAGTTTATAAAGGATGAACCGAATCCAAATTTTTGCAGAACTGCTAGTAAGAATTTCCAATTTACCCGATCAAATGCCTTTTCTGCATCTAAAGACACGATTGTCGTCTCTAATTTGTTAATAAAACAATAGTCTATTATATTTATCAGTCGACGTGTATTATTGGCTGAGTGCCGACCCTTGATAAAGCCTGTTTGATCTGGATGTACAATAAATGGAGTAATACTTTCTAATCTTTTGTCAAGGGCTTTGCAAATTATTTTAAGATCTACATTAATGAGAGAGATTGGCCTGTAGCTGGATGGGAGTGTGGGGTCTTTGCCTGGTTTAAGAAGCAGGCTAATGTTAGCAGAGTTTAAGGTTGGAGATAAGATGTGATCACTCTGAATCTGAGTTACCATTCTGAAAAAAATGGGAGCTAGCTCAGACCAAAATTCTTTATAAAACTCGGCTGGAAAACCATCTGGGCCTGGGGCTTTATTATTTGGGAGGTGCTGTACTGCTTCACTAAGTTCAGATAATGAAAGAGGTAAATCCAGAGCTGCAGCCTGGCTGTCATTTAGTTTTGGTAGATTTATATTATTAAGAAATTCTTCAATTTCAGTATCAGATGGGTTAATCTGTGGTGAATATAAGGCTTCATAGAAGTCTTTGAAAGAGTTATTTATTTGTTGTGGGTCATGAGTAATAATACCAGTCGAGTCTTTAATAGAAAAAATAGCTGTTTTTTCTTTATTCAGTTTTAATTGCTTGGCCAGGAATTTTCCAGATTTATTTCCATGCTCAAAGTTTTCCAAACGCAGCCTCTGCAACATAAATTGTGTCCTTTTATCAATTATTTCATTTAGCTCCAGTTTCAGTTTCCTCAGGCTGATAATTGTATGTTCTTGTGGTGAAGCGGCATAGGCAGTTTCTAAAGATTTAATTTTTTGTTCTAATTCTAACACAAGTGCTTTTTCTTTATTTTTCCTATGCGAGCAGTAAGATATTATTTTGCCCCGCATTACTGCCTTTCCTGCTTCCCAAAGAACACATGGTGATATTCCTGGAATATCATTATATTCTAAGTATGCTGACCATTCCTTTTTGAAATAATTAATAAAATCTTCTTCTTTAAGTAATGATGTATTAAATCTCCAGTTCCTGATTGGTGGTGTGACTCTTTTCTGTGTCAGAGACATAGACACCGGTGCATGATCGCTAATAGTGATATGGTGAATCTGAGTGTCTGTGATATCCATCATTATGGAGCTGCTAACTAAAAAGTAATCTAAGCGGGAATGAGATTTGTGTACTGGTGAGAAAAAACTATAATCTCTCAAAGTAGGGTGATGTGAACGCCAAGCATCGCAAAGACCAAAATCCTTCATGTACTGTTTAAGAATGTCTGCAGACTGCCAGTTCCTCTGACTCACTGCTGTACTGAGCCTGTCAATATCTGCATTAAGTACCAGGTTGAAGTCTCCTCCTATTACAAGTGTGGTGTCAGAGTGATCTGAGAGTGAAGTGAACAAAGCATGAAAGAAGGAGGGGTCATCAACATTTGGTCCATATATACTAGCAATACATAAATCTGTATTCTGTATAGATAAATTAAGTATTATAAATCTACCTTCAGGGTCTATTGTACTGTTGCTAATGTTAAAGTTTATCTTCTTGTTAATCAGTATAGCTACACCTCTTTGTTTGGAGTTATAGCAGGCTGAGTACGTGTGAGGGAACTGTGGAGAGGAAAGAGTGAGCACAGATGTTTTGGACACATGTGTCTCCTGTAGAAAAACAACATCTGCTTTTAAGTCTTTTAACCGCTTAAAAATTTTTAGTCTCTTTTCCCTCGAACCAGCCCCGTGCACATTCCATGAGACAAATCTGAGTGTGCTCATATTTAAACTAACTGATGGGCTGTTGTGTGCTCACTAAGGATGTGTGTGTGTGTGTACATATGTTCTGTATGTTGGCGTGTGCCCTTTATATTGATGTGTGCGTGTGTATGTGCGCTGTATGTTGGTGTGTGTGCATCTGCGCTGTATGTTAGTGTAGTAAACTGTAGCATTGTAAGTGACGTAAACATATTGCTGAGTGCAGAAAGAAAAAAGACGTGTAAAAAGTGACCTAAGTGACATAAGAATGAAATTAGATGAGGGGAAAACAAAACAGAACAAACAAACAAACAAACGATCACGGTACTATGCTGACTCGTCGGCGTTAATGGTACTACTTAGACAGATTTAGACTATTTAATGGTACTGTTTAGATGGTTGAAAAAAAAACTCAGAAAAGAACGTTAATATGGACACAGATCACCTGATCGATCAGCTGAGCCATGGCGTGGTGTTTTTGTCTCGGTAAAGCTGTCCGTTCACATACAGTTTGTCCACGGCGATGACAGCCCGGGAGCCTTCCTGCATGAGCTTCTTCCGGATGGGGAATAGAGCCTTGCGTCGCTCCAGAATCTCCTTTGGAAACTGGTCGTTGACGCTGAAGTCCGTCCCTCTCAGCTCCCGGCCGCGGCTCTTCACCAGCTCTTTTTCTTTGAAGTGTTCGAATTTGGCCACGATCGGTCTGGGTCTGCGTGCTCCGGGTCGCTTCCCTCCCAGGCGGTGGACTCTATGGAAGGCGATGGTCTTCACGGCGTCCTCCGGGAGCTTCAGGTGAGTTTGGATAAATTCCTTCACTGTAGCCTCCGGGTCCTCCTCTGCCTTCTCCGGGATACCTGAAAACACAAGATTTTCTCTCATGCTGCGGGCCTGAAGCTCGGTAATCGATTCTTTAATTTTCTTATTTTCTTCTGAGAGCCGGGTCGTTTCCTCGGTGAGGGAATTCACCGACTCTCTGAGGACAGCGTTTTCAGCAGCCAGTGTTTCCACCTGATGCTGGCTGAACTCGAGTGACTCCCGCAGGGCCTGAAACTCCTTGTGAAGGATTTCAACCAGGGCCAAGCAGGCGTCAAAGCTGGACAATTTGTTATTAATGGACTCCAGAATGTCCACAATATTGGTGGTGGGTGGCGAAGTTACCTCTGGGGAATCTTCTGGGCGGCTTCTTTTTGTGGACGGCGTTGCTTTGCTGGTGGAGGGAGTCGGCGTCTTGTCTGTTTTCCCCATGACGACTCGCTCAAAACACCCGTCGATGTACCGCAGCAAACTATCCAGGTCCTCTTCACCGTCCTCCAGATTGTTGAAAATAATTTAAGTTAGGCTAAGAAACTACCTATATTTTTTAGTTTTAAGCCTGTCTAGTTATAAATTGGCGAAAAAAAAAAAGGCTAATCACGCAAATGTTTGCTGATAGAGTCACGCCGCCATTAACGATACTGCCGAGATTCACAAAGTCTCGCGTGACTACAGCATAGTCTCCTCTCTCAGCCTGTCTGAAGGCTCTCAGCTGCTCATTTTCATGTGTGTTGTTGTAGCAGCCGTTCAACCGGGCTTCATAAGGATGTGAAGATTACCTTTATTAAAAGGGCAACACTGAAATTCCCAGTGCCAGTGTGGTTGTGCGTTTTTTTTGGCTGCCCGATAGGTACGCTCGCCGCCTCCTCTTCACCACCAAACACAACCCAGACGTTACAAGTTCCAATGATGGAGCAGCCAGCAGGACAAATTTCCTTCAAATGACAATAATCCATACTTTGCTGCCACATCTCAGTCAGACACATGAAATCTAGAGACTCTTTAATAAACAAATCATTGAGAATAAACGATTTGTTTTTAATTGAGCGAGCGTTAAGCAGGGCAAACCGGATCGGTTAAGGTTGAACTGCACACTCCACAGCTGACTGAAGCGGCACTTGAATTAAACACCTGTGCGCACCTGTACACCTTCCGTGCAGGGTTGTAAATCCAAAACCAGGTGAGACCGGCATCGATGTCGGGGCAGCACTCCCACTAGCAGAACGGAGGACAGATGATGGACGCCAGGTGAGCACACCAACATTAAGCCACGGAGCCCTTGCCACAGACGGCGGGGCAGGGTCCACGACAAATGACAGGAGAGGAACTGGTCGCAGGCCCCGGGAGTCTCTCCACAGCCAAGAAGCTAGCCTCCGGTATCTTCTCCGTTTCACCAGGACGCCGGGTGTTACACCAAATTCTGCAACCCATCATATTCTGCGACCACAGGGGGCGATAGCGTACATCCCTGTGCATGTACGTGTTGAATACCAGCGAGAAGGAGACTATTTACGTAAACTGCGTAAGCACCAACGCAACGGTCCGTCCAGCTGTGTTCAATGTTAAATAAAAAAAACGCATTTCCTTCGTCAATGCGAGCGAAATAATATTCCATGAGGTTTACAATCTCCTGTTTTGGTGCTTACGCAGTTTACGTAAATAGTCTCCTTCTCGCTGGTATTCAACACGTACATGCAGAGGGATGTACGCTATCGCCCCCTGTGGTCGCAGAATATGATGGGTCGCAGAATTTGGTGTAACACCTGTTACACTGGCCCTGGTTCCCCTTTTCCGCTTCTTGGGATTAAGAGTCCCGTGGGTTGTACACTGTAGCAGGCACTCAGGTGAGGAACACACAAGGGGAGGTGGAAAAACTTTACAGAAGTTGCCCCAGCTGTCACAGTAGCTGTCCATTGAATCCTTAATGTATAGCAGTGTGCCCCGATCATAGATTCGAGCAGCAGACACATTATAAGAAAAAATTGTAAAAACAGCATTGCAAACAACGATGAGCAGCAATTTACGACTGCTCCAACGAGAGACAAGAGCGGCAAGGCCAAACACAGGCGCCATCTTGCTTATATGTGTCCAGGCTTAGAGAGAAGAAAAGAAAAAAAGAGAAAGGGGAGAAAATAGGAAAGTGAGAGCAGAACACAAGCAAATAAACCACAACGGTTCATCAATTGCTGCAGCTGTAAAAGAAGAAAAAACAAAAAACAAATTTATAAGTAAAAACAAAAGAGAAACAAAACATGGCTACACAAGCCAACAATCCTGCTCTGCCGTACCTGCATGAGTTAAGTGTGTGTGTCTGTGTGTCTGTGTCCATATCATGACATGTTCTTACTAACGAGGGCAGAAAGCTGCAGCTCCGCCCACCAGAAGCTCGAGACAGATAGAGAAATATCCAGGACACCCGGGCTGTCCACACCCCATAATGAGCTCTGAACCCTTGGAGGGAGAAGCAGCTGTGGAATCCTTTCTCTCTGTCTTGCACATTTCTTGTTTTGTAAATGATGTAACCAAGACTGATAAGCTGTGACTATATGAAACTGTAAGCTGAATTAGAATGTGCCAGTACTTCATGCTATCTCATGGCATGCAGTCTGACCCAGATATCTGTAAACTGTTTGAGATGGTTTTATTAAATTTAACAATTGGACTCCTTATTCCGTTGTCTGGGGTCATTCCTGTTTAATAAACAAACATGCCGGAACCTGGGGGGATAGACTGGTTTTTCAGGTTCCTTCTGTGGGAAGTACCGAAGTACAAATACTTCGTTCAAAGGGATTAAATACGCAATAATCAGGGTCACAGTGGGCCGGACCGAGTCCGTAAGTTACGCTGCGGGACACAAACAGCTTAGCTAGCGCTACTGAAGAGGAGCGAGCATGAAGGGAGTAACATGTGGCAGGTAAATGCAACGTTTCTAAATGCTCAACAAATATCAGCAAACACACAAAGTGTGTGCAGTTTGTCACACAGTGTGTCTGCGAGCTAAAAGAAGAGCTGCTGTATTTCAGGGAGAGCAAAGAGAGAGAAGTTCACTCAGAGATGGAGAAAGAGGACAGGAGAGGAAGAAGAGAGCTTAGATTTAAAGGTAAGGACTGCAAAACAAACTGAAGTATGCTGACTTTGTGTAATTCAGAGATTGTATGAAAATACTGCAGTTTAGTGTGTAATAAACAGGTCAGCTTGTTGTACTGTATTTACAGTAAAGCTCTGTGTTGGTGCACAGAGGCTGTGTTCATGGTCACAGTTACAGGTTACATCAGTGCAGCAGAGATGAGTTTGAATCAAAGCTGCTGATGCTGAGATTCATTCACTGAGTCCAACATTTCTACAGCCTGTATGCTGTCAGTGTAGGGGATGGAGATCAGCTCAGATAGCTGTGAAATACTGGGTTACATCTTTGTGAGTTCATCCACACAGAGCAGTAAACCTCAGAGCAGCAGCAGCAGGTCAGCTGATCACAGCCTGCACACCAACATCATTTACTGGAGCTCACAATAGAAAGTTGTGATTCTTCTCCCCATGCAGAGCCACTACAGCTGATCTTAGGGTTCCTCCACCCTCTGAATCCCACTGTAACCCTGAGTATCCTCATGTTGGTGTTTAGGTGGAGGCACAGTCACCCTCTACTATGGAGGACACAGAGAACAGAGCTGTGTTTAAATTCCCTTTCACAGTTTGTGTCCTACATAACAGATTCAAGCTGAGTGCATTCATTAGGATTAAAATTTAGATTGGAATAACATTTGTATTCTCATGTAATATATAATGAGCTTTACACAAAAATATCAGGTAGAAACGTCCTCCAAAGAACTACTTTTACTTTCTTACTTTGAGTACATTTTAGAGCCTGTACTTTTTTACTTTTACTTAAGTAAAGAAGTTGAATCAGTACTTCCACTTTTACCAAAGTATTTTTAACACAAGTACTTGTACTTGTACTTAAGTACAGAATGTCAGTACTTTTGCCACCTCTTAATATGTCACGTTAATCTAACGAAATTATTTCGGTTTGCGTGAACACAACACATTTTAGCTCAGTGAATTAGCACACTGATATCTCTCTTGACCATAAGGGGGCAGTAATGCAATGTCGGCTGCAATAAAACTACATCAAAAGGAGAACCAATATAAACCAGATTAGTGTGGATGTTTGCACTGTTGCCAATTTAGCTATTT
The DNA here is from genome assembly GCF_007364275.1 of Archocentrus centrarchus. Lineage (NCBI taxonomy): Eukaryota > Metazoa > Chordata > Actinopteri > Cichliformes > Cichlidae > Archocentrus > Archocentrus centrarchus. The sequence continues at coordinate 35,891,574 of NC_044356.1, read as the reverse complement.
TGTCTCTAGATTTAGCAGCTTTTCAGACCCCCCCCCCCAGTGAGTTTTTTTTCCAAATAGCGACTAGCGACAAATTTAGCGACTCTTCCCGGTGACATCGGTGACTTTTGAAGTGTTTTTTAACCTGAAATCCTCCACTATCGCCGTGTTTTGTGTACATACAGCCTTTGTACTGCGTCCGTTCAGACGCTTTGGCATCACCCGGACCCCAAGAGTACCTGGTTGTTGGTATGTACCGTAAGTCACGTGACCTTAATAGCGGAAGTGGGTCTGTTCGTGTCCTCATGCGACTGGTGACCAGTTCACCGCTCAGCGCATATGTCTGTGGATTTACTGAGCCAGCTGAAATCCTGCAGACTGAAGGATGGAAGAAAAAAATATCAAGATAAATTTCCTATATTGCCATTCAGGTAAAAAAATAATTATATTATAAATAATTATTTTGGTCCATATTCCCCAGCCCTAGTAGTTCTAAACATATTTGTGTGTTGTCTTCACTTTTTGTCTCTCCAAAGACGTTATTTGTCTCTCCTACAGTCTTGATTGCAACTACATACAAATAACCAATTATGCAAATTAGCTGATGACCTAATATAGCGGCTTCTGGTGACTTTTAGGGCAGCCAATAGCTACTTTCCATACTGAGGAGTTGGCAAAAGTGGATGTTCATCAGAAGGTCGTGAGCCTGCCACTTTCGAGTTTGAAGCATGAGAAGTCCCTTTCGCTGCAAAGTTTCTTTGGCTTTCGCATGATTCCAGAGTTTTATTGGGTAAGGAAGCATTTTTTGCTACCAGTTTGCTGTTTGTATATTAAAATAGAATAGAATGCCTTTATGGTCATTATACAGATGCACAATGAGATCGGGGTACACGGGTGCACAGAGCTGAGAAGAGATTTAGAAGTTTGTGACAAAAAATAAATAAATAAATTTAAAAAAAAGAAGTTTGTGCCAGTCAAAATTAAATCAGTGGAGCCTGGCTAGGTGTATAGTCAACCTGCTGAACGGGCGAGGAATGGGGCGCCAATCTCGCTGTCTGTTGGCCACTTGTCAACTTTGATCAGCTGGCTTTTTACCATTCCTTTGATCAGCCGACTCCGCGGTGATAGGCTACGTCTTAATCAACTGTTCGAGGCTAGTGAGGGCATTTAATCAGCACTTCAGTGGTGATCACCCGGCATCAATGGTCTATTTGGAAGATGCTTTTGCAGAGCAGGTTTGCCTGTACTGGCATTTATATGATCCCTCTATGAAGGCTCATTTTTGTAGAATACTGTACCAACTAATGGGCTCAACACACGGGGAGCGACAAATGGCCGTGATCGCCACTGGGGTGAAACCGAACGCACGGGTGATAGCAATGGCAGCTTTGCGACTCACGTCACTCATCTCCAAGAAATGTGATTGGTTATGAAATTAGAGGGATTTAGACATTTTCAAAGCAGTCCGTGTCAGACACGGCAATAAAGATGAAGGAGTCAGGAGATTTTACTGGAACTGACAGAAATCTTGCTGTCAAGTCTCCTCTACAAAAGAGAGACAACCTTGGGTTCATCCTATATTATCACAAAAGTCCTCTCTATCCGTCTGTGTAAGGTCAGCCTGGCACCAACAAGTTTCCATACGGCTGCTGTTGGGGAATTAATCTTATACCGTCTTTCCCCCTCCCGGGTTCGTAATGAAAGAGCAGAGATCGGACTTTCAGTTTCATTTTTAACAATTTATTAATCACCACACATAATACATAAGGTCAAAAATAATGCAGATTTTAACACAAGCATGCTTGGAGATTGCATATTAATTCGCCCTTACCGCATTCATGCTGTTGTCTCCCCTAAGCGCCCTGCAATCTGACTGTCTGTGCGCGCCCCCGTTCTTTATGGTTCGGGGCCATAAAACCCATATAAGGACATATGTTTACCTCTCAGGCCAGCTCTGCTCGCTCAGTTATGCGACCCCCACTCTACTCCTCCTCTACTCTACTCCTTGCTGCACCTCTCCAACTTCTTAAGATAAACACAGTGTGCTCCCCAATAAGCCTTACATTCCTTAAATCTGCAATAATTAATTCCCTCAATTCCCCCTTTTGAGCTCTTCTAGAGCTCACAATCAGTTGTAGTTGCTTCTGGGAGCTCCCACTCCAGTCCTCTGAATCCACTCTCAACAACGGCATCTGATATGCCTGTGGTGGACCCTTACCCCTCCTTTAATAGTTCTGGTAATACACCGAATACAGAGGAACTGGATGCAGGGCACCCAACAGCATCCACAAGTGACCAAAATCCTGCAAAAGTCAAACAATTCCTATGCTAAGTGCCCCAAGCATAGTCATCAATTTCCAGTTATCACACCTTTTGCCAAAGATAATGAGTTATGTGTGGTGAAATTTATCTGTTATTCTGATGTTATTTGCAATTATCTTTACGTTGATCTTCTATCTTCTGTCTTCAGATCCCTCCTGTCGGAGGAGATCACGTTGCTGACTGAGGGTGGACTACCTCAGCCAGAGGCTCTCCCTGGGGATTATTCTGCCCCGTGATTGAAAGAGCCTTGTTGGGGTCGCCAGCAGGTGACCCTTTCAATGCACTCTGGATTTACTGAACCTTTTTTTTCTGGTTTTTCTGCTGGAGCCCACTGGCTCCAGTGGTACCAGGTGTCTCCTTTCCCTTATAGGCGCACGCATGCGACGTTCTCTCGACCACCTGGTGGGGTCCTGTCCACCTGGGCTCTGACCATCTCCTCTTAATGACCTTCAGAAGGACCCACCCTGCTGTGTGTGGGTCCCCCTTTTGGCCTCCCGTCACTCCATCGTGCACCTGTGAGACAAAAACTGACAACAAAGCTTTAAGTTCATCAAAATATGATTTATACTGAAAATTGGTTATATGTTGCTCTTCCCCGGGGATAGCTGCTGTGGGGCCTGGGAACTGTCTACCTGTCAACAGTTCAAATGGTGTAAACCCTGTCATCTTATTTAGTGAACTCCTCACCTGCAACAATGCCACTGGGAGGGCTGTAACCCAATCAATTTTGCTCTGTGCACAGATTTTAGCCAATTTGATTTTTAGATTCCAGTTCATGCGCTCACCTTTACCCCGAGATTCTGGATGATACACCATACCAAATTTGTGCTTTAAACCTAAGGCCGCTTCCACTGCCTGTAGGTCTCTGTTTTTAACCCCTTAACTGGCAGCAAATAAAATCACCTGAAACAACTACATAACACCCTCTGGTTATTATTGGCTCTGAACAACCCATTTCATAGCCTATTAATCAGCTGCGTCTGGTCCGCGGGCCGAATGAAGTGCATTTATATGGCAGGCTAGACCCGTCCATTTTGACTGACACCTCATTCGGCCAATAATGTTAAGAAATGGGTTTCCCAGAGCCAATAATACTCAGAGGGCGTCACGTAGCTTTGTCAGGTGATTTGGTGCAGCCAGTTACATGATTGGCCGAATGACGTGTCAATAAAAATGGGAGGGTCTAGCCTGCCATATAAAAGGGACTACAAACGGCCCGTCACCGGGCCCTTGCCAGTTAAGGGGTTAAAATGCCTTTGTTGTCAGATCTCACCCTTCTCAGAAACCCATGTTGTGGTATATAATGATTTATCAGACATTTGATCACTGTTTTACTGTCTTCATTTTTTGTGGGGTACGCTTCGGGCCATCCTGTGATCGATTCGACCATCACCAGGAGGTAGCGATACCCTCGAACTCTGTCAATCATATCAGTATAATCAATCACAATCTCTTCCCCTGGTCTTACCTGCAATGGAAACGCTCCCATGTGGGGTTTCACCGTTGGCTTTGGGTTGTATTTACCACAAATTTCACAGTCTCTTACCCATCTTCTCGCCATGTCAACCAGGTAGGGGTGCCACCAGTGGCTCAAATTTCTCATAATTTGTTGTGCTCCCACATGTCCCGGCCTATTAAACCTAATGTTAATTCTGGGGGAAGAATAGGTCGACCATCTGGTCCTCTCCACACACCTTCAGTTTCAGTGCCTCCTCGTTGTTTCCAAACAGTCTTCTCCTGTAGTGATGCTCTCTTTTGACAATCTTTGATCATAACCATGTCAACCCTTGGGAGTAAATCACTTACCTGTGGGTGGCTCAGCATCATCTGATGTCTAGGGGTATATCCTGCTGCTTCTTTGGCTCGCTGATCAGCCTCTTCATTTCCTTTTGCCACCCTGCTCCCTTCTCTGTCATGTCCTTTACATTTTATGACTGCCACTCTGGTTGGTCCCTGAATGGCATGAGCCAAGATCGCCATTTCTTCTGCATGTTTACAGGGGTCATATTGGCCGTTCGATATCCCGCTCTTTCCCATTGTTTGAGTTCCACATGCACGGCTCCTGCCACATAGGCTGAGTCAGTGTAGATGTTCACTTCTCTGTCCTTTGCATGTTGCAGTGCTGTGATCATTGCAAGAAGCTCTGCTCTCTGAGCTGATGGTCTTTCTGTTAACTTCTCTGCTCTCACAACCTGGTAACCTGCCTCTGTCTCCCTAACTACTGCATACCCTGCTTGGAGGTCTCCCTGTTTGTCTTTATAGCAGCATCCATCTGTGTATCAGTTTTCAGCGCCCTCTATCGGTTCGCTGACTGTCTGATCTGGTCTGATTTTTAGGTCTTCCAAGACCTTCTCTTGGCAATCATGTGGTTCCCCACCTGAGATCTGGTCAGCCACATTGATCCCTTGGTGTGTAAACACCAGGTTCGAGGTCTCCAAGATCTTACTCAATCTCCCTTGTCTCAGCGGAGCCAATGTGAAAATCTGTGAGTTCACACATGCTACTACGCTGTGTGTTGTTAGGACCACCAACTGGTGTCCCATCACTATGTGTGCTGTTTTTTTGAATGAGTTTTGCTATTCCTGCTGCGTGTTGTGTGCACACCGGGTGCCTTCTTTCTAATGGGTCCAGCATCACGCTTAGATACATTAGAATGCACCTTCTCCCCCTTTGTTTCTGATACAGGACACCGTTGACCACGTTGTCCTGTACAGAAACATCCAAGAAAAAGGGAAGCGCGTAATCTGGGCGAGTCAGATCCGCTGCTCCCACTAAAGATTGTTTCAGTTTTGTGAATGCCTCTTCTGCTGGAACTGTCCACTGTAATGGGGCTGTGAGATTTCTCATGCCCTGTTCTCTCACCATTTCTCAGAGGAGATTGGTCAGGTTCACAAACTCTGGTACATAGCTTCTGCTGAACGATGCAAGACCCAAAAATGGTAACATTTGTTTCACTGTGGTGGGTTTTGGATGTTGCAAAATGGTTTGCCTGTGATTTGGAGACATGCCGGCTCCCTGTCTGTTAATGAAGCGCCCCAAAAATTTGACAGTGGGACGGGCTATCTGTAGTTTGTCTTTACTAGCCTTAAAGCCGCGGGCATGTAACCGCCAGAGCTGGTCTGGAGGCCATCTGCCGCTGTTGTGGCTGCTATAAGAATGTCATCCACGTACTGAATCAGTGTACAGTCAGGTGGAAATTTGCAGTCCGATAAGGCTTCTTTCAGGGCCTGATTGAAGCGTCCCGGTGACAAAATGAATCCCTGCGGGACCCGTGTGTGCCGGAGTTGTCGCCCCTGGAAAGTAAAGGAGAACATGTCTCTACAACTCTCTGCCAGAGGAAGGCAGAAGAATGCATTTGCCAGGTCTATGCAAGAAAGCCATTTTTGTATAGGAAGAAGCAATGAAAGAGCGGTGTAGAGATTTAGCACCGGTAGGGTGGGAGTTAACACAATTTTATTTCTGGCCCGCAAATCATGAGCCATTCAGTACTTACCGGTCCCCGCCTTCTCCACAGGGAGAATTGGGGTGTTCCATTTGAACTATGAAACTTCAAAGACTCCCATCTTCAAGAGTCCATGTGAATGGTATCCGTGATACCAGCTTCAGCCACAGGTTTGTGAGGGTACTGGGGAATCCAAATGGGATGGACCTTTTGAACTTGGAATGTAATATGAGGTAACCACTGACAATGTCCCGCATCCGCTGGTCCGGTTGACCACAGAGTACGAGGTCGCCGGGCAATTATGACTTCTGCCTGCTCGTGATCGGAGTGTTCTCGGCCATGTTCGCGGTCGAGCGTGACGTGTTCCAAGTTAGCCTGATTATTTACACACGCATAAATTCGATACATTTTGGTACTTGGAGAGTACATGAGTCCGGGGATCTGTGTCGGGACCCAATCTGTCAGGCCCCCTGCGCGTTTCATCATGGGCCCTAATTCTTTGGCCGCGTGCCCTGAATGTAATGCTAGCGAGACATGTGGAGCAGATGTCTCCGCCATCATATACCAATTTTGCTGATCAGAGGTGAGAATAACCGCCGCTGCGACTCCCTCCGGGGCCACATACAAATCAGAAACTGCTTCCTCCCATTGTTGACCCTCCAGCTCGGCAAAAGCATCTTTATACCAATCTGTGTCATCTCTGTCATAAAACAACGTGACATGGGGAGGGTCAGGCGGAGAGACATATGGTCCCAATCCAGCGATCCAAGGTTCCCACCTACAAAACAAAGTCAATATGCCTGTCTGTGTTGGCATTTCTGGTTTCAGTGTGTATCTGTGTGGCCAGAGGTTGCATCAATAGTTGGTGCTTCCAACTGGAGGACTAATAATCACACGTCCTTGTTTGCCCATCAGGTAGGGTAATTGTCAGTCCATATAATTGTCTTATTGTGGAATGGGTTGCTCCTGTGTCAACCAAAAATGGCATCATCTTGTCTGCCACCATCACTGGGAGAAGTGGTTCTGCCGTTCCCTCTTCTCCGTGGCCTCCCTGTGGGGTGTGTCAATACTGTCCTGGATCCAAACCCCAGATGTCCTCCCACAGGGGTACTGGCCCCCTGAAGCCTGGTACTGCACTCCTGGTGCAAACTGATGATCGGGTGCGGCCTGTGCATTAGGCGCTGTCCACCCTCCTGGGCGTTGTGGTGATGCCCATGTGTTTGGGGAAGGGTTGCCACACGCTCTCCCACAGCTTGCTGGTCCTTGTCTGTTCCTAGGGCAGCTCTTGGCCCAGTGATCCATCTGACCACACAGAAAACAGGCTAATGTACGAGGTGGTCCCCCTGGTCCGCCAAACGGTCTCAACAGTCTCCCCCTCGGAGCCCCCCACCCACACTGTGGGTTTCTCTGTGAGAATGGTAACTGATGACTAGCAGGATCCGAATCCGGACCCAAATCCAGTCAATTCGGTTCCTCTGGGTTCACCATGTGAACCACCATTTGTTTTGTGGTCCGTTTACTATTTTTCTTTAACTCAGTCACTTTTTGTCTTGCTTTGCCGAGTTGGAGTTTCAACAGCTGGGCCTGTAAATCCTTCACCTTACTGGATTCTTCATCTTTTGTGTCTTTGTGTCGCTGCATGTAATGTACTAAGTGTCTTTCCCATTTGGTGTCCTCACACCCTGGTATATCAGGATTATTTTGCATCAGTGTCTTAATTTCCCCTGGCATTCCCTCCAGTACCGCCTTCCTGAACCACTCTTTGTTCGCTCCTTCTTTATAAGGATGAACACCTGTCTGTTGGAGCCAGGTGTCTTTTAACTTTATCCAGATAAACTCTAGGGGCCTCAGATGAGTCCCACATGAGTTTAGGAATGGCTGGAGCTACATTGCTAGGGAAAACTTCCCTCATATGTGCACCCAAGACAACTCCTCTGTGATGCAGGGGAGTATCATCTGGGTCAGTCTCCATTTGGGCCAATTCTTGGACCTCTTTAAGGTCCCTTCTCGACATCCGTTGTGCTGCCACAGCCCTGAAATCAACCACTGCGACTACGTAGCCTGGTGTAAGGCAATCTAACGCATGTAAAAATTTAGCTCCTCCTTCAGGTGGGGGAGGTAGCTGATCTGCCAATGTTTGAATGTCACCTAAACCAAAGGGTTTATACTGCAGGGGACCTCCTTTTATTCTAGCTAATAATGGCATTTGTGTGGGCAACGTTTTACTTCAGGTCCCACTGGACGGTTGATTTGCTTTTTACTCCTTTCCCTCTCTGGGTCCTTTAGTTTCTCTGTTTCCTTTTTCTTACCTTTCTTTCTCCGTCTCCGCTCCATCGGAGAGTGTCCCTCTGTTAAGTGGGCTCCTCCAAACAGGAACTGGTCATCTTCCATCTCCTTTTCACCTTGGACTCCCCCCTTTCCTGTCCATTTTCGTTCCAGTCGCGGTTTTTTCGATGCCTGATAAGGTGGTGGATGATCTATGCCATGGAGTTCCATCTGTCCTCCTGTTATGTTAATTACGGGATACATACCTGAGTTGCCATCTCTCTCCTCCTTTTCCTTAGGAGAGCTGTCAAAATCCTCTACTGGTGGTGCCGATGGCTCTGGAGTTCCATTCCCCAACTCTTTTGAATCTTTCTTTCCAGTTTCTCTCTTCATTCGGTGGTCGAGGCACATACAAAAGGTGTAAATGTCATAAAGTTTTCTCCAACTTTCCATAGCATCCTCATATGTTTTCCTCCGTGTCCTTTTTTTCCAGAACGTGAGCCCCTCTTTCTCTTCTGGGCTACATGTTGCTTTTACTCTCTCACAGCGACGGTTCAACTCGTCCCTTATCACCTTCTTCAGGGGGCGTCTCTCACTTCCACTAATGCCTTCTGTTTTGAGGGCTATACCTACCTGTTCCCTCACTCGTTTTTCCAACCCTCTTTTTATCCTTCGTAGTTTCTGCTTTTTCATCACCATTACCAATTCCTCCACTTGCTCGTGGACCATTTTCCACTCTTTCTCCATGTTATCCTACTTTCCTTCTTGGTCCTTAATTTATTTCCAGTTACTCTAATATAAGTTTTATTTATTATTTTATTTATTTGTTTATTTTATATATTGTTTATTTTATTCTATTTTATTTTATTTATCTATTTTTATTTTTACTTTATTTTATTTTACTGCTTATTTTATATTCCTCTGCTTCTCTGAGTTCTCATCCAGCGGTGCTGGATATGTCTGTGGATGAGTGTGTGTGTGTGTGTGTGAGTGAGTCCCCTTTGTGACTCCTCCTTCAGCACCCACCCTCAGAGACTTCCGCCTCTGAGAATCAGTTTGCTTTGTCTGTTGAGGAGTTCACTTCCTGTTTTGAGCGCCCAAGTCCTCTGGTTCACCTTTGTTCTTTGCACAATTAAAAATTTTACTCTCGACGTCTTCTCCTACGTTTTCTCCTTTTTTCTTTTTTCTTTTTAACGCATCTGGCTCCCGAGATGTCTTTCAACAGGCGAAGATCGCCCTTTCGCTGCGATCTTGCTGTTGATTCCACGCTCGTGCACCAGCATTCATACCACGGTCGCGCGCATTCACAATTTTCCCTCGAATGGTTTATTTTTTATGATGCTTGAGGTCCTTTTATCAATTAAACCTCGGGCCTTCCACCCTTATTTTTTATGATGCTTGAGGTCCTTTTATCAATTAAACCTCGGGCCTTCCACCCTTATTTTTATATGCTAGAGTTTTTTATTAATAATCATTCCGAAATGCACTATTATTTTAATATGCTGAGAATGATTATCAATAATTTTCTAGGACTTTCACCCTTATTTTTACTATTCGGAGCCGCTTCAATCTCTCCAGGAATTAAACACCTAGTGCTAACCGATTTTAAAATCGCGTTAGACCGAACCACGTCTGGTCCGGCTGGCGAACACCACTCGCTAAGCAAAAACTATTTCTTATTTTAATCTTCGGGACTGCCTCACTTTTCCCAGGGATTTCACCTAGTCTCCCACCGGTCCGACCGCGTGGACCGTAACCACGTCTAATTACGGCTGGCTCGACCACCTGCTAGGCAAAACTATTTCTAATCCTTATTTCACTTTTTCCTTTATACTAAAACCATTCGTTAAATAACCCAATATTTCCCCGAACTTTCTGCATTATTAATGTCCTTTTTTATTTAGAAACACGGGAGTTAAACGTGATCTGACCACTTTTTTTACAATACTCAATCAGCAGAAATTCGATCAAACAGGTTTTCTGCCTTACCTTTTCATATTTCGCGCGCGGGGTCAGATCACTTATTTTCCCGGTTCGTCCGAGTCAAACAGACCTATCCAATTCTGTCATATCTCCCTCTTTCATCCCGAACGAGCACCCCAATTTGTTGGGGAATTAATCTTACACCGTCTTTCCCCCTCCCGGGTTCGTAATGAAAGAGCAGAGATCGGACTTTCAGTTTCATTTTTAACAATTTATTAATCACCACACATATTACATAAGGTCAAAAATAATGCAGATTTTAACACAAGCATGCTTGGAGATTGCATATTAATTCTCCCTTACCGCATTCATGCTGTTGTCTCCCCTAAGCGCCCTGCAATCTGACTGTCTGTGCGCGCCCCCGTTCTTTATGGTTCGGGGCCATAAAACCCATATAAGGACATATGTTTACCTCTCAGGCCAGCTCTGCTCGCTCAGTTATGCGACCCCCACTCTACTCCTCCTCTACTCTACTCCTTGCTGCACCTCTCCAACTTCTTAAGATAAACACAGTGTGCTCCCCAATAAGCCTTACATTCCTTAAATCTGCAATAATTAATTCCCTCACTGCCTTTTATGTCTAACTTGATAATCACTGTGTGAAGTGTCATATAATATAGGAAAGTCAAACACAATAAGTAAGTAAGTAAAAATTTATTTGTATAGCACATGTCAGCGGCAAGGCAATTCAAAGTGCTTTACAGCATAAGAATATCAAACAAATGTGCAGTAAAATCATTAAAAGCATTAAAAACATCAATCAATCAATTACACAATAAATCATCAAAACATCAGAATCATCACACAAAATCATTAAAACATCAAGCGGATACACATGATAATCATAGGGAGATGGTCAATGTGTAATAAGATATTTTGTTTAGAGCAGCTTTCACCCGGATTTGTTTGCGGACTACTAATCAATTTTCAGCCTCGATTTAAAGGAATTTAGTGTTTCGGCTGTTCTTAAGTTTTCTGGGAGTTTGTTCCAGATTAAAGGTGCATAAAAACTGAAAGCTGCTTCTCCATGTTTGGTTCTGGTTCTGGGGATACAAAGTAGACTGGAACCAAAAGACCTGAGTGTTCTATAAGGTTGATACGACAATAATAAGTCTTTAATGTATTGTGGTGCTAAACTGTTCAGCAATTTATAAACTAATAGAAGTATTTTAAAGTCTATTCTCTGGGCTACAGGTAGTCAGTGTCAGGACTTTATAACCAGGGTGATGTGCTCTATTTTTGAATGAATGAATGAATGAAGTTTTATTGCCATGTGGGTGAACAAGTTCACACATTGGAAATTGCAGTTACAGAACACCATCCAAGAATACACAAAAACACAACACACATGGGGGGATATGTGTCCTCGGGTCATGCAGCTGACTTGCAGCGCTACCTTTGGCAGGAGGAGAAAACAACACATCATGGGGAAGTTAGGTTAAAAAAAAAAGTCATCTGGTACAGTGCTCAAAAAGAGCAGTATACCAGTGTCCAAAAAAACCACCTTAGCAAAGCATTTGCACATGTAAAGCTAGGACAGCGGCGGTAGGTGAGGTCAGGTCAGGAGGGGATGCAGACGGAGACGAGAGGTGGGGGCATTGTGGAGCCAGATGCCAGGTTCCAGCCAAAACAGTTCGCTGATAGTGGTGGAATTTCATCAGCGGCCGTGATACACCAGACCCAGCTTCACAAATCACAATGCGGAGTGGGGGAAGAGCAGCCGCACACAGAGCCCTGGAGAGAGATATGGTTGCCAACCCAAGGCCGGCAGGGGAGCCGAATTCCTGATAACAAATGATGTTTTGGAACAGGCTGCTTGTTTTTCCAACAGCCTTCAGTCTTACTGGGAAACCATTCAAAAATCCAATATTCCAAATTCGTTGATTGCCGTCCTCACTGTGCAGAACTGAACTATATCTCCTGATCTAACCCCTCTCGCCTGCGAGCTCGCTAATCTTGCGGCTCAGGTCCACCAGGCTTTGAGTCTGAGTTTGTACGGCTCTGCTCAGCCCTTCCACCTGGGTCGGCAGCCTCTGCAGATGTCGAACCGCCGTCCAGATTTTCTTAATTTGCCAGTAAAGCAGGTATCCACCGAGCCCAAACAGAGAAGATACCGCTACCAAAAAGCCGAATATATATGCGTCTTCCACGTCTTCCACTCCAAGGGCTGAGAAGCACACCGGTCTCCACGAGCTCCAAGAGTCGATGACGTATCCAACCGGGTCTGTTCCACTCGGACACGCAGGCTCCCCTGTCCCGGGTCTCATAGTGGAAAAAATTCGGTCAATGATGGAGAATGCCCAGTTTGCCAGATCCATGTTTCAATCTTGTTCTTATTCGGACAGTGTGTAAAAGACGCTCTCACAGCAAGCAGCAAGCGGAGAGATGGGGAGGGCAGGGAGAGAGAGATAGTGCGACCGTCTCCGACAAGAGCAGGAAGAAGAATCTTGTCTTGGTGAGAACATGAGCAGCAGCATTTTGGATTAGCTGCAGCTGTCTGATTTTTTTGGCAGACCTGTGAAGATACTGTTGCAATAATCAGTGTGGCTAAAGATAAATGCATGGATGAGTTTCTCTAGATCTTGTTGAGACATTAGTCCTTTAATTCTAGAAATATTCTTCAGGTGGTAGAAAGCTGACTTTGTAACTGTTTTTATGCCTCTGAAGGTTCAGGTCTGAGTCCATTACTACACCCAGATTTCGGGCCTGTTCACAGGTTTCTAATTGTTGTAGCTGAAGCTGCTCGCTGACTCTTGAGCGTTCCTCTTTAGGTCCAAAGATAATAACTTCAGTTTTGTTTTTGTTCAGCTGGAGAAAGTTTTGGCACATCCACACATTGATTTGTTTTAAGCATCTGTTCAGTGATTTGATAGGTTCTGAGTCACCTGATGATAACGTGATATAGAGCTGTGTGTCATCTGCATAGTTATGATAACTAATCTTATTACTTGTTATAATCTGAGCTAGTGGGAGCATGTAGATATACAGAAATACAGTTAGTTAATCTCTCTTTGTTTTTAATTGTGATAGTTTGTAACAAGCAGACTGACATTAAACGTAGCAGTGAATGTTTTAACCTGTTAACTGGCCGAACCAAAATCACCTGAAAAAACTACACCCCCTGGTTATTATTGGCTCTGGAAAACCCATGACGTTGCCTGTTAACTGGCCGTGTCCTGTCCTCCGGGATGTAGTGCATTTTATATGAAAGTCTAGACCCTCCCATTTTGATTGACACCTCATTCAGCCAATCATATTAAGAAATGGGTTTTCCAGAGCCAATAATAACCTGGGGTGTCACGTAGCTTTTCGGTTGATTTTTGGTGCAGCCAGTTACATGATTGGCCGAACGAGGTGTCAATCAAAATAGGAGGGTCTAGACTGCCATATAAAATGCACTACAACCGTGCGGCTTACAGGACGTGGCTGTCTGTTGCCGAAATCCTTGATCTCTGAGGGGAGAGAAGGTAGAGACTTGAGGCTCCTGCATAGCATGAACACTTCAGAAACAATTTGAAATTAAAACCGCAAGCGGTGATATCGGGCCCTCGCACCCCGCGCTCGTTGACCCGTGCCGCTCGTCGACCCGTGCCGCACTCGGAGGTCTTGTGATCGTGATGGTGTACAGAAGGTCGCTAGAAAGTTGAATTCTTTTATAGGAAAAGCTATCTATCAACCATCTACGCCTCATGGTGTCGTCTTCGTTGGACCCGCTGCAGTTCGCCTACCGGCCTGGCATCGGGGTGGATGACGCCATCATCTACCTCCTGCACCGAGCTCTGACCCACCTGGAGAAGCCTGGAAGCACTGTGAGGATCATGTTCTTTGATTTCTCCAGTGCTTTTAACACCATCCAGCCAGGACTTCTGAGAGACAAGCTGGAACTGTCAGGAGTGGACCACCACATCTCCGAGTGGATACTGGACTACCTCACTGACCGCCCACAGTACGTGAGGACACAGGGCTGTGTCTCTGACAGGCTGGTCTGCAGTACGGGGGCCCCACAGGGAACTGTGCTGGCATCGTTCCTCTTCACCCTCTACACTGCAGACTTCTCCATCAACTCCCCACGCTGCCATCTGCAGAAGTTCTCTGACGACTCTGCCATAGTTGGCCTCATCACAGGTGAGGATGACTCAGAGTACAGACAGTGGACTCAGGACTTTGTGGACTGGTGCCAGCGGAACCACCTCCTGATCAACGCCGCTAAAACCAAGGAGCTGGTGGTGGATTTCCGCAGGCGCAGACCCACCACACGGACACCGGTGAACATCCAGGGAGTGGACATTGAGATAGTGGACTCTTATAAGTACCTGGGTGTTCACCTAAACAATAAACTGGACTGGACTCATAACACTGATGCGCTCTACAGGAAGGGTCAGAGCAGACTCTACCTGCTGAGAAGGCTGAGGTCTTTTGGAGTGCAGGGGACACTCCTGAAGACCTTCTATGACTCTGTGGTGGCATCAGCCATCTTCTATGCAGCAGTATGTTGGAGCAGCAGCTTGTCTACAGCTGAGAGGAAGAGGATAGACAAGCTCATCAGGAAAGCCAGCTCTGTCCTAGGATGTCCTCTCGACTCAGTGCAGGTGGTGGGAGACAGAAGGACTCTGACCAAAATAACATCACTGATGGACAAGGTCTCCCATCCCATGCATGAAACTGTTGCTGAGCTGGAGAGCTCCTTCAGTGACAGACTGCTGCATCCTAAATGCACAAAGGAGCGTTACCACAGATCCTTCCTCCCAGCAGCTGTAAGACTTTATAACCATCACTGCTCCCAACAAAAACCACAATAGCCTACACAATGTAGGATGTCCTGTAAATAGTCCGGCCTGTTAAGGTTCAACACACAGGCACATCATGTACATTGTATATAGTGTTATTATTAGTAGTATTAAGGTTAATATTGTTTGTTGATTTTATATATATTCTTTTCTTAATAGTGTGAATTATTATATCTTTATTTATATTTATAATAACTGCGGCTGCTGTTACACCCAAATTTCCCCTCTGTGGGACAATAAAGGCTGTTTCTTCTTCTTCTTCTTCTTCTTCTTTTCTCCACATAGACGCAATGGAATATTTGGGGGTGTGGTCACGGCTCCAGCATGCAAAATAGGGCATGGGTCTGATTGACTTTTTTTATCAGGATGATGTCAGGAATGTTGAAACAAATTTTCATACATTTCTGAGAAACTAAGTTTGTGGATGCTATACAAAATTGCATTTGCTTCTGTAGGGGGCGCTCTTGTAGCTACAGCCTTGAATCCATAGATATGGGTTCAGAGTGGCTGTGTACATGAGTGTTTACATTTTCAGGCAGATCGGGCAAAGCATGTACGAACACGTGCCCAAACAATTTTGGTCGTGATTGAGCAAAATGAAGGCTAACTTCAATGGCCTGGTGTGACAACACCGTTTAATATTTTGTCAAGATTTCCACAATATTTGATGGGCTCCTTGTCTAGATGATGTGGAGCCATTTTGGTCTCACTGTGTAAAATGCCCTAGGAGGAGTTCATTCAAATAGCAGGCCTGAAAATAGCAAAAATTGACACCTTCAATTGAAGATGGCCGACTTCCTGTAGGGTTTCGGGTATGGGTCCAAGAGACTTTTTTGTACGTCTTAGGATGTTACATGAGTGTGCACAATTTCAGAGCTGTAGATAAAATGTAACTCTGGGGCTAGCTAAAAAACATGGTATTTTATGATATTTCAAGCTGCCACTAGGCGGCGCTCTAACGTTTATGGACTTTATGCATATCAATGTGTTCAGGGCAGGAGGCTTATTAAACTGATGAGGATTTTCTAAGGAATGGTGAAAGATATTTTCATGTATTTCAGAGCAAACCTAATTCTGTGGACGGTCATACAAATTTTCTTTTCCTTCTGTAGGGGCGCTATTGCACCTACAGTCTTGAATCTGTAGTTATGGATTCAGTGTCATTGTGTACATGAGTGATTCAAATTTCAGGCTGATCAGACAAAGCATGTGCGAACAAGTGCACAAACAATTTTGGTGGTGAGGGAGAAAAACGAAGGCCGAATTCAATGGCCTGGTGTGACAACACCGTTTAATTTTGTGTCAAGATTTCCACAATATTTGATGGGCTACTTATCTAGATGATGTGGAGCAAATTTGGTCTCACTGGGTAAAATGCCGTAGGAGGAGTTTGTTCAAATACCAGGCATGGAAATGGCAAAAATTGACACTTTCAATTGAAGATGGCCGACTTCCTGTAGGGTTTCGGGTATGGGTCCAAGAGACTTTTTTGTATGTCTTAGGATGTTACATGAGTCTGCAAAATTTCAGAGCTGTAGATAAAATGTAGCTCTGGGGCTACTCAAAAAAACCAGCCATTTTCTGATATTTCGAGCAGCCACTAGGTGGCGCTCTAACGTTTATGAACTTTATGCATATCAATGTGTTCAGGGCAGGAGGCTTATTAAACCACTGAAGTTTGAGGCAGATTGGGCAATGTGTCTTTGAGTTACAGCCCTTTATGTCTTGATGGTGAAACATCAAATTTTGCCCTCCCGCCAGGGTCACGCCCTTTGGCAAAAGCTCACAGTTTTGAAAACAGTGTAAGCCCAACTCCTTAAGGCTTTCCAGGGGAAATTGGAGATGATTCTGCTCTACCACTGTGGAGCTGGACCTCAAAGTGTAAAACATGACATTTCCTGCTCCCACTAGGTGGCGCTGCAATTGTTGTAAAATATTGCCACATGTATGTGTTCAGGGGCGGATACTCATCCTACCTAGAAAGTTTGATCCAGATTGGAGTATGTAGGTATGAATGAGAGCCAATCAAAATTTCATGGCGAACGATCAAAATTCAGGGGGGCATAAGGGCCACGCCCCCTGGTCAAAAACTCACCATTTTTTAAAAGTAGATTCCCCTTGGTTTGTAGATTAAACACACCAAATCTGAAGTTGATAACTTTTAAAACCTTTGAGTTATTAGAGAAAGTTTGAAGGGTGCAAATCGCCAAATTTGCATGTTTGAGTCAAAATGGCCGACTTCCTGTTGGGTTTAGAGCATGGCCCCAAGAGGATTTTTTGTGCGTGTGGATGTGATACATATGTGTAGCAAGTTTCATAAATGTACGTGAAACACAGCGGTGGGGCTGGACTTTAGGGGGCGCTACTGAGGCATTTTGGCTGGCCCTTGCCCGAGCCCATTAAAATACTTAAATTTTCACCACGTGTGATGCATGTGCAAAGTTTGATGAGTTTTTGAATATGATAAAGGCCCCAAAAAGGCATGTCTTTTGCCTGAATAAAAAAAAAAAAAAATTAAATCCGCAAGCGGTGATATCGGGCCCTCGCACTCCCCGCGCGTCGACCCGTGGCGTTCGTCGACCCGGGCCGCACTCGGAGGTCTTGAGATCGTGATGGTGTACAGAAGGTCTGTAGAAAGTTGAATTCTTTTATAGGAAAAGATATCTTTTGCTCTCGGCATAGACGCAATGGAATATTTGGGTGTGTGGTCACGGCTCCAGCATGCAAAATAGGGCATGGGTCCAATTGACTTTTTTGATCAGGATGATGTCAGGAATGTTGAAACAAATTTTCATACATTTCCGAGAAACTAAGGTTGTGGATGCTATACAAAATTTCATTTGCTTCTGTAGGGGGCGCTCTTGCAGATATAGCCTTGAATCCACAGTTATGGGTTCAGAGTGGCTGTGTACATGAGTGTTTACATTTTCAGGCAGACCGGGCAAAGCATGTACGAACACGTGCCCAAACAATTTTGGTCGTGATTGAGAAAAATGAAGGCTAAATTCAATGGCCTGGTGTGAAAATACAGTTTAATATTTCGTAAAGATTTCCACAATATTTGATGGGCTCCTGGTCTAGATGATGTGGAGCCATTTTGGTCTCACTGGGTAAAATGCCCTAGGAGGAGTTCGTTCAAATACCAGGCATGGAAATGGCAAAAATTCAAGATGATTGAAGATGGCCGACTTCCTGTAGGGTTTGGAGTATGGGTCCAAGAGACTTTTTTGTACGTCTTAGGATGTTACATGAGTGTGCACAATTTCAGAGCTGTAGATAAAATGTAGCTCTGGGGCTAGCTAAAAAACATGCGTTGCGCTCGTCATTGACCCAATTTCGTCGCGCAAGCTAGTTGATGACGCTAACGATTTCAATTATGGGCTGCTCCATTCACCCCCATATATACGTTTTCGAGAAGCGTTCGACCTGACCTACCTTGTTTGAGGGTCCGTTGTCGAATACAACGGAAGCGAATACAATAGGCTCCTCGCCGATCCCTTCGGAAGGCTCGGGCCTAATTAAAGCCGCAAGCGGCGTTAAAGGCCCTTGCCGCCTGCGCGCCCGCCAAACCCCGCGCGAGCCGCCTGTGAGCCCCCGCGAACCCCCAGCAAGCCACGTACAAGCTCCGCAAACCCCCAGCGAGCCACATGCAAGCCCCACAAACCCCCAGTAAGCCCTTTGTATTGCCGAATGTAAAACCCGAGTCACAGCTGTTATTGCACGCCTCTCCAGTAGGTGGCAATGCAACTGGCATTCAATAATGTTCTGCATGTGTTCAGGAGTCGATCCTAATCACACTTGTGAATTTTGGTCCAGTTTGGACAAGGAGTTTTTGAGTTAGAGCAACTTCCTCTTTCCACTAGGTGGCGCTGTCACTGTCATTCAATGTCACCTACATGTGTGCAGGGGTGGGTCCTGATCACACTTGTGATGTTTTGTGCAGATTGGACAATGAGTGTTTGAATTAGAGCAACTTCCTGTTTCCAGTAGGTGGCGCTGTGATAGTCATTCAATGTCATATGGATGTGTGCAGGGGTGGGTCCTTATCACACTTGTGAAGTTTGGTGCCGATTGCCCAATGACTGTTTGAATTAGAGCAACTTCCTGTTTCCACTAGGGGCGCTATATCTGCATTCAATAATGTCACCTGGATGTGTTCAGGTGTGGGTCCTTATCACACTTGTGAAGTTTGAGGGTAATCGGACAAAGTATATGAGAATGAGAGGCAATCGAAATGTCATGGCGAAGGATTGAAGCTCGCCATGGCGCCATGGCGTCAGGGCAACGCCCCTCTGCAGTGTAACATCATCATGGGCTTTACTGTAAATGTTTGTGGTCATTATACAGCTGAAAAGACATGAATAAAGTGTGTCATGCAGAAATGTTAGGTTTTCCATTGAAAATGAATGGGGAATTGGGGGCGTGGTTAGGGGGGCGGGGTGCAAAATGAGGCATGGGTCTCATTGACTTTTTGGATCAGGGTGATATACAGAACATGTAAACCAAATGTCATAATTGTAGGAGTAACTAAACTTTTGGAGCTCCATGTAAATTTTAGTTTGATTATGTAGGGGGCGCTATTGCAGGAATTGCCATTGTTTCTCCATTTATGGATTCATGGTGGGTCTGTACATAAGTTATTAAAGTTTGGGAGAAATCGGGCAAAGTATGCACGAGTGATGACAGAAAAGGTGAAGGTAAAAAAGTCCAAAACGAAGGCCAAGTTGAGCGCCCCCTTGTGAGAAGACCGTTTAATATTCTACAAAACCATGAAGAACTTTTGATGCCCTACTTGTGTAGATTATGCTGAGCAATTTTGGTGACTGTATAACGCCCTAGGAGGAGATGTTTCAAGTACGAGGCGTGGAAAATTGCTGAATTGGAAAAGGTCAAAGAAGCGTTCGACCTGACCTACCTTGTTTGAGGGTCCGTTGTCAAAGTCGAGCGCTTCGCGTTGCGCTCGTCATTGACCCACTTTTGTTGCGCAAGCTAGCTGATGACCCTAACGATTTCAATTATGGGCTGCTCCATTCACCCCCATATTTACGTTTTCGAGAAGCGTTCGACCTGCCCTACCTTGTTTGAGGGTCTGTTGTCAAAGTCGAGCGCTTTGCGCTCGACTTTGACCCTTTTTCGTTTTTCGCGCGAGCGAATACAATAGGCTCCTCGCCGATCCCTTCGGGAGGCTCGGGCCTAATAATGAACAATTCTAACGATTCCAATAATGCACCAATCCAGTCACCTTCATATATACGTTTTCGGAAACGTCTCGACCCGACGCACGTTGTCGTGAGGTCCATTGTCAATAACGAGCGCGAAATCGTTGGTGCAAGCTAGCTGCTGACGCCAACTATTTCAATTATGGGCTGCTCCATTCACCCCCATATTTACGTTTTCGAGAAGCGTTCGACCTGACCTACCTTGTTTGAGGGTCCGTTGTCAAAGTCGAGCGCTTCGTTTTTCGCGCGAGCGAATAAAATAGGCTCCTCGCCGATCCCTTCGGGAGGCTGGGGCCTAAAAATAATAAACGAAGCAATTACAATAGGGCCTTCGCACGTTTACTGCTCGGGCCCTAATGAGAAAAAATTTATTAGCTGATTAAGTTGTGTTTTAGACTGCTTATTGCTAGCGGATCTATTCTGGGCCAAAGTACAGCCGTGACCGGTTCTGAATGACGGCTTTACAGCAGACAGCCACTCCAACTCTTGCCGGTACTGCGTACCTGCGCAGAATCTTTTAGTGGTACGCAGTACCGGACCGTACCGGCTTATTTTCACCCCTGCGCGTACCACACGAACGCGGTGCAGCCGTAGCACTTAGGAAACGGATTTAGCAATTTCCATTTCTGGCAGCTGGTCACTTTTTGGCACAACACCAGTCGCTTAGCTGGAGGAGGGCAAGCGATGGTCACCTCATCGCACAAGTTCCATTGGAAATTAATGGAGAGTGAGCGACGTTGCTCCCCGTGTGTCGAGCCCCTTAGGCGTCAAGTATAAAAGCCACACCGATAATAAAAGCTGCAGCAACTTAAAATTTAAGTTGTTGCAGCTCATTTAATTGCTTTTATAACTAGGTGTTATATGTTGATGACTACAAAAAATCATCTCACACCATAAGGTTGAATGGTCTCTTGAAATTTTGAAATGCTTCTCTGTACTTTTTTCAGATGGAAGCAGAATTTGTGAGAATCACCACTTATCCCCTCATCTCCAAATTTTTCTCACAACTTGACCATCACACTGCTGAGCTCATGAATGTTTTCAGAACAAAGGAGGACCTGCACGAAGGAAAATTTGTGACTTCTTGTCCCAAGTCACACAGTCACACAATAATTATGTTATACAATTCATAATATCTCACCTCTATTTGAGGTGCTTCAGAAGATCTTCCTCCAACTGCATGCTGGAGGACTTTCAAAGAAGGGTCAGATGCTCAACAACAAACTATATGAATAAACACTGAACTATTTGGACATGAATATACACTGCAAGTATTTTTGTCTGGCTTCTAGTGCAAATATCTTCGGACTAAGCAGCAAAGTAGACCAATATACTTGGTAAGATTGTGTTTTTGCAGTGTAGTAAAGATAATTACAAAAACTGCTTGATTTTACAATAGCAAAACAAAAGATGTAGTAATCCTGAAAAAAAAATCTAGAGATTAGTTTGCTGTGATTATTTGAATGATGTAATGAAGGTGGAATAGACAAAACTGTATTTTGAGCTTGAGTGTAGCACTAATGTTTACCATTTTAAATACAAAAGAAATGCAGCTGGGAACACTTTAAATGAGAGGGCATGATTAAAAGCATGAATAATCCATTATTATACATGTCATAAAATGGCAGGTGATAGTTTCAGTACATCAATTTGGATAAATTGTTGCCTGGATTTATTTTGCATTTTTCAGTTGAGTGAAATGTATTTTATTTTATTTTTTTTATTTGTTTGTTTTTATAATTGTGACACATTTCCAAGTTGTGAGTGTGAATCCTTAAAATTATTACACTATGTTCTGCATTACTATTCTTTTTTTTCTTTTTTTTTTAAAGCCTGTCATGTCTGGCAGTGTTTGCAAGCAGAATTGTGATCTGAATGCACTGTTGTGCCAAACATATTTATTCTTCCAAGATATACTCTATAGAGTCTCTATAAGCTTTTCTTGTTGATGTTTGTGTTTTTGTTTTGTTTGTTTGTGTGTTTTATTTTATTTATTTGTGTACATATACATTTAATTACAGTTGACAGGCTGAGGAGAAAGAAGAAAAAAAAAAGGAGAGAGAAAGGGGAGAAAACATAAAAAGAGGACAGAGCACCACTAAACTAACCAAAATAATTCAAATGCTGCAACTACAAAAAAAAAAGAAAAAAGACAACATACCAAAACAGAACAAGCAATACCTGGAAAAATAACTATGTAGAAAAGTCACAACAAAATGAAGCATGATTGTATAAGAACAACAATCTTGTTATACTGTGATTGTGTTAGAGTCTGTGTCATGGAATGCACTTACCAACGAGGGCAGAAATTCAATTCAATTCAATTCAATTCAATTTTTTTTATATAGCGCCAAATCACAACAAACAGTCGCCTCAAGGCACTTTGTATTGTGGGTAAAGACCCTACAATAATACAGAGAAAACCCAACAGTCAAAACGACCCCCTATGAGCAGCACTTGGTGACAGTGGGAAGGAAAAACTCCCTTTTTCTAATAATACTGCCTAAGGGAAGTGTGTATAATGTAAATAAAATTGGTCCTAGCACAGAACCCTGTGGAACTCCATAATTAACCTTAGTGTGTGAAGAAGACTCCCCATTTACATGAACAAATTGGAGTCTATGAGATAAATATGATTCAAACCACTGCAGTGCAGTACCTTTAATACCTATAGCAAGCTCTAATCTCTGTAATAAAATGTTATGGTCAACAGTATCAAAGCTGCACTGAGGTCTAACAGGACAAGAACAGAGATGAGTCCACTGTCAGAGGCTGTAAGAAGATCATTGGTAACCTTCACTAATGCTGTTTCTGTACTGTGATGAATTCTGAAACCTGACTGAAACTCTTCAAATAACCCGTTCCTCTGCAGATGATCAGTTAGCTGTTTTACAACTACTCTTTCAAGAATCTTTGAGAGAAAAGGAAGGTTGGAGATTGGCCTATAATTAGCTAAGACAGCTGGGTCAGTGATGGCTTTTTAAGTAGTGGTTTAATTACAGCCACCTTGAAGGTCTGTGGTACGTAGCCAACTAATAAAGACAGATTGATCATTTTTAAGATTGAAGCATCAATAATTGGAAAGACTTCTTTGAACAGTCTAGTAGGAATGGGATCTAATAAACATGTTGCTGGTTTGGAGGAAGTAACTATTGAAGTTAACTCTGAAAGATCAACTGGAGCAAAAGAGTCTAAACAAATACCAGCAGTGCTGAAAGCAGCCGAACATGAAGATAAATCTTTCAGATGGTTATGAATAATTTTTTCTCTAATGTCTAAAATTTTATTTGTAAAGAAATCCATGAAGTCACTACTAGTTAAAGCCGCCGCTCCGCCCACAAGGAGCCAGAGGCAGGCAGAGAGGGACCCAGGAAATCTGAGCCATCCGCAGCCCATCAAGAGCCACGAAAACCCGTGGCCACACATTCCAGCGACAACCGCATACCCACCCCAGCAGAGGGGAGAGGGAGGTCCTAGATGGAGCCCCCCCCAGTCGAGGGGCAAGTGCCCCAGGGAATTCAAGGCATCAGGAAACCGGCCCCCCCAGAGGCCAGCCCCCCGTGCAGGCTGGTGGCAAGGCCCCAAGGCCCAGGTGCCCAAGAATTGCCTGACATACGGCAGAGCCCCCCCCCCCCCCCCATGCTGGAGAAGCCCAAGCCGCCCCGGCGCACAGCCCCCAGGAGAGCAGGTCGACACCCACGCCAGAACATCCAGCCCGGCCCAGGAACCCCAAGGCACCCACACCCCGGGGAAGCGGGGGACGCAGGAGCAACCACCGAGAAGCAGCCGGGAGGCAAGACACAAGAAGGCCCAGATTCAGGTCCAGCCATGTACACACATATGCACACACACCCACCCTCATATGCTCATGCACACACACACCCACCCTCATATGCTCATGCGCACACACATTCACCCACATATGCTCATGCGCGCGCACACACACACACACACACACACACACACACACACACACACATATCCCTACCCACACGCATTCACCCACCCAAATACACCCACGAGGACTGTGACAAATGCACAAAGATACACATTCATCCACATCTATCCACCCTCTGAAGCCAGGGCAAGTAGACATCCCACCCGGGCCAACAGCGACCCCATAATGCTGCCAGCCCGGCACTTGAAGCACCACCTGACTGCCACACCGGGCGAGGTGCAGGAAACCTGGGTGTGGGATGGCCCACCCCACCCCCCACCCCACCCCACCTAAATTATAAATGTTGAAGTGTATGGTTTCATGTTTGTGAATGCATGAAGTGTATAAAATGCAGTTAAAATTGAGGGGACAGCTGTGCCTCAAGCATCCGTCGGTGCTCGACCACACTGTAGACTGGACCAGAGTGGAGCCATCTCAGTAGCCCCTTCTCATCATCCCCATGCCTGCCCCCCAAGATCCTATGTGTATCAGAGTGTATTGTCACTTGTAATGTCTGTAATGCAATTAAAATGGAGAGGCAAGTGTGGCTCCGCACGTGGCCTCTGCATTACTATTCTTATGACTGAAGTTTGTACTGTGAATTGTCCTTTTAGATTGCATTTCTTTGACCTTACTGAGGCTTAATGTTGTCCAAATATGAGACATTTGAAAGTGAAAGTTTATTGTTTGTCAGTTCATGCTCTTGTGACTGTTAACTTGGTTAAAAGATCTCTGGTATTAAATAAAGAAGATAACAAAATTACATTCGACCTACATAATTCATTTGTTTATTTAACTACAAAAAAATTAGTTGAATTTAAAAAACTTATCAGTTAATGGAAAGCAAATTTTAGTTGTTAAAGTAACATAATTTGTTTATGTTGAGTGAAAAAAAAAATGCAAAATAAGTTCACTGAATGTATGCATGTTTTGTCAAACTAACACAAAAAAGTATAATTAGTTCAACTAACATCTCTTGTCAGTCTGAAGTGATTTGAAGTAGTTGGGTTAATTCATTTTATCTTAGTTACACATACAGACATGGGTTATAGATCTTGTACAGCACTTTGGTCATTGTCGTTGTTTTAAATGTGCTATATAAATAAACTTGACTTGACATAAGGTCATAAAGTGAGGTTACTATATATTTTTTGCTTTCAACTACACTTACAATTATGTGGAACCTGTTGAAAAGAAAAACTGATGTTAAGTCAATGATTCATTTTTTTGAGTGTGTGTGGAGTTTGCATGTTCTCCCCGTGTCTGCGTGGGTTTCCTCCCACAGTCCAAAGACATGCAGTTAGTGGGGTTAGGTTAGTTGGTCATTCTAAATTGCCCATAGGTGTGAATGGCTGTCTTTCGCTCTGTGTTAGCCCTGCAACAGGTTGGCCACCTGTCCAGGTGTACCTGCATCTTGCCCTATGGCAACAGGGATAGGCTCCAGCACCCCCACGACCCTGAACATGGAAGAAAATGGATGGAAAAGATTTAAACCCTAATTTAATCATCAGAGTTGTTGAAGATTATTGATTTATTACTTCAACATGAGTCCTATATGTGTGTTTATTTGGGCACAGACACACTGTGTTCATACAAAGTTAATCTGATCTGTAGTTACTGCATATTTCAGGCTCACAATCAAAGATAAATGAAGATTTTGAGTTAAAATAATCGAAGTGGATTTAATTTTTAATTCATTTTGCAGTATTTGTAACCAGTTTATGTGCAGCTGTACTGCAGCCTTCAGGATTATCATTCATTTATTTTACTGTAGTTACAGAAACTGTTAAAGGCAGCAAAATATTAGCAGCTGATCTCAGTGACACCAACGTTTCACTTTATAAGATTCATTTCCATTAAACTTTCAGACTGCGATAGATTTTGTATAAATGCTTCAAGTAGCTTTTTTATACATTTGAATCTTTGTTTATATTTATAAACAAATTTCAGTTCAGAGTTTTTCTAATGCAAACTAGTTCTTATTGTTCCTGCTGATTTTCTGAAGATTGTTTTTTGGTTCATTAATGAGCTGAGAGATTATAGAAAAAATAATCATCAAAGTTTCAGAGAGAAAAATTTTATATAAAACAGGAACCTGTAAATGTCATTGATTTATCTTGATTATTTTTTTTTCTCTCTTCTCGCTCTCAGGCCGGGGTAAGGCTGCCTGGCCAGTGTGAAGATATGTGCAGAGCAGTGCACACTCAGACTCAGTATCTGCTGGAGCTGCACTGCAAGTTGGATGCGAGTCCCGAGGCTCGCAGGCCAGCGGCGGCTGTGTCCACAGGTGAAATGGATTAAATCTTGGAGAAGTTTCTGTCTCTGCGCGGTGAGGAAGGAACCAAGAAAATTTGGATGATTGGATTTTTCACCATTGAGAGTTTCCAGTAAGACTGTAAGGGTGTCAGCAAATTAATCAGTGACAGCCTGAACCAAAACAATTGTAGTATCTGAAATTTGGCTCCTTGGATAGCTGGTAATCTCATTTTTCTCCTAGATGTTATGTTATGTAAACAGATGCCCTACGCCCCCACACTATCCCGTCTTCTGACCTTTGTGAACTGGTAGACCAAGCTGCTGATGAACATTCCACCTCTTACCAGGAACTGTTAGCCGAGAGGGGAGCTGGGTCAGCTCCACAGTAGCCTGAACCCACTCGCCTCTGCTGGCTCCCTTCCACCCCCCACCCTAGCACTTTCCCATGCAGTATATGTGCTCACTCTATGCTATGCAGAGGTTTTTCCAACCTCATATATTGCCCTGTTATGGGGCAAAGTATGAGATGCTTTTTTTCTCCTCACTTACCCCATTGTGTTCACTATTGTTTCCATGTTTTTTAAACAGCAGCGCCTCTGATGGCCGCAGACACTTTTCTCCCATGTTTGTTTGATTTGTTTGTCTTTTCTTGAATGTGTGTTCTGGAACGCAATTCTGTTGTATGATTGACATATAATGACAATAAAAAAATAATTTTGATTTTGATCAACTTTCAATCAGCTGACTGACAGATTATATCAGTACATATAAACATGTTTATTAGGTGTTCCAGACTGTAGTTCTACTTTACAGTCATTCTGAATTATTCTGTTAATAATCTAAATCTGTGATCTGAATGAAACTCTTTAATGTGAATCTGTTTCATACTGTACAATAAAAACACATTAACAGGAAGAATCAGAGAAAAATGAAATAGTAACAAACCTCCAGTGTGGTTGAAGAGCTGCTTTACACTTTCAAAGTCGGCTTTGAACTTGTGCTGGTATCCCAGCACTAGTGCAGTCTGACCCTCCAAGTGCTGTGGATCATCTTCTGTGAGTTTGATCATCCAGTCCTGTGTGAGCTCCACTTTCTTCGTGTCGCTGTCATAGCGATCTATCTGAACATCATCAACCATCGCAACCATCACAAACTTTTTTTTTTTTTTTCAAGATGGCGCCGGTGAGGTCAGCAGCCGTCGTACCTGCTCCTACGCTTTGTTTGTATATATTAGGTTTAGCTCTAATTTTGGACTTTATAATTCCGCCTGCTCTGTGTCATATCACGTATGACAGACAGACTCTTTTTAATATCAGAATACAGCACTCTGGCTGTATTCTGACACCTTTTTCTCCCGACCCGACTTGGCCTCAGGAGATCCTGCGTTTCCAGTGGGCCAGCTCAAACAAAGGACGGCGCGGAGCCCCCAGGTCACGGACAAGGCCCCGAGGGAAAAGAGCCGGCGTAAGAGACAGGCTGAGGCGCAGAGCGCACCAAACGCCACTGCCGAGCATCCTGTTGGCTAATGTCCAGTCACTGGATAACAAGCTGGACGAACTCAGGGCCAGGATACAGTTTCAGAGGGACATAAGGGACTGCAACATCATCTGTCTCATGGAGACATGGCTGACTCCCCTCATACCGGACCACGCCGTACAGCTGTCGGAGTTCTTCAGTGTTCATCGCACGGACAGAACGAGTGAGTCTGGAAAATCAAGAGGAGGAGGTGTGTGCCTAATGATTAATAACAACTGGTGTGACAGTAGGAATGTTGTCCCTCTGAAACAATCATGTTCACCTAACCTGGAGCTCCTACCGTATTTCCAACTCAGACCAGCATGTCCTGTCGCTTGTTTGTGTCTATTGTTGAGTGAATGGGCGTCTAGTGAGAGTGGGCTACCCTCTACCCTCTTGAGAGGCTGCGTGCAGAGTCACGCGGCCACTTGCATCTCCTTTTTAATTGCACTATAGACATTATAATTCACAACACATGCACACATACTACACGATACATATAGGACCTTTGGGGCAGGCATGTTACACAGAGGTTGATGAGGGGCGGCCGCTGAGGTGGCCCCATTCAGATCCTCATTTCTGTCTGTCCCCAAATTTTATTTGCATTTTAGACATGGAGGGTTTTTGGGGGGGCAGTGTGGGCGAGCACTGACGTCCAGCAGTTGGTGCTTGTGGCACAACTGCCCCCTCAATTTTAACTGCACCCTATACAACTCATTCATTCACAACATAAACACATACACTTATAGTTGGGCGGGGGGAGGGGGGGGTAGGCCATCTCACACCCCGATTTCTTATGCCTCACCCGGGGTCGGGGTCGGGTGGTTCCTTGGGGACCGGGCTGGCGGCATCTTGGGGTCACTGTTGGCCCTGGGGTGGTTTCCGCTCCCATCTTCAGAGAGTGGGTAGCTATGGATGAATGTGTGTCTTTGTATTTGTCACAGTCTTCGTGAGTATGGGTGGGCGAGTGAATATGGTGTATCTATGTTTATATGTGTGTGGGAGAGTGTGTTTGTGTATAAATGTGTACATGGGTGTGCTTGCCGGTGTGCGTGTGGTTGTATGTTTGGCTGGACCTGGGTCTGGGCCGGTGGCTTGCCTCCTGACCGCTCCTTGCTGGTTGCCTCTCCCCCCCTGCCCCCCTGGGGTGTGGGTACCTCCTGGTTCCTGGGTGGGGCCGGATGTTCTGATGTGGGTGGTGACCTGCTCCCCTGGGGGCTGCGGCGCGGGGCTGCGTTGGCTTCTTCGGCGTGGGGGGGGGGCCCTGTGGGGGCTCGGGCGGCCCTTGGGTGCCGGGGGCCCTGGGGCCCGGCTGCCGGCCGTGCGGGGGGCGGGCCGCTGGGGGGGGCTGGCTTCTCGTTGCCTCGAATGCTCTGGTGCCCTTGCTCCTTGGCTGCTGGGACTCCATCTGAGACCTCCGTCCTCCGTCTGCTGGGAGGGGTGTACGGTTGTCTTTGGAATGAGTGGCCGCGGGTCTTCGTAGGTCTTGATGGGCTGCTGGTGGCCTGGGCTTCCTGGGATTCTCTTTGCCTGCCTCTGGGTTCTGATGGGCGGGGCTGCGGCTTTCTGCCTTCATGGGTAAGTACATTTCATGACACAAACACATATACCCACATAATGACACAAAATGGTTGGTTTGTATAACTATTCTTCTTTTATTTTTATTTATTTATTTATTTATTTTTCCCCACACAATCTTTAATTTTGCAGATATTGTCAATATCTTTGACAATATATTTATCTTTATTTGGTTTACTTACTTGCACTCTTTCCTGTTTCTTTTTTCTATTTTCTCTCCTTTTTTTTCCCTTTCTTCTTCTTCCTCTTTCCCTTTCTCTTTTCTTTCTCTTCTCTTTTCTATTTCTTAAGCCTGTCATTTCTGGCACAATTTGATAAATAGCATGTTAAAAATAATTCAAATAAAATAAAGGATTACACAGTAACAAGAGGAGCCTATAGAGAACCTATAGAGCTCATCTTGAAATAGCAAATATGTTTGGCACAACAATGCATTCAGTTCACAGTTCTGTTTGCAAGATCTGCCAGACATGACAGGCAAAAAAAAAAAAAAAAAAAAAAAAAAATTGATTCAACACATCGACTGCCCCACCAGAGGAGAGAGGACCCTAGACCACTGCTATTCTCCATTCAAAGATGGCTACAAAGCAAAGCCTCTTCCGCCTTTTGGGAAGTCTGACCACACCTCTGTCCTTCTCATGCCGAAATACAAACAACGGCTCAGGCAGGAACCCCCTGCTGTGAGAGAAGTGACACGGTGGTCTGATCAAACAGAGGCCGCACTGCAGGGTGCGTTGGATTCAACCGACTGGGACATGTTTCGCAGCAGCGCGGGCGGAGACATCGAGGAGTTTACGGAAACTGTTGTGGGATTTATTGGGAAAGTTGTTGAAGACACTTCACTTAGGAGGACCATCAGGACTTTTCCCAACCAGAAGCCGTGGGTGGATAAATCTGTCCGCGACGCCCTGAGGTCCCGCACCGTTGCCTACAACTCCGGCCTCGCCTCGGGGAACATGGAGGACTACAAGGTTGCATCATACAACGTCCGCAGAGCGGTGAAAGAGGCTAAACATCGCTACGGCCGCAGACTTGAACAGCAACTACAACAGTCTGACCCCAGGGGACTGTGGCAGGGACTATGCACCATCACGGACTACAAAGCACCACACACACACCCGGTGAGTGCCGACGTTTCTCTGGCTGATGAACTCAACATCTTCTTTGCGCGCTTTGAGTCGGGAAGCCGACAGCCCGCTGCGCTCCCGGCCGGAGGGGCGGAGACACTCACTGTGACGGAGCGCGACGTGAGGAGGGCGTTTAGACGTGTAAACACCAGGAAAGCGGCTGGACCAGACGGTATTAGTGGACGTGTCCTTAAGACCTGCGCTGACCAGCTGGCACCTGTGTTTACGCTGATATTCAACCTCTCACTGAAACTGTGTGTGATTCCCACCTGCTTTAAAAAGTCCATCATAGTCCCTGTCCCAAAGAAACCACACCCCAGCAGCCCCAATGACTTCAGGCCCATAGCGCTCACCTCTGTGGTGATGAAGTGTTTTGAGAGACTCATCAAGACATTCATCACCTCCTCACTGCCCACCACCCTCGACCCACTACAGTTTGCATACCGGCCAGACAGATCCACAGATGACGCCATATCCTTCCTCCTCCACAAGACCCTTTCACACATAGACACTGGTAAGGGGAACTATGTGAGAGTGCTGTTTGTAGATTACAGCTCAGCATTCAACACCATAGTTCCCTCCAGGCTGGTCTCTAAGCTGCTGGACCTGGGCCTGGGCCCATCCCTGTGCAGGTGGGTTCACAGCTTCCTGACCAGCAGACCACAGGTGGTACGAGTGGGTCACCTCACCTCATCCTCCCTCACCCTCAACACTGGATCCCCCCAAGGCTGTGTGCTCAGCCCTCTGCTGTACTCACTGTACACCCATGACTGCGAGGCCACGTCAGAGTCCAACGTCATCATCAAGTTTGCTGACGACACTGCTGTTGTGGGACTAATCTCTCACAATGAGGAGACAGCCTACAGGAGAGAGGTCTCCCGCCTGGAGAACTGGTGCCAGGAGAACCACCTCCTGCTCAACGTCAGCAAAACGAAGGAACTGATCGTGGACTTCAGCAGGAAGCAGCAGAGGGACTACCATCCACTTGTCATCAGTGGTGCTGAGGTGGAAAGAGTGGACACTTTCAAATACCTGGGAGTGACCATCTCACAGGACCTGTCCTGGACTCATCACATAAACATCACTGTGAAGAAGGCCAGACAGCGTCTCTACCTCCTCAGGCGGCTGAGAGACTTCAAGCTCCCACTCAAGGTGCTCAGGAACTTTTACACCTGCACCATCGAGAGCATCACCACCTGGATGGGAAACTGCACCAAGCAGGACTTCATGGCCCTAAAAAGGGTGGTTCGTTCAGCTGAACGGACCATCAGAACCACCCTCCCCAACCTGCAGGACATTTACACCAAGCAGTGCAGGCTGAGGGCCATGAAGATCCTAAAACAGCCCAGCCACCCCGGACACTCTCTCTTCTCCCTGCTCCCATCAGGCCGGCGTTACCGCTGCCTGAGGACTAAGACTGAAAGGTTGAAGAAGAGTTTTTACCCACAAGCCATCCGTCTGCTCAACTCTGAGCCCTAACTGGACCATTATTGCACAATGTAAATATTATAATTTATAAAAGTGTGTATAGTGTATAGTATATAGAGTATAGTGTATAGTGTGAATTACTTTTTTTATTTTTATTCTTCTTATTATTTATATGTGTGTGTATATATGGTTGCAGGTACAAAATACATTTCACTGTGCATTGTACTGTGTATAACTGTGCATGTGACAAATAAACACTATCTTATCTTATCTTATCTTAAAACTCTGGGAGGTTTGGGACTCCAGAGGATGCAGTGAAGAAATACTTCAGAGAGTGGATCACTGTGGGAACAGTTAATGTGACATCACAGATTTATATTTTTAATGAACATTAAGAAGAACAATAAAGAACAACAGCAGATTAAAGTCATCTTATAATAATCCTACTCTCCCTTGTCAAGTGAAGTTGAGATCTTGATTGCCCGCTAGCCTAAGCTTGGTGCTGAATGAACAATCATAATTCAAATGTATAAGATTGTTAGAGAATGAATTAAGTGATTTAGAATCAAATGATAAGAGTGTGTGTGACACAGAGATGATCTGCATGCATTGTACTAAGGAAATTGCGAAATCCTTGAGCTGAGGGTAAAATGAGGAACTGAAACTGTTGCCTGGAGACATGCAGAGCAAAGTTAGAAACGCGTTCAGACATGGAAAGTACTTAAAATCTCATATTAAATAAGAAATGAAGTAATGTCTGGGTTAAATACCATAATTGAATAAAGGCAGTGGGGTGATGGTCTGTCATGATGATGTGTAAAAGCTAGGTTGTGTCTTAGATTTAAGATATAAAAGGTGATGTGCAACAAGCATCGGACGAGAATTTCAGGAGCTTCTTCCCCGGACAAGAACTGCTCTGCTGAGAGGACCGGACCAAACCGTCTGCGGATTAATTCGACCTTGAACAGTTCTGCTGGTTTCTCCCTGCTTCTTTGTAGAAGTGGATGTTGCTTCGCTTTCTATCTTTTGGACTTTGGATTAAGCAAAAGAAAATTTCTGAATTACCAAGCGAGGAGTATATGAAGGGACAGAAGGACAGAAAACATCTTTCTTTTGGACTTCCCCTTTTTTTTCCCCACTTCACGGAGGCAGTTTGAACTGGATTGGCTTTGGGTGTGGTCGCTGTGGCCAAGCGACTCATTCGAAGTCCTTCCTTCCCAAAAAGGATTTTAAACAAAATTGGATATTTCCACCTCCCCTTCCTCATCAACCCAGCTCATAAGTAATTTTTCTCTGATTGAAATTTAATTGTTTAAGATTAGTTTTATGATTGATTAAGAGTTGATTCTGAATATCTAATTTTGAATTTATTACTGAATTCTAAGGATTGATTGAAACTGATTTTGAGCTACGGAACTGCTTGAGCTGTACCTTCATAATAAAATTTCCATCCATCCATCCATCCATCCATCCATTTTCTTCCGCTTATCCGGGGCCGGGTCGCGGGGGCAGAAGCCTAAGCAGAGAAGCCCAAGCTTCCCTCTCCCCAGCCACCTCCTCCAGCTCATCCGGAGGGACCCCAAGGCGTTCCCAGGCCAGCCGAGATACATAATCTCTCCAGCGTGTCCTGGGTCTACCACGGGGCCTCTTCCCGGTGGGACATGCCCGGAACACCTCACCCAGGAGGCGGCCAGGAGGCATCCTAATCAGATGCCCGAGCCACCTCAACTGGCTCCTTTCGATGTGGAGGAGCAGCGGCTCTACTCTGAGCCCCTCCCGGATGGCCGCACTCCTCACCTTATCTCTAAGGGAGAGGCCAGCCACCCTTCGAAGGAAACTCATTTCTGCCGCTTGTATTCGCGATCTTATTCTTTCGGTCACTACCCAAAGCTCGTGACCATAGGTGAGGGTAGGAACGTAGACCGACCGGTAAATCGAGAGCTTCGCTTTTACGCTAAGCTCCCTCTTCACCACGACGGACCGGTGCAGCGTCCGCATCACTGCAGAAGCAGCCCCGATCCGCCTGTCGATCTCCCGTTCCCTTCGCCCATCACTCGTGAACAAGACCCCGAGATACTTAAACTCCTCCACTTGAGGCAAGAACTCGTTCCTGAGCCGGAGATGGCACTCCACCCTTTTCCGGCTGAGGACCATGGCCTCAGACTTAGAGGTGCTGATTCTCATGCTAGCCGCTTCACACTCGGCTGCGAACCGTTCCACTGCGAGCTGGAGGCCCCCCCCTGATGAAGCCAACAGAACCGCATCATCTGCAAAAAGCAGAGATGAGACTCTGAGGCCACCAAGGAAGAAGCCTTCCGCCACCTGGCTACGCCTAGAAATTCTGTCCATAAAAATTATGAACAGAATCGGTGACAAAGGGCAGCCCTGACGGAGTCCAACACCCACAGGAAACAAATCCGACTTATTACCGGCTATACGGACCAAGCTCTCACTGTGGTTGTACAAGGACTGAATGGCCCGCAACAATGGGCCAGACACCCCATACTCCCGCAGAACCTCCCAAAGAACACCCCGAGGAACACGGTCGAATGCCTTCTCCAAGTCCACAAAGCACATGTAGACTGGTTGGGCAAACTCCCACGCACACTCGAATATCCTTGAGAGGATAAAGAGCTGGTCCAGCGTTCCACGACCAGGACGAAAACCGCATTGTTCCTCCTGAATCCGAGGTTCGACTAACGGACGCACCCTCCTTTCCAGCACCCTGGCATAGACCTTACCGGGGAGGCTGAGGAGTGTGATCCCCCGAAAGTTGGAGCACACCCTCCGGTCTCCCTTCTTAAAGATGGGGACCACCACCCCGGTCTGCCAATCCAATGGCACTGCCCCAGATCTCCACGCGATGTTGCAGAGGCGTGTCAACCAAGACAGCCCTACAACATCCAGAGCCTTCAGGAACTCAGGGCGAATCTCATCCACCCCAGGGGCTCTGCCACCAAGGAGTTGTTTAACTACCTCAGTGACCTCACCCCCAGTGATGGTCAAGTCATCCCCCTCATCCCCAGACTCTGCTTCCACTACAGAAGGCGTGTCAGTGGGATTCAGAAGGTCCTCGAAGTATTCCTTCCACCGTCCGACTATAGCCTCAGTTGAAGTCAGCAGCACCCCCCCCGCACTATAAACAGTGTGAGTGAAGCACTGCTTTCCCCTTCTGAGTCGCCTGACGGTTTGCCAGAATCGCTTCGATGCCGTCCAAAAGTCTTTTTCCATAGCCTCACCGAACTCCTCCCACACCCGAGTTTTTGCTTTGGCCACTACCCGAGCTGCATTCCGCTTGGCCGGTCGATACCTGTCAGCTGCCTCCGGAGTCCCACAGGCTAACCAAGCCCGATAGGACTCTTTCTTCAGCTTGATGGCTCCCTTCACCTCCGGTGACCACCATCTGGTTCGGGGGTTACCACCACGACAGGCACCAACCACCTTGCAGCCACAGCTCTGAGCAGCAGCCTCAACAATGGAGGTGCGGAACATGGTCCATTCGGACTCAATGTCCTCAGCCTCCCTCGGAATGCTGTCGAAGTTCTGCCGGAGGTGGGAGTTGAAGATCTCCCGGACTGGGGCTTCTGCCAGGCGTTCCCAGCGCACCCTCACAATACGTTTAGGTGTGCCAGGTCTGTCCAGCATCTTCCCCCTTAAAATAATAAAATTTGACTCTAAAAAGTCAGAAGTGTCTATTTGATAATTACTTCCCCTTAAGGTACACTAAGTCTCATGATAGTAAAACTCTAGGCAACTTAGCTCTAACATCTAGCTCTATTTGGTCACACTAGTCTATGAATCCACTTAAACTGAAATTATGTCCCTAGGGTTTCAGCCTAGCCTTTAAATAATTCCTGGCAAGTACCAAGCGCACTGGATCGAAGGGGTTAATCACTACAACTAACAGGACTGTACTTCGGGGTCAGCTGCGTAGGCCTTCCTGACTGGCAGCATTGGAGTGCAGAGGAAGCAGGGCAGACGTTAGGATTATCAGTGGTAAGAAGCCAGGTGAGTTACCCCACTACAGCTTTAAGTAGTGTTACTTAGTATCAGTTGGGGTAATACTCTGCTGATGTGTGGCCAGGACCCTAATTGAAACGGAGAAGCTGTCACAGAGTACCTGTGGGTTGATCTATCACCCTTCAATAAATACAAATAGATTTATGAATAATGATCTGAATTTATTCTGATTATTGATGATTTTTCTTTAAAACTGTGATTGTGAATTTAACAGAATCAGTTATGAACCTGGTTTTCACAGAAAGCTGTTGTTTGGTTTAGTTTCAGTTTTCTTCATTATGTTTACAGTCTATGATTTTCATTTTATTCTCAGAGTTCAACAAATAAACTTCTTTCCTTCTTCTGTCACACTCCTGCATGTTACACTATAAACTAGATTTATTCATTCTGAGCTTTGAATCATGCGTGCTGTGACTTCCATAGTGGGTTGTTTTCTTTTCTATAACCATCTTTGATATTAAATATTAATTGATTTCATTTTTTTAATGTGAGTGTCCAGGTTTTGGTTTTGGAGGGTTTTTGTTTCAGATTCAGTAACAGGTTTTCTAAACCAGCAAAAAGAAAAAACTTTATCCAGACAGCTTTATTGTTTATATAATTTTCATAGATTTTCTTGATTCATGGAAACTGAAAACTGTTGTTAAAGGTTTTTCCCTTAATATCTCTGATAGATAATATTATCAATAAAACCAAAGCTGATATTAGGGGACTATTTAAAAATATTATTTTAAGCAAATATGTATTTTATCTTTTATTTTGTAATCAGGTATTCAAGTGAGTATTTTTAATTATTACTCAGATTATGGTTAATGTAAATCCATGTAAGTCACATTTATGGACTTTAAAGGTCTGTAGATTGATTGGTTTGTGTTACAGAGTCAGGTTAAACCCTTAGCGCCCCCTGGTGGACATAATTGAATATTTTTAAATTACAAAATGCATTTTGAAGCATCTTCTTACTGATCCTTCGGCACAGATACCAATATTAGCGAATACTGATATGTAAAGTGTAGATGATCAAAGTCTCTATCAGCATCTAATAATGTTTCTGCTCACTGTAAATATCAGATCCTTATTTATTTTAGTTATATTCTTATTTTCTATCTAGTATATTTATTTAATAAATAAAAATTTCTAACAGGGGTGTCAAAGTCATTTAGTTGGAAATTATTTCTCTAGTCGTATTTTCTGTATTTAACAGCTGTGCATATGATCAATAACAGAGGCACGGCCCTGATTAGGCGCCCCTGTGCTCCTTTACCTCCCCTGTCCTCCCCCCAACAACACACACACACACACACACACACACACACACACAAAAGGCCCAAAAAAAAAACTGAAGAAGGAGAAGGATAAAAATGTTGTTGGGATGAAAAAAGGTTTTTTCAAAGTGTTTTAAAGACAGTAAGTTATGTGAGTTTATCAAGAGGAGGCTTTAAATACTCAGGTTAGTTTAAGTTACTAGTAGCAAAATAACAGGTCATTGTTCTGTTTCAGATCATAACAAGAAAAAATAAATAAAAAGCCTAAGTGGGGTCTCCCCACTTAGGCCTCTGTTTGGGGGGCTAAAAATGTGTCCGCATACACATCAGAAAGTATATAGCTGCACCTCTGGCTACAATAACAGCCCCATATCTGTGGACCAAACCATCCATAATGTGTATTTCAAATGGTATGACTTTAATAATGACAATGATAATAACACTGTTATATGAAAAGACCAAAACATGAATTCCTAACTGACCTGCCGCCGCCTCCTGTACTCCCAGGAGAAGCAGGATCATCACGGTCTTCATTGTGATCTCCGGGATCCAAACTTTGAACAAACTTTATGCGCTTTGCTGTTCAGAGAAACTGACTGTGCTTCAAAACTAAAGGAGGCAAAACTGGAAAGACATCATGCTGATGGTGACGTTTGCTCTCAGGAATTCATCGAGTATTCCTTTCACTTTATCCATTAGTGACTTCATGGATTTCTTTACAAATAAAATTTTAGACATTAGAGAAAAAATTACTCATAACCATCTCATTAGCTGAAAAGCCTTCAGCTGATCCAAAATGCTGCAGCTAGAGTACTGACAGGGACTAGAAAGAGAGAGCATATTTCTCCCATATTGGCTTCTCTTCATTGGCTCCCTGTTAAATCTAGAATAGAATTTAAAATCCTTCTCCTCACATACAAGGTCTTGAATAATCAGGCCCCATCTTATCTCAAAGACCTCATAGTACCATATCACCCCAACAGAGCACTTCTCTCTCAGACTGCTGGCTTACTTGTGGTTCCTAGGATACTTAAGAGTAGAATGGGAGGCAGAGCCTTCAGCTTTCAGACCCCTCTTCTGTGGAACCAGCTTCCAGCTTGGATTCGGGAGACAGACACCCTCTCTATTTTTAAGATTAGGCTTAAAACTTTCCTTTATGATCAAGCTTATAGTTAGGGCTGGATCAGGTGACCCTGAACTCTCCCTTAGTTATGCTGCTATAGGCCTAGTCTGCTGGGGGGGTTCCCATAATGCACTGTTTCTTTTTATTCACCTTATTTACTTTGTTTATACTCCACTCTGCATTTAATCATTAATTGATATTAATCTCTGGCTCTCTTCCACAGTGTGTTCAGTGTTAGAGGCTGTGAAATGCTATGAAAAACAACACAACTCAGAAGCATCAGAGTTGTGTTGCTTTGTGAGCCTCCTAAAGATTTACACAGACTCACACTCATACATGCTGGTGCACTTTGTCACTGTGACACACCCTTTACTGTGAAAACATCTCTGCAGCCATTTTGTGTCTCTTGTTGCACTGAAATTGTAGCTGCACAAACACACTGACTCGTATTTTCCCTTAAACATGTTTTATTGAAGTGTAAATTTATAGCTGCAGCTGTTATGCAGCCTGATGATCCTCAGGTATGAACACAGTTCATTATTTCCTGTGTGTCAAACCTGCTGCTGCTTTTCTGCTGTGACTGAGATACAAACAAACAAACTGGTGGAAATCTTCACTGAATCCTCTGATCAGTGTTAGAGCGCCACCACCAGGAACAGCACCACACTGTGCTGTTTCTGAGAAACCACGTGATCACTGTTAGGTTTTGTTTTTGTGTTTCTGACACGATCTGGTTTAATTTGCATTGGCACACAAACCAGGAACAAAGAACAGGCTGTTCTCTCAGTCATGGCTGCAGAGACACCAAAGCTTCCTGTTCTGTAACGTTCCTGCAACCAGAAATGAGCCAGTCAGAGATTAACATCAGGAACACTTCAGCAAAGTCTCAGTGGAATAAATAAAAGTAGTTCACATTTAATCTTGTATAAAAACAGAATATTTAAGTATCGCTGTCTAAATTTAAGGTCTATAAACTAACATGTTGCATTTAAAATATAAATACAAAGATTTCATGTTCAGATTTTAAGATGTTTTATTGTTTCTGTTTCTCCTGTCCTCGGCTGACCCCTGTCCTCAGGCTGGGTTCTCTTTCTCGTGACTTCCTGCCTCTCATGTACTCTTACTTCCAATTATAATCCCAGTTTTCATAATTAAAGCTCTCATAAACCCGCCCTGCACAGTCTGAGCTTCTAAAGCTGTGATTACACTCAGCTGCAGGACTTTAATGCAGAGAAAAGCCTGAGGAAGCAAAGGAAGGACGCATAAAGGATGCATGAAGGACACATGAAGGACGCATAAAGGCAGGATTCACCGCATGAGCTGCTGTTATTGTTAGTCAGAGGGCGCCATCTAGCGGTGAGACTGTAGTACTGCTCAGTGTAAATATTTACACTGTGTTTTTTAAGCTCCTGTAAAACCTTTAAGTTTTCACTTAGTTTAATTTACACCTGCAGGTTTGCTCTTATGACAGCCAAAGGCTGGTACATTTTATATTATGGGATGTGTTTGTGTGATTTCCTGTCAGACTGTGTGGATGTGAAAGTGAAAGTAAAGCTCGGGGAAAACCAGCCGATAAACGTCGTTTAGTCCGTGACTGCAGCTCGATGAGGAAACCTGACAGCGAGGAAACAGGACAAACATGACGGACTTTTCTACCATCTACAAACTGTCTCTGATCACCTGCTTTATTCAAGGTAAGCTAATCAGGCTAATGCTTACTGTGCTGCCCCGACACAAACATACATTCATGCTGTTTGTATCATAAACCTGATATGAAGGAAGACTTTCAGCACACAGATCCTTCAGCTCTCCAGTAGCAAACAGCTCGGACTGTAACTTTAACGCTAATTAAACAGTAACGTCGGTCTGTGGTGACCCACATTCAGGCCGAATTTAACAGAAGGCTCAGACACGTCTGTAAACATGTAAATAAATATAACAGACTTGTGCAAAATTATCTTTAACACACATAACCGGAAATTAGACGGTTTTTAAACGGAGTTCTGCATGTAGGCCTGAGTGAGTGCTGCACGCCTGTGTTTCATAGCCAAAACCTTCACGTTAGTGGTTAAAACTGTGAGGATCCAGTCAGTGATACTGATAGATAACAGCTGTTCCCCAAATGAAACTGTAACACTGAAGGGTTGGAAACATTGTAACTACATCTGTGGGTCATTAAACAGAGCTGCAGTTTTACTTTAACTCGCAGGTTTATTTTCTACAGGACCTTATTAAACTTTCTGTTTTACATCATAACCTCCATAACGGCCTCATTTTAGAGTCATTTCTTCTGTGAAAGATGCCAATGGCAGTATTATTACTGGGGAAACATAATGTCTGACTGCTGTGCTGCTGTTTGCAGTCTTTACTCCTCATTAATCTCTGTTAAACTGTCCCATCTGCAGCCTGCAGCAGCAGCTGTCCGGTGTTGGAGTGCTGGTTTGTGCAGGAGAAGGCGGGTCGAGGTGGAGGTTTAACCGGAGCTACGACCCAGGAAAAGTCTCTGCTCCTCATCAGGACCGATGCAGAGAGGCAGAGTGACGAGTCCCAGCGGGAGCCGAGCGACATCAACCCCGACAGAGTCTACTTTGTTATTGGTTAGTTCAAAATGGCAGGATGTGTAACCACACCTGTACCTGTGTGCAGGTGAGAGTGGGTGTGCTCTCTGCAGTTTTACCTCCATCTGTGTGGGT
Source organism: Archocentrus centrarchus (assembly GCF_007364275.1). NCBI lineage: Eukaryota > Metazoa > Chordata > Actinopteri > Cichliformes > Cichlidae > Archocentrus > Archocentrus centrarchus. The sequence continues at coordinate 35,850,638 of NC_044356.1, read as the reverse complement.
CTGTGTGTGTTTTTAAAGGTAGTGTGGGGAAATGGTCTGAACACAGAATATAATCCTGCTTATTTAAATGAATGCTGTGGCTCAGTAACATTCATACTTTAGCACAGTTTATGTTTCTGCTTCTGTCTCTTATTTGGATGCATTTATTCCTGGTTGAGTCCCAGCGTGTCTCCACTGCAGATCAAAGGCAGCAGCTCTTTACCCTTTAACCTTAACGTGACCCCAGCTGTATATTTATTTGTTCTTAACTGTTTCCTACCATGAACTTTTGTGTTTATTGAAGTTATAGCTTTGATTTTATTGTAATAATACATCGTGCTACACTGTACACAGTGAGCTAACAGACCCAGAGTAGCTGCTGAAGCCCCGAGACAGATAATTAATGTCCATGATGATGATGATGATGATGATGATAGGTCAGCTAACACAGACGAGTCCTTTCTACATAAAATGATTAAAATGTAATTACATTAGAATATCGTAGACGGTCACAGATATATCAAACAGAGCGACTCTAACATGTCGTTATCTTCAGCTTCGATGGCTGCAGACAGTCGCTGAGTCATCGTTTTAATAAACTTAAGCAAAAACCGACCGATGGACAAACCTGCTGAGTCAGCATATTCAGGTGATCAGCTGACCTGGTGTTTGTGTTGCTGCAGGTAGACCTCCAGTCCAGCTCTTACCTGTTTGCTCAGTCAAATCCAGGTGGGGACTTTTTGACCAGCTGTGCAGACAAACACAGAGACAGTTTAATAAAGGAAATCCTATAAAATTAAAGGATTAAAAATAAATCAGACACTAAAATAGCTCAGCACAAAATAATAGGTATAAGCAACAATTCAAAAGGAATTCCATGTTTTTTATTTTTGCATTTTTATGGATTCAGTGAACTAAAACATTCTGTTTAAGGTTTGTTTAAATATATCTGTTTATTTGTATATGGATAAATATGTAACATGATCAGTGCTGCAGCCTAAACGAGTTCATCCTATTGATCCTGTTTGGATCCATAAAACTGAGCAACACAAACTCAGGAGTCAGTAAGGAGCACAAACTGCACAATAAACACAAAGTTTAAACAAATTATTGTTACTATTATTAATGTGGGTTAAAGTTTTAATATCTTACTTTTTTAAGTAGAAAAAGTTCTTTATTCAGGCATAAATGTGTTTGTCTCTGCGTCTCCTCCTGAACATCGAGCTGAAGTTCTCCTGCTGCATTTATAATCACATTCATCATCTGAGAGCTTCATATATGATGAGGCGTTTCCTTTGTGCCTCCTCAGACCCGGCCGGCACCCTCTGCCACCGCTCCCTCGACCCTCCCAGAGGCTCGGTGACGAAGCCCCAGTGTGAGATCAACCCCTTCCTGCCGCAGCCCTCCAGCCTGGACTGGGTCTCCCCCCTCACAGACTCGGGCCTCAGCCCCGTGTACCTGCAGGCTGAGTGGTTTTCGTCTGCGTTTCAGGGCCTGAACGATCAGCTGAGCGTCTCCACCATCACCCGCGCCCCCACAGGGTCTAAAGAGCACAGTGGTAACGAGTCCATTATCACCCGGCGCAGGCTGATCACAGATCAGTAAATGAATGGAGCAGGTTTGTTATCTCAGTCTGTTCTGACTTCCTCAGTGATCCTCAGCGTGACCAGTAAAACGGTCTCAGTGAAGGCCAGACTCGGGGAGCCTGTGCTGCTGGACTGCAGCTTCTGGGTCAACCCCTCCTCTCCGCTGTCCGGGTCCGGGTTCGCCGTCGAGTGGAGGTACCAGTTCAGAGGCCGCGGTCGGCTGGTGCTGGCTTACGACGGGAAAACAGACCGGCTCGCCGACGCGCAGGAAGAAGGAGCCACGCTGGACTTTGAGGCTGTGCATGAGACAGGAAACGCTTCCCTGATCATGCAGGAGGCCAAAGTGCGTCACTCCGGCACCTACATCTGCACGGTGTACCTGCCTCACCTGCTGGCTCAGGTGGCGCTGGACCTTGAGATCGAAGGTGAGGAAAATTATTTGCAGCATTTCTCGAGTGTCTGCTTTACTACAATAATCCGATTATAATGTTCTAAAATGAGCACTCGGCTCTGTAATAAACCTGATTTAACTCTATTAACTCTCTCCATCTTCTCCACCCAGAGCCTCCATCCCTCTCCATCCACCCCTCCCCCCTGCCCCTCGCTGTTCCAGGTCAGACTGTAATCATCCAGTGTGAAGCGTCCGGCTTCGCCCCCCTCCCCGTGGAGTTCAAGTGGGAGATTAAAGGTGCCGACGGGAAGTCCAGGCCCCTGGATTCCTTCAGCGTAACGGGCCACAGGCAGGCCTGGGACGGCACCTTCAGCCAGAGCTCCCGGCTGGAGCTTCACACCTCCAAGCTGGACCTGGGCAGAGGAGGGGAGGTCACCTGTGTGGCCGTCCACGCCGGGGGCACGAGACAGACCAGCGTGACCCTCAATGTCATCGGTAACGTGAAGGAAGCCCAGAAGACTTTTATTAATATGTGACACTCTGATATTTATTCCTAAAAACAACCTGCAGGGTCAGATTTACTGTAGCGTTAGCATGCAGGCTAACCTGAACTCTCTTTGCAGTAAAATGATCATTAATGACAGGTTAGAGTATCTGTCATAGATAAATGCAGGTCTGAGAGACACACAGGATTCCTGTATAAATCAGCTGATATGTTTTTGTGTTTATGCTTATGTAATGTGTCTTTCTTAAAGGCTGCATGCTGAAGGTTTCGTATTGAATCCACATCTTTTTTCCTTTTCAGGGTTCAGTTCTCCCTCCATCGAGGACTCCATGGCGATGGTCGGCGTGGCGCTGGTGCTCTATGGGCTCATCAAGTTTGTGTCGTGGACCTTCAGCAGCTCAGGTAGTTCTTCCTGCACAATAACCCAAAGATCATCACGTACACCCCGTAATCATTACAAGCTGCAGAGCTCCTGTTGTCTCCACCTGGATCAAATAAACCTGTTATTGGGTTAAAATAAAGGATGAAGCTTTTTTAAATTCTCTTCCTGACTTTTTGTTTTTCTCGTTATGTCTCTGTAAACAGGCTCAGATGAAGCTGATAAACAAGAAAAGGTAATTTTATGACTTACAGGAGACAAACGTCTGAGCTTCATGTTCTGCTTCCTCAGAATAAAACGTTTCTTCTGCTCCACAGAAGGAGAAGTGAAGCTGGAAGAAGGACGGCGGCCAGCAGTGACGTTGATCCGTTAAACCTGCTGGTTCTGATGATTTTGACGGGACTTCAGGAGAAGCTTCGATCCTGTTTATGGAATCATTTCTTTTTTCCTGCAGTTTTGGTGCATCTGTGTGTTTTAGACCAGAGAAAAGTTTATATCATATTTCAGCTTCAGCTTTTTGATCTTTGGGAGGGAAACTGACAGAAACTCAGCATAAACATGTGTTAATAATTCTTTAATAATCGTTCTGTGTAGATCTGCATGATTTTGCCTCCTCTGTACGTCACAAACACTGGAAAGAACAAACAGGACGTTTTCATGGATGTGTTGAAACATCAGCTTCAGTTTAAAGGTTAAAGCTTCTGTTTGATGCTCCGTCTAAAAAGCAGATAACGAACCATCTTTGGGGCCTGATGTCAGTCTGTGATCGAAATGATGTTTTTAATGAAGTTAAAGTAACGACAGACTGAACTGTATCAGCAGGTCTCATTTTTTTGCCCTTTTTGTAAATATGGAGACTGTGTTTCTATTTTCATATTTTTCGATATGTGTGTGTTTGTTGCGTGTTTGAAAGGTGCTCCAACAGTCTGTGCTAATAAAATAATGAAACCTGCAGAAATGATTTAAACTCAGCCTCTGATTTAAACAGACTGAATTTTAAATTAAATAAAAACTTCTCTTTAAAACTCCAGCCAAACGAGTCTCATCTCCAACACTCTGGAGTTAGACATGCTATAAACATCCACTCACCGGTCACTTCATTAGGTACACCTTTGTTTCAGGTTCAACAAGCTGCTGGAAGCGTTCCTCAGATTTTGGTCCACACTGACATGATAACATCACAGCTGCTGTGGATTTGTTGGCTGCACATTGATGATGTAACTCCTGTTCCATCACATCCCAAAGGTGCTCTGTTAGGGTGAGATCTGGTGACTGACGAGGTCATTTGAGTACTGAGAACTCAGTGTCATGTTCAACAAACCACTTTGAGATGATCTGAGCTCTGTGACAGGGTGTGCTAACCTCTTGGAAGAAGGTGGCACACTGTGGTCATACAGGGATGGACGTGGTCAGCAGCAACACTCAGGTAGGCTGTGGTGTTTAAGTGATGCTCAGTCGTTACTAAAGAACCAAAAGTGTCCCAGTGAATGTACACCAGCAGCCTGAACTGTTGATACAAGACAGGAGGAACCTATGATTTCATGTTTACATCAGCTGAGCGTGACAGCAGAAATAAAGTCTCATTAGATCAGTCAGCGTTTTTCCAGTTTCCTTTTGTTCCTTTTTGGTGGGTCTGTGTGAACTCTGTGTGGTTTTCTGCTGCTGTAGACCGTCTGCTTCAAGGTTCAGTGTGCTGTGTGTTTAGATGTGTTTTTCAGCACACTGGTTATAACAAGTGGTTATTTTAGTTATTGCTTCCTTTCTCCTCTGGCATCAACAAGTCATGCTCTCCCACGGAGCTGCTGCTCACTGCATGGTTTCTCTTTGCAGACTGCTCTCTGTAAACTCTAGAGATGGATGTGTGGGAAAATCCCAGCAGGTCAGCAGTTTGTGAAACACTCAGAGCAGCCCACCAGTCACCAGCCAGTTCAGAGTCACCTAAACCTTCATTCCCCATCCTGATGCTCAGTTTGAACTTCAGCACCAAATGATGGGAAATGTTAATGATGGAAGAAGCTTTATTGTCATTGTACAAGAAATACAATGAAACTTGTGTGGTAACTTCCTTTAATCAGCAGCAGTGCAATATAAATACATATATACAATATAAATAGGATATAAATAGCTAGAATACAGTTAAGAATGAGATGATATACACGGCTATGTACACAGTGCAAACCAGATAAAACCATATTGATTGATGATTTACAAGTAATTGTAAAAAAGTTGTATAATAATTATAATAATATCATTAAATTACATCAACGGTACGCGTCAGTAGCTGTCCAATAGAAATTAGTATTGCTCATCGTCACGGATCTGTCGTCCAATCAGAGGCGTCGATGTTGAACGGAGTTTAGCGGGTACATTTTCGATCTGGGTTCGGCAGCACAGCTAAGTGGACGGTTGTTGTTTTGGTGAAGAAGGTCCAGTTTGAGTCAAACGCGCAACATTGGCGGTTATCCCGGGTTTGTGTAGCCGGGTCCTGGGGCGCTGAGAGCGGAACTCGACCTTTTTTCAAACGCGCTATTTTTTTACTTAGAAAAGTCAGAATGCTAACTAGCCTCCAAAGCTAACGGCGGCTAACTCCAGAGTGCTGTGATGACCTGCGGCGGTGCAGCGTTTTCCTGTTCTGTTGTCGCTTCAAACAGCTCGTAAACAGCAGGTCGGTGAGTACGATGGTCTCAGATTATTACAGTGTGTGTGAAGCTGCCTTCATTAAGCTTCCGTCTGAGTTTTACGTCTGTAATTTGTGTTTTTGTCATCGTGGTCAGTTTCACTTTCATGTGTTTGGAAGCTGCTGCTCCCTGTTTGTGTTCCTCTCCTCAGCCCGCACGTATCCAAAGCACAGCGCTGATTAAACGGCCTCTGTACCCCAGAGTGAAGCATCACACTCACAAACACGTTGTGTTTCTGTGTGTTAGTGTGTCCTGTGTGGACACAGGAGGCTGCTCTCCAATTACTGCTGCCCACTTTGACATTTAATTGGCAGAACGGTGGAAATGAAAGTCACAGGTGAACACGGTCTCAGGTGAAGTGTTTCAGTGACCTGTAAAACATCTGGCGTACTTTCTTTAAAGGCAGCAGATCTGCTGAATATGATGAAGATCCTCCTGGTTACAGTTTACTTTTATCACCTACAGTCTGTGTGTCAGTTACAGCTGTCCGTAGCTGTTTATAGTATTCAGCTGACATGAATCAAAGGTCCACAGAAGGTATTTTAGCCGGTCACTGCTGATGTCCATCAGCCAGCATGAGGCTTTAAGTGACCACAGCCCTGTTTCAGGAAGCTGTTTGCTCAGATTAAACTGAGAGATGAGGGACGCTCAGTCACAGTTGGCATAAACACTGTGGTGATAACAGACTGAACCTAACCAGAGGTCAGCATTATGAAGCATGATTTGGGGCTTACTGTGGCGACTTCAGGGTGGATTTTAAGGGCTACAAAGGTACTTCATCTATTCCAGGTAACTGTGCTGCTCCAGAGCTTATGTTAAAGATAGCTGTAGAAACCCAGCACCTACTGACCAATCAGATCTCTGAACAATTGTCACCGTATTTGGGAGAACCCTCAGACCTCAGTGTGTGGACCGTAGGACGTTCTTGTGTTTCTCTGATGAGCATCAGTTAAGAAAAATTGATTTTCTTCTTCTCTGGTTGTTTCAAGCAATTTTCAAATTACTTTATTGTTTTATGAGCCTAAATATGTTCCTCCTAAAACTGGAGGAGCTGTATGAGCTTGTATGAAATGTGCCTGTAGTCTAAGCCTACCTTTGACTTCACCCCACAGGTGCAGCTTAAGAATAAAAACAGTCTCACAAACATCTACACAACACAGCCTGTTTGTTTTACTTACTACTCACACATCAGATCCTTCTGCCTGCTTTAAGTAAACTTCATTAATATTGTAGGACTTTCCCACACATTCATGCAGCACTTTTAATACTTTTCCTCTGACACAAACACACACACACACACACACCAGTAATCTATCAGCAGCTGTGTTGCTTTCAGCCTGTATTGTGTGTTCCTCTTTGTATTGTTCTAACACTGGAGTTTGTAGAGTCAGTCCCTCTGCTGTCAGTAGACCTGTCCATGTTGCTGATTGGTCAGATCCTCCAGTGCAGCCCCTCCACGTGAATGTCCTCATAGTTAAATTACTCAAACCTGGGTTTGTTGGTCTTGGTTTGTAGGCAGGAGGTTTGTCCACCATGGTCAGAGGTTATCACTTGCTTTCATTGTGAAAATATAAATATCGGACAGATCCTGAAAATGTTACTGGTCTTATACTTGTGTGACTTCCTGTTCTGATCTCGTTCTTCCTGTTTGTGTTTCAGAAAGCAGAAACAGCCCGAGTTTTAGATGGCGGTGGCTCCCGCCTCGATGGCAGATAAAATCATTGTCCTTGATGAGGATGATGAAGAAGAGAGTCCTCAGGCCTCTTTCTCTGTCTCCAAATCAACCCCAAAGCATCAAGCCAAAAATGTCTCACCACTCAAAGCTCAGCAGCCGGTGCCCACCCACATCACCCAGTCCCCCTTCGCCACAGCGAAGAAGACCAGCCAGGTTCTTCAGGCTGAGAATCAGAAGCTGTTCACTGAGGTGAGCTTTCATTCAACTGGCTGTATTATGATGTTCCAGAGGTGGATGTTCATGTTAAACATGACCAGAGTTTAAAATCCTGAGGTTTATGCACAAGTACTCCCCGTGTGTCAGACTGCTGTCTAAGCTCAGTTTGTTGGTATGCTGGGCCATGGACTAAAAATCACTCTATAACACTAAAATACTGCAGAGGTGTATTTGTGTGAACGATACATTGAAACCAGTTTAGATCTGGAAGAATTAAAGTCTCCTGTTGTGGTTTCCTTGCTCACTTTTTCTTCTTGTTCCTTCCTTGTCCATCACACTTCCTATTTTGTCTCATCCTGTTTTCCTGTTTTATTTCCTCCAGTTTGTGGAGCACTGCACACCTCTCACAGAGGACTGTCCCGAGGTCTTGACCTTCCTCCAAACCAAGCACTCCAAGGCCTGCCCGGTCTTCCTGTCATCGGTGGAGTTCAGAAATACTTTGGGACGATGTTTGACTCGCGCTCAGGCCAACCGCTCTAAAACATTCGTCTACATCAACGAGCTGTGCACTGTGCTCAGGCAGTATGCCGTCAAGAGGAGGCAAGACCTCTCCAAGGTTGAGCCTGGGCCTTCTACCTCAACATCGAGCAATGCTCCATCTACCTCCATTACACTCAGAAGTAAAACCAAGAGTAAAGGGAGGCTGGACGAGGAGGAAGGTGTGCAGGCGGCAGAAGAAGAAGAGCAACCTTCCACCTCCGGACTGCAGGAGGACAGAGAGGCGGATCAAGAAGAGGAGAGAAAAGCTAAACGGGCTTCCAGGAAGCAGGTTAGGGTGGAGTAGGTGTGGCTGAGCAGTTTTATTTGTATAGCACAGTTTGCTTCAGTGTTTGTGGACTTTTCACTGAAGTCACACTGAGAGGGGAAAGAGAGGCAGTCATTAAATATAGACTAATGATGACATGGAGTATCTCTCCTTTTTTATTTTTCTGATAAAATCTGGATCAGGAGCTTCTGAAATCCCCCCCCATGTCTGTCCTGTTTGTTCCTCTCAGATAGCGTACCTGGAGAACCTGCTGAAGGTGTACAACGATGAGATCTGCCGTCTGCAGCAGGCTGAGCTGAGTCTCGATGACCTCGAAGCTGAGGACTCGTTATACATCCAGGAGCACAAACTCAAACGCAAGGTCAGTGTGGCAGCTTCCACTGGTGGCAGTTACACATTAAAGCTGTAAACAGTAATCATCTACAACATGCCGCGTGACAGCTACTCACACCTGCCTCACCTGGCCTCCTCCTCCTCCTTTTCCAGATGATGAAGATTTATGAAAAGCTGTGTGAACTAAAGGGCTGCAGCACTCTAACAGGCCGAGCCATCGAGCAGAGAATCCCCTACAAAGCCACTCGTTACCCTGAGATCAACAGGAGGGTGAGTGGCCTGTGGTTGGTTTTATAAGTTTTCCAGAGAACACAGAGCCAGGCTGTTCTTTTCTTTAGTGAACCCAGAAAGTCAGAAATAACGAGTATCACGAGAGGTTCTCAGCTTTGTCTGTTAGCTCAGGTTTTCTGCTTCAGTCTCTGTGCTCACAGGAATGGATGTTTAATTAAAAATACATTAACAGCAAAGTTAATGCAGTAGAGCTGCAGAATCAGTGAAAACAGTTCATGTACAAAAAAAGAACCTCCATTCATCACAGTGTAACAGAGTCTGTGATGTTGGTGAAAGATGTTCAGCTCTCCTCGTGTAGCAGCCCATCTCCTGATATCTCCTCCACACTCCACACTGTGCTGAGAGATAAATAAACCCTCTGCTGGCGCCGCCTACGAGCTGTGACATCAGCAAACAGCAACACTGGTCAGGAGGGACGAGGAGAGAGCGGCGGTCTGTCTTTTTACCTCTGGTGTCACCTTCATCTGCAGCAAAGGAGTCGATAAGATAAACTTTAATGATCCCACCTCGGAGAAATTTACACATTACAGCAGCTCAGGTACAGATGAGGATGAAATAAAATAGAACAAAATAGAAAACACTATACAAATAAAAAGTATATCATTACACATATACATCAAAACACTACATAGAGGTATCAAAACACTATATACATTTGTAGCCAGTAATTTGCAGTTTGTACACAGTATGCATTATGAGTGGGAGTGTAGATAAATAAGATGTATATGTACCATATGTGAAGGTACACTGTGTGCATAAATGATGGCAGTAAAGTGTCCAAGTGACTCATGACATCATGATGTGTTGCACAGTCTGTTGGGATGATTGAGCTGTGAAAGCGCTCCTTCCTGCAGGGAGGACGTTTGAAGTGGACTCATGGTGGTGTGTCCTCCCTGACTTACAGTAATAACCATTCATGTAGAGGTCAGGTTAGCTGTGGATGGGTGAGTGTGTCCAAACCTGTGACTGGTACTTTAAGTCTGTCTGACTTTGTGTTGTACTGTGATGATCGAGTGTTTCTCAAATTTTTTGGCAGGTATTTATTTTACTGCCTGTTGTGCTCAGTTTATTTCAAGCTGCACTTTAAAGCATTTAAACCTGTAGCTCAGGTCTGACTCTGTCCTGTAGCTTAATGTGATTCACTTTAGTTTGAGGTCAGATTTACTGACTGAATGTTCTCGGTAGTAAATATGCTGCAGATCATCCTGACCCACACTCAGCCAGCTCTCACAGTTTGATTCTTGAATGAAAGCTGCTCTCAGCTCAGCCATCAGTGAATGCAGTGGGACGTCCCAGCAAGTCGCTCTTTATGCAACCAGTTAGAATACATATCATAAACCTGACACACCTGAGAGCAGGTAGAGACAGGAAACAGGTGGAGCTGCAACGATTCATTGACTACCAAAATTAGTCGACATGGAGTTTTAATGTTGAAGCGTCATATTTTACATCCACTTCAGGAACCAGTGCCTCACAATGTAAAGTGACTGTTATGATTTGGGGCTATTTAAATAAAACTGAACTGCGTCCTCGTGTTTGTCGCTCCTCTCAGATCGAGCGCTTCATCAACAGTCCCGAGGTACGGAGCAACCCTCCCGATTACCAGGACGTCCTCCAGCAGGTTTTGCGTGCCAACGAGCGCCACAGCCTGTACCTGCCCAAGAAACAGCTGAACCAGATCGCCCAGGAGGCCTTCAGAGAGACGGGGAGCCGCATTCAGGAGCGACGTCACCTCGACCTGGTCTACAACTTTGGCTCCCACCTCACCGACGCCTATAAGCCCGGTGAGCTGAGAAACGCTGCTGGCTCGGCTTCACTGTGTGAACATTTATAGCTACTTTAAAAGGTCTTATTTGTTTATAATTGCTGCAGTTAGAAAAATGTGGAAGAAATTAAAAGAATCCCAGCTTTCATTTGCTGTTCCCGACTTTCTGGGAAAATCATAAAAAATGACAAAGGAAACGTTCATTTTCTTTTAAATGAATTTCAGACTGTTAGTAATTTTTTTAATGATAAAAACTGTTCTGAGACATAAAGTAAGGAAAAGATTTTGATGCTTTGCTGTTTAAAAACATAATTTATGCTTTTTTATCTCTCCAACCATCCTCTGATAAGTGTTAGAAGGGTCAGAGAAGCTTCTTTCTGTATCCACGTCTAACAGAAAATATCTGGCATCTCATCTTTAGCCACAGACCCGGCGCTGTCAGACCAATCGCTGCTGAGGAAACTGCGGTCGAACCGAGAAGTCGCTCTGACCCGCCTGGAGGAGGTCATCACGAAGTACGCTGTGAAACAGGAGGACACGGAGGAGCAGGAGAGGAGCAGGCGCTCACAGAAAGATGGAAAGAACAAAGAGGTAAAGGAGGAGCTTCATCTCAGCCTTCTGGGTTCATGTCATAGGGTGAGAGGCAGGGTACACAGCCTGCTGCAGGGCTAACACAGAGAGACAGACAACCATTCACACCTCTGGGCGATTTAGAGTGACCAGTTAACCTAACCCCAGTAACTGCATGTCTTTGGACTGTGGGAGGAAACCCACGCAGACACGGGGAGAACATGCAAACCCCACACAGCGAGGCCCGGGCCGAGGTGGAATCAAACTCAGTCTCTGTGGGCTCTGATTGGCTGGGGCTGTCTGCAGGGGAGGGGATTCTGCGGTGAGATCTGGGACTTGGTTCCATCAGAACCAGGACTCGTAACCTGCTCGTCTTCTTCGTCTTTCAGGCTTACTGAGCACCAGTGCTGACCCTGTGCTGCCCCCAGCTTCAGATGGGTGTAATGAGCCACAGCGAAACATTTATGAACCTGTGATTTAGTCTTTAAAGCAGGGAGGAGAAAAACAAGAAGAAGAAGCTGGAATGCATTATTAACATGTGATCTCTCATATATGAATCTGAAACGATGGGACCGTAAAGATTTGTTTTTATTGGCTTTAAGTCCTGTTTGATTTCATGTGCTGCATTTCCAGGGCCGCGGGTCTGAAAAAGAAGCTGAAGCGGTGAATGGAGTGTCTGAGGCGGAAGACGATGAAAATGAAGACGACGAATCGTCAGACCCGGACATAGAGGAAGAGATCCAGGCCAGCACTCAGCAGGATGGACCAGGTTAGTCTGCAGGTCTTAATCCAGTTTTAGAGGTAAAACTAAAAGTCCTGTTAGTCCTACAACTCAGCAGCATCTTTAAATGGTTACTTTAAAGGATTATATAAATGTATTTAATTGATCACAGGACATAAAACCTAATTTAGTTTAGTCTGAGATGACAGGACAGTCAGGGCTGCAAAGCATGATGGGAACTAAAACCTACAACAGCGTCGTTAACCAGGCAGTCACGCACCTGTTGGTAAAATGTAGAAAATGAGCAGCTGTACATCATATCCGCTCACCTGGAGGGTGTGTAACCTGCACAGGTGTGTGTGGACCTGCTGCTGAGGTTAGACACACTAATCTGATGTTGAGTTCATGCAAACTCAGGGTTCAGCGGTTGATCGCCCGGCGCTGATAAACTGCGATTAGCAGCGAGCGCTCATCCTGCTCTCCACCCCGTCACTGATACCAGCCCAGGTCGCTGCACTACAGCATTATTTCACAGCACGGCCAGTTTCATTCACAATGTGCGAACACGATCTCACAGCTGTCCCGTTCATGCTTGATTTTCTGGTCAAATTGTGACCAGCCTGAAACTGAGGGGGAAGAAGAAGAAAACGGGAGCTGAACGGACGATTTTAAACCTAAAATCCAGCAGCTTCTTCTTGTTTCTGCGTAGACTCACAATAACAACACACTGATGTTTATTAACCATAGCTGCAGGTAAACATGCATTTTATTTTCAGAGCATCGTAACACAGACAAGAGGGATCCAGACTCTGTCATCAAGTCACATGGTCCAATCAGATTCAGGTGCCTTCATGACCTGTAGGACTGACCATTATCACAGAATATTACATTCATATTATCCAACTGCGGCTAGAACCCAGAAACAGAAACGTTATAACTGTAATCTGATTATTGAAGAGAATGATTGTGAACAGTGGTTCATAAATGCTCACAGTAATTGTAACAATGTTTCAGATTTGGATCTTTTAAGGTTATTTTCTTACCTTTAAATGAGTCGATTTATTCTCATCTTCAACACGGACTAAATTAGAAAATAACTACCAGTAAAAAACAAAGTGTCTGAAAATGTTTCTGATTTTTCTCCAGATTGAGGTTTTAAAACCCTAAAAAAACGTTTTCTGACTTCTGCTGTTTCACTTCATGATTATTTGTCTCATATCGTCTCAGTGATAAACAGAGTCTGCAGCTTCAAACATATTTGGGAACACTCTTTATGTTTGTGCCTCTGTGTTTATATTTTATTTATCTTTGAGGAAACACTTCAGATTTCTCATCAGTAAAATCCTGATATGTTTGAACCACAGACCTGTTTCTCAGAGGATGAACAAACGCTTTTAAACTTCTTCATGTCGGTCAGTTTGTTTGAAGATCTGTGGAGATGTTGATGATGATGATGATGTTGATGATGTTGATGATGGTAATGATGATGATGATGATGATGATGATGATGATGCACAGTGACCACAGTATGTGTTATACAAATCAGAACAGTTTGGGATTGAAGCAGACACCAGAGATCAAAACTGTCTGTTTGCTACCTGGACCTGAACTTTTAAAGATGGAGGTGGGAAGAAAATACTTACTTGCAATTATTTTTTTTTCTTTTTGTAGATGAAGATGATGATGAAGATGAAGATGATGACGTTAACGAGGTGGAAGAAGCGAGCGAGGGCGCCAACAAGGAGGATCTGAACGATGATCAGAGAGTTTCTGCAGGCGAAGACGGAAGCTTGAAAGACGGAGAAGACGAGCAGGTTACGAGTCCTGCTTCTGACGAAACCAAGTCCCAGATCTCACCGCAGTCTGACATCCCCTCCCCTGCAGACAGCCCCAGCCAATCAGAGCCCACGGAGACTGACGACCAGAGGCCGCTGTCGAATGGTGACCACGGGAGTTTACAGGAACCTGCAGATTCCTCCAATCATGACTCGGTCATGCTCTTAAACACCAACCAAGCCAATACAGACCTCACAACAGCCAACGGGAAACTGTCACCTTCATCGCCACATGAAGCTGTGGAAAATAACACGCAGACGACCAATGGGACGTCACCGCCGCCCAGCCCCAGAACCACGAGGAGTCAGAAGAGGAAGAGGGAGGAAATTAAATCAGGGAGCTCCCAGAGCAGAAGGAACACGATCATCCACGACAGGTGAGAGGTTAGAAAATATGTTTGAGACAATGTGGCGACAGTTTAATAACACAAACCATAAATTATTTGTCAAAGTCGGCACGAATCTGTTTGCTGCTCTTTAGGTTTGTAGGTTTCATTGTTGGATCTGAAATACTGAAGAGTTACTGAAGCAGGTGTTACAATGTCCTGTAAACACGGTTAGAGAGGAGACCTGCTTCTCTGTGTGGAGTTAACTTTGGCTTAACTCCAACACAGAGGAGGAAAAGTTGACTAGTCTGTAATTAAATTACCTGGTGGGGGGGAATCAGGTGTAACTAAACTTCCATGTTGGTGATTTGGACCTCAGAATAATGTGTGCAGTATGTGGAGCTGTTAATGCTCTGGAGTGATGAACCACACAGGAGCAGCAGGTCTGAATCCTTCCTGAATGAACTGAGTCGGTCTCAAACCGAGAGCCCCGCCTCCCCGCGGAGGAAAACCAGTTCATCAGGCAGACGCCACAGCAGCTCATCTGTCCTCCACACTCTTCCTCACTGAACTCTTATTTTCACATTAAATCTGCCTCAGAGTTACTGCAACAAAACAACTTTAAAAATAAGGAAAACACGTTTTCTGTCTGATTCTCCTTCAGGTGTTCTCATGTTCTCTAAATAAGGAACCCTTAATCAGTCACTGCTGTCTCGTCTGATACTGAGAGTCTGCAGCAGTGACCTGTGTGACTTTAAACCTCACTGAAACTCTCTCTGGTTCGTCCTCAGTGAGGTGGACATCCCTCTGGATATGGGCGTTGTTAGCTGCAACTCTCCAGAATCCGCCCGAGCAGACACGCCAACGCAGGACGTGGTCAGCAGCTCGCAGTCGACGCCGCCGCCCAAGAAAAACAAGGTGGGCCAATAGAGTCGCAGCAGAGGAGCTGAATCAGAGTCGGGATAGAAATGATTTTACTGCCAGGACAGATCGTAGCAGATCGTAACAGAAACGTTAACTCCGGAGGTTTTCCTCCTGTGGACACTTTACTGTTAACCTTTGACCTGCTACAGTCTCATTTCTTTACTTCACACTTTTCTAAGCCTGTTTGTGTGTTTTCAGGTCAACGTGGCGACACAGTGCGACCCCGACGAGATCATCGTCCTGTCGGACTCAGAATGACCTTTGACCTCTGAACTCTCTTCAAGTCTTCATCTGCTCCATTTGGCCGACTTCCTCTTTTTTTCTTCCGTCTCGATTTGGAAGCAGAAGCTGAATTTATTTCTTCCAGTTCAGGACCGTGAACTCGAACAGGAAGCGGAGCCGCTCACAGGTTTGGAGTTCGAGGCTCTGCCCATCAAACGCCACGATAACGTTTTTGTAACGGACTGAAACGTTCTTTATTCAGCATGTGAAGCAGGAGGCTCGGACCCCTGCTGTGCACCACAGAATAAAGTTTTCATTGAATCCAAGCAGGAAACGCCGACCTCGGCTGCTTTCTCACTCTTTGGGTACAGAAACTCACCGCCGACGCTTCCTGTCTGCAGAGATACAAGTTTTTTTATTGTCTGAGGCTGAAAACAGGATGATGACATCATCACCGGGAGGATTTTTACTGATTTGTAGTTGGTGTGTTTTGGGGAACAATCAGTGCCTGATAAAAACGAACTGAGCGGTCGGGCGATGATGGCCCTCTGACCAGTTTGTTTACATTTTTATATTTTAGATCTTTTTCTTAAAGGGGGGGGGGGTCTGTGTGAAAGTCATTTTCAGTTGCTGATGGTATTCATATGAGTGAGCGGTGCAGTGCTTTCAGCTGCACAGACAACAGGAAAACAGTTACTCTTTCCTTCATGATTTCAAACTGATTTCTCTTTAAAATAAAGTCACTGACTTCCTGTTGCAGCTGCAGCCTCACCTGGAAGCTTCCACACACAAACACAGAGGCTGAAAGTGTCTCACAATCTGCACAAAAACACCCAAAATAACACACACGGCTCCTGCGTACTCCTGTTGCTCTCAAATATTTCACTCTCAAAGCAGGAAAAGGAAACGCGTGACTCTCAGTAATAATAATTCTGTTTGGTTCAAGTGTCCCAACAAAGACTAAAGATAGTCACACTCAGTTACTTCCAAGATGGCGCCACGAATGGATGCCCTGGTACTTCGGTGCGCTCTGTTTTGTTTGTTTTTGTGCGTTATTTCTGTGTCTGGACACTCTTCTGGGTATTCTTACACCAGAGAAGAGCTTTTCAACATTAGGTCCACAACACCTTCGGATTTATTTCCTGTTTTTGTCGCATCTGCGGCGGATTTATTACACACTCTGGCCCAGAAAGTGAGACGCCGAAAGAGAGGGAAGCGCGCTGGCGTCCTTGTGAGGCTAAGGAGACGTGGATTACGCACAGCCTTACCTGGGATTTTCCTCTCCAACGTGCGTTCACTTAGGAACAAAATGGACGAACTGACACTGATGAGGAGCATGAATAGAGACTTTTCCATATCCTGTGTGTTATGCTTCACGGAGTCATGGCTGTGTGAGGAGATACCGGACTGCGCGCTCCAGTTGGAGGGATTTCATCTCCTCCGCGCAGACCGGCAAGCTGCGCTTTCCGGCAAGGCTACAGGTGGAGGAGTCTGCTTCTACATAAACAGTGGCTGGTGTACGGATGTGACAGAGATTGCTAAGCACTGCTCTCCCTCACTGGAATATCTTTTCATTCACTGTAAACCGTTCTACTCTCCGCGGGAGTTCGCTTCATTCATACTGGCTGCTGTTTACATCCCGCCGGACGCGGACGTGCACGAGGCCCAGTGCGCGCTCACAGAGCAGATTCTGTGCATGGAGCGGACATACCCGGACTCTCTTATCATCGTACTTGGGGACTTTAATAAAGCCAGCCTGAGACAGGAACTTCCCAAATATAAACAATATATCACATGTCCGACCAGAGAGGAGAAGACATTAGACCACTGCTACAGCACGATAAGCGGGGCTTATCACGCAGTGCCCCGCGCTGCACTCGGCCTCTCTGACCACGACATGATCCACCTGATCCCCGCGTACAGACAGAGGCTGAAGCTCTCAAAACCTGTGGTGAGGACAACAAAGCAGTGGACCCGTGAGGCTGTGGAGGAGCTCCGCACATGCTTCGAAACTACAGACTGGGACTCAATGAGGGCTGCCTGTGACAGTCTGGATGACTACACGGACACTGTAACCTCGTATATCCACTTCTGCGAGGACAGCATTGTGCCATCACGCACCAGGGTGTGTTATAACAGTGACAAACCCTGGTTTACTCCCAAACTGAAGCAGCTGTGGATAGAGAAGAGGGAGGCTTTTAAAAGTGGGGACAAAGACTGCTACAAAGAGGCCAAGTACAGGTTTAGCAAGGAAGTGGCCACTGCTAGATCACATCACTCTGAGAATATACAGCAGCAGATCTCAGAGAACGACGCGGCCTCTGTATGGAAAGGTTTTAGGCAGATTACCAACTACAAGCCTAAAACCCCCCACTCCACAGACGACCTACAAACTGCAAATAGACTGAACGAGTTCTATTGTCGTTTTGATGGTCAGTTCAGCAGCCTTCACACCTCCACCAGTCCCAACTACAATACAGCCAACACAAATATTCACCCCCCAACCTCCCCCACTCCCCACACCTCAGAGAAGCCCACATCATCAAGGACTCCCACCCCAGAGTCCCCCTCCTCCCCCACCCCCACAGTCTTTTGTATTCAGGAGGACCAGGTGCTAAAGCAGTTCAGGAGTGTCAAAGCTCGCAAAGCTCCAGGTCCAGATGGTGTCTCACCTGCCACACTGAGACACTGTGCTAACGAGCTTGCCCCATTGTTCACGAACATCTTCAACTCCTCACTGGAGGCTTGCCACGTGCCTGTCTGCTTTAAAACCGCTACCATTGTTCCTGTCCCCAAGAAGCCAAGGATCACTGGACTAAATGACTACAGACCTGTGGCACTGACCTCTGTGGTCATGAAGTCATTTGAGCGTCTGGTGCTGTCCCACCTCAAGTCCCTCACAGCCCCCCTTCTGGACCCCCTGCAGTTTGCCTACAGAGCCAACAGGTCTGTGGACGACGCCATCAACCTGACTCTGCACTTCATCCTACAGCATCTGGACTCCCAGGGAACCTACGCCAGGATCCTGTTTGTGGACTTCAGCTCTGCCTTCAACACCATCATCCCTGATCTCCTCCAAGACAAGCTGTCCCAGATGAACGTGCCAGATCCCATCTGCAGGTGGATCATTGACTTCCTGATGAACAGGAAGCAGCACGTGAGGCTGGGGAAGAATGTCTCGGACTCCCGGACCATCAGCACTGGCACTCCTCAGGGCTGTGTCCTCTCTCCTCTGCTCTTCTCCCTGTATACCAACTGCTGCACCTCTGACCACCAGTCTGTCAAGCTTATTAAGTTTGCAGACGACATGACTCTCATCGGACTCATCTCAGACGGGGACGAGTCGGCCTACAGGATGGAGGTCAAACGTCTGGTGTCCTGGTGCAGCCACAATAACCTGGTACTGAACGCCCAGAAGACAGTGGAGATTATAGTGGACTTTAGGAAGCACACAGCCCCTCTACCCTCCATCATCCTGACTGACACCCCCATCACCACAGTGGACTCTTTTCGCTTCCTGGGAACTACCATCACCCAGGACCACAAGTGGGAGCCCACCATCCCCTCTGTCATCAAAAAGGCCCAGCAGAGGATGTACTTCCTGCGGCAGTTGAAGAAATTCAACTTGCCAGCAAGGACCATGGTGCAGTTCTATACTGCCATCATTGAGTCCATCCTTACCTCCTCCATCACTGTGTGGTACGCTGGAGCCACCACTAGGGACAAACAGAGACTACAGCGCGTTGTGCACTCTGCTGAGAAGGTGATTGGCTGTAACCTCCCATCTCTCCAGGACCTGTACACCTCCAGGACACTGGGGCGTGCAGGTCGGATCACAGCCGACCACTCTCACCCTGGGCACAGACTTTTTGACCCTCTCCCCTCAGGCAGGAGGCTACGGTCCATACGGACCAGAACCTCCCGCCATAAGAACAGTTTCTTCCCCTCTGCTGTTGGACTCATGAACAATTACCCTAAGACTGTTACCACCACCCTCCACAAACGCTGATGACCCTATGTCTATGCACCTGTCTGACTGCACTGATGTACATATTAGTGGAATATAGTTTACATTCTTTTATCTTTTAATTAGTCTCTGCACTGTATATTTTGTAATTTTGTAATATTGTGCTATAGTTATAGCTCTAATATCTCTGTATATTTGCAATTTGTATACTTGTATATTGTCTTATAGTTTTTATACTTATTTGTTTTTTTCTGTAAGCACGAAGTACCGCAGCAATTTCCTAATGCTGTGAACCTGTTCACCCATATGGCAATAAAAACCTTCTGATTCTGATTCTGATTCTGATTATGGCTCTTTGGTAGATTAAAAACTATTAAAACACACCAGTCACCTTCTTCCACACCCACCTACCTGCGGCAGATCACAGAATGTGTTAGTCCGCCTCTGAATATAGTCCCAAACAAATGCACCGTGTCCTCTTTCAGTAATTTACACTGAAGGTTTTAAGAAACAGCAGATCTCTGAGAGTCTGTTTGAGCCTCACAGTGAGTCTGAGGACACAGGAAGTTTTTGTAGTGGGTTTGTTAACTCTGATAAATATAAAGAACAACATCAGTCTTTGTTTGTATGTCAACGTCACGATTCCTCCAAGTTTTTAGGAAGTCGCCAAATTGAACTGATCCTGTGCCCACAGACTGTATATAAAAGCTGGACGTAGCCACAGTGCCATCACCCATTTGTTAGTCCTGAAACATCAAGCTGTGGGACGCTGCACGCTCTTTAGGTAGAAAACTCAATCACAAAGTAGCCCCGCCTTTTTTTTATCGACCTTTTCAACTCTGAGGATCATAATTGACTAAATAAACACATTCAAGAAGACCTGAAAGCTGCGGTTGAGGCTGTAAACTTACCAAGAGCTTTTTTTATTGAGGTCAAAGGTCAGGTAAGAGGAGGGTCATCTTGTCAGATTTCTAGTCAGATTCTGTTTTAGCAGCGCCCTCTGCTGGCCGTTAGACTGCAGGATTAAAGTGCTTCCACCACCGCTGCTCGGCCCCGATTCCTCCTTCCTTCAGCAAAAATATGAACACAAACCAATTCTGAGGGTTTTTTAAGGCTCCTGGACTTTAAATCAAATTCTTTGTTTTATTCAGGCGCTCACGTTTATACGAGTGCATCATTATTTAGTTTTTGTGTTTCTGTCTTGTGTGTCGCACTGAGCATTCAAATACATTTAGGTTTAAATCAAAGGGTTTTTATGCATTATTGTAAAGAGTCTGACTGCTGAGGACTGTCAGATGTCTCAGTCTTAAAGTCCCTATTTTTGTCCTTTTTGGGGTCAAAGTTCATCTCAGAGTCAATAAAATGAGGGAAATGTCGTCTCTGCTGCACTCTCGTATGCAGAGGCACGAACCATCGTTCACTGTGAATTTGTTCTCTTTTTAGATTAAATACTTTTTGTCATAAAAGTCTCTGTGATTTTTACTTGTAAAATTAAACTTAATATTTTACCGTCTGTTCTTCAAAGGCTGCAGATTATTTTTACTCAGTAATTACAGGAAGTTTCTCAGCTCATATTTATACCCACACATGATCCAAAATGTTCCATTAAGTCATTAATGCCACTATGCTGTTTGTGCAGTGAGCTAGATTTAAATGTGGGTTATTGTGGTGTTCTGGATCAGCAGGTATCCTGAAAAATGTTAAACTTGGTTCATTTTTATTAGATTTATTAGCAGCATGTTTACCTGATGGAGCAGCCAATCATTTGCTGGGTTCAGGTTAATAAACATCTGGTTTTATATATTCTATATTTTCAGGTTTTATGTTTTTGATATAGAGGCTTTAGACTGAGGTCCAATCCAGACATCAGTAACCAAACTCTGTCCAGCGAGGAGAAACATCCACACTCACCTGCAGCAGGTGATTAGCCTGAGGCTGGAAAAGGTGCCAAAGTGTCCTGATTCCAAAGCCACGAAGGAACCGACTGCCTGGTTCTAAGGAGAAACACAGGGAGGGGTTCATGCTGTCATCCATGCATTCATGTTCTTCTGTCTGTCCAGTTCAGGGTCACAGGGCTGCTGGATCCCATCCCAAGTGGGGTACACCCTGCACAGGTTGCTAGTCCAACGCTAACACAGAGACTCACCAGCTGACCCAACGAGTATGTCTGTGTGTGGGAGGAAGGTGAGAGAACCCACACAGAGAACCTCACTCTGAAAGGCTCCGGCCAGCTGGTGGATTCAAACCCAGGACCTTCTTATTGTGAGGTGATGGTACTACCCACTGCACCACTGCCTGTACATGTAGAGTGTACTGCCTTTATTATAGTTCACTCAGAACATTTGAAATGATTGATTTGTTATCAGCCTAAAGAGTTGAAGTTTGCCATCTCAGCTCAGAGCTCATCACTCCTGATCCTACATGTAAAATTAGGGAGCAAACCCACCAAAGCCAAAAGGTGGATGCTGAGGCTGTGGAGGAGGGGGCCAGATGAGAAATGCTGCAGTTTAAATAGAAACCAAACAGGGAGGGTGTATAAATAACATTTTATTTTATGAAGTCTGCTCACCCTGACTCTAAAAATGTTTCTCTGGATTCATTCACTGTCAGTTATGTGAGAGTTACGAGGTAAAATGATTGATGTTTCAGAGTTATAATGTGGAATCTAATGATGCATCAACTCAGTCAAGAAACAGGAAGTTTGATCAAAGCAGCAGAAAAAACATGATTAACAATAACGTTGAGCCGCCAACATTTGGTGAAATCATAAAAGATCAACAGCAGGACTCACAGCTGTGGTCCACAGTGACAGTGGGAGCGTCTCCAGTGTGGAGAGAACAGACCTGACTGGGACTAAAGGGCCAAAAATCAGTGAGGCTAATCAGAAAAACAGGCTTCAGTTTGCTGAGGAGGTTCTTCTGAGCCTCCATCCTCTTCATCTTCCTGCTGCAGGCTGACCTTAGATCCATGAAACTAAGATCTTTATGCTACTCCAGGATAATGAAACATCTTCCTCTTGGAGAGTCTTCCAGACTCAGCTGGATGCTGAGATGAAGGAAGGATCCTGGGATCATCTGTTATCTCATGCAGGCCTTTCAGGGCCGTTCCAGAATTGCAGGACCCACGAATTAAAACTCTGTACAAAATACTAATTTAATTTAATTTAGTTTTATTTATACAGCACCCAATCACAGCAAAGCACAGGTTAACGGGTATGAAATCACTGACTACTGACCAATCAGCTCTCTGGAAAATAGCATCATCATTCCTGGAAGAGCCACTGGACCTCAAAAGTAAGAGAATCTTAAGATTTTACCAGCAGGAAACAGATCCTTAGATACAATCTCATTGCTGCTTTTTGTCCTGTTGGCTGTAATAGTAAAATTATTTTATCGTTCTATAAGCCTAAATAAATAAGCCTCAAACAGTACCTACTTACTACTTACTGATAACCTGAATTCTGTTTTATATTCTTTAGTCTCAGAACATTACCAGCTGCTCTGCTGCCAGCAGACTTGTCTGTTTCTGATTGGTCAGATGCTGCAAACTCTGCCTCAGCTAGCCTGTCAGATCCCAGGATATCTCAGCCTGGCTGTTAGAGTGAAGGAAGCCAGATTAGGAAAAGACGTCCCGGGAATGCTGAACAGTCACCTGCTGAAAACATTTGGCAATCATGGAACAAAAAAACACCTGGAAGTGCTGAAGTCCAACAGCCACCAAGAACAGAGAAACACTTGGTGTTAAAGACGTCTCATTCCCAACTATCCACAAATACGCTGCTGGCATCAAATTCACAATGAGCACAGATTTTAAATATGCATAAAATCTGTTTTCTTTTCTGTTATTTTCAATTAAATACAGGGTTTAAATGATTTTCCAATCATGACTTTCTCATTTTACATTTTTTGGAATCAGAGTTGCAGAAACTAAACTAGAAAGCAGAGCGTCACAGAGCGGTTAAATGTTTCTGATGATGAGGACACAAGAGATTATCTGATCGGTGCTTACAGAGAATACTGACCCAGCCTGTAAGGAAATATTAAGAGACAACAAACCTGTTTCTGGGGGTAAAAATTACTCAGACATGAAAAATAAAATACTAAAACATGCATTAGTTGGTAAATCTAGTTATTAAAAAGGTGGTTCCAAAATATTATTTCAAATGTAAAAGAACTTTTGAGCATCCCCAAAGCTGGAGAAGAACAGGTGATCTCAGGTTCCTGTCATATTCAAATAAGTTTATTTTGTTATTTACCACAACAGCAAACTGTCTCTGCTGCATGTGGCTAATAGGTTAGCATTCTGCTAACAGCAGCTAACTATGGTCACTGGAGTCTCTAGCCTCGCACATGTGGAGACACCAGTAACAGGTTTTTCCTCTGTGGGTGTCACCACATGGGGAACATCGATTTGAAATGTGAACAGGTTGGTGGGGTGCTGAAGGCCTCTGCTTCAGACTCCTCACAGTCACCCCGCCCGCCTGATTTCATCAGCATTTAGCCACGCCACTGAGCCAGGCCCCCAAAGCTACAAACAGCCTACATTCATTACAAGTACCTTTATTATTAAATGAGACTGAGGACTAACTAAGCATTCGACACAGAGCTGGAGAACCATAGGACACGACTATGCTACTAGCATTTAAGCTAATCCCAAAGCCTGGCCCTGAAAAAGCTGCACTTACACCTGCAGCAGATGAAGCTTTGATACAGCACGTGTACTTTACAGCTGGCAGCAGAACAACAGGAACAGGAAGTGATGCAATACTGCATCAACATGCCAACACCTGCTGATCACCTGAGCTGGTAGCAAAACAAAAACAAAATGTTTTAATGTAACAAAGTTACAGGTAGATAAACCTGAGTCTGCTTTTTCTCATGTGGAGTTTAATTATAACTCAGGATGAAAAAGAATGACATGATTTATTGTTGTTGTTAGGAGATGAGTGAGGGAGGCGGATCCTAAGTCAGTGTGGCGGTCACATGGACACGGGGAGTGATGTACAGAGCAGGTGGTTTCGAACCCACACCCTTAAACCGATGTCACTATTTAATCTGCTGAGCAGCTGATGTTCTTTTCTGGGATGTTTCTAAATGAATTTTCTGTGGCAGAGTTTCTCACACGAGTCCTCAGGTGCTTTTTCACGTCTGCACTGTTACCAGATCTTTTCCTGCTGGAGGGTTTCTCTCCGGCGTGACTCTTCAGATGCTGTTTTAGACTCCGTCTGTGAGTAAATCTTCTCCCACACTCGGAGCAGCTGAAAGCTTTTTCTCTCGTGTGGATCAACATGTGAGAGTTAAGGTCGGCACTGCGGCCGAATGTTCTACTGCACCTCCAGCAGCTGTAGGGTTTCTCTCCAGTGTGAATGCACAGGTGCTGTTTCAGATTCCCGCTGTGTGTGAATGTTTTACTGCAGAACTTGCAGCTGAATGGTTTCTCTCCTGTGTGTGTCCTCAGGTGGTTTGTTAGCGTCGTCTTGTCTTTAAAGCCTCGCCCACACTCAGAGCAGCTGAACGGTTTCTTTTCTGTGTGGATCCCCATGTGTCTCTGCAGGTTTCCACTGTCCACAAACCTTTTCCCACACTGACAGCAGCTGATGGGCTTCTCTCCGGTGTGGGCTCTCAGGTGTCTGTTCAGATTTCTGCTGTGACCAAATTGTTTCCCACACACGGAGCAGCTGAACAGTTTCTCACCATCATCACGTGATGTCTGAGGTGCTGCAGGTTCACAGCTCTGCTCACGGTCAGCATCACTGACGTCTGTGCCAGAAGACTCAGAAGTTTTCCCCTCAGGCTGCGGTTCTGGATCAGGTTCTGCTCCTCCCACAGACTCAGTCTGGCTGTGAGGAAGCTGTGAGGATTCAGGTCTCTCTTCATCCTCCTCCTCCTCCTCGCTCTTCACAGGGAGGGGACTGAACATAAACTGGGTGATGCTGACCTCCTCCTGCTCATCTTTAATGCCCGGGTCCTCTTGGTCCAGGCTACAGCTCCACTCCTGCGCCTCCTTTTCACCAACTATGACTTTTCGGACTCCTGGAGGTAAACCTGAAACAGACAGGAACGCTGAGCTCATCCTGTCCTGAAACCAGGAATGTTTTCACACACTGACAGTTTCAGTAAGTCGGAGCAACCAGGACATGAACATTTCTTCACATAAACACTGAAAGCACAAAAAGATGTCATCATCTGTTTACAGGTTTCAGACGTTTGTAGGGAGACGCTCGCATGACCTTTGACCTCATAAAGACCAACAGTGTTTATTCTATCTTTTATTTTATTTTTGTTTGTTTGTTTAAAAACAAACAGCTCATTACTTTCAGGTGATCACACATCTTCCTCTGTCTCCTCCTCACAGCTCCGCGTGCTGGTGGGAGGAGCTAAACGGAGGTGACGTACCTTCAGAGAGGTGCGAAACTGCTTGAAATGCCACGCTAGCGTTAGCTTAGCATCAGCAGCGATTCCGTTTCCTGCAGCAGGAAGTAAACTAACCGTCTTTTCTCGGTTCCATTTCCGCTTTTAGATCGATTTCCGGCGGCTCGCGGTGTCGGACCGCCTCTGTTCTGTCCACAGAACCGGGATCAGGAGGTTTTTCGGGATCCATCCGAGAACCGAGCGCAGCGTCAAGTTCGCTAAAGTGTCCGCGGTCACTTCCGGGACATTTGAAAATAAAATGCACAAGAAGGCAAAAGCTGGAAACTTCCGGTGTGACACCATCAAAATAAAGAGATTAATTTTAGAGTTACTACCTCAAGTAGTTTACCTAAATACACATTTACACATTTTAAGTTATTTTTACTTTATTTGAGTATCTCCAGTTCTGTCCTATTAAAATCTGAAGTTCTCTATTACAGTTACTCAGCAGTTTTAGTTACTTTACTGAGCTGACATCATATCCAGTTTAATGGATCGATAATTCTATCTGTAATATTTGTGAGCTTTGGACTAAATGAGCATTGAAGTCTCACTCTAACAAGTAATTAAAACAATTAAAAGTTAATCAATAAATTATCAGCTTGATCAGGAGTTCAACCATGTGATCAGGTCCTTATTGATCGGTATGATGATTGATTTCATATTTTGACCTAACTTCATAGTTTCTTTTCTTTCCTAAAGGGGATGATAAAGGAAGCTACAGAGCCTCCTAAAGGAAGCATTGATCTTTTCCTGGCTCTGATCGGCTTCACTGAAACTCAGTCTGCCTCACTGATCACAAACTGTGAGGTAAACTAAACTGTGTTTCGTGTTTCTACAGGAAACAGGAAGCACACCTGAGGCTCTTTTATATATTTTAAAGTTTGCTATTTATCATTATTATTAATTATTATTAATCTCTGTCTCTCTCCCCCCTCAGCAGATGACCCCCCCTCCCTGAGCCTGGTTCTGCTGGAGGTTAAAAGGAGTTTTTCCTTCCCACTGTCACCAAGTGCTGCTCATAGGGGGTCGTTTGACTGTTGGGTTTTCTCTGTATTATTGTAGGGTCTTTAACTACAATATAAAGCACCTTGAGGCGACTGCTTGTTGTGTTTTGGCGCTATATAAATAAATTAAAATAAACTGAACTGTATTCTTTCTGATAGCTGTAAAAGTTCAAAGATGCTTCTAAAACAAAAACCAGTAAACTCAGACCTGCACAGATCTATCGTGATACCTCTTCAATGAGTGGAATCATCATTTCTATGTTCTTCTGAGCAGCTTGCAGTGCCTACATATGTGTAAAAGATGGTTATTGATTACTGTTCTGCCTCAGGCATATTTGGATCCACTTTCAGGGTTTCTAACTGGGCCCCCTGTTAAACCTGTGGTTTGATCCCAAAGTCAAGTTCTCTTATTTTATGTTCTCAGCACACAGCAGAGTGTTAACAAGGAATACACAGAGCACAGTGTTCACTCTGATCTCTGTGTGCATGACACATTTTATATGACCTGCCTGTACTGGAATAATAGTAATAATGAGCACAGCGTCATATAAATGTGCGTGCCACTGTAAAAACAGGTAAAAGTGATGTTGATGTCATTGTGGTGATGACTGGAAAAAAAGACAAAAACTGATGAGACACACTGAAATACAGCTGCCTTCAAGAGCCTCCAAAAAAGCAGGAATTTCAATACTTTCCCATGTTTGGGGGATTGTTTCATATCTTGAAGTATCACAACACAATGTGAAACTAACCACTGAGGCCATCGACATGATGAAAATTAACTGAGCTCACAAATCAAGTGAGGAGGATTTTCTCAGAGCTCTATACCCAAATTTCCCCTCTGTGGGACAATAAAGGATGTTTCTTCTTCTTCTTCTTCTATACAATATTTTGCAAGCTGAGAAGTCGCCCCCTGCTGGTCACTCCAAAGACTGCAGGTTGAACATACTTCCACCTTCACTTCTTTTATTATACAGTCTGTGCACCACGATAACCACATCCATCCTTACCAGAGAGGATCCATCCACGCAGACTCCACACAGACGGGACAGAGCCAGCTGCAGGATTCAAACCTGTGACCCTCTTCCTGTGAGGAGACCGTGTTTATCACAGCACCACCGTGTATTACGCACTGTGCAGTACGTTAATGACAAATTAGTGTAATTCAGTCAGACCACTCATGTTTGTAATAATGTGCAGATAGTGTTCAGTCTATTGATGGCTTTAAAAACACACAGCAAATCTGTCAGGAAAGTAAACACCGATTTAATTTGTAGCTTTAAATGTTTGATCATAACAGCAGAAAACAGGATTATTAATAAGATTAATGATGATCCAGGATGACTGTTTAATGCAGTGCAGCTTTAATAATGAAAGGCCTGCTGAGAGTCACCAAAGGAGTAAAAAGATTCAGTTTCACCAAATAATTTATTAATCCATCATTTTGTTACAGAGGAGAATACGTATGTACTGTAGTTACTACATTATTAGTACCACTTACAAATGCAGTTTTCTGTAATCACTGTTTAACAATCAGTTGGTCAGAGAGGAGGTGAAGGACGGCAAGTTAATGCACAAAAATACTAAAGTAGGGTTTTCAGCAGCAACTCTGAGATCCATAGTTTCATCTCTCTCAGTAAAAACAGTCTGAGCTTCCTGTGAGCTGTGATGATGTTTCTGTACAGTTTACTGTGAAAGGGTCAGAATAACATGTACGCTCATCACTTCAGTCCAGGACTGAAAAAAGGCTTCAAGAACTGAAAGAGGAAACGCTGAGACCATCTCTGCTCTGAGGAAACTAAAGCTGATGATGGAGACTAGTTTCCTGTCTCAGTAACAAACACTCAGTATTCAGATCTTAGCATCTTTTTTTTCACATTATGAATTATTTTCAGTGCATCTTTACACGTTTTAACAGCTGCGGCTCCAACACTTAAATCCATGTTTGGCCTTCCTGATCAGTTCCCATGGAAACGGGAAGCCTGATGTTTCCTGTCAGTACAAACAGGATCAAACGACTAAATCTGAGTCATAGAGGGAACTCTGGAGGTCAAAGGTCACTGTACAAAGGCCAACAGTCTTCACTGAGTCAGAGCTCAAACCTGCATATAAATCATCAGACTGAACCTTCACAGAAGGTAAAACAGTCGCTCTGAATCTGGAAACATCTGGAAGGCTACAGAGCCTTGAGGTCACCGATACCTGCTCTGTGCTGCACACGGAAGCATCTACAGTCTGACTGGTTCAAACATGAAAACAATGAAACACACAAACACAGGATTATCACACTGCAGCGCTATAATCTGTGAATACCTGTATGAGCAGCGGGCGGCACACCTGTGAGGAAAAACTGCTCATCGATCAGGAATAATGACACATGGAAAACATGTTTCCTTTAATTGGATCCATTTTATATTTAATGCTGATTTTCTTTGAAAGAGGCCAGTTTTACCTTCATGTACCTGTTTGAGACGCACAGTTCTGAGCTGAGACTCTGCAGATCAGAGGTATCCAGAGTTACCTGAAGTTATACAAAGGCAAAATGAACTAAACACTCAGCAGAGTGAGAAGAAACAGCTGCTAATACTCAGCTCTGAAACATCTGGGTATTTACTCTCTGGGATGGACTTCAGTGCAATACCAATTTGTACCACAGGGTGGTGCACTGAGTCAGTGTTACCTTTATTTAACCAGGTAAGCCTTAAACCCACCTTCTTATTTATAATGGTGGCCTGAAAAGCAGCAACAATCTGGTCCCTAGATGCATCACGCAGTACTGATATTATAAATATGCAGTACACAGTGAGTACTGTACTTAAACCAGCCTGTATAATAATAATAATAATAATAATAATAATAATAATAATAATAATAATAATAATAACAATAATAATAATAATAATAATAATAATAATAATAATAATAATAATAACAATAATAATAATAATAATAATAACACTCAAACAGGGTCCCAAAATATCAGCTGGGCCAAAAATGTGAGTGGATTTAATCAATAATCAGTTTTATATCATGGAAACCATCAGGTCTGCAGTCCGACCGTGACTCTGATTTTAATGAGCCCAAATTAAAACAAACAGCCATGAAATATTTCAGAAAATATGAAGTTTACCTTTTTGAATTATGAGCATAAAGAAACGTTCTGATGCTTTTATGATATTTTCAGATGTAACAGTATGATGCACCTTCATAGGCAGGCTGCTGAAACTCTCAGGTTATAATATTTAAAATATCTATTTAAAAAAAACTGTGCTGATAATAAAATCCAAAGAAATCCAAAGACATAAAAAGCTCCGTTCATAAGAAGCAGACAGACGGAGGTTCATAACTTTATCTAACGTGCTCAGAGACAGAGGAGGAGGATCTGACTCTGAGACGCTCTAAGGAGGTCAGCCAGCTGAACATCACCGAACTCACAGCTGGATGAGGTTCAGGAAACCAGTGGAGACACTTTCACATCCTTCCTCTGCTGCAGCTCTGACGAGTAAATGATTTCTACATATTTACAGCAATAAGAATATTTTATACTCCTCAAAAACTCAAAGTGATGAAGTGAAAGCAGCAGCGGAGCAGGAAGTTAGTCACTTCCTGCTTTAGAAGCTCCACAGAGGAAGTTCTCAGTTACAGGTAGAGTCTGTGTGGAGCTGAATCAGAACGAGACTAATTTAGCTTTAATTTTTGTTTCTCCTCCAACCAAAGGAGTGAAAGTCACTGCTGAACGAGGCTCGAGCTGCAGAGATCTTCCTCCTTCATACAGCAGTGATGGAGGTGACACGGAGCTGCTGAAGGTTCAGCTGAAGAAGAAAGAGCCGTGAATAAATCCAGAGTTTAAACCTGCAGTTTGTTCCTACAGATCTTTAATGCTGTAACTGTGTTCTGGATGTTTCAAAGCTTTTATTATGTAACACAGAATTTATATTATATTAGTGGCAGATGACCCCCCCTCCCTGAGCCTGGTTCTGATGGAGGATTCTTCCTGTTAAAGGGAGTTTTTCCTCCCACTGTCACCAAGTGCTGCTCACAGGGGGTCGTTCTGATTATTGTGGGGTCTTTACCTCACAGTATGAAGCACCTCGGGGGGACTGTTGTGATTTGGTGCTTTATAAATAAAACTGAATTTATTGAGCTTCACTTTGAGGCTTGTTTTTTAAGAATGGTTTACAGTAATTTCATCGATGAGCAGTTTATCATCAAATATGTGTTTACACCAACCAGGAACCCCAAACATGAAAAATGAATCCAGTGCAGGATGTTAATGTGTCCAAAGGTGACCGAGGCTCTGCAGATGAAGTAAACATGTTTAAGGTGCCTGTCGGGGTGTGAGCAGCAGTCTGAGCAGACATGCTCCGCCCCCTCCTCCAGCTGCTCCGGGGGGGGGGGGGGGGGGGGGGGGGGCACTGAGGTGGAGTCAATGGACCTCTAAACCATGTTTGTGCCTTTTGGAGCCTTTTTAATGGAATTATCAGAGAAATAATTTCTCACTATGGGGTAAAAGATGTTTGTGCTTCAGCTCTGAAATTATTAGTTTGTTACAGTAATCAGCAGGTACAGCTTCAAGGTGGCTGTGTCCATCTTTTATGTACAGTCTGTGTTTTACACAGGGCTCTTTGTTCTCAGCTGAGGGGGGGGGCAGTATCATTTAAACAACATGGCAGTGCTGACAGTCTGAGGCAGGAGGCAAAGCTGTGGGGAACCATTACAGACACAAACTGATTGGTCTGCTCAGAGGTCAGAGGTCGTGATCTCTGCAGATTAAAGAAAATAAAAACACAGATTTTTGTTTTTTTACTCCAATTATACCAAATATGTCACAACACAAGTCACAGTCATTTCAAACAGCCATTTATATACTCTAGAGGACTCTGATGTTTCCACAGAAGGTCGAAGTTAGAGAAGCATTTTTGGTTTACACACACACACACACACACACACACACACACACACACACACACACACACACACACACACACACACACACACACACACACACACACACAGATCTGGTCCTATGAGGTCCATACCTTTGAAAGACGCTCCTCCGATCATACCGCCTGCCATCCCCAGAGGGGGCGCTCCGGCATCCAGGGGGAGTCCGGAGGCCTGGCTGTAGAGCAGGATCTGGTTCCCCTGCATGTCCAGCGGGAAGAGCTGAGCCCGGGCCGAGGCTGCGGACTGAACCTGACCCAGCAGCGCCAAAACGGCACGGCTAGCGTTCTGGTTCTGACCTGCGGTGCTGTCGTGAAGGTGCTGTGCTAATGTCTGGTCCATAAGACCGCCTTCAAACTTGAGGTAGTCTTCTGAGGACTGGCAGTAGTCCACCTACAGACAGAGAGAGGGTTTTACATCTTCAACATAAAGATTATATACAAATATCCATAAACTGAGTTTATTATCTGTACACTGGAAACACAAATAAAAGGTTTCTGCTAAAAATCATATTTTTACACATTCAGGCTGTAATTTAGTCTCAACTGAAGAGAAATTTCTAAGTTTGAAATTCTTTGAGTACAATTTGAGATTTGACAAAAGTGAGCTTCTCTCAAAAATCACATAAACAGCTACTGCGCTTGCAGAATGGTAATGAGAGACAACCCACATCTCTGTGCACTTTTATACCATTCATACTGAACAATATTTATCACTATATTGTGTAATATCCAGTATTCATTCACTAGTGCAATATTCATTCACCAAGTGCAATACTCACCATCTTTATTATTATATGTATACACAAATTTTATTTTTACAGTGTATATATTTTTATACATTCTCTTATATTCTGTATTTTTTATACATTTTATTTGCTGTATATATTTGTATACATTTTATTTTCTGTATATTTTTAGAAGTTCTAATTTATATTTTAAAAAGTTTGAGTTTCTATTGCATGGCACTGAACAGGAGTGCCCCTCCAATCTCATTGTACATCCTATATAATAATAATGGCATTCTATTCTATTCTGTTCTGTACAGCAGCTTGACTGCTCTGCTTCCTATACAGCAGTCTCTCTGCTCTGACCATGACAATACTGAGGAAAATTCAGGCTGGTATCGGCGATACCAATCTGATACCGATACTGTGTGTAAAAATCTTAAATGAAATAAAATCCGAGGGCAAAACAAATGATAGGGCTACAAAATACAAACATTAAGTGTTTTTATTAAGGTCACTGGGTGACTCAAATTAAAATTGCCAGTAAAACATTTTAATAAATAAATGCCACAATAATTGCATGTTTGTCGACATACCTATATTTTAAAATAATCATTTAACAAATAACACAAAGTAGACTAATAATAAATGAGTTATATTTTATTGGTAAAATGTTTTTTATTCATCTTTTCTAGTATATATTTTTATATTTCGCCATAGCAGTTTTTATCACAATTGCTCTGCATTATTTAATGACGCCTATTAAACCACTTTCACTTATCTTACATTTCAGGAAAGCTTACTTGAATAAATCCAGGCTTTTTACCTATGTGAGATTATTCTCATGTAGCCATGTTGCAAATATTACTCCAAGTGGAAATCATGCAGCTATGTGTTGAAGCATGTGTTTATTTCATTACTTATACTATCTTAATTAATCTGTCCAACTCAAACAGTGACTGTGCTTATTGTCCCTTAAAACTCTACATTTCCTTTCTCTGTACCTGGATAGTCCACCAGAGACATCTGTCCTGCCCTAACAGCAGACCTCTGGCTCTCCTCCTCTGTCCACGTCATCATGTATGCCTCATATTCAGTATTATGGTGTATTCTGAGGTGTTTAACGAGGTTTGTCATGTTACCACAACTTCTCAATGTTTTCCCACAAACAGTTTGTATCTTGGCTATTTGTGGAGCTGAAATAGCTCCACACATGATAATTTGCCATTGTGTTGATGTTTGAGTGAGTGAGTGAGCAGTAGCAGCATGCTGCACTTGGGCATTACGTCCTTATGCATTACACACTTACCAGGTGGAAGAAAAAGTAGTTCCCATCAACCCTGTCTCATTTAGGCAAGATCTCAATAATTTAGTTACTGTCATGGTCCTAGGCTGGTGGCCCAGTGTTTTGTGTTCCTGTTGTATAGTTCTGTGTTATTGTGGTTTCTGTCTCCCTGCGCTATTGTTTATCCGTAGGTGTTTAGTCTGTGTGTACAATGTTAGGTTTCTTCCTGTTTTATTTTGGTAGGGCTAGGCGATATGGACCAAAAGTAACATCTTGATATTTTTTCGCTGAATAGTGATATACAATATATATCTCAGTATTTTTTCTTTACAAAAGGTATAAACAAAAAGGCATTTCAGCATCCCAAATGTCACACAGACATTTTTATTAACATTCAGCTGTAGATATACATGAGAAATTGCTCAAAAATCAAGTATTGGCATATTTAAATAATAATGTTCCTCAAAGAAATTAATGCTTTTTTCCTCTATAAAAAAAACTCAGCTGTGCTATTAAAATGTAAATAGAAAGGATACAGAACAATTGTTTAAAAAGCCAGTTTGGTGAAGTCTACTTCACTGCAAAGTACTTCCTCCTGTATGTACTCCTGTACATCCAGTACTGTGACAGACTGAATGAACAAAATTCCATCTGCAGGATTTTAGCTATCTCAGTAAATCCGAAGACATATGCACTAACGTATCACAGCAACGGGCCCACCCGGTCAATGCAGCATCTGCAAGTACTCGAAAAAGACCTTTTTCCGCTACTGAGGTCACGTGACTTACGGTACAAAACAACTTCCACTGCATATGGCGGGACCCTCTTACCTGCATCCAGGGACTCTTGGGTGTCCGGGCAATGCCAAAGCATAGGAATGGACACAGTACGAAGGTTGTATGTACACAAAACATGGCCACAGCAGAGGATTTCAGGTTTCAAAAACTCTCCGACTTCACCAGAAAAAGTCGCTAAATTTGTAGCTAATCGCTTTTGGGGAAAAAAAGTCAGTAGCGGGGTGTGAAAAGCCACTAAATCTAGTGAAAAAGTCACTAAGTTGTGAACACTGCCATGCAGTCGCTTCCTGCATGAGTAACAGGTGAAGTGGAGTGAGGCAGAGCTGTCTGAAGCTGTGCAGAGACAAACTGGGAGAAGAGAAAGGTGAACTGGTGAATCTACAAATATATTTGCAACGCAACTTAGACTATATCGATATAAACTGTTGGAATTATAGTATAAGTTCCATTTTGTTTATTATGAATTATCATATCTTCTGTTTGTATGCTTTTATAAGTTGTTTTATGTACACATTATACTGTTGTTTTTATGTTTGAAATGGAAACACGTGGTGACATTTCTTAAAGAGGAAGTTGTAGTTACCTGCAGGCTGTTTCAAGCCTACAGAACACACACGTGTGCCATGTTACGTATGTACATTCCACGGTACACTTACTACCATATCTGGTAAGGAAGAAGCCGAGAATGTTGTTTATTACATGTTGTAAACTGAGTTCTGTGTAAGCCATGTGATTTTATTGTGAAAGTCCGCAATAAAAGCGCTGCGCAGGAAGCCGTCCCTCGGGACAGATCACTTCCGCTCAGTCCGAGAGCTGAGCTTAAGGAACGGATCTCTCCTCCTTGCACAAGTTAAAAAAGAGTTGTGTGTTTTTTCTTTGAGTTTGCTAAAATGATCTGAACCTATCATAAACGAGATTGTTTCATCTTATATCGCTTATGAAAATATATTGATATTTTTTAGAAACTTGATATAATCGCCCAGCCCTAACTGCTGTGCATCCTATAGTGCAGCTTGACTGCAGTGAGTACACTGAACCGATTGTAATGATAAATGTTAACTAAGGTGTCACCAGCAGGTGTCAGTGTTGTACGAGAGCCCACGTAGGGGAAGTGAAGAGAAGAAGTGTAAAGAGTTAAGATGGAGTTCATGTTACATGTTAAGTCTGAGTCTGTTAATAAATGGCTAGCTGAAGCTAGCCCAATGTTCTTCAAGCTCTTTTATTATAAATAAGATGAGAACATTACATGGTACCAGGATCAGGGTCGAGTAAAGGAAGCAACACAACAAGATGGATGCAGTAAAACCGCCGGGTCCGCTGAAGCTGACTGGAAATGTGGATGCAAGTTGGAGAGCTTTCAAACAGCATTTGCAGCTGTACATGGCGGCAGTCGGAATAGATCGACGAGCAGAGGAAAGAAAAATCGCCGTGCTCCTCACCGTTGCCGGCCCAGAAGCGATAGAAGTCTTCAACACTTTTGTGTTTGCTGAACCTGCCGACAAAGACAAGTTTGACGAGGTCGTAAAGAAGCTTGATGAACACTGCCTGACAAAAAAAAATGAAACGTATGAAAGATACGTGAAAGGCTCCATGATAAGAGATCAAATAGTTTTTGGGACTAATGAAAAGAAGCTCAGAGAGAGATTATTGAGAGAGTCAGACCTCACGTTGGCCGAGGCTGCTAAAATGTGTCAAGCCAGTGAGCTAGCACGATGCCAGATGCAGACATTTCAAGGCCCTGTGCTAGGAGAAAAGCACCAACAAAGTGGTGCAGTGAACGCTGTGGCGCCAAAAAGGACACAGCTGAGCAAGTTTAATGACAGTGCCAACAGGAATAAAATGAATAATAAAGGGATGTTCGCTTGCAAGCGATGTGGTAAAAAACATGAAGCTAGGAGGTGTCCTGCCTTTGGTAAACGGTGCATGAAGTGCAAGGGACTGAATCACTTCACCAAAATGTGTTTCTCAAAGAGGAAGGAACAAAGCGTGCATACAGTCCAGGAAGACATTGATGACAGTGATAACTTGAGTGAAACGTTTTTCATAAAGACGGTGTCACATGCTGAAAATGTGAACGCGCAGTCCTCAGAGGTAGCTGATGTAAACCAAATGGTTAATGTAGCAGCTAATGATAAATGGACTGTTCCTTTGCTAGTTAATGGGATGGTGGTGACATTCAAAATTGATACTGGAGCCAAAGCTAACTTGATTAGTGAAACGGATTTCCAGACATTGAAAGAGAAGCCTAAAAGGTTTGCAGAAGAAATCGCTCCTTTGAAAACTTATAATAATCAGCCGATTCAAATAAAAGGGGGATGTAGTGCATGCTCCAAGGAGAGTACCAGCACCACTCAGACCAGCTTTAAAAAAAGAACTGGAAAGAATGATGCAAATGGGTGTCATTGAGCGTGTGGAAGAGCCTACAGACTGGGTCAACTCTATCACGTGTGTCAAGAAAAATACAGGTGACATTCGAGTGTGCCTTGACCCTAAAGATCTCAATGAAAACATCAAAAGAGAACATTATCAGATTCCAAAACGAGAAGAAATCATGAGTGAGATGGCTGGAGCTTAAGTTCTTCAGTAAACTTGATGCCTCACATGGATTCTGGCAGCTGAGACGTGACCCAGAAAGCAGCAAATATACCACCTTTAACACACCATTTGGGCGTTACTGTTTTCTGAGGCTTCCATTTGGCATCAAATCTGCTCCAGAGATCTTTCACAGAGCTATGGAATCCGTAATTGAGGGTCTTGAAGGTACCAGAGTCTACATTGATGACTTGGTCGTTTGGGGAACAACAAGGCGGCAGCATGATGAAAGGTTGAAAAAACTCTTGGAGAGGGTCAAAAAGAATGGACTCAAACTGAACAGGGACAAATGCCTTTTGGGGGTCATGGAAATGACCTTTTTGGGTGACAAGATCACAAGTGCAGGGGTGGAACCTGATCAGTCAAAAGTGCAAGCTGTACTTCACATGCCAGCCCCTACTGATAATCAGAATCAGAATCAGGTTTATTTTGGCCAAGTATGTTTACACACAGAAGGAATTTGGTTCCGGTTGATGGTATCTCTCTAGTATTATACAGTGTCCTATAATTTAACTTAAATGCTATACAATATACAATACACAATATACAATACAGGTCTGGGAAGAGAAGGTGCAGTGTAATTTAAGAATTACAATATCCAAAATCTAATAAATAATAAAATAAAATAAAGTGTAGTGTGCGTTGTAGTGTAACAACAAAGTTTGTAACATTAGGCAGTTGTGTAGAGATCAATGTTACCAATCAGCTGTTAATGAGTGTGATGGCATGAGGAAAGAAACTGTTTGAGTGTCTGGTGGTTTTTGTGTACAGTGATCTGTATCTCCTGCCTGAGGGAAGGAGCTGAAATAAAGTGTGTCCCGGGTGTGAGGAGTCTGAGATGATTTTCTTTGCCCGTTTCCTGGTTCTAGAAGTGAACAAGTCCTGAAGGTTGGGCAGAGGAGCACCAATGATTTTCTCAGCAGTTCTAATAGTTCTCTGCAGTCTAAGAAAGGTGTACTGCGAGCCATGGGAATGATTAACTTCCTCGGTAAGTTCATTCCTAACCTAGCTGTCAAGGCTACATGCCTTAGGGAGTTGCTACGTCACGACACAGTGTTTGAATGGACAATGTGACATGAGGACGAATGGCAGAGATTAAAGCAGACTGTAGCTGCTGAGCCAGTGCTCACGTTCTTTGATCCAACAAGGCCAACAAAAATTTCCACTGATGCCTCAAAAGATGGCTTAGGAGCTGTCTTGCTACAGATGCAAGAGGACAGTTGGCAGCCGGTAGCGTATGCATCAAGGTCAATGACAGAGACTGAACAACGTTATGCTCAGATTGAAAAAGAGACTTTGGGCTTAGTGTTTGGTTGTGGAAAATTTCACAGTTATGTCTGTGGCTTACCAACGTTTGCAGTAGAAACTGACCACAAACTGCTCACAGCAATCAGAAAAAAGAACCTCAGTGACATGCCACCCAGGATTCAACGCCTGATGATGTTTCTACAAAGGTACGACTTTGAACTGATTTATACACCAGGCAAATACATTGTTCTGGCGGATGCACTGTCACGAGCACCAGCTCCAAGTGATGACACACAGTGTAGCCCTGTGTCTGTTGATGTTGAAATGCACATAAACATGGTGACTGCTTCTCTCCCTGCATCAGATGTAATGCTACAGCAAATTGCGCAGGAGACGGCAAAAGACCTGCAACTGCAAAAGGTAATTCACCTGAGCCAGAATGGATGGTCACGAGGTGTTTGTCCGGGTTGGTATCCTGTGCGTGCAGATTTGTGTGTGGCTAATGGTCTGCTTCTGAGACAAAACAGGATTCTCATTCCACAGTCTATGCGACGAGACATGCTACAACGCATTCATGAGGGACACTTAGGAGTGGAGTAATGCAAAAGGAGAGCGCGAGAAGCTGTGTACTGGCCAGGAATCAACAGAGATATAGAGGAGATGGTTCAAAAGTGTGAAACATGTCTTAAACATCGGCAACAGAAAGAGCCGATGCTGATTGCAGATCTTCCCACTGCACCATGGCAAAAAGTAGGTACTGATTTGTTTCATCTACATGGAAAGGACTATCTTCTAGTGATTGACTACTACTCTAATTATCCTGAAGTAGCGCAGCTTTCCAGTACATCAGCACAGTCTGTCATCACACACATGAAAAGTTTTTTCTCAAGACATGGGATTCCCCATTGTGTGGTGAGTGACAATGGTCCACAATATGACTGCAGTGAGTTTCGTGATTTTGCAGTTCAGTATGGATTTGAACATGTCACCTCAGGCCCTTTGTATCCGCAGGCTAATGGACAGGCAGAGAAAGGGGTCCAGGTTGTGAAACGATTGTTTAAAAAAGCGAGAGAATGTAATGCTGACCCTTACCTGGCTTTATTGAGTTACAGAGCCACTGCCCTGGAATGTGGAGCATCTCCTGCTGAGTTGCTCATGGGTCACAAACTGCGTACCACACTTCCTCACATGCCAAGGAAGGATGGCTACAGGAGTGACAACATGTGGGCTGACAAAAGGATGAAGCTCAAGCAAAGACAGAAGAGGAACTATGATAAAACAGCAAGGAATCTGGTGCCTCTGCAGGAAAAGGATGTTGTGAGTATTGATGGTCCTGAGCTGTGGGACAGAAAAGCAACTGTACTGCAAGAGTTAGGACCCAGATGGTTTGTTGTCGAGACGGAGAATGGTCAAGTTTTAAGGAGAAACAGGAGGAGTCTGTTAAAGATTCAGAATGGTGAGAGTCAAGAGAAAGAGACAGGATGGGAACAAGAGAATGTTGCGACAGAAGTGCAACACAGTCAATCTTCTTCATCTTTACCAGTGACTGTAACACTCAGAAGGTCCACTCGACCTAAGAAACCACCTGAGAAGCTCATAGAACAAATGTGAATGAAGTAACGGGTTAACTGTGTAAAGAAAGTGGTAAAGTGCTGCTGACTGTTATAATGTGTTCCTAATGGTTACAGTTACAGGAAGTGAAAGAGTCATAGTGTAATTTGGTGTATCAGGCTTAATTTGCAAGACCAATGCTAGTTTGTTTGTTGAAATGTGTTGAAAGTACCAAGCTTGAATATATTTCTTTTGAATTATTTTTAATTCCACCGTAATTATTTTTTAATTCCGCCATAATTATTTTTAATTCCACTGTAATTATTTTTAATTCCACCGTAATTATTTTTAATTCCACCGTAATTATTTTTAATTCCACTGTAATTATTTTTTAATTCCGCTGTAATTATTTTTTAATTCCGCCATAATTATTTTTAATTCAGCCGTAGTAAAAATAATTACAGCGTAATTAAAAACAATTACGGTGTAATTCCACATAACTAAAATTTACTTACAGGATAGTTACGGCCTAAGGGCGGGCCTTAAAAGAAAGCGTTACCAAAACCCCACAACAATAAAAGCATGCAATATATATATATATATATATATATATATATATATATATATATATATATATATATATATATAAACATGCAAATAGCTAACGGCATGGACCATCAACTACCTCACCAACAGACCACAGTATGTCAGGTGCCATGACTGTGTGTCTGATGTGGTAGTCTGCAGCACGGGGGCGCCACAGGGCACGGTCCTCTCACCTTTTCTGTTCAGTCTGTACACCTCAGACTTCAGGTACAATTCAGACCACTGCCACCTACAGAAGTTCTCAGATGATACGGCCATCATCGGATGTGTATCAGATGGGAACGACGAGGAATACAGGGGGGTCATCAGAGACTTTGTCGGCTGGTGTGAGAACAACGCACTGCAAATCAACGCCAGCAAGAAGAAGGAGATGGTTATAGACTTCAGGAGGAAGCCACCCCCTACAGCACCGGTGAACATCCAGGGAAAGGACATTGAGACAGTGGTCTCCTACAAGTACCTGGGTGTTCATCTCAACAACAAGCTGGACTGGACTACAAACACAGACGTCCTGTATAAGAAGGGCCAGAGTCGACTCCACCTGCTGAGGAGACTGAGGTCCTTTGGTGTCTGCAGGACTCTGTTAAAGACCTTTTATGACTCAGTGGTAGCATCTGCCCTTAGTTCATTTGTTCTTACTCATCCTTTTCATTGTTTCTCTGTTCTGAGCTGCTGTAACGCGCAAATTTCCCCGTCGTGGGATCATTAAAGTTTTATCTTATCTCTCTCTCTTATCAAATACACACAAAACATTAAAATCACTTCTGCTACATAACAATTCCAATACAACAGCTTGAATGCTGTGCATCCTATACAACATCTTGATAGCTCTGCATTATATAATGCGGTATGACGTCTCTGCTTGCTATACAGCAGCCAGCCTGCTGTACATCCTATATAACAGTTTGACTGCTCTAGTTACTATACAGCAGGTTGACTGTATTCCATCCCATACAGCAGCTTGACCTGTTTGCATCCTTTACAGCAGCTTGGCTACTCTGCGTCCTATACAGCACCTTGACTGCTGTACATATTACACAACAGCCTGACTGCTGTGCATCCTCTACAGCAGCTTGATGGCTGTGCATACTATAGAGCAGCTTGACTGCTCTGCAATGTGTCTGTAAAGCTGGATTTGTAATTTTTTGTAAGTTGTAAATAACGTTTTGTGCGTAACTTCTGGTACTTGTAAATGTGTGTTCAAATAAAAATACAAATATTAAGAAATGAATGGAATGAAGCCAGCAGAGGTGAGTGGGTTCGGGTACTGTGGAGCTGACTCAACTCCCCCCCTCATCTAACAGTTCCTGATAAGAGGTTTAATGTTCATCAGCAGCTTGGTCTAGGGACATCAGTTCACACAGGTCAGAAGACGGGACAAGCGGGGGCATAGATCATCTGTTTACATAACATCCAGGAGAAAATGAGATACTGGCAATCCAAGGCCATAAGGGAGCCAAATTTCAGATGCTACAATTGTTTTGGTACAGGCTGTCATAACTGGTTAATTTGCTGACAGTCTTACGGTCTTTCTGGCACCTGTCAATGGCAAAAAATCCAATCATCCAAATTTTCTTGGTTCTTTCCTTGCCGCGCAGAAACAGACACTTCTCCAAGATCTAATCCCTTCTGAACTACTCTGTCACTACAGCAGCTTGACTACTCTGGTTACTATATAGCAGCTTGACTTCTCTGCTTAGCATACAGCTACTTGAGTACTCTGTATACTATCCACAGGTTTCTGGAAGAGCGTACGTAGGCTGCCATGACAGACTGCTATTTCTGCTGTACCGTTTTATACTTCCGGTTACCCAAAGTCAGAGCCAGAGTTAATAACAAAATTTGGTTACTTTGTGCTGTAACGGGCGGCTTTATTAGTTGGAACATGAGCTCGGATTCAACTTGTGATGTTTTCGGTTGTCACTACATCAGTCTGTACATTTTTTCAAATTATTTTATTCTGTAAATTTGTTCTTTTCCCCCCAAATTATTCTACCCAGTTGCACATCCTATTACTGTATTTTTTCCTTATGTTTTAAGTTTTCCTTTAATGTACAGCCTCTTAGTTTTTTACCTTATTTTATTTATACTGTGACACTACAGCATACAGCCTACACAAAGCTTTAACAGCACGTGGCTTCCACATAAACACGTAGCAGTTAGCAGGATGACAGCTGCGTGTCTCCTCGATCACAGCCTTCAGCCAGTCCAGTGTTTCTGTTTCAGTGATCTGAACACTCTGATATCAGATCAGTGATTTACCTTCCACAGAATAGCTGCAGCATCACTGCATGATTTCCCTAATCAGCGATACAGGAACAGCTGACTGTCTCCACCGCTCCACTTTCCCTTAGCATGACCCATGCTAAGCGCTTAGCTTGGCCGATGCTCTGGCTCGGCTCTACAGCTGCTTTAAGGAAAACAACGTTGCC
Source organism: Archocentrus centrarchus (assembly GCF_007364275.1). Classification (NCBI taxonomy): domain Eukaryota; kingdom Metazoa; phylum Chordata; class Actinopteri; order Cichliformes; family Cichlidae; genus Archocentrus; species Archocentrus centrarchus. The sequence continues at coordinate 35,807,850 of NC_044356.1, read as the reverse complement.
TTGTTTGTTCAGCATTACTTTATTGGTTTTATTGCTTTGAAGGTAATCTGGTGCTCTTATAATTACGTGATTCCTCACCATAAACACCTTCGGAAAAAACAAGGCAATTGATAATATCAATATAGCTGACTTCGGGCCATAATTTCATGTCATCTACCCAGTCAGTGAGAGGTGACGGGTGAGGCACTGTTACTGAATTGTTCTCGCTGCTTTTTAAAACATCCTTGCAATGTCTCCACCTCCGATGTGGTACCATTTACACCAGGTAAAAGAAACTGCAGTGTCAGAATGTTTCAATGAACAGCAAGTGTGTAACAACCGCAAACAACAGCACAAACGGAAGTAAACTACCGGCTTCTGCTATGAACTATGGGTAATGGTGTGAAGTCAGGAATACTGTGGATACACCAGCTTGACTGTGTGCTCTTCTCAGTATAGAAAGCTTTGAGTGTCCGCTAAAATTAGATTCTGAGTTTCTTTGTTAAGACAAGCATTTATTCTTACAGAATAATGCAGAGAAACAGATTTCTGCTCAAAAAATGACATGAGATTGAGAAAACATCATGTAGAAACATGTTTTGAAGGAATTTGAAAAAAGTGCTTGAAATTACACACAAACCTCAGATTAGCCTTATCTCAGCGAGAAAAGCCGAAAATCAGATAAAAACTGCTGTCCTCAAATGAGACTGCAGAAAGAGGAAGAGAAACAGATTTCTGCTTGAAAGCAACAGGAGATCGAGGAAACATTTCTGGATGTTAAGCAACTAAACAACTGACCCCTTTATTTTAGATATATTTCTACTGTTATGTGTCAGTGATAGCACTCAGGGCTACGGCTCTGATCCTCACACATTAACACAGGTGAGTGATTGCTGCCATGGTGGCATTGAAAGTGGAGTATAATGAAAACATTTTCAACTTCACTAACAAGTAATGTTTCTTGTCAGTGTATATTTAAATCTGTGTTCCTTCCTTCAGTGTGACCTTAAAGGGTGCTATACCACTGCAGTCAACATATCCTAGACCAGGGGTATTCAACTGGCGGCCCAAGGGCCAGAACCGGGCCATCAGTCATTTTGGACTGGCCCACTGCCCATTTACCTCTATTATTAAATAAACATTTTAACAGAAGCTGTGACTAAACTGTAAGCATGGCACATAGTTCACACTCCTTACAGGTGGTGGCGGTAACGCTCCATAGATTACCAACCGCCATTAAACTCAAGAAGAAGAAGAAGAAGAAGAACGGCACTTTACAACATTTTATGACATTCAAAAAAAAAAAAAAAAGCATTCAAAAGAGAAGGTGGACAGCGAAAATAGAACATTTAACAACAACTGGACCAATAGGTATGCACATGAGTAAGAGGAATGTGTGGCCCACTGGCAAATAGCCTCATGGCAATTTGGCCCATAGAAAAATGTAGCTGAATACCCCTGTCCTAGACTCACGAACAAACCCCTTCATGTTGACATAGCCTTGAGCCTTGCTTTTGAAAAAATCAACATTGTGTCACAAACTATTTATTGAAAGGTGCTCCTCAGGGTTGTTTTTAAACAAAAAATATATTAAATTCCACTGAGGTCACATTTAGAAATAAGTTTTAATGAAACAGGAGAGAAAAATCAGAGACACAAAATGATGAAACTCAAGGCCAAACATTTATTTACTAAAAACATTTTTATAGAATGAAAAATTGATAACTTCCCCACATTATTTAACTACTCAGTGGCACAAGATGTGACAGATGAGGCTGATCTGTCCACAAAAGTGCTGTTCTACTTTGTTATGGCCTGCACAGTTGATGTATCTCAATCCATCCAATGGGCACTTGTACAAAATAAAATAAGACATACAAATGAAAGTCAGGAGCTTGAATTCCATAAGTGTAATCCAGTAATCATCTAAAGTCAGAAAGCACTAATGGTCTAACCTAATGGCAGCTATATGAATGGTAACCAGCTGACACACACACACCAATTAGTTAAAATGTCTTAAATACATAAAGACCTGGATGCTGTCTTCTTTTTTTTTTTTTTTTTAAGCCTGTCATATCTGGCAGTTTTCGTAATCAGAATGTGATCCGAATGCTCTGGTGTACCAAACATATTTGCTTTTACCAAGAATAGCTCTGTAAGTTTTCCAATAGGCTGCTCTTGTTAATGTTTGTATTTTAATTTAATTTAATTTTTATTTTATTTATTTATCTATACACATGCACATACATATACACACACACAATCCTGCTGTTGCTTGCAAATAATGTGTGTGTGTGTGCCTCTGTCATGGAACGTACTCACCAATGGGGGCAACCACGCCCCCGCAACCACGCCCCCGTGATCCAGAGGGGACCCAGGGGACGCGGCCTATCCACAGCCCACTAGGAGCTCAGAAGACAGGAGGCCACACATCCCAATGGCAACTGCCCACACACCCCAGAGGATGAAAGAGGGAGACCCCAGACAGACCCCCCCAATGGCAAGAGTCCAGAGAGCCAGAGGCGATGAGCAGTGGCCACCTCACCAGCTCCACACACTAACCACTGTGTAACACACCTGCCCCCCAAGGCCCTAATGTGTACTATGATGTGTTGTGAGCTGTATGATGTAATTAAAAAGGCGGAGTGGGACATCACGCAACATAGCGAGCAGAGCCAGAGAAGTGGCCCTACTCACTGCAGCACGAGCCCCCCTCACCCAAGACCCTACGTGTGTGATGTAATGTTTGCATCGAACTGTTTGGCCACAATGCAAAACGATATGTTTGGTGTAAAAGCAACACAGCTCATCACCCTGAACACACCATCCCCACTGTCAAACATGGTGGTGGCAGCATCATGGTTTGGGCCTGCTCTTCGTCAGCAGGGACAGGGAAGATGGTCAAAATTGATGGGAAGATGGATGGGGCCAAATACAGGACCAGTCTGTAAGAAAACCTGTTGGAGTCTGCAAGAGACCTGAGACTGGGATGGAGATTTATCTTCCAACAAGACAATGATCCAAAACATAAAGCCAAATCTACAATGGAATGGTTCACAAATAAACATATCAGGTGTTGGAACGGCCAAGTCAAAGTCCAGACCTGAATCCAGTCGAGAATCTGTGGAAAGAGCTGAAGACTGCTGTTCACAAACGCTCTCCATCCAACCTCACTGAGCTCGAGCTGTTTTGCAAGGAAGAATGGACAAGAATTTCAGTCTCTCAATGTGCAAAACTGAAGACACATACACCAAGCGACTTGCAGCTGTAATTGCAGCAAAAGGTGGCGCTACAAAGTATTAATGCAAAGGGGCCGAATAATATTGCACGCCCCACTTTTCAGTTTTTTATTTGTTAAAAAAGTTTGACACATCCAATAAATTTCATTCCACTTCACGATTGTGTCCCACTTGTTGTTGATTCTCCACAAAAAATTAAAATTTTATATCTTTATGTTTGAAGCCTGAAATGTGGCAAAAGATTGAAAAGTTCAAGGGGGTTGAATACCTTCACAAGGCACTGTAAGTGTAAGAATAGATAAGCGTTTAACTGTTTTTTCTATGTATCACAATGTGTTCATCATAAACATGCACATGACAAACATACCCAAACCCTCCAGGTGAGGAAAGCAGGTAACGCCTGTTTCCTGATGTCACACACACACACACACACACACACACACACACACAAGTGTGTTTTGCTATCTTTGTGGGGAATTTCCATTGACTTCCATTCATTTCTACAGCCTAAACCTTACCTTTACCCTTTTCCTAACCCTAACCATCACATACCTAACCCTAACCCTAACCTAAACTCAATTCATACCTTAGCCCTAACTCTGACCCCTGACCCAAAAACAGGGTTTCCCCTTGTGGGGACAAGGTTCCAGTCCCCACAAGGAGCAATTGGTCCCCACAACGTAGTATATGTCAGGAAAATTGTCCCCACAAGGTATTATAAACATACGCACACACACACACACACACACTCACGTGATGCTAAAATAAAAGAGCCAGCAGGAAGAAGGAAGTCAGACTCTCACTCAGACACACACATGTGTGGTTGCTGACGGAGACTCTCCCTCCAGGTAAAAGATCACTACGGGTTTCTGTGTCTTCTTTAATTTAACGGTGGTCTGAACCTAACATTTAAAGTGGTCCTTCGAAGCCGGAGCGGGCAGTGAGGAGGCGTTTTCAACGACGACGGAGGGACGCCGGCGAGTCTGTCCGGACAGCCAGCCGCAATAGGTGCTGCACAAAGACCTGGGATGTGAAATTCGTCGCCAGGCCCGGCTTCATAGGTTTCTCCACGGTCGGTGGGAACGTTTTCCTCGAGAACCAATCCCCCAACGTGAAGACAACAGAAACCAGGTAGGACAAATCGTAGACTACTGAGTTGGACCGGGTCCAATTGCCAGGATAACTTTCAGGGAAAGTTGGCTTTTCAGGGAAAACTGTAGTCTACGTCCTCAGAACAGGGTTCGTGAGGGAAACCGGCCGAAGTAACTTTCAGGGAAAGTTAGCTTTTCAGGGAAAAGCGTAGAAAAATAAAGTATAAAACAGTACCAAAAGAAAAAGAAAAAAAAAATCGAGTGAATGTGGATGTGTGAATGCAGTCTTTGTTTGGCTGAAGCAGCAGTGGGGCGAGAAACCTCTTGGTGTTAACCAAGTCCCATTCTGTTGAAGTAGGCCAAGCAAAGGCTGATTGTACGTCGGAAAAACAATGGGTAAGTCCTCGTCGAAATGCGAGGCCGCCGTGTTAGAGGGAGATGTAAAATTTATGGAATGGCATAAACAAGGATCAACTCAGTAAATAAAAAAATGGAAGAAAAAATATGGGTTTAATGGAAAGTTGTTAGTGACAGAATGTGAAAACTTAGTAACACAGCTGCAACAAAAGGCAGCGGTTTGCAAAAAGGCGCAACACGAACTGCAGTGTGCGAAATTGTGGCTGGTACAGGCTAAGCGCAGACAGGAACAGCGGAAGTCAAAAGCCACAGCGGCAGGGCCACCCACACACGTGCATGCAGCCGTAATAAAGGCAGATGAGGAAACTCAAATAGTATGTAGACCCCAGCGAGACCGTGGGGGGCCTGACCCTGTGGCACCCGGAGCCATTTTTAGAGAGGGGAGGGGCTAGTGGGGCAAAACAGCATGAGACCCAAGCAAGGGAAGGATTAACAGCTTTTTCTCCTGCAGCTTTTTCTCCTATTTGGAGCCGCACCCAAAAAGAACAACTTAAAACACTCGCGCACATAGATGTGCATGCCACACCCAAGCCAGCAGGTTATCCCATTTTATCAGAGTATGGGCATGAAAGGGATTGTTTCAATTGTGGAGGGCCCCCACCTGCACTGGAACCAGTGGCACAAACCTTCCCCATGCTCCAAGTAGCAAACCCAAACACAGGGACAGCAAGCGCCCCTCAACCTCCCACTATTTTGGTTTACCGACCTTGGACTGAAACTGAAATGCAAGAGGCTGTTAAAGGATTAACCCTACACAAAGTTGACGTAGAACAATGGGCGACAGATATAAGGGGATTACAAACCTCGTTTAACCTGAATGGGGATGAAATGTTCCGTGTGTTCCGCAACCATTTTAAACACGATTGGGGAAGAGTAAGGGACACCTTCACAGGAAGAGATGAGGGCGGCAACATTTTAAGGCATGATTCGGAAATCTTACGGCAAGGGATGGACGGGGTAATTTTGAGAACAAAACAGACCCTAGTGCCACCCCCAAATTATGACAAAATTTACCAATGCAGACAGAAAGAGGGCGAAGATGTGTACGAGTACCAAGGTCACCTGGAAGCAGGTTTTAAAGCCCACAGCGGCATCCCTGAAAGTGCAGAACCAAACAACCCCTACCAACAACACCTAAAACTAGCACTAATGTCAGGATTTCAGCCCAAATATTCTGATTTTATCCGAAAACACTTTGTAAATCACTCAACAGCTAATGTGAATGAAATTATGAACTGGGCAACGCACACAGAGGGAGTGATACAGAGAAAATAAAGCAAAAAAAGGGGGGGGGGGCAGTAGCGTGTTCATGATGACACTATGCCACAGGACACCCAAGTGTTTTTCGTCGCCCCTTCACAGAGCAGCCAAGGGAAAAGTTTTCAAAAGCAGAAGGGGAAAGCCAAAAGTGATGAATGTTACAATTGTGGCCAGAAAGGTGTGGTGTCTGTACTGTTCTGTTAAACTATATATGCATATATGGTCTCTTTCCTTAAGGCCTTTATTGATTGTGTAAAAGAAATAACCTGAGCTTTAAGGTTTGGCCTCAGGCCAGAAAGAATGCAGAAGGGCCTCTTGTAGCTCTCTGGCCTTCCATATAAGGAATAGACCATATGTTTAGCTGTAGGTTGTAGGATGAAGCTGTTTTCATAGCCATATGTGGAAAGTTAGGAGTATGGGGGTTTTGACCACCCCTATATAACCTTTGTTCTCCCTTTGTTTAGTGAGCTACGGCGATTGGCAATTTACCCTCTCCCAGGTGGCAAGAAGCGCCTGTTTTGACACTGTCTGTTTCTTTGCAATAAACTTTATATATGCATTAAGACTTTGTCAGCGAGGATTATTTCTTCAAAGAAATGCAACCATCCAAGATGCGACAAAGGTCACTTCGCCAGGGACTGCCTGAGGGAAAGGAGGGACGGAAAAGGGCCAAAGACAGGTCACAGGAAAGGCAGGAGAGAACCCCCATACAATCCTGACTATGACAGCGACCACAACATAGCATGACTAGACCGGGAACCCCGAGAACATGGCCAGGAAACCACTGTGGATTTCCAAAGCATACTGGCCATGCTCTCCAAGCCAGGTGAAAAACCCATAATAATACTCACAGTAAATGGCAAGGAATTAGAGTTTTTGTGTGACACAGGGGCAGACCGAACAGTAATTAGAGAACCATTCCCAAACCACAAACCAACAAGAGATAAAGTATACGTGAAATCAGCTAATGGACACCTGAGTACCCTGTCACTATCCAGCCCAGTACAAATGTACAATTCTGAAGTGGACACTGAAGTCAAAGGGACAGTGGTCTTAAGCCCAGAATGTCCAGAAAATCTACTATTTACCATTCCCGGACACAGGCGTTGTAGATCAGGCATGATCCTTGGTCAGCTTAGAGGACCATCCAGAACTAAAAGACGTTGCAGACCATCTGTAGTCCAAAGGGCCATCCGATGTAGGTCTTCTTAAGACTGCACGACCAGTGATCATCAAGCCTAAAACTGACTACAGACCAAATGTGAGGCAATATTCCCTGAAACCAGACGCTCAGGCAGGGATTGAGCCAGTAATAACTGACATGATAAAAGCTGGGATAATAATAGAAATGCCAGACGCTAAGTGTAACACTCCAATATTTCCTGTTAAGAAAATAGGAACGGAAAAGTAGAGGCTAGTACAGGACTTGCGTGCTGTCAATCAAGCTGTGCAATCCAGAGACCCATGTGTCCCAGACCCCCACACATTGTTGAATCAACTCACTCCAGATAAAAAATGGACCTGAGCAAGGCTTTCTTTTCGATCCCACTGCATGCAGATTCCCAAGATTGGTTTGCGTTCACCTTCAAAGGAAAAAAATATGCATACAGTAGGCTCGTGCAAGGCTTCACCGATAGTCCGACCATATTTTCCCAGGAAATTAGTAACTGTATGTCAGCCATGCCAATCTCACCACACTCTCAAGTTCTGACATACTTGACTCTTTCACTCCAGTTGGTCTTTCAGAGTTAACTTCAGTAGTTACTTCCTCCAAACCAGCAACATGTTTATTAGATCCCATTCCTACTAGACTGTTCAAAGACGTCTTTCCAATTATTGATGCTTCAATCTTAAAAATGATCAATCAGTCTTTATTAGTTGGCTGTGTACCACAGACCTTCAAGGTGGCTGAAATTAAACCTCTACTTAAAAAGCCATCACTTGACCCAGCTGTCTTAGCTAATTATAGGCCAATCTCAAACCTTCCTTTTCTCTCAAAGATTCTTGAAAGAGTAGTTGTAAAACAGCTCACTGATCATCTGCAGAGGAACGGTTTATTTGAAGAGTTTCAGTCAGGTTTCAGAATTCATCACAGTACAGAAACAGCATTAGTGAAGGTTACAAATGATCTTCTTAGAGCCTCTGACAGTGGACTCATCTCTGTTCTTGTCCTGTTGGACCTCAGTGCAGCTTTGATACTGTTGACCATAACGTCTGTGTAGATTCTCAGTTATCCAGGTCATGGTAGTCTCTGGAGCTTGAAAAAGGCGACTGGACTTCTTTTTGTTTCTTGAAGACGTTTCACCTCTCATCCGAAAGGCTTCTTCAGTTCTCAACCAAATGGTGGAGAGACCCAGGTATTTAAACCCCTGTGGGCGTAGTCCCCTGGAGGTGGTTATGACCCTCTATTGATCATGTGCTTGAACACATGTGCCCAGGTGTGAAGGGGGCGTGGGTCATATTTAATCAGTGGTTTCAGTTGAAACCAACTTAGGACTCCGCTCCATTGTTTCCTGTGGCCTATTGAGGTCAGTGGAACAAAGGTGTGAATGGGGGTTGAGACGTCTGGGCAGGGAGCTCAGGACAGCACTGTAAGCGGGGGAAAGTTGGTGACGTAATCCACCTCCTCTGTTCAATGATGGTTGTTCACAGTGGACATAGATGGCTTCTTTCACTCCTCTTTCAAACCATCTGTTTTCCCTGTCCAAAATGTGGACATTGGCATTTATGGACTCCCAAAGATCCACAAAGAAGGAGTCCCACTTCGACCCATTATCAGCAGTATAAACTCGGTCACCTACAACATTTCCAAACACCTCGCCACCATCTTATCACCGCTTGTTGGCATCACACCCCACCACATTGAAAACTCTACAGATTTTACTAACAAGGTCCAGAATCTTGTACTGGATCCAGATGAAACCATGGTGTCCTTTGATGTGGTTTCACTTTTCACTTGCATACCTACAACTGAGGCAGTGGAGACCGTCAGAAGACGACTACAGGAAGACGATTCCTTACTGAACAGAACCAGCTTCACCCCAGATCAGATTTGTGCACTTTTAGATCTCTGCCTTACCACAACATATTTTAAATACAATGATGGATTCTACAGACAGAAGCATGGATGTGCCATGGGCTCCCCAGTGTCTCCCATTGTAGCCAACCTTTACATGGAGGAAGTGGAAAGTAAAGCTCTTGGTTCTTTCAAAGGGAAGGCACCTAGCCACTGGTACAGATATGTAGATGACACCTGGGTCAAAATCAAAACCCAAGAAGTAGAAGCCTTCACTCGTCACATTAACTCAGTGGATAAATACATACGTTTTACCAGGGAGGACACCAGAGATAACAAGTTACCATTCCTGGACTGTGCGGTGCTTATCGAGGAAGATGGAAGCCTCAACATTGAAGTTTACCGGAAGCCCACACACACAGACCAGTATCTCCTCTTTGACTCCCACCACCCTCTGGAACACAAACTTGGGGTGATCAGGACCCTACAACACCGTGCGGAAAGTGTTCCCTCTAAGGCAGAAGGGAAGCATAAGGAACACACACACATTAAGAAAGCCCTCAAAACATGCGGTTACCCCAACTGGGCCTTCATCAAATCAGCTAAGATGCACAGGAATGAAGGCCAAACACAAACTACAGAGAATGGGAAGGACAAGAGGAACAACATTGTCATCCCATATGTGTCAGGCTTGTCAGAGAAACTCAGAAGAATTTTCTCCAAGCATGACATCTCAGTATACTTCAAACCAAGTCACACCCTAAGACAAAAACTGGTTCATCCCAAGGACAAACCCGCCAAACACAAGATCAGCGATGTAGTGTATGCTGTTCAGTGCAGTGAAGAGTGCTCGGACCTCTACATTGGTGAAACCAAACAGCCTCTTCACAAACGAATGGCACAACATAGAACAGCCACCTCGACAGGACAAGATTCAGCAGTACATCTGCATCTGAAGGAAAAAGGGCACTCTTTTGAGGATGCCAATGTCCACATTTTGGACAGGGAAAACAGATGGTTTGAAAGAGGAGTGAAAGAAGCCATCTATGTCCACTGTGAACAACCATCATTGAACAGAGGAGGTGGATTACGTCACCAACTTTCCCCCGCTTACAGTGCTGTCCTGAGCTCCCTTCCCAGACGTCTCAACCCCCATTCACACCTTTGTTCCAGTGACCTCAATAGGCCACAGGAAACAATGGAGCGGAGTCCTAAGTTGGTTTCAACTGAAACCACTGATTAAATATGACCCACGCCCCCTTCACACCTGGGCACGTGTTCAAGCACATGATCAATAGAGGGTCATAACCACCTCCAGGGGACTACGCCCACAGGGGTTTAAATACCTGGGTCTCTCCACCATTTGTTTGAGAACTGAAGAAGCCTTTCGGATGAGATGTGAAACGTCTTCAAGAAACAAAAAGAAGTCCAGTCGCCTTTTTCAAGCTCCAGAGACTGTTGACCATAACATTTTATTACAGAGATTAGAGCATACTATAGGTATTAAAGGTACTGCACTGCAGTGGTTTGAATCATATTTATCTAATAGACTCCAGTTTGTTCATGTAAATGGGGAGTCTTCTTCACACACTTTAATTATGGAGTTCCACAGGGTTCTGTGCTAGGACCAATTCTATTTACATTATACATGCTTCCCTTAGGCAGTATTATTAGAAAACATTGCATCAATTTTCATTGTTATGCAGATGATACTCAGCTTTACCTATCAATGAAGCCAGATGACACACATTAATTAATTAAACTGCAGGAATGTCTTAAAGACATTAAGGCCTGGATGACCTCTAATTTCCTGCTTCTAAATTCAGATCAAGATCGCTTTTTTGCATTTGTGCAATATTTCTAAAATTAGAAACATCTGTTCTCAGAGTGATGCTGAAAAGCTAATTCATGCATTTATTACTTCTAGGGTGGACTATTGTAATTCATTATTATCAGGCTGTCCTAAAAGCTCCCTGAAAAGCCTTCAGCTGATCCAAAATGCTGCAGCTAGAGTACTGACAGGGACTAGAAAGAGAGAGCAGATTTCTCCCATATTGGCTTCTCTTCATTGGCTCCCTGTTAAATCTAGAATAGAATTTAAAATCCTTCTCCTCACATACAAGGTCTTGAATAATCAGGCACCATCTTATCTCAGAGACCTCATAGTACCATATCACCCCAACAGAGCACTTCACTCTCAGACTGCTGGCTTACTTGTGGTTCCTAGGATACTTAAGAGTAGAATGGGAGGCAGAGCCTTCAGCTTTCAGGCGCCTCTTCTGTGGAACCAGCTTCCAGCTTGGATTCAGGAGACAGACACCCTCTCTATTTTTAAGATTAGGCTTAAAACTTTCCTTTATGATCAAGCTTATAGTTAGGGCTGGATCAGGTGACCCTGAACCCTCCCTTAGTTATGCTGCTATAGGCCTAGGCTGCTGGGGGGTTCACATAATGCACTGTTTCTTTTCATTCACCTTATTTACTTTGTTTATACTCCACTCTGCATTTAATCATTAATTGTTATTGATAGATAAGATAAGATAGTGTTTATTTGTCACATGCACAGTTATACACAGTACAATGCACAGTGAAATGTATTTTGTACCTGCAACCTTATATACACACACATATAAATAAGAAGAATAAAAATTAAAAAAAAAAGTAATTCACACTATACACTATACTCTATATACTATACACTATACACACTTTTTAAATTATGATATTTACACTGTGCAATAACGGTCCAGTTAGGGCTCAGAGTTGAGCAGACGGATGGCTTGTGGGTAAAAACTCTTCTTCAACCTTTCAGTCTTAGCCCTCAGGCAGCGGTACCGCCGGCCTGATGGGAGCAGGGAGAAGAGAGAGTGTCCGGGGTGGCTGGGCTGTTTTAGGATCTTCATGGCCCTCAGCCTGCACTGCTTGGTGTAAATGTCCTGCAGGTTGGGGAGGGTGGTTCTGATGGTCCGTTCAGCTGAACGAACCACCCTTTTTAGGGCCATGAAGTCCTGCTTGGTGCAGTTTCCCATCCAGGTGGTGATGCTCCCACGCATGATGCTCTCAATGGTGCAGGTGTAAAAGTTCCTGAGCACCTTGAGTGGGAGCTTGAAGTCTCTCAGCCGCCTGAGGAGGTAGAGACGCTGTCTGGCCTTCTTCACAGTGATGTTTATGTGATGAGTCCAGGACAGGTCCTGTGAGATGGTCACTCCCAGGTATTTGAAGGTGTCCACTCTTTCCACCTCAGCACCACTGATGACAAGTGGATGGTAGTCCCTCTGCTGCTTCCTGCTGAAGTCCACAATCAGTTCCTTCGTTTTGCTGACGTTGAGCAGGAGGTGGTTCTCCTGGCACCAGTTCTCCAGGCGGGAGACCTCTCTCCTGTAGGCTGTCTCCTCATTGTGAGAGATTAGTCCCACAACCGCAGTGTCGTCAGCAAACTTGATGATGACGTTGGACTCTGACGTGGCCTCGCAGTCATGGGTGTACAGTGAGTACAGCAGAGGGCTGAGCACACAGCCTTGGGGGGATCCAGTGTTGAGGGTGAGGGAGGATGAGGTGAGGTGACCCACTCGTACCACCTGTGGTCTGCTGGTCAGGAAGCTGTGAACCCACCTGCACAGGGATGGGCCCAGGCCCAGGTCCAGCAGCTTAGAGACCAGCCTGGAGGGAACTATGGTGTTGAATGCTGAGCTGTAATCTACAAACAGCACTCTCACATAGTTCCCCTTACCTGATCTCTGGCTCTCTGCCACAGCATGTCTTTTCTCTCCCCTCAGCCCCCTCTCAGCAGATGACTGCCCCTCCCTGAGCCTGGTTCTGCTGGAGGTTTCTTCCTGTTAAAGGGAGTTTTTCCTTTCTACTGTCACCAAGTGCTGCTCATAGGGGGTCGTTTTGACTGTTGGGTTTTCTCTGTATTATTGTAGGGTCTTTACCCACAATACAAAGCGCCTTGAGGCGACTGTTTGTTGTGATTTGGCGCTATATAAATAAAATTGAATTGAATTGAATTGACATACGTGGATGACATTCTAGTAGCATCAGACTCTGAAGAGCACTGCAAACACCAATCTCTCAGAGTGTTACAACACCTAGCTGACACAGGAAACAAAGTCAGTTTGGAGAAGTTGCAGTGGGTGAAAAAGGAGGTAAAGTATTTGAGGCACACACTCACACAAGAAGGGCGGAGACTGCTAGAGACTAGAAAGTCAGCACTAGCACAAACACCTAAACTACAAACCAAGAAGCAAATGATGGCTTTTTTAGGCCTGTGTAATTATTGCAGAGCATGGATCCCTAATTATGCCCAACTGATGCAGCCACTGCTCTCCCTAATATACGACAACCCCCCATGGCAATGACAGATGTCATACAATGGACAAGAGAGACTGGAGAAGCTTTCACAAAAGTAAAAGAAGCACTGGTAAAAGGCCTGGTGCTGCCTCTTCCAAATTACAAAAAAGATTTTGTCCAGACTGTAGATTGCAAGGATGGGTTTATGACCTCAGCTCTGTTACAGTCTTTTGGAGATAAATTGAGGCCAATTGCTTATTACTCCAAACGCCTAGATGCAGTCTCACGAGCATTACCACATTGCATGCCAGCAGTATGTGCAGCTGCACTCGCTGTTGAGGCCTCCAGAGAACTGGTGCTTTTCCACTCACTTACACTTAAAGTGCCACATGCAGTATCAGTTCTGCTCTTACAGAGCAAAATGACATTCTTATCCCCAGCCAGACACCTGAGCTGCATAGCTCTCCTCTTGTCACAACCACACATAACTACAGAGCGCTGCACCACTCTAAACCCAGCCACTCTGCTACCAACGCCACATGACGGCGACCCTCATGACTGCAAAGTGCTGGCAGAACAAAACAGCAAGCCCAGATTAGAATTGCAAGATGAACCACTGGCAAAAGGCCACGTTGTGTTTGTGGATGGCTCAAGCCGGAAAAATTATAAAAGCAAAACAGAAACGGGCTCCGCTATAGTCACCAATACCACCATAATCAAAGCTGAAAAACTGCCCTCACACCTCTCTGCTCAAGCAGCCGAGTTAATTGCATTAACCGAAGCATGCAAGCATTATGCAGGTAAAGCAGTCACATTTTACACCAGGGGTCTCCAAACTTGCAGCCCGTGGGCCGCATCCGGCCCCGCCCACTTCCGGTCCACGAATTGATGTCAAAAATAACATACAGTTTGGCCCTTTAAGTTACTTTTATGACATTTTGCTTAACCCTCTTAATTGGAGAGGAAGGCGAAATGTCAGGTGGACAAAGTCGTGGTGCCTGTACGGCCTGTCAACCCACCCAGGAAGTGGTAGACTGTGGCAGAACTCTAACTTCAGTCAACCATTAAAGATCTATTGGGCCAGAATGCTGATCACTAGAGCTGAATCTACCCCAAACGAAGATTTGGTAGCATGGCCACAGCTGTCTGTAGCACTACCAGAAGTATTAATGCTAACCCATCTTCCCAGAAAGGCTTTTCCAGCATGCGTGGTTAACAATGGAACCCGAGAGGTGGGGAAGCTGCCTCACACGTTGTGTAACAGTACGTTTTCCTACTGTCCACGACAGAACGAGACAAAGTGCATGTACTGCCTCCAGAATCCTGTTCCCATGGGTCGGAGTCGGACTGGTTCGGGATCATGTCGAGATAAACAGATACGCCCTACTCCGTCTGATAAATGCCACAAGAACTTTAGGCAAAGGAACTTCACAGGAGTTGAGCGCCTTGCGTGCAATGGTGATGCAGAACAGAGTGGTTTTGGACTTGCTGGCCGCCCCACAAGGAGGAGTATGTAAGATAATCGGACAGACTTGTTGCACCTTCATCCCCGATGAAAACGGTGATGGGGGAGTATTCACACCGCTTTGTCTGACTTAGACACCCTGCAGCAGTATGTGGAACAACAGACACCTGGAGGGAGTCAGGACTGGCTCTCTTGGCTGACTACTGGAGCTTGGTGGCAAGTTCTGCTGAAAGTCTTAGTGTCACCAGGGGTCATTCTGCTACTGTTTTGTTTATTTTTCAGTTGTATTGTTCCATGTTTAAGGAAAATGATGACAAATGTTTTCATTTCAGCTTTCTATCAGTGTACCCTTGTGCAGGGTGGGCAGGAGGGTGAAACAGAAGACCAAATATGAAGCCCCCATTGAAAATGGGAGACCAAGTGATGGGGGTGGATGTAAACTGGTTTTCAAACTAATGTTTAAATTTTGCACATGTATGTAGGTGTTTCCCCGTGAGCGGCGGGGCCGTTGAGGAATTTTCCCGTCTTGAAAGAATAAAAAGTGTAACTTTGGGTCAAAAGAAGGACAGACAGCCGCATGACAGGTTTTTCGCCTCAACCTCATTCAGGGTAGTATGTGTTATTGTGGAAAAGGCTGCCTAAAAGGAACTGTCATGCTGGCCCTTTAAGGGGGGGGCGGAGCTTAGACCACCAGTGTGCAGCATGCAGACAAGGAATGGCAGAGAGGGGAGAGGAGCTGAACCAGAGTTTACAGTCTGAAGTTGGTGGAATTATTTGTTGTTTAGGGTTTGCTAGCCACCCCAGTTTGAGTTGTGTGCGTGAAAATACAAGTAAGTGATGTTAACAGTAAATGACCTAGTTTATTTATCAAAATATACATGTTTCACCCTTAATTGATATCATGCTCTGTTCGCATGCACATTTAGTAAGTGCTATCTACGTGAGTTCCGTGTGTTGTACCTTTGTAAACCTAGTGTATTGAGAAACATTAATGTTGCAGTCATGAAGAGTGTCATTGTGATAGTATTTCAGTTATTTTGGCATTATTTAGACACTGTTGTCACATTATTTGTTATCTGTTTTAGGACCACACACATCCAGTTCCTGTACCGTAAAGAATAAGCAGTAAATTCACGTTACTGAACCCACGGGAGTGCGACTCTACTCTTTTCTGGAGTTCTAACTGGACTCACCACAGTGATCCAACCCCTCCAACCAGCCCAAGATAAAACCTATTTTACAGTGGTCCTTCGAGCCGGATAAGTGGATTGCTGTTTAAGGATGCAAAACCCAGAGTCAACAGCAATGGACACTCCACCCAGACGGCGAATGTCAGTGCCTTCCTACCTGTCAGATTATGACCTAAGTGGACCGGGAGCTCAGAGTAAATTCCGGACAGCAGCTACAGCTACAGGGGGAGTTTTAGGGGAGCATAGGGCATCAGCGCGTCCACCCACCAGATCTCCATCACCACCGATTAGCCAGAGCTTTGACCCGATGAACTTGAGGGATGGTGAGGAGCAAGAACAGGAGCTTAGCCAATCTATGGAGCAAGCCAGCGGGGAGCAGCAGACCGACCAAGTTCCAGGGGTTAGGGCTGCTCTCGAAGAGATGCGCCAAGAAAACGCTGAGCTCCGTAAACAGTTCCAGAGCCTGATGGTTGCTTTACAGTCACCACCAGCAGCCTACCAGCCTCTATTTCCACCTCTTCCACCTCAAAGTGTATACAGTGGCGGTTACAGTGGCGGTTATGGACACTACCAACTCCCAACTGATACGCCAATGTACCAGCAGCAACAATATCCAACGCTCCGCTCCCAAGGAAGCCTGCCACAAGATTCCTCTCAATTCAGAGTTTCCCAACCGTCCAGAGATCTGCACTATAACCCGTATTATGCAACCACACCACAGCAGACTGCACTTCCTCATGCAAGCAGAGATTCTTCATTTCTCCAAGCACCCTGCTTTAATGAGCCACAGAGAGAGACCACATACCGGGGACCAAAGCCCACCATCCCCTCCTTTACAGCGCCAGACCCCAGAGAGTTTGCCCGCATGAAGATTGCCTTAGAGAATCTATTACCGGCAGATGCCACTGAAAGATACAAGTATCAGATCCTCACAGATCATCTCAAATGCGAAGAAGCTTCACTTGTAGCAGACTCCTATTGCAACTCAAGGCAACCTTATACAGATACAATGACAGCTCTCACCAAGATGTTTGGGCAGCCCCACAAGCTTGCCGTGCAACGGATCACAGAGTTAATGGACGGTCCAAATCTACGCAGCGGTGACACCAAGAGCTTTCGTCTGTTTGCCCTCAATGTGCGGTCATTGGTAGGCATGTTAGACCAACTGGGACAAAGAGGCCATGTAGAGTTAGTCTGCGGCTCTCATGTCTCAAGGCTCTTAAGTAAACTCCCCTATGACCTCAAAACCAGCTTTAAGAGGTTCATCCACCCCCTGAGAGTGGCCATCCCCACTCTCATAGACTTTGCGGATTGGCTAGAATACGAGCTAGAAGTTCAGGAAGACAGCATGAAGCCCCCCAAGAGAGAGGAGACATTTAACAAGAAGTCTGATACCAAGCGCACTCCTAAGCCCCCAAGTAAGACTGCTACTATCCTCCTGGGCACAGAGAAGGTTTTAGGATCCAGCAGTGCAGCATCACCATCTGCATCTGAGCATCCTCCCAACACATCTAAGAGAGCAGAGAAGGTAATGGCCTACTGTCCCTATTGTGATAATGACAAGCACTTTCTGAACAACTGTTCCAACTTTAAGAACCTGAGCAAGGAACAGAAGGTGACATGGATTAAAGCCAATAATAAGTGTTGGCGTTGTGGACGTAATCACCAAGCTGCAAAGTGTACACTTAAAGCTCCCTGCAAGATCTGTGGCAGAAGACATCTGTTAGTGCTGCACGAGGTGAATGAAAGGGTAGAGGAGGAACAAGCATCAGCTCCACCTTCAACAGAAAGCTGCCTCATTAACACTGCCAACAAAGTCATGTACGTCAATCGTCCAGTCTACAACTGCAAGGTGCTCCTGAAGATCAGTAAAGTACGCCTGAGGAATGGTGACAAGTCACTCGAGACGTATGCTGTCCTAGACGATGGTTCGGAACGAACAATACTGCTCCAGTCAGCTGCCAAACAGTTGGGCCTTACAGGAAGTAAAGAGGTATTAGCTCTCCGTACTGTCAGACAAGAAGTGGAGCAGCTCCACGGGGCAGCCGTGTCTTTCACGATTTCTCCAACAGCCAATCCTGACAAGATGTACACCATCCAGAATGCCTTTACAGCCGAGCAACTGAGTTTAGCAGAGCATTCCCATCCAGTTGTCTCACTCCAGCAGAAGTATAAACATCTCGCAGGATTGCCCCTCCCTCCTCTAAACAGAGTCCGTCCCATGTTACTGATTGGTGCCGACTATACGCACCTCATTACACCCATAGAGCCAGTCAGACTAGGACCACCTGGTGGGCCAGCAGCTGTGAAAACGCTTCTTGGATGGACGCTACAGGGACCAGCTCAGGCTATTGAGTCCATCACTAATGTAAGTCACTGTCTCTTCACATCTGCACCATCACCCACAGAGCTGTTCTCATGTGTGGAGAAGTTATGGCAGATGGATGTTCTCCCTTACCGCAGCGAGAAGTTGGCCACTAGGTCACGGCAAGACCAAGACGCCATCAGGCTCCTGCAAGAACAGACCATGAGAGTCAATGTCAGTGGCATTGAACGTTATGCCACACCCCTTCTTCGAATCAAGAACATGCCCCTCTTGAAAACCACTCCAGAAGCAGTGTTGCCTCTCCTGAGAGGCACAGAGAAGCGCCTAGCCAAATCACCCCAACAAGCGGTTGCCTATCAGAAGGAGATTGAGAAGCTTGTAGAAGCTGGCTATGTAGTGAAACTGGTGGAGCACCAATGGAAGACCAGCACCGAAGCTTGGTACATACCCCACCATATGGTTCAACATAATGGGAAGAACCGAATAGTGTACAACTGCTCATTCCAATACCAAGGCTACAACCTGAACCAACTCCTTCTACCAGGTCCCACCCTCGGCCCTGCCTTGCTGGCGGTGCTGCTGCGCTTCAGGGAGCATGCCGTAGCCTTCAGCAGTGACATCCGTGGCATGTTCCACCAAGTGAGGCTCCTACCTGCAGACCGCCCCCTGTTGCGGTTTGTATGGCGGGACATGAGACGAGACAAACCCCCTGATGTCTACGAGTGGCAGGTACTTCCCTTTGGAACTACCTGCAGCCCTTGTTGTGCAACGTTCGCGTTGCAGAAGCACATCATGGACCACAGCAAACCAGGAGAAGATGTGCATGTTGCCATTAACAAGTCCTTCTATGTGGACAACTGCTTACAGAGTCTCACATGTCCAGCAGCCGCCAGGGCACTTGTTGACAAACTGCGCCACCTTCTGGCTGATGGAGGATTTGAGCTCAGGCAGTGGGCAAGTAACAACCCAGATGTCATCCACCATCTCCCTCCAGACCTCAGGTCATCCAGCTGCGAGTTGTGGCTCAGTCAAGGTCAGTCCGACATCCAAGAGCCAGCCCTCGGACTACACTGGAATTGTAAGTCTGACACCCTCACCTACAAACACAGACACATTGATTGCTCAGTGGCAACCATGAGGAACATCTACAGAGTTTTAGCCAGCCAGTATGACCCTCTTGGCTACATAGTGCCTTATACCACCCGAGCCAAGGTTATTGTGCGCCACCTGTGGGAGAAAAAGAGGGATTGGGATGACCCGCAGCTCCCTGAAGAGCTGCTGCAGAAGTCGCATGCATGGGAAGCAGAGTTGGCGCAGCTGCACAAGATAACACTGCCTAGGTGCTACACCAGTCCCAGCCTGGACCAACCCAACTGTAAGAGAGATATCCATGT
Source organism: Archocentrus centrarchus (assembly GCF_007364275.1). NCBI lineage: Eukaryota > Metazoa > Chordata > Actinopteri > Cichliformes > Cichlidae > Archocentrus > Archocentrus centrarchus. The sequence goes on along the minus strand of NC_044356.1, from coordinate 35,788,183 downwards.
ATTCTGTGATGCCTCCGAACAGGCATATGGATCAGTGGCCTATCTGAGGACAGAGAGTCCAGAGGGAGAAGTTGAAGTCGCCTTCCTTGCAGCCCGGTCTCGTGTTGCCCCAAAGAAGCAACAATCTGTTCCTCGGTTAGAGTTGTGTGCTGCTCTAACAGGTGCTCAGCTCTACAAGGTCATCAGCACCGAGTTGACCCTTTCCATACGCAGCTGTATCTTATGGTCTGACTCAGCCACAGTCCTAACCTGGTTAGGTTCAGATTCCTGTAGATACAAGGTCTTCGTGGGCACTCGTGTGGCGGAAATACAAGAGCTAACGGAAGCTGCTGCATGGAGATATGTGCCCTCACGAGATAACCCAGCAGATGACATCACTCGCGGCCTCACTATCCAAGACATCACCAAAGGCAGTAGATGGACGGATGGACCTGAATTCCTGAAACTGGCTCCAAGTGACTGGCCTGATCTACCACCCCCACTCCAGAGTGATCCTGATGGTGAGCTGAAACGACAGGTTGTTTGTCTAACTGTGTCCAGCTCTAGTGTTCCGGATCCACACCAATACCAGACTTGGGACAGCTTCTTAGAGGCCACTGCACATCAGCTTCACAGGGCGGCTGACCACAACCACCCTCTTACTGCTGATTCCTACGCTGCTGCTGAGCTAGAAGCTCTACAACACGCCCAAAGAGAGTCATTCCCAGAGGAAATCACCCAGTTAAAGGCAGGCAAACCCATTGCCAAATCCAGTCGCCTTCTTCTACTTGCACCGGAGTTTGATGAGAGAACAGGGCTCATCAGAGTAGGAGGCCGTTTACGCCGCAATCCCGACCTGGCTGTAGATGAAGTCCACCCCATTGTTCTGGACCCCCGACACGCACTGACCCAACTCATTATACAGGATCATGATGGGAAGCTCCAGCATCCCGGGCCAGAAAGGGTGTTTGCTGAGATCAGGAGAAGATACTGGGTGTTACGTGGCCGTGAAGCAGTACGCCGCCATCAAAGATCCTGTGTTGAGTGCAAGAGGTGGAAAGGTCACCCCAATCCACCCAGGATGGCAGACCTCCCTCCAGCCAGACTGCGCCTGTTCAAGCCGGCATTCTATTCCACAGGTGTGGATTGCTTTGGGCCATATACCATCAGAATCCGACGCAGTAACGAGAAAAGGTGGGGGATATTGTTTAAATGCTTAACCACCAGGGCAGTCCACCTTGACTTGATCCCCAGTATGGACACAGACGCATTTTTAATGGCTCTGAGACGCTTTATAGCCAGGCGTGGCAAACCCAAAGAGATTCTCTGTGACCAGGGGACAAACTTCCGAGGAGGAGAACGTGAGCTGCAGGAGGCATTTCAACAACTTCACCCTAACCTCAAAGAGCAACTAGCTTGCCAACAAATCAAGTTTGCCTTCAATCCTCCTGGATCCCCACACTTCGGAGGTTGCTGGGAGCGGGAAATCCGCTCGCTAAAGACTGCTCTTCAAGTCATCATTGGAGCCCAAACCATCACTGAGGAGGTGTTTCGCACAGTTCTGATTGAAATTGAGGGGATACTCAATTCAAAACCCCTGGGCTACACTTCATCTGAGGTAGCAGATCCTGACCCTGTTACCCCCAACTATCTCCTCATGGGGCGGCGGGATGCCTCGTTGCCGCAAGTCATCTATGATGGCCCAGATATTCTTGGGCGGCGAAGATGGAGACACAGCCAAATTCTAGCTGACCATTTCTGGCGAACTTTCCTGAAGCATTACCTGCCAGGACTCCAAGCCCGCCAGAAGTGGCAGACAGAATCAGCCAATCTACAAATAGGAGATGTTGTCATGATAGTGGACAACCAGCTCCCGCGGGCCCTTTGGCCTGTGGGGAAAGTCTCCCAAGTTTTTTCTGGATCAGATACCCGGATCAGATCAGCTGAAGTGACTGTAAAGGGAAGAACCTACGTGCGACCCGTGGCACGACTTGTCAGCCTACCCACCTTGCCAAAGGATGATTGATCGCCCTCCCCTTTACTCAGCCTTTTCTTGGTTGTTCGTATTCACAGGCGAATACGGGGGCGGCTGTGGAAAAGGCTGCCTAAAAGGAACTGTCATGCTGGCCCTTTAAGGGGGGGGCGGAGCTTAGACCACCAGTGTGCAGCATGCAGACAAGGAATGGCAGAGAGGGGAGAGGAGCTGAACCAGAGTTTACAGTCTGAAGTTGGTGGAATTATTTGTTGTTTAGGGTTTGCTAGCCACCCCAGTTTGAGTTGTGTGCGTGAAAATACAAGTAAGTGATGTTAACAGTAAATGACCTAGTTTATTTATCAAAATATACATGTTTCACCCTTAATTGATATCATGCTCTGTTCGCATGCACATTTAGTAAGTGCTATCTACGTGAGTTCCGTGTGTTGTACCTTTGTAAACCTAGTGTATTGAGAAACATTAATGTTGCAGTCATGAAGAGTGTCATTGTGATAGTATTTCAGTTATTTTGGCATTATTTAGACACTGTTGTCACATTATTTGTTATCTGTTTTAGGACCACACACATCCAGTTCCTGTACCGTAAAGAATAAGCAGTAAATTCACGTTACTGAACCCACGGGAGTGCGACTCTACTCTTTTCTGGAGTTCTAACCGGACTCACCACAGTGATCCAACCCCTCCAACCAGCCCAAGATAAAACCTATTTTACAGTTATGTTCATGATAAACAGGGAGGAAATGTAAGAATAGATAAACGTTAAACTGTTTTTTCTATGTATCACAATGTGTTCATCATAAACATGCACATGACAATCAGATTGTAAGGACAAACATACCCAAACCCTCCAGGTGAGGAAAGCAGGTAACGCCTGACGTCACACACACACACACACACACACACACACACACACACACACACACACTCACGTGATGCTAAAAATAAAAGAGCCGGCAGGAAGAAGGAAGTCAGACTCTCACTCAGACACACACACACGTGTGGTTGCTGACGGAGACTCTCCCTGCAGGTAAAAGATCACTACGGGTTTCTGTGTCTTCTTTTATTTAACGGTGGTCTGAACCTAACAGTAAGCATCTTATATATATGTGTATATATATATATTCAATTCAATTCAATTTTATTTATATAGCGCCAAATCACAACAAACTGGCGCCTCAAGGCGATATATATAGTGTGTGTGTGTGTGTGTGTGTGTGTGTGTGTGTGTGTTGTTTAACTGGGGAAACACATCCTGATGGCCCAATAAGTGCCATCAGGATGCGTTCTAATTAGGGCTGGGACTTTAACGCGTTAATTTCGATTAATTAATTACAAAGCTTGTAATTAATTCGATTAATTTTTTTAATTGAGTCCCACCCCTAGTTCTAATGCACCAATTTTTTTCTAACTCCTGATCCCCACTCCATTCCAGTAGGTGGCGGTAATGCCGTTCCCCCTGTGTTTGACCTTTCACGGTGTCCGTAGTTCTCTTGCAGTGCAAGCACTGTGCGCTGGTTACGAGCGCTGAACAAGCACCTGCATTTTTTGCCGAGTGGGCGGCGAGGAGACGCTAGGGAACCGGTATCTGACGCGAATCGACTAACATCTGTTCCTGACGGTCACTAGTGCTAAAAGGCGCTTGCTAGCAGTATGTCCAGGAGCTGAAGTAGAGAACAAAATAACAGCTGAAATTCTCAGCACAGCGAGCACAACACACAAACACAGCAGAGAGCGGTGGGGGCATGGAAAAAACATGTCAGCGATGATCGCTCAGTGTCAAAGGGAATCCGTCTCAGTGACGGAGAACTTTATAAAATCTGAGGAGGGTTTTTTTCTAACTCCTGATCCCCACTCCATTCCAGTAGGTGGCGGTAATGCAGCTCTAAGCTGGTTTGGTCAACCGCAAACCCACAAGAAGAAGACGACAACCGAGAACTGTAATGCAGCTAATGTGGATCAGATCGGATCACATTTTTTATTTCTTTCCAATATCTGATCCAGTACTTTGGGCCAGGATCGGACCAATACTGAATATCGAATCAGTGCATCCCTACTACACAGCTCCCCAAATGCACGTGTTAGGACAAATGATCTAATTTCCCAAAGCTTCAGTCTGCAGAGGGGCACCAGGCAGGGCTGCCCACTCTCTCCCCCTCTTTTTGTCATTTTCATTGAGCCACTAGCAGCAGCAATCCATCAAAATGCAAATATTAAAGGGATTCAAACTGAAAATACGGACCATAAAATTAGCCTTTATTCTGATGATATTACTTTTCCTTGGGAATCCACAAGCTTCCCCTTTGAAGACTATCACACAAGTTCTCATCTAATCAGATATAGATGAGAACTTGTCTATCAGCAGTTTTGCCTCTGAATTGTAATTTCCATAAAACCTCTAGGACCCCACTAAAGTAAGAAAATATTAGATATTTCCACCAGGCTCTCAGACGGTACGATTAAATCATCCCCCCTGTCAGAGTCCGGCTCAAAGGCCATGACAAATGATAGGAGGGACACATGTTAAGTTCAAAACACCAGTTTATTTTGCCATAAAAATAAACTACCCCAATATAAACCCAAATAAACAGAAAAACATGGGGCTGGTTGAAGGAGGTAAGGACAGGAAAAAAAGAAAAGCCAGCCAGCTCTTAAATGCTCCAGGGAGACTGACCAGGTGCTCCCAGTTGCACTGATTAGCTCTGCCGACCAGGAACCTGCAAGACACAAACAAACAGACAAACAAGCAACAGCAGGCCCTGGCCAATGCAGAAGGCCATCACACCCGTTATTAAAAACAATAGAGGATGATCTATCACATTGGAATACTTTACCTATATCACTCATGGGGAGAGTTGCTGCTATTAAAATGATGGTTTTACCAAAAATTAATTATCTATTTTCCCTGATCCCTAATAAACCTTCTCTTCCTTGGTTTTCATGAGCAGTGTTACTGTGTGTGGTTCTCATTAGAGGTCTGTGTGCTTGTGCTTAAACACAATTTCATGAACGATGGATGGGGAATGTCCATTGTTTGAGGCTGTCCTTCCAACTGTAAGTTAGAAATGTGCTATTTTATTTTTTAGAAAAAATAAAATAAATGAAACTGAGCTCCTGGCTAGGCCAGAAGCTCAGTGATGCCCCGGTCCAAATCTGGGAGGAGATCCCCCAGGACACTATCATCTCTCATAATAGGAGCATGCCCTGACATGGTCAGGCATGCATTTTTGGGGTGTCTTAGGTTTAGTTAACGTTTTGTTTGATTGTGTAGGAAGACAACTGAAACACTTTAATTTAAAAAGTAAGAAATTTAATATATTAAAGAATCAGAAGCTATAACACATGTGGGGAAGTTCAGGAAGGGACAGGCCTGTGTGCTCTGTCTCTCTCCTAACCATAGCATTTTTATACTGCCACTATCTACATACAAACAGAGTCTGGGTGCTGCCAGTTGGCCTTCGTCATTTGGTCTTGCCCAGGCTGGTTTTCATGACATGTTCCTCTCATCAGCGATAAAGACAAAAAGCACATCTTCTCTCCTGATGTTTCAGTTTAATCAATACAGAGCAATCTTGTCCAGACTAATAACAGAACATGATGATGTTGGTGGTGTTTTAATTGTACGTACTGTGACCAAACCTCCAAGATAAGATGCACTGAGACTGAGGAGCTAATCTGGCACTTTCTAATGTTTAATTTATCTATTTATTTATTAAATTGTCCATTGTTTGCTTCAGCCACTGTTTATTAATTAACTTCCTGAAGTTTACTTTTAAGCATTTGTCCATTTGTCATTTTATTCTTTGGGTAAAAAAATAAAACCCCAACAGTTTTCATTCCCATCAAACCATGTGGCATCCTTTAGTTTTAACATATTATCCAGTCCATGTCAGTATAGATATCCATAATGTTTTTTTTGTTGTTGTTGAGATAGGATGTGTTTTCATGTTCCTTTAATTTTTTTAACAGCCTATGTGCATTATTTCAGTTGATATATTAATTATGAAAGTAGGAGAAGTTAAGTATACAAACGTAAAGTTATTTTATGAAAAATATACGTTTTTATTTTATGATGTTAACTACTGGACTCTTCTAGCTTGTTATACATGTCAAGGAACACAAAATTAAAAGTACTACACTACAGTCTAGAACGGTTACGGCACAAACAGGTATGAAAGTATTTTGGTGTGAATTCCTGTAGAATAATTAAAGGCTTTTCATATCATAAACATAAAAGAGTACAGCAGCAGGCAGCATGGTGTTGTTAGCACTGCTGCCGCACAGTTAGACTAACATCTAGAAGGCCTGGGTTCGATTCCAGCGACAGGCTGGTGACCTGTTCAGAGTGTACCCTGTCTCTTGCCCTATGTCAGCTGGGATAGGCTCCGGCTCCCCCCCCCCCCCCCCCCCCCCCCCCCCCCCCCCCTCCCCCACGACCCTGACCAGGATAAGTGGATGGATCACTTGCATTCTGCCAGCTGGTAAATATGTAGATTAGATTTATTTGAGCATACAATGTGGTTCATGGGCCTCTCTTTAATAGACATACAAGTTGATTATGATAAATTTGATTTTACAATAATTTCTGAATTTATTTTCAATTGATAAAACAAAAAGAGTCCTTTTCAAACTGCACAAAAGACTATCGTCACATCTATCTAAACAAGGTAGGTGTATTTATCTTGTTTATGGTTAGTGCTTAGACACACTAATATAACACAAAGTCACATGGACCAGATGATCTAAATACATAAATACAACATTGATGAGGATAGTAATTTCCGTTGTTAGGTGATAAACTTTTATGGGTACTAGAAGTTGTCACAATGTCATTGTTTCCACTCAGCCTTCAATCTCCTTCCTGTCTCTTGGAGATTATTTTGCATGTTCCAGACTAAACTATAAAGAGTTTAATTAATGTACCTGTGCTGGTGCCTTCTGCTACAATCAACATTCAACCAGGAAATGAACTTTTTTGTGTCAACATACCAGAGAAAATGTCCCAGGCATTACAGCTCTGTACAGTAGTAAAAAAGTACAGGCTCTGAAATGTACTCAAAGTATTAAAGTAAAAGTACCTCTTTGGAGGATGTTTCTATCAGCTATTTTTGTGTTAATCTAACTGAATATTGATATAATAATATAAACTGAGAATACAAACATTATTCCAACCTAAATGTACTAATGAATGGGAGGGGAGGAGTTATCACAAGCTAGGCAGTGCTGAAGTGTACAAAGGGCTGCAGTACGAGCACTGTGTGTACACAAATCACGGCACCGGCAGATTATTTTGGTGTTTTGGGGTATCTCCGGAAGTGGGCGAAGTCACGGGAAAAAGCTGCTAAATCTGTCGTTCATTGCTTTTTGGGAACAAAAACCTAATGTAATGAGTGTGTATTGAATATGTAGAGTAGAATGTACAGATACTGTATTTGTGTAAAAATGTAGTAAGTAGAAGTAAAACGTCAGCTGCCAGTGAAGTTGGCTGTGAGTCCCAGCCGTCACATATCCAGTCCATCCTCTGCCCTCCACATCACCTGCAGCTTCCACCTCCACATTTGCCTCACCATCTACAATTCATATGCTGCCTGAGCCTTCTGCCTCGCTATCTAGAACTCATCCTTCCAACTTTGTGCTCCCCTGCAGTAAGTCTTTTGAGCCGCCTGCTCAGCAACCCCAGTTGTCTGAGGAGATGGCTGCACGCCCTGCTCAGCAGACCCGGTCGTCAGAGGTGACAGCTACACGCTCTGCTTAGCAGCCCCAGCCTGCACATCCAGAGCCTGTGTGTCTCGCTCAGGCCAAGCATTCCTAACCAGAGTGGACTGAGCAGAACCTCAGACTGTCCAAAGTGCCCGGAGTTGATGGGTCCCACTTCTTTCAAGTGTCCCGAGACTTTCCTGAGTCACTGGTGTCTGAAGGGGTCCAATGTCGCCTCAATTGTTGGCCACCTGGGAGTTTTCATTGCCAGCCCCGCGACCAGCCTCCCGAGTGTCTTCATCGCCACTGCTGGCCCCTCAGGTGGCCTCTCGAGTGTATTTGTCGCCGCTGCTGGCCTCGCGGTCAGCCTCCCGAGTGTCTTTGTCTTTACTGCTGGCCCCACAGCCAGCTATCTGTTCTGCCTGATTGCTGCCGCTGGTCCTGTGGCTGGCCCCCAGAGACCTTCCACCTTCACTGCTGATCCCGGCTGGTTCCCTGATCTGTGTCATTGCTGCCACTGACACTGCAGCCCCCTCAACTGTTTTGTTTCCATGGTGGCCTGAGCAGCCTAAATGCATGAACTGTGTTCTGCCTGATCCACAGTATTTTGCTCAGGATTGTTTTTATTGTTTCGTTTTGTTTTCCCAACTATGTGCTTTTCACAGCCAGTGTCTCTTGTTCTGTCCTGGTTCTGGGTGATCTCCTGGACTGATTTTGTTTTTTTTGTTTTTTTGTGGACTCTTGCTCCTTGGTTTTCTTTGTTATGGGTTTTCTTGGGGGGGGGGGGGGGGGGGGGTCTGCTCCTGTTCTTTGCTTCTACCTGCATCTCTGTGTTCCTGTGTCTCATGTTTCGTTTCACTTCATGTTGTGTCCCTGTGTGTTTCTGTTTAATCGTGTACTCTTAAGTGTCCAATAGCTTTAAAGGTCAGTTCTCCCTGGGTTTTCCCTTAGTGTTTCTCCCTTTTGTGTAGAGTCTTGTGTGTCTGTTTTCCTCAGTGTGTTTGCCTCCCCATGTCATGTCAAGTTTGCATTTGTTTTCCTGTCTTCTCACTTCCTGCCTTAGTTTTTGCCAGTCTTGTGTTTTGTGTCTTGTGTCCTGCTTTTCTTCCGCTTGTCTCGTTTGTGTAATTCTGTTCACCTGTGACAGCAGAGGAGGCTCAGCTGTCTCTCCCTGATTACCTGGTGTGTGTGTATTTAAGGTCTCAGTGTTCCTTAGTTCATTGTTGTGTCAAAGTCTATGTCCAAGTAAGCTGTGTGTGCTTTTGTTTGTAAGTATTTCCCTCTTGTCACTTTGGTGTAGACTAGATGCCTCCAGGATTACATGGAAACATAAACACCACACACAGGGAAACAACAGGACAGGACAAAACACAGAAACACAGGGGCGACACGAACAAAGGGAAACCAGAATGAAATATAATAACTATAACTAAAAACTGGATTCACAAACTGTAATGAACTAGGAATCTAAACTGTAAAGAACTCAGGAACACAACAGAAATAAAACCAAAGAGAGAACCTCACAGAAAAAACACAAAACACGACCCAGGACCATGACAGTGAGGTAACAACAGAGTGTGTGCCTCTCATTTTTAGCTCAAAAACAGATGAACAGGAAGTTAGAAGATACTAGTGATGGGACTTCCGGCTCTTTAGGCTCGGTTCCCAAGTGGCTCCTCAGATTTTAATGAAAAAAAAGTGTAAAATAAATTACTAATGTAAAACCATACATGATATCAAACTTTTCTTTATGTTCTCAACATATAATAGACTGCTCCAAATACAAATTATAAAACAAAAGACTGGAAATCAGAAACAAAAAGGGCCTTTGAGGAGTTGATCCTCTTTCTCCTGCCTGATATGACCTGCCTGGTTTGTTCTTCTAATTGCACTGATGGATGAACAATTTGTATGTGCCTTTGCAGGTTGCTGGTGGAGCCTGCTTGATATTAAATTTTAAATTTGCATTCTACACTCTTTCTGTCTATCACATTAATCCTTTAACACCAGGTTATCTCTGCTGAATCGCCTGTTTCCTGCCCTTACTAGCTGCGAACACCTGATTAAGACATACAGATCACGCAGTCAGCTGATCAATGGAACTTGATTAGCTGTCTTTTTACCATAACGCCGTGACGTTTGTCCTATCAAAAAAATTCAAACGGTGAATTTCACAGTCATGTACTGGTATTACAGTATTTGCTGCCAGAAGTCCGCAAACAGCGACACTTTTGAAGTACGCTGTGTCACGTTTGATGTGTCATGTGTCATGTTTGGAGGTATATTGTACTTGCAGTACTTCCAATCTTTACTACGTTTTCTGTCAGTCTTTTCCCTCACCGTTCCCACATGGAGCCTCTATGTAAAGCGCAACTTCCACTATAGGCTAGTGACAATGTCCCCAAAATTTTGACATACCCCTACTGGAGGTAGAACTAAACCCAACCACGTTTTTCCTCATCTCTAAGGTCTCCCCTATATGAAATGGATTCTTGGCCAAAAATATTTTACTGCCAAGATGGTTAAATTGATAGATATTGTTATATACCCCAAAACTAAAAAAGAACTCAAGTACAGCCTGTCTGCACGGGGGTTAACCCACAAAAACTGATGTAGATTAATAACACAACGTCTGAGAGCTTTCAGAATAGGCACGTATGTAGTCAGGATTTTGCTTTACCCACTAGAAAAAATATCTTAAAGTATGGGGTAGATAGAGACCTTGGAACAAATATCTAAAATAGGCAAACATGAAAAAGATATATCTATGCAAAATGTTTTCATTTGCTTTGTAATTACTTTGCCAAGGTTTGTCATAGAAACACATATGATGGTAGTGATGTAGTACCAAACCTTTCAGAGGTGTGCTTTAATGGACATTAATGTAAAATGATCCTGAACAGAAGAAGAAGGCATGGTCATCATCTTGGATCCAGGCCTTTGAAGGCCCTCTGCTGTCAAGCCCTTGATGAACAGGATGATAACAGGAGTAACAGGTAGACATAATGCTGACCTTTTCCACCTTTTAAAAGGACTTGCCAGAAACTTGTGCAAAACCATGAGTGCAAGGACAAGCAGAAGATATACTTAAATACATGTTCTGAATTTACAAATTTGTGTGCATAAGAGATTTTGTGTAATGCTTTATTTAAATAGAGATTCTATGCACTTTCTAATATTACTGCAGGCTTTAAGCTTAGATTCACTACTCTCCACGCACGGTGATTTATACACGATCCATTATTTTCCCCTAAACAGCAAAAAAACACCCACAAGCTATGAGCTTTGTTAGCTCATACTTGGCCATTAGGGACCAGGTGTGGCGTTTATTTCCAGAGTGAGCAGTGTTTGAACAAATCAATGCACGATGTCATCTGTACTTCAAACTGTCAACTTCAGATAGCTATTGTTACTTGGTGAATGTCAAGTACACAATATAATGAACACGCCATGGGGCAATGAAACTGTGTGGGCCCTATGGAATAAAAAAAAATTTAAACCTCTCCCACAAGTTACACACAGATACCCACATCCATATAATCACGGAGAACACAAAATGCAGTTTGATGTTTGAAGGTTGTTGGGCTTTAATTTTCTTGAATGAGTCACACCATGTGACATCTGCAGGAGTTGTACCCCTCATTTGCCCTTCCACACACGGGAACAAAAGAATGACTCATTTTAGAAGTTATTCGTATAGTTATAGGGATGACAAAATGAATAAAATGTTGTTCAAAAGAACTGAAGGCTGGTCCAGTTTACCACTGCAGCCACAGGCCATATACCAATGCACCGTTACGTTTTCCATGCCTCTGTCTTACCAGACACAACAATAGGCAGTGGAGGCTAAAGATTCTGAGAGCTGTAGATTTGCACATAATTTGTACCCAGGGTTGAAAAACTACCTGCTTCTATGAGAACGGTATCCAGTTGTATCCTTAAGTTATATTAATGTTGCTTTGTTGGCTTAAAGACTTTCTCTCAAGACTTAAGATTTTCCCAATAAACTGAGGAGTAAAAGCAATTGCAAAGAATAAAATCAAGACTGGAAAAACAACAACAACAAAAAAACAAGATTGCAAAACTGGAACTCATCACTACCTCATAGTAACCATAGTAAAAACAGGAACCAAAGACTTAACCAACAATGATCAAAACCTAGAACAAAATGAAGCCAAACTGAAAACTCTAAAGCAACTCCAAACCCTGGAACCAGGCCAGAGACACAGAGGCCTGTCAGTCTACCTGTGACAGAACATCTGGCCTGTGTAGCAGTTCAAGGTGTGGAAGAAATTGTCACTTTACATGTGCAATATAATGACAAGCGTACTGAAAAATCTTTATTTTGGTATGGCCCACAGGCCAGGTTGTTAACAGTTAACACATAAAACCAATTAAAATTACTCCTGTTTCCTGCCGTTTTTTTTTTTTTCTTTTCGTTTGTTTCATTTTTTTTTTCGTGGAACCTGCACGTGATTGGTTAAGATGAATGGTAGCATATGATCATCTACACTTAGAGGGAGGGGAGGGTCCCTGGACACACTGCGCAGTGAGTAAACAAACACCAGAGAGGGAGGGGCTCCTGCAAAATTCACTTGGAGACAGGAAAGAGCCAGTAGCCTAGTGACAAACTGCCAGAAAGTGCTTTCGTTTTCGAGATACTCCCACCAGAGACAGAACTAAACCCAACCACGTTTTTCCTCGTCTCTAAGATCTCCCCTATATGAAATGGATTCTTGGCCAACAATATTTTACTGCCAAAATGGTTAAATTGATAGATATTGTTATATACCCAAAAACTAAAAAAGAACTCAAGTACAGCCTGTCCGCATGGGGGTTAACCCACAAAAATTGATGTAGATTAACAACACAACGTGTGAGAGCTTTCAGAATAGACATGTATGTAGTCAGGATTTTGCTTTACCAATTAGAAAAACTGGAAGTGAATATCTTAAAGTATGGGGTAGATAGAGACCTTGGAACACATATCTAAAACATAGAACATAGAAAAAATATATCTATGCAAAATGTTTTCATTTACTTTGTAACTGCTTGCCAAGGTTGTTGGAAAGGTGAGGATGTGCTGAATCTATTAATACCAAATATGTAAATGTGGCCTGCATAATCAGGGTGTTAAGTCACTTAATGTATGAAGTGCCCCAACTGAAACGTATTGAGAAAATTGAGTCTCCAGTCCCAAGCTTTATTATGCTGCATGTATTGTCATATAACACAGTAGGCTTGTTGAATTAATGTGCTTGTTTTCTAAATCAGCAATAACAAATATGTAAGTATATCATGCATAGTCATTTAAAAATGTGTGTTCTGTCCCAAATGAAAGAATATACTGCATTTCATTGCAATATACTAGACTGTACTGGTAAAATCACCAGAGATGAGAGCGTAGGACAGGACAGTATAACAGTTTGGTCTTGATGGGCCTTTTTAATAAAACTATAGCTTAACTACAGACAGTATAAATCAAAAGATTCCTGACTCAAATCAAACAAAAGGCCATCCAACAAAACAAACAAGTATGGAGGTGGAATTCCTCCTTTTCTTGAGCTGCAGTTTGAAGCCTGAGGCTTTTAGCAGCAACCAGAATGCACTGCTTTTGGTAGCCATTCTGGGGGTAGACCATCTCCAAGAAATACTTTGGTGAAGTCACTGCCCCATGATGTCACAACTGAAACATATCACTCTTTCAGCAGAACTCCGTGCACATCAAGCCCACTGACAGACACCGGCATTTGCTGATTTCACTGCAGCTGCCGTCCTTACAGTGCAGGTGTGTGAGGTCACAGAACTAAACAGAGCCTTCAGTTCTTTTGAACAACATTTTATTCATTTTGTCATCCCTATAACTATACGAATAACTTCTAAAATGAGTCATTCTTTTGTTCCCGTGTGTGGAAGGGCAAATGAGGGGTACAACTCCTGCAGATGTCACATGGTGTGACTCATTCAAGAAAATTAAAGCCCAACAACCTTCAAACATCAAACTGCATTTTGTGTTCTCCGTGATTATATGGATGTGGGTATCTGTGTGTAACTTGTGGGAGAGGTTTAAATTTATTTTTTTTATTCCATAGGGCCCACACAGTTTCATTGCCCCATGGCGTGTTCATTATATTGTGTACTTGACATTCACCAAGTAACAATAGCTATCTGAAGTTGACAGTTTGAAGTACAGATGACATCGTGCATTGATTTGTTCAAACACTGCTCACTCTGGAAATAAACGCCACACCTGGTCCCTAATGGCCAAGTACAGCCACTTCACTTTACAGCATAATATGCTAACAAAGCTCATAGCTTGTGGGTGTTTTTTTGCTGTTTAGGGGAAAATAATGGATCGTGTATAAATCACCGTGCGTGGAGAGTAGTTAATCTAAGCTTAAAGCCTGCAGTAATATTAGAAAGTGCATAGAATCTCTATTTAAATAATGCATTACACAAAATCTCTTATGCACACAAATTTGTAAATTCAGAACATGTATTTAAGTATATCTTCTGCTTGTCCTTGCACTCATGGTTTTGCACAAGTTTCTGGCAAGTCCTTTTAAAAGGTGGAAAAGGTCAGCATTATGTCCACCTGTTACTCCTGTTATCATCCTGTTCATCAAGGGCTTGACAGCAGAGGGCCTTCAAAGGCCTGGATCCAAGATGATGACCATGCCTTCTTCTTCTGTTCAGGATCATTTTACATTAATGTCCATTAAAGCACACCTCTGAAAGGTTTGGTACTACATCACTACTACGTAAACCAACTACTGTACACAAAATAACCAATCATGTCCAAATGCACAGGTGGACAGAATGAAATCCATTTTGAAAAAGTTGTTTATCAAAAGTTTCAATATTTGGATCATTGTGCTTTTAGTAATATTAGTAATATTCAGCATGAAAGTGGGTCCTTTTTTGGCTTTCTTCTTTCGCACCTCCATATAGGTATACAGAGGTTAAATGGGTGGAGAAGAGTCACTGATTACAGAAAATTGTGTAAGAAGAACTGCATGTAATGTTATGATAAACACCATCTTAGATCATTAGATTTGTTCTGGTGTTGCTTGGTTCAGCAGGATAATAGCAGTGGGACTTGATAAATCTTGTTCTCTGAGGATGTGAGGGAAATTTCCTCATTTTAAAGACTGTCACAGCTACTAGAACCACAGGGACTCTGGTACAATTAGCAGCAAATAAATAGAGTGCAGTTTTAGCAATAAGATGGGTCTAAGATGGTAAACTGTACAAGCGTAAAGGGAACTGAGCCAAACAGTAAAAGGTTGCAATTTAACCACTTGTATTTCATCAGTGCTGTTTACTACATGTATGGTACAGTTGGTAGACTGAAGAAGTTCAAATCATTTTCTATTAGCCTCCAAAGAAGAAATGATCCTTGCCTGCATTTTCTTATTAGGATGCCCTGAAGCTGACTCCGCTTGCAGGTTTTCCAGAACCCCTGCGTAATGTCCTAACCCCCACAAAATCTGACTTTTTAAATGGTGTTTCCAGCTGCTGAAGCAGGAGAACATGGTTAGTTTAGAAAGATGGAAAGCAAGAAAGCTTTTCCTCCATAGATACACTTTGCCATGTAATAGAATAATGATGGTTGTTCTTTGATGTGGAAAACACCCAAAACTGTTTTCTTTGTTGATCATCATCTTCTTGCCCCTAACTCAGATTTCATTTGAATTAGTGCCCACTGCAGATTAAAAAAAATGAAGTGACTTTATCATGTGAACACTGAAAACAACCCCAGCACTGCATTTAATTCTCTCAAAATGTAAATTACACCACTGACTGTTTTGATCACACTCTTGAAAGATCAACAGCATAAATCAGACAGATAATACAATCTCAAACACTGTGACTGTCTATCTAGTAATCCATAAGATTTTTGGACAAATTTAATTACATTTTTATGTCACTTCTCTCTGAATAGGAGTGGTTATATAGGGTCTAATGCACTTGAGAAATCAACAGTGATTCTCACTGTGCAGCTGCTATTCAGTCCACTCATCTATTTCTTTTCTTCCACTTAACCAATTCAGGGTCACAAGGGCTGCAGTCAATCCCAGCTGTTATAGAGCAAGAAGCAGGCTACACCCACCCATCACTTTACTCACACTCTGGATCTTGTTCTGACATTGTCATGTCCTGGGTTTGGACCCAGTGTCTTTTAGTTTTGTGGGATATTTAGCAGTTTTTATGTTTTTGTATTCTGTCTTGTCTCTATATGTTACTCTTCTGCACTGGTATCAAGTTGTTTATCTTAGTCCTGGTTTCAGTGTCGTCCTCTTCCTGTTTTATTTTGGTAGTAATTATTCTAGTGTGTTTGGGTTTAGTTCAACTTTTGTCTCCTTTCCTGTAATTAGGGTCAGCCGCCCTCCCACCTGTTTGCCAGTTTGCTTGTTACTTTGTATATTTCTAATCATCAGTCTTCCCTCTGTTCATTGTCATGTGCTCCTTCATGGCTGTCTCTCTTTGTGTGTGTGTGTGTGTGTGTGTGTGTGTGTGTGTGTGTGTGTGTGTGTGTGTGTGTGTGTGTGTGTGTGTGTGTGTGTGTGTGTGCGCGCACACGCGCATATTGGCAATTCTTCCTCACCTACAAGGTCTTGAATAATCAGGCCCCATCTTATCTCAAAGACCTCATAGTACCATATCACCCCAACAGAGCACTTCGCTCTCAGACTGCTGGCTTACTTGTGGTTCCTAGGATACTTAAGAGTAGAATGGGAGGCAGAGCCTTCAGCTTTCAGGCCCCTCTTCTGTGGAACCAGCTTCCAGCTTGGATTCAGGAGACAGACACCCTCTCTATTTTTAAGATTAGGCTTAAAACTTTCCTTTATGATCAAGCTTATAGTTAGGGCTGGATCAGGTGACCCTGAACCCTCCCTTAGTCATGCTGCTATAGGCCTAGTCTGCTGGGGGGTTCCCATAATGCACTGTTTCTTTTCATTCACCTTATTTACTTTGTTTATACTCCACTCTGCATTCAATCATTAATTATTTTATTATTAATCTCTGGCTCTCTTTCACAGAATGTCTTTTCTCTCCCCTCAGCCCCCCCTCAGCAGATGACCCCCCCCCCCCCTCCCTGAGCCTGGTTCTGGAGGTTTCTTCCTGTTAAAGGGAGTTTTTCCTTTCCACTGTCACCAAGTGCTGCTCATAGGGGGTCGTTTTGACTGTTGGGTTTTCTCTGTAGGGTCTTTATCCACAATACAAAGTGCCATGAGGTGACTGTTTGTTGTGATTTGGTGCTATATAAATAAAATTGAATTGAATTGAGATGTGCCTTATCAAGAACTTTTGTTTTCAGTCTATGAGCTGGGTGACATTAAAGTTGAGCTGAGCAATCAGAGACTGCTTGTTTCCCACTGCAGGCTGGTTCAAAGACTGCGTGTGATTTGCAGAGAGAACACATGCTGTGCACCTGAGCTGAATTCAAAAAATTTTAAATGAATTATATAGTAAGTATAGAAAGTATAAGCAAAACTGAATTTTGTAGTGCTTGTCCTGCAAAGTCTGCTGGTTCTGACCCTTTGTGTTGTGCTTCAGGCTCAACCGTTAGAGACTGTAGCTCCTTCTGAGGCTTCCCTAAATGCCTGTGTTCCCTGCCCCTGTATCTGTTCCTTGGGTGGGGGTAGTCAAGGACCAACCAACTCCTGCACCCGTACCTGTTCTTCGGGTGGGAGCAGCTGGGGGCCACCCAAAATGTCAGCCATGAGGAAATGCAGTGGACCCTCATAGGCAGCCCCAGTTTTCAATGGAGACAGCTGTGTGCCCCGCAGAGCGGTCCCAGTCCTCAGAGGTAACAGCAACACATTCCATACATCTCCAGTTTGATCCCACAGGGTCACTCACCGCAACCCGGAGCTGTCTGCCAGAGCGCCGTCTTCAGCACCAGCAGCTGCAGCATCCTCTGCTTCAGGGTCTATAGCCACGCCAGCTGCGCTGCCCTCAGGGTCTTTATTCTTACCTTCAGCTGTGCCCACTCCAGAGTCTTCAGTGGTGCATGCTCCATCTAAGCCTCCAGAGGGTCCCACTCCACCTACGTCGAGCCTGAGCCAGACCACTAGAGGTGTCTGGTCACCTCCTCTGTCGGCCACCTGCCGTGCCTCCAGAGGGGTTCCAGCACTACCACTAACACCAGTCCTTGGTCAGGCTATCAGCTGTATCCAGTAACCTCCTCTGCTGACATTTAACAGTATTCTCTGAAAAACCTCTTCTGTCTGATCATTTCTTAATAAAGTTTAAATTTACAATACTGGATTTCAAAGCTGTGGGGAATAAATCATTACAGTAGATATCTTTCTGAAAGCGATGTAACTAATTTATGGATCTAATTCCTACATTATTATCTTCTTCAGTGAGAGGTGCTAACACAGTGCAGGGCAGCTAAACTCTACTCCCACATAGGTCAGTTATCTTGTCAGTAGTTTTACATCTTCACTGTATATGATTCTAGATACCATGGCTCCTCTGAAAAAGAACTTCAAATCAGAAGTGATTAACACCCTGGTTTAAGTTGTTGAAGACACTTCACTTAGGAGGACCATCAGGACTTTTCCCAACCAGAAGCAATGGGTGGATAAATCTGTCCGCGACGCCCTGAGGTCCCGCACCGTTGCCTACAACTCCGGCCTCGCCTCTGGGAACATGGAGGACTACAAGGTTGCATCATACAACGTCCGCAGAGCGGTGAAAGAGGCAAAACATCGCTACGGCCGCAGACTGGAACAGCAACTACAACAGTCTGACTCCAGGGGACTGTGGCAGGGACTACGCACCATCACGGACTACAAAGCACCACCCACACACCCGGTGAGTGCCGACGCTTCTCTGGCTGATGAACTCAACATCTTCTTTGCGCGCTTTGAGTCGGGAAGCCGACAGCCCGCTGCGCTCCCGGCCGGAGGGGCGGAGACACTCACTGTGACGGAGCGCGACGTGAGGAGGGCGTTTAGACGTGTAAACACCAGGACAGCGGCTGGACCAGACGGTATTAGTGGACGTGTCCTTAAGACCTGCGCTGACCAGCTGGCACCTGTGTTTACACTGATATTCAACCTCTCACTGAAACTGTGTGTGATTCCCACCTGCTTTAAAAAGTCCATCATAGTCCCTGTCCCAAAGAAACCACACCCCAGCAGCCCCAATGACTTCAGGCCCATAGCGCTCACCTCTGTGGTGATGAAGTGTTTTGAAAGACTCATCAAGACATTCATCACCTCCTCACTGCCCACCACCCTCGACCCACTACAGTTTTCATACCGGCCAGACAGATCCACAGATGACACCATATCCTTCCTCCTCCACAAGACCCTTTCACACATAGACACTGGTAAGGGGAACTATGTGAGAGTGCTGTTTGTAGATTACAGCTCAGCATTCAACACCATAGTTCCCTCCAGGCTGGTCTCTAAGCTGCTGGACCTGGGCCTGGGCCCATCCCTGTGCAGGTGGGTTCACAGCTTCCTGACCAGCAGACCACAGGTGGTACGAGTGGGTCACCTCACCTCATCCTCCCTCACCCTCAACACTGGATCCCCCCAAGGCTGTGTGCTCAGCCCTCTGCTGTACTCACTGTACACCCATGACTGCGAGGCCACGTCAGA
Source organism: Archocentrus centrarchus (assembly GCF_007364275.1). Classification (NCBI taxonomy): domain Eukaryota; kingdom Metazoa; phylum Chordata; class Actinopteri; order Cichliformes; family Cichlidae; genus Archocentrus; species Archocentrus centrarchus. The sequence continues at coordinate 35,768,893 of NC_044356.1, read as the reverse complement.
GTCCAACGTCATCATCAAGTTTGCTGACGACACTGCTGTTGTGGGACTAATCTCTCACAATGAGGAGACAGCCTACAGGAGAGAGGTCTCCCGCCTGGAGAACTGGTGCCAGGAGAACCACCTCCTGCTCAACGTCAGCAAAACAAAGGAACTGATCGTGGACTTCAGCAGGAAGCAGCAGAGGGACTACCATCCACTTGTCATCAGTGGTGCTGAGGTGGAAAGAGTGGACACTTTCAAATACCTGGGAGTGACCATCTCACAGGACCTGTCCTGGACTCATCACATAAACATCACTGTGAAGAAGGCCAGACAGCGTCTCTACCTCCTCAGGCGGCTGAGAGACTTCAAGCTCCCACTCAAGGTGCTCAGGAACTTTTACACCTGCACCATCGAGAGCATCATGCGTGGGAGCATCACCACCTGGATGGGAAACTGCACCAAGCAGGACTTCATGGCCCTAAAAAGGGTGGTTCGTTCAGCTGAACGGACCATCAGAACCACCCTCCCCAACCTGCAGGACATTTACACCAAGCAGTGCAGGCTGAGGGCCATGAAGATCCTAAAACAGCCCAGCCACCCCGGACACTCTCTCTTCTCCCTGCTCCCATCAGGCCGGCGTTACCGCTGCCTGAGGGCTAAGACTGAAAGGTTGAAGAAGAGTTTTTACCCACAAGCCATCCGTCTGCTCAACTCTGAGCCCTAACTGGACCATTATTGCACAGTGTAAATATTATAATTTATAAAAGTGTGTATAGTGTATAGTATATAGAGTATAGTGTATAGTGTGAATTACTTTTTTTTATTTTTATTCTTCTTATTTATATGTGTGTGTATATATGGTTGCAGGTACAAAATACATTTCACTGTGCATTGTACTGTGTACAACTGTGCATGTGACAAATAAACACTATCTTATCTATCTTAACTCACAAATGCACAGTTTAAAGCAGATAAGCTTAAGCATAAGTAACATCTCACTAATTTAGAAGATCTCGAGGGGCTTAAGTGACATTTCAACAACTTTACAGGACAGCCAAAACAAAAAAAAATGGTTGTGGTCGGGGACCTCTGGACTAGCTCCAAGAAACCCTCTAAAGCTACGTTCTCACTGCAGCCTTAAGTGACCCAACTCAGATTTTTTCGCCCTCATGCGACCTGTATCCGATCTTTTAATGCCAGTCTGAACAACACAGATCCGATTTTTTCAAATGCGACCCAGGCCACATGTGGTCCTAAATCCGATACGTATCCAATCTTTTCATATGTGACCTGTGTGTGTACGGCCAGGTTGCATTTATCCAACCTGCACGTCATTAATACTTGACAAATGTCACTATTCTGCTTTATGCGGAAGGAAAACGTGTGACTTCCATTGAGCACGCTCAATGTGACGTTATCGCATCCTCTACTGCACATGCGGGACACTTTCAGGTTCATCTGCTGTTCACACATAGATCACATCCAAGTCGCATATATTTGGAAATGTTAACGACCACGCAAAAAAAAAAGTCTGATTTCACAAAAAATTGGACTTGGGTCACTTCAGGCTGCAGTCTGACCGAAGCCTATGATCACCAGGCAAAGAGGCCCAGATCTCCTCCATTACTTTGTCCAGCAGTCTGCTACAGGGTGGCTGTAGTTCAGGAGGTAGAGCAGGTCACCTATTGATCGGAAGGTTGGCGGTTTGATTCCTGGCTGCTGCGTGCCAAAGTATCTTTGGGCAAGATACTGAACCTCAAGTTGTTCTCCGACATGAGTGTGTGTGTGAATGTTAGTCAATAAAAGCACTTACCGTATTTTTCGGACCATAAGGCGCACTATCAATGAACGGGTCTATTTTCACACATAAGGCGCATGATAAAACATATGTAGAGTGAAGCAAAAGCGCCAGGTAAGTCGAACTTTATTCAACTCATTCACAGTAACTCAGAATATTGTTCAGTTGTAACAAATACAGAAAAATACCCTCATTTTAAATCATTCATCTTCCACAAATCCATCAAGTGCAGCGGTGTGGATTCTTCGGCCACTGGCGGTCAGATGGCAGCGCTCAACTATTTGAAAAGCTTACGCTGGGTGTTACCCCCCTCCCCCGGTAGAGCTATGCTCTGAAAAATGTCGATATTTATTAAACGTCCCTTACCAAATTCGCACCAAAACATTTTGACAGATTTTTGAGCGCAGTGTACCACATAAAATTGTTTGAAGGTCAGTAAGCACAAGAATTCATACATAAGGCGCACTGCCGATTTTTGAGGAAATTTAAGGATTTTAAGTGCGCCTTATAGCCCGAAAAATATGGTAGCTCACTTATGGAAGTAGACGGGTAAATGTGTTGTATGTGTGCTTAATGAGTGCTCATAGTACAGTAGAAAAGCACTATATAAGAACTAGTCCATTTACCATTTATTGGACTTCATGTTGAGCAGGCCAGCTAGATCAGGGATGGTCATCTTCATAAGATGACCCAACTTCATGCTGCCAACCTCTCTCAGCCTAGATCTCAGGCTGCCAGAAGACAGCACCTGAGAATAGAGACATTTGTTCCCAAATAGAGACTTGTATACTGTTGACAAAAAAATTTGTATATGTGCCTTTCTAGCTTCCCTCAGTGACACAAAATCTCTCTCCACATTCCCCAGAAACAAATTATTGACAGAAATCAGTGTCCTTCAAGAGCCAGTACAAACTTGATTTAGTGGTTGATGAGATGTAAAAGTCTAAGGTGACTGAATGGTGGTCAGTAAAGCCATCCAGTAAATGCAAATGTTCAATAACCAGATCCTATCCAGTCTGGCCACAGTCACATCTTCATTCTTTCAAAAACACCATCTCACCTCGGTTCATCCTGCAGGCACGGCACAGGTTAGAGTCCCACAGCAAAGAGAGACACAGAGAGAGCGACGCAGACCTTTTGACCTCTAATGCACACTTGATTAATTGGATGTTGCAGTAACAACAAGATAAAGAAAAGCAAATACAAACATAGCAACTGTGCACACACCCCTAAAGAAAACACAAAGAAAGACAGAAACAACATCCTGTGTTGTAACGCTCAGAAAACCACAACCAGCTTCCCACCAGTAACATTACAGAAAACACCATTAACTCCCCAAATAGAAACAAACTCCTCAATAAAAGATGCCATGTCATAATACACAGTACACACTCCAGCTTTAAGCATGCCCCCACCAGACCCCTGAACATAATGCTAACAACCACAAACCCTGTTCCTCTGATCTAGTCAGCCAAACGCTCATTTTAGCTTGACCCATAAGCAAATAGTCAAACAAACTGTGCTATGGTCTGGCACAGAATACCTTGGGCCAAAAGACAGAGAGAAATGGAGACATCTCAATTTTGACCAAAATGTCACTTACACGTTACTCCCTTTCTGCTCGCTCCTCTTCAGTAGTGCTAGCTAAGCTGTTTATGTCCCACGAGCACAACTTGCGGACTCGGTCCGGCCCGCTGTGACCCCTGATTATAGCGCTATAAATGATACATTATTTATATGGGTTTGGGTATTTAATCCCTTTGTACCCGATAAGCCTGGTGATGGAGCATATGCCAGTACGATTGTCTCTTATATGTTATTATTCCTCTGTTTAGGCTCAGATCGTTTGATGACTACGGCGCACTGACCGGAAATAAAAACTTCTCTCTGAAGTGTTAAAAAGTAACGAGTCTGTTTGAAAATGTAAGAAGTAGAAAGTAAATGGACTAGTTCTTATATAGTGCTTTTCTACTCAGTACGAGCACTCAAAGTGCTTATACAACATGTTTTACATTCACCCATGCATACAAGCACTTCCATGTTTACTAAGCTAAGTGCTTTTCATTATCTAACATTCATACTCCAACAGGATGGTCGGAGAGCAACTTGGGGTTAAATATCTTGCTCAAGGATATATTGGCATGTAGCCTGGAGTAGCCAGGAATCAAACCGCTGACCTTCTGATCAGTAGATGACCTGCTCTACCAACTGAGCTACAGCCACCCCAGTACCGATACTTGTGTAAAAATGTAGGGAGTAAAAGTAAAAAGTAGTCAGAAAAATAAATACTCAAGTAAAGTACAGATACCTGAAAAATCTACTTAAGTACAGTAACGAAGTATTTGTACTTCATTAATTCCCACCTCTGGTCTTTACCCACAATACAAAGTGCCTTGAGGCAACTGTTTGTTGTGATTTGGCGCTATATAAATAGAATACAATAGAATAGAATTGAATTATCCATTAAAGCCAGAAGCTGTTAAGGTATTACTCCTGTGTTCAGCTCTTTGGTGAAGGCAGGATTAATCATCCCCTGTGAGGACAGCCCAGTCTGCACACAAGTATTTCCTGTAAAAAAAATAAGGGACAAAGGGCAGCCTGAAGAATGGCGCTTTGTGCAAGATCTCCAAGCAGTGAATGCAGCAACATATGCCAGGGCACCTGAAGTTCCCAAAACCCACACCATAGTGGCACAAGTTCCACCAGAAATTGATTGTGATTGATCTGGCTAATGCATTTTTCAGTATAAAGGTTGATCCTGCCAGTCAGCTTTGGTTTGCTTTCTCTTTCCAAAGGAAAAGTTATACTTGGACACGTTGCCCCATGGGCCTGAATGAGGCCCCCACAGTCTTCAACAGTGCACTAAAAGAAAACCTGTCAGGTTTTCTCCCTCCAGAGGCTCCACATTGTTACAATATGTTGATGATTTGCTGATCTGTTCCCCTTCCAAGCAGGCCTGCAAGACAGACACAAAAGCGTTGTTAAAATACCTTGCTGAAAACGGTCACAAGGTGAGCCTCTCCAAATTACAGTGAGCTTTGGAGAAGGTCGCCTATCTGGGACACGTGATCTCGTCAGACGGTAAGTCCCTCTCTCCAAAAAGGATTTCAGAGATTCAATCCATTCAAAACCACAAACAAAGAAACAAATGATGAGTTTTCTTGGCATGACGTCATATTGCCGTCAGTGGATCCTGCACGAGAGGCTCCACTGTCAGCAATGATACATGGGAGGGGACTGACTGCGCATGACAGACTAGACTGGACTGAAGATGCTGACAAAGCTTTCATGACTTAAAACTGACACTGCAGACTGCTCCAACTTTAGGATTACCAAATCCTGATAAACCATTCACCCAGACAGTGGATGAAAAGGGTGGATACATGACATCACGTGCACAATGTAAATATAATGAATGAATGAATGAATGAATGAAGTTTATTGCCATGTGGGTGAACAAGTTCACACATTGGAAATTGCAGTTACAGAACACCATCCAAGAATACACAAACACAACACACATGGGGGGATATGTGTCCTGGGGTCATGCAGCCGACTTGCAGCGCTACCTTTGGCAGGAGGAGAAAACAACACATCATGGGGAAGTTAGGTTAAAAAAAAGTCATCTGGTACAGTGCTCAAAAGAGCACTATACCAGGGTCCAAAAAAACCACCTTAGCAAAGCATTTGCACATGTAAAGCTAGGACAGCGGCGGTAGGTGAGGTCAGGTCAGGAGGGGATGCAGACGGAGACGAGAGGTGGGGGCATTGTGGAGCCAGATGCCAGGTTCCAGCCAAAACAGTTCGCTGATAGTGGTGGAATTTCATCAGCGGCCGTGATACACCAGACCCAGCTTCACAAATCACAACGCGGAGTGGGGGAAAGAGCAGCCGCACACAGAGCCCTGGAGAGAGATATGGTTGCCAACCCAAGGCCGGCAGGGGAGCCGAATTCCTGATAACAAATGATGTTTTGGAACAGGCTGCTTGTTTTTCCAACAGCCTTCAGTCTTACTGGGAAACCATTCAAAAATCCAATATTCCAAATTCGTTGATTGCCGTCCTCACTGTGCAGAACCGAACTATATCTCCTGATCTAACCCCTCTCGCCTGCGAGCTCGCTAATCTTGCGGCTCAGGTCCACCAGGCTTTGAGTCTGAGTTTGTACGGCTCTGCTCGGCCCTTCCACCTGGGTCGGCAGCCTCTTCAGATGTCGAACCGCCGTCCAGATTTTCTTAATTTGCCAGTAAAGCAGGTATCCACCGAGCCCAAACAGAGAAGATACCGCTACCAAAAAGCCGAATATATATGCGTCTTCCACGTCTTCCACTCCAAGGGCTGAGAAGCACACCGGTCTCCACGAGCTCCAAGAGTCGATGACGTATCCAACCGGGTCTGTTCCACTCGGACACGCAGGCTCCCCTGTCCCGGGTCTCATAGTGGAAAAAATTCGATCAATGATGGAGAATGCCCAGTTTGCCAGATCCATGTTTCAATCTTGTTCTTATTCGGACAGTGTGTAAAAGACGCTCTCACAGCAAGCAGCAAGCGGAGAGATGGGGAGGGCAGGGAGAGAGAGATAGTGCGACCGTCTCCGACAAGAGCAGGAAGAGAAGTTATAATATTCTATAATTCCACGTAAAGTGTGTATAGTGTATAGTATATAGTGTGAATTACTTATTTTTATTCTTCTTATTTATATGTGTGTGTATGTATGGTTGCAGGTACAAAATACATTTCACTGTGCATTGTACTGTGTATAACTGCGCATGTGACAAATAAACACTATCTTATCTCATATTATCTCATCTGTTTTATTGCAGGAACATGGAGGGCGACAAAGACCAGTGGCATATTTCTCATCCAAACTGGACTCAGCAGCAGCAGGCCCCCCCCCTTGTCTGCGAGCAGTAGCAGCAGCTGAAAAGGCACTTCTAGCTTCACGTGACCTTGTGGGCCACTCTGCCTTAACCCTTTTGGTACCACATTCTGTATCACTGATCCTCACAGAGCAAAAAACTACACATTTATCAGCTGCTCGTTGGTTAAGGTACCACACAGTATTACTGGAGATGCCAAGTGTAACAGTTAAAAGATGCACTGTGCTAAACCCAGCTTCACTTCTCCCCACAGAAGCAGATGGTGAACCTCATGATTGTATAGCAGCTATTTCTGAAATCTGTTCAGACCTACAGGATGCACCGCTGACTAACTCTGATCTGGTGGTCTTTGTGGATGGTTCGGCATCACACAACCCAGACACCAGTAAAAATCAAGTAGGCTATGCAGTGGTCACAGAACATGACATTCTAGCCTCTGGTTCATTACCATCTCACCTTTCAGCTCAAGCAGCAGAACTTGTAACATTGACAAAAGCATGTGAAATTGCTAAGGACCAAACAGTCCTGATTCCAGGTATGCCTGTGGGGTAGTGCATGATTGTGGCACATTGTGGAAACAACGGCAGATCCTGACTGCTGCAGGGAAACCCATCGCACATCACAAACTAGTGGCTGTATTGCTAGATGCCTTATTACTCCCTAAAACCATAGCTGTGTGTAAATGTGACCCTCACACTAACTCAAAAGACTCTGTTTCCCTAGGCAACTCCGGAGCCGATGCAGCAGTAAAGACAGCAGCTAAACAGGAGGTGAAACCAGACCACAGCATCAAAACCACACTAACTCCATCTCCTAACACAGATTTACAGGCTATCCAGAGCATGGCTACCCCAGAGGAGAAACGGGTATGGAAAACAGCCGGGGCTCACATAACAGGTGAGGTTTGGTATGGTCCCAATAACCATGTCTCTCCAAACACTTTTTTCCACATTATGCTAAGTTGACACATGGGAGGAACCATGTTTGAGCCTAGAGGAGACAGGGCCGAGCAGTGCTTCAACAATCCACATAGCACCCCGTAAGTGTGTTATACTTAGGATATGAAATAAAATACATTCATCCATTCACTTCCGCTTATCCTGCTCAGGGTCGTGAGGGGGCTGGAGCCTATACATATCCAATGTAATTTGTCCATCTTTGCTAGGCTACATATCACCTCTAACTATATGCTATGTTTTCAAAACAAACATGGATGCAGGGAAAGGACGTTATAAATGTGCGCTCGGGTGCTGCATGAGTTTTAGACTCTTCTAAAACAAATGTAGACTCAACAAACCGCAGATCCTTCCTCCCAGCAGCTGTAAGACTTTATAACCATCACTGCTCCCAACAAAAACCACAATAGCCTACACAATGTAGGATAATATATAATATACTGTAAATAGTCCGGCCTGTTAAGGTTCAACACACAGGCACATCATGTACATTGTATATAGTGTTATTATTATTAGTAGTATTAAGGTTAATATTGTTTGTTGATTTTATATATATTCTCTTCTTAATAGTGTAAATTATTATATCTTTATTTATATTTATAATAACTGTGGCTGCTGTTACACCCAAATTTCCCCTCTGTGGGACAATAAAGGCTGTTTCTTCTTCTTCTTCAAACAGTATCACGCTACATCAATATTTGTGATTTTGGCAAATTAAATATATGCTATCTGTATGTGTTTTGTACTAAGCATCAAAGATATGTTTGATGGAAAGCCTATAGGATGAGACAGGCCTGAACAAAGATGTGTGTCAGATAGGGTTACGCATGCGCATGAGAACACACATGGCCATGCTCACATAATGGCGGGGGGGGGGGGGGGGGGGGGGGGGGGGGGGACTGTTTCATATTTTTTCCAGTGGCAGGATCATAATTATTGTGCTCCTCTGCAAAACAATATACATTTCTACTGTTATTTTCAGTTTAAACTGCAATCAAATTTCAACGTCTTAAATTCACCTAAAAAAGGTTTAATACTTAGCTGATATTTGCTGTCTGTGCAGCAAATTCTGCATCAGTGTCTGAGGTGAAGCTTATTTCCTCTTTATATCAGACAGTGGGTTATCAATATTCCTTTCACATCATCCCACTGCCCACAAGTGAGCATCCATTATCTAGATGAAGCCCTGGGGACCATCTCCATCAGAAGGTCACAGCATTGTTCATGCAAGCAAATTCTCAGCACTGAAAGCAATTGAGCCACAAATGGGAAAAAAAAAAGTTGGTCACAGGATATTTTTCAAAATTACAATCTGAAACAAGTGCCAGTGCTGTGAAACTGCGTAAATTGTTTCACTGATGTAAAGCTACTCTTTGTACTCACAAAACACTGGAAACTGCAAGGTTTTAAGACCCATATGAACCACAGAGTGAAGGATTCCAATCAGTGCCAGGATGGCTGCACTGTGGCACAGTGGTTATAACAGTGGTTTTCACAGTGGTTATCACAGTGGTTTTCACAGTGGTTATCACAGTGGTTATCACAGTGGTTATCACAGTGTCCACATTACAGTCACACATCACTTTTTAGTTAGTTTGATACCTGTGCAGATTTTCTCTGGGAGTTTCAGTTATTCCTGTTATAAAAATATCCTAGTTGTATCCTGCCTGTCATTTTCTAGGACGCTCTTGCAAAATGAATTAATTCTTAATTTTCTCTTGCAACAGAGAACTAACAAATATTTATTGCAAGAGAGTTTAACTTTCTGGTTAAATTAATTTTAAACAAACAAAAACATTGCACTAACAAGAGGAGCAGCACCAGGTCATCTATTTATTCTTTCTGCTTCCTTGAACCACTGTAGGAGTTACCATTATCATTATCACTACTACTACTACTACTACTACTACTACTTTATTTATAAAGCACTTTAAAACAACAGCAATTGCAACAAAGTGCTGTACAGATACAAGTCAAATGAGCCAATACACATAACAATGACAACAACGACAATAAGAAACCAACACAATAAAACAAATAAAACGAGTCTCAGCATGTATTAAAAGCCAGGGAATAAAAATGTGTCTTAAGAGCAGTTTTAAAAGTCGCCAATAAAGGAGCGCTCCTAATATGCAACGGCAAGTTGTTCCATAGTTTAGGAGCAGCAACACTAAAAGCTCTGTCACCCCTGAGCGTCAACTTTGACCTTGGTACCTCCAGGAGCAGGTGATCAGCTGACCTGAGGCAACGAGCTGGGAGGTATGGGTTTAATAGCTCACAGAGATAAGGTGGGGCAAGACCATGTAAACATTTAAACACAAATAAGAGAATCTTAAAATGAGCTCTAAAATGTACTGGTAACCAGTGTAGTGAAGCCAGGATAGGAGTGATATGCTCTCTCCTTCTGGCCCCCATCAGAAGCCGCGCAGCAGCATTCTGGACGAGCTGAAGGCGCTTAAGGGAGGATTGACTAATTCCAAGGTAAAGAGCACTACAGTAGTCAAGCCGAGATGTAACGAAGGCCTGGATCACTGTTTCAAAATGTGGTTTTGAAAGGATCGTTTTAATCTTTGCCAGTTGCCTAAGATGGTAAAAACAGGACTTTACAACTGCCCTGCCCTGGGAATCCATTTTAAAGTCGCTATCAATTTTCACACCTAAGTTTGAGACGGTCTGCCTTAAATAAGATGCCAAGGGCCCCAGATCAATGGAAGATGCTGCTTAGGAGCCACTGGGACAAAACAGCATTACCTCAGTCTTCTTATCATTAAAATTATGAAATTTAAGGCCAACCATGCCTTAATGTCTTCAAGACACAGCAATAGCAGCTTAATCGAGTGTGTACCTTTTTATAAAGGCATGTATATCTGGCTATCGTCTGCATAATAGTGAAAGGAGATCCCATGTTTTCTAAGTATTGAGCCCAATGGGAGCAAGTAAAGTGAGAAAAGCAGGGGACCGAGGATTGAGCCCTGAGGGACCCCATAAAGTAGGGGAGCAGATGAAGATTCAAAATCGGCTAACCTTACAGACGTGGTTCTGTCTGCCAGATAAGACCTAAACCATCCTAATGCGGTGCCACTGAAGCCAAACTGGGTCCGTAAACGAGCTAATAAAATACTGTGGTCCACTGTGTCAAACGCTGCAGTTAGATCGAGGAGAACAAGAACAACGTGCTCCCCGGCATCATTTGCCCTGAAAATATCATTAAAAACTCGCACTAACGCAGACTCCATACTGTGCAGGGCCTTAAAACCTGACTGAAAAACTTCCTTAATGTTGGGACATAACCTAAGCGGAAAAAACTTTCTCTCAAACTTTGGAGATCAAAGGTCTAAAATGAGCTAAAACTGTTTGATCAAGACCGGGTTTCTTAAGTAGAGGTTGCACCACAGCGTGCTTAAAACTCACAGGAACTGTACCTGACAGCAGGCTGTTGTTTACAGTGGCAAGAATAATCTGTCCTATGCTGGAAAAGGCCTCCTTAAGAAACTGAGGGGGAGCAGGGTCACGAGGAGAACCCGACTGCTTGATATGTTCGACTACATCCTTTAAAAAAGTCAGATTCACAGTTTCAAATTTTTCAATCACGGCTGGATAAGGAGCCATACAGGAAGGATCATAACTAGGTGGTAAAATAAGGGCTCTTGCAGCAGCTACCCTATCTTTAAAAAAGTGCAGAAAATCATCACGTTTTTAGACATGGCTCTACACAAAGAGGCTGCGGGGCATTAAGGGCACACTCAATCATTTTAATCAACATACGTGAATTATCACGATGGGACACAATAATCTTGGATAGATATTTTCTTTTTTTCATCCATGACGGTGTTCTGATAGTGTCGCCAACAGTTTTTGAGGATCTGGAAGGAAACTTGCAAATTGTCCTTCTTCCATTTACGTTCAGCTTTACGGCATTCCCGTCTGGCGGTGCGAGTTTTGTCATTAAACCACGGATCAGTTTTTACTTTGGGCTGCATGATTTTCTTAGGTGCTACAGAATCCAAAATACACTTACAAGATCCATCCAACCAGAAACTTAGTTGCTCTGTATCTAAGTCAGAGGGAACGTTAAGCTGCTCAAAGGCAGCAGAAAACTGTGCAAGAGTAGAAGAGTTAAAAACTCGACACCAACCAGCGGGAAGGAGAGGTTTGACTGTGGCAGCAGATAGAACATTTAACAGAACAGGCAGATGATCAGAGATAATATTATCACCTATTTCTAGGTCAGTCACAGGCAAGCCATAAGAGAGAATAAGATCCAATGTATGACCATGTTCATGTGCTTCATAAAGGCAGCACCAGCATTAATGTTGGGGCTTCCATTGTATATATCAACCTTGTAAATAAGAATTACCTGAATCAGGGCATCACCTTCAAATGAAGAAAAAACAATATAATATTTAACCAGATCTCAAATGATTAACAACAAAAATTATCAAAATAAGATATCAAGATATTAGTTTAATCAATCTCATAAAATTTGAGAATTCTAATAAAGAGAATTTTTTTCCCAAATTATATAGCAAAAACAGACAAAAATGTAACTAAAGACTAAGACTGTGTGTGTGTGTGTGTGTGTGTGTGCGTGTGTGTGTGTGTGTGTGTGTGTGTGTGTGTGTGTGTGTGTGTGTGTGTGTGTGTGTGTGTGTGTGTGTGTGTGTGTGTGTGTCTCGTGGCCACAGAAAATAAAGAGCATGCAAGGTGGTATCCTTGACTTTCCTTACCATCTGCATGGATATGTAAGTCAAATAAAAAGTGTGATCACATACTGGTAACATTAACAAAGAGGCTCTTGCCACCGGTGAGCCCCCGCGAGCCGTGCGAGCCGCTTCTTCCTGCTGTACGTAATCCCCACTGGCAAAAGATGTCCATCTTGGCAATGATGGAAATTATGTTGAAGGCGGTGCTGTGGAGTCATTTTGTCATATCAGATACATGAAACCCAAAAGCCATCATCACAAGGGACGTGTGTGGCAAATTTCATGAGTTTGGGGGCTTTCCCAGGCCTTTTACAAGCACTTTGTGTTTTATGGATAATCAGCATGCCAGAAGGGTTTACCACTGACTGAGAAGTTACAACTGTCACTCTGAAGCATCAGCAATGTCTGAAGTTTATACAGATGTCTTTTAAGCTGCACTCAGCGAACGTGGAAACAGCAGTACACTATAACACATGACATTTTGTGTAGCCAATAGGTTCTATAGGCTCTAACAGTCACTGAGTATATGAACATCACTGTGTTCAGAGTGGAGCTCTTATTAAAGCAGTGATGTCTGATGCAGATTGGACAATGAGTGTTTGATGTGAGTACATTTATTTGATCTAAATAACTTATTTCCTATTCTTCCTATTTCTTCCTATCATTGTTAGTCATTACAACTGGTATTACTGTTCTATATCTATTATTCATTATTTTTGTGAAATGTATAATTTACATTTTATATTTTAATTATATTTTTTTATATTCTATTTAGGTATTCTATATTCTGTTTTCAATTCAGTATTTAGTATTCACTCTTCTTTAAGTGCAATAAATGCAGTGTGTTTACAAATTTAATGAGTAATCATTGAAATAATTATTTCAATATTGATCAGAATAATCATGATTATGATTTTTCCATCATCGAGCAGCCCTGCAACATACACAGCCTCCACTTAAAGGCAAGAAGATGAAAATAAGATGATTGCTGGGTGCTAGGCTCCTTTATCAGGTTGCATAAGATGTCTCTTCCTATAAATAATCTATGCAAAAATCCACGTGCAAAATTAACTTGTGCTCTATTACATTCATGCACTATATCAGCATGCCCAAGTCCCAGTTTTCTCTAGAGGACTTATCAAGATTCCGGCTGAGTCCACTGTGATGACTGCATCATGTAGCTGATCTGATCTGATCTCCCTGGGTAAACTGAATATGTCCTTACAGTATCTGTGGGCTTAAACATCAACCCTCCTGCTCTCTTTCCATCCTACGGCCTCCTTTTCTATCCTCTTCCTGTGCAGCATTTCCCTCCCATGGTTCCAGCAGCCCTGCCACTTTTTTCCAGCTCTCTCTCCTCCCCCTTCTGTTTGTTGATTGGATGAGCTGTCAAAGGTGTGAGGATGATTATATTCCAGTCCAGAGCAGCTATGTGGCTGCTGAGCTTCAGTCAGCAGAGAATGTATTGGATAGCACACAGATCCTATAGGACGTGTTCTCAGAAATAAAACAACACACACAGAAATCAAGATCAGATGAACTTTGTGATCTCAAAGTCCTGTTAATGAGAAATATATGTTTTTACAGACACTGGAAAATAAAATCAACTCACTAGAAACAGGAACACAGGTATCTGTACTTGGTGTTGCAACTGAAAAAAATAATTAAGACACTGGGGAATCAATATAAAAACAATATATTTATTACAAAACATACATCTAAAGAGTTTAACATATAGTTAGCCCTAAAAGCTAGGCTTAGGATGGAAGATGCAGATGATTAGCTACAAGTTCTCAGCTTCCTGATGAGCCTCAGTTTTGTTCCCTGAGCTCGGCTGCATCTTAGTTTACCCTGTTAGGAACACTAAAACAAACTTGTACTTGTGGTGCAAATACTGAAAGCAGCTGAAACTGTACTGTTCTCGCTGTTTCTCTGTCCTTTCTCTCTCTCTCACTCGCTTCTTTTTAAACACTGTCATATTAAGAACATCTATCTTGTACTGAGCGTTAGGAAAAAATATTACTGCAACACTGGCCTCTATCAAAAGTATTCACACAGTGAAGAACTGCTGACTCAAAGTGACCAAACATGCCTGAGTTATTTAGAAGTCTTTGGAGGCGCGATAACTGCCGCTGGATGCTGAATAACATCATGTCACAATCATTCTTCATAGCAGTGACGGTGACGCACACACCGGCAGCTCCTGATGGTTACAGTTAACGGGTCTTACTGAAACTTCACTCAGGCAATCATATTACCGTAAAGGCGTTACTTAGCAACACTGCTACACTAGTATATAGGAGCGCTCTGATTGGAGCGCAGCAGAAAGACCGGAGGCTGAGCGGCGGACAGTCACACGCTACGATATGGACTACTGTTGATTTGTGAGGAAGAAGCAGCGCACTCTTACTCCAGCTCACACCTGTGATTCATCTTATTGTAGCTCACCGTCCCCGTACTGTCGTTACAGACTTACAGACTGAGCGGCATCATGAAGTTTCTGCTTGTAGCAGTTTTAACGGCTCTCTTCGCCGCCGCCCAAGTTTCTAGCGAGGAAAACGACCTAAAAGAAGACACTGATTACTGGACGAGCACTAATCAAATCCAGGTATTTATTCAGCCATATACTCTCTCATAAATAATTCACAATAAATAGCAGCAGCGTTTAGTCTCCTATGGATGAAAGCAGAATTAATGTATCTACTGTATCTTAACAGACGTAAGGCGTTGTTAGATAAAACTGAAGGTTTTTTCCTGAAGAAATTCTTACAACAATGCATATACAGAAATGTATTGAAAACGCTTATAAAAAGCTATCACACTTTAAGAGTAAGTTGGTACATGTGCACAGTGTCACAGACTCCATTATCCAGTTAAAACACACATCAAAGCTGAAGGCAGTTTGCTGAAACTACAAACATGAGAAACAGATTCAATCTTTTTCTCAAGTTTCATTCATTTTTCAGCATCACTGTCAGTATTTTGCCATAAACAGGATATAGCAAATAAATGAACAGCAAAGAACGGGCCAATTTGAAGCCATTTTATTGTACTTAGAAAAGATGTTTGGAGTCAGTATCAGGCTGCAGACTGTTGCAGTGCCCAGAGCATTAGAAATTAAATAAAGCCGTAAGTGCAAAGCAAGAGCAGAAGCCCAAACCATTCAAATGGAGGTCACATCCCATATTTGACAGTCTGTTGGAGGAGCAGCTTGGCAACTCTTGCACTCAGAAATTGTGTGTGTGTGTGTGTGTGTGTGTGTGTGTGTGTGTGTGTGTGTGTGTGTGTGTGTGTGTGTGTGTGTGTGTGTGGTTGTGTGGGGCAATTCTGCAGATGAATAGCCCACAATAAATCATTACCAGTTAGTGTGTGGGACATTAGTGGCCTCTAGGTCCACATCCCGGTCACACTAATCCATGCTGCATAACTCTATGCTGAGATGGAAACATGTATATGATTTATGCAGAATTCTGTGTTTTCCCTTGTTATGATGACGTGAGCAGGTAGAGGTGGAAATAAGACTTTGAGGTACAGCTTGCTAACACGGAATGGATACCAATCCAATGTAATGTTCATAAAGAAGAGGTGCACTCTCACTCCACACTGCCTCTCAGTGTAAATATTCATTAAGACACCCCCCCCCCCCCCCAGAATGGAGGGATTTCCGATGACCCATTCAGAGAAGCCCTACTGAGGATGACACGGAAACCAAAGGCACATCATTTTATTGGCCTGATGGGGAGGCGCTCAATGGGTAAGAGCTCTTTCTCAATACACGCACGTTTCCTTTTCTCCTATGCACTCCTCATAACCTTTCTAACCTTTGATCCTGCCACAGCAAACACACAGATCACCCACAAAAGCAAGTCCTGATGTCCTTTTAGCCGTATTCATTTTCCCGTTCTTTACAAAAAGATTTTACATAAGCTTACCCAAGGGGGTAATATCTGGAGATTATGGCTTATTACCTCAGACCTTTAAGGGGACCCAGAGGGACTAGTGCATACTGATTTCTGCACAGCTCGTTTGTATACAAATCAGCATGCAACCAAAAACAAGTTTCAAAACAACAAAATAAAACTCAACTACTAAAAAACAAGATAAAGATAAACAGTATGAAATATAAACATAAATATAAATACCAGTGTGTACACAACTGCAAATAGGGTGAAATTGGCACAGTGTTAATAATATTGATATTAATAGATGTCAATACACCTATCTAATTCAAGTGATAATTTAACAAGTATTAAATTGTCACTTGTAATTTAACACCATATCAAATTACAGTATCTCTTGTAATTTAACAGAGAATAAATTGATACAGAGAATGGTGATACTGTAACAATTCCCATCTGGTAAAACCCAGATTGGATTGTGTAAGAGTATGGTGTTATAGAGTTTTAATGTGCAAGATTTAAAAAAAAAATGTTTCAAATGTCTGAACAAGGAGGCGTTACATAGTCTAATGGTAGAAAGGATCTGCAGCTCTCAGTCCGGCACCACGGGGCAATGAGACTTTTGTTCTGTGTACTGCTGTAACCAATCAGGGAAGGATACATCAAGTGGGATTGTCCTTGATGCTGAGGAGTTTCTTCAGCATCCTCCTCTAACACCTCTACCAGAGTCCTGAGATCCACTCCCAGAACTGAACCAGGCTTCCTGATCGGTTTATCTGTTGGCATCAGCTTTTTTCATCCTGCTGCTCGAGCACACTGCCACACAGAAAACCACACCTGCAAGCACAGAGTGATAAAACATAGACAGCAAGGTTCCACAAATGCTGAAGGACCTGAGCTGTCTCAGCGGATACAGGCAGTACTTAAAGACAGTGTCTGTATTTCTGGACCAGTCCAGTTTGTCAACCACCTCAAAATCTGTTCCCACTGATGATGCTTTCTGAGGTTCATAATCAGTTCCTTGGTCTTAGTGATGTTCAGCTGTCGATATTTTTAACTCACACAACTCCACACAAAACTAACAATAAATAATTTTTTTTTTAAATCTGTTTTTGGTTTTGTAGGATTTAGTATAAGCATAAAGCTCTTGAAAGTTTTTTTTTTAAAGACCCTCCATAGGAGCAGTCAAGCTGTCCATACATTTTTCCTTTTTTTCTTTTTTTTGCTGGACTAAAAGCAGTAAAGTCATAAACAACAAACAATGCAACAGATTTGTAGAAATATTTTTTGAGTGAAAGTTGAAGATAAACTCTTTACAGGTTACCCAAACCACCAACATGATATCAGTGACATCACACCTCTACTCTGTGTCTCAGCTAGGGTTGCCACCCGTCCTGTAAAATAACCCTAGTGTCAGCCTTACACTAAATCCTTTAAACCCCATTGAACTGCAGTACAAAGCAGTCGGGAAATAAAAATTAAACACATAAAATGAGCCAAGTTTGCAAAAGTCAGACAGACTTGTGGAGTTTTCTCTATAATTTGCATTTTGACTGAAAAATGAATACATCTGGAGAAAGTATGTGGAAAGCTGCACACTGTAAACTCTACAGATATCAGCTCACCTTAAATAAAAGTGGAACAGATTCAGATCCCTGTGTTGCATCAACAGAGCAAAAGGCTGAAAAAGCAAACTGAACTAAGTCTTTGTGTCACTGGGCATGAGAGGCAGCAAACAGGCCCCCAAAGATTTTTTTTTCCTGATGTTTTTTGATCTCATTAATTAGTGAGTAAGCGAGGTGGTCCAGGGAAGCCGCCTCTGTGAGACAAAGAGGGAAACGATAAAGAGTGATGAGGAGGAGGGGATTTTCTCTTTCCTCTGTCAGGATTTGCTTTTCATCTGAATTATCCACCCACTCAGTGAACTCAGTGCAGCATAAGTAAGCAAACATGTAATTAATTTCTCTAATGCAGTCAGTTATAATACAGAAAGCTGGAATCTGTGGCCCAAGGACAGGTCAGTTGGATTGTTCATGCTTGTCAACAGTAAAAAAGAAAAACCAACTGAGATAAGAAGACAGCATTCACTTATTCCTGGTCTTCTGATAGAAGCATTTTTTTAACTTATGGAACCCCCCCCAGCCATCTACTCTCTTCTGCTTATCCTGTTCAGGGTCAGGGGGGGTATCCTCACAGGGAAGAGGCAGGGTACTGTAAAGGTTGCCAGTCACAGAGCCATACAGACAGACATACAGACAACCATTCACACCTGTGGACAATTTAGAGTCACCAATTAACCTAACCTCAGTAACTGCATGTGTTTGGACTGTGGGACGAAACCCACACAAACATGGAGAGAACATGCAAACGCCACACAGCCTGGCTAAGGTGGAATCAAACCCACGACCTTCTTGCTGTGAGGCAGAAATGCTAATGACCGTGCCGCTGTGTTACCCATCCCCAGCACAAGAAGTTTCAATTTGAACTGGATTATGAAACATTAGCCTTGTATCTATAACTCTCATGTTTGGATAAGATACTGCATTACATGTATCATTTAGCTAACTACATGTTTCCTGTGAAGGACATAAAATGAATTCCTTTGTTGGACTGATGGGGAAGAGGAGCCAAGCAGAACCAGGTCAGTTCACTTACCGAGGTTTCAGTTCAGGTTTCAATCCAAAACAAGCTGAGTCCTTAAGCTGGCATTCTTCCTTTTGTTGCAGAGTCTTATGACTGGAGCACAGTGAAGATGTATGAAAAGCGCCGCTAAACAGCCATCATGTCCTCTGCTTCTCAGCAGTCATGCTTCAGCCACAGGAGGAGCACCAGAGGCTGATTTTGTTTTTCTCCAAGCTGTGTCGATGTTAGCTGAATAAAAAAAATTACATTTTTTAGTTGTACCTGTGCCATTTTCATTTATCCCAGTAGAAGGAAGAGCGGTGTGAGAGCATGTGTCATTAGCAATGTTAAATAATTTCTGCTCACAAGTTCAACCGTCTGCCATACCACCAAGACCATGAAAGAAAAGCCACACCCCAGGGTATGCTGAAAAATGTGCTGTATAGTGCCTCATTTGTTCTGTTAATAATGCAACAGTGGGACAGGTTTTCAGTTTGGATTTCAAGTGAATTTTAGAAGCTGTCTTGTTCTTTGTCTGCACGTGTTGTGATGTATTAAACTCAATGTTAACATTTATTAATTATTTTATTATGTTTCTTTACTGGTTCAACTTCAAGATGATAGAGTGAATTCTCACACTGTCACTGCTCAGTTGATCTGGATGAATGGGGCTGGGGGGGGTAGACTAATGTAAACAGTGGTATTGCACGGAGCACAAATTCAGACACTTTCTGCTGCAAGAGGAAATTTTATTTTAGTAGCAATTAATGTAAAACACACAGGAAGCTAGAGACATATGATTACTTAGAAATGAATACAAATACAATGCACCCCAGGACAAATGCCTTTCAAACTTTGAGTTTGAGAACAGTTTCCATTCTGTGGCATATGGATATTAAATTACACTAAACTGCAGACACTAGAACTGCAGGCCACGCTCATATTTGTGGCCCAGTTCTGTAAAAATTCAAACTGCCGGTGCCAAACAGTTTGTAGTTTGTCAGACCTAAAACAGTAAAAAAAAGAAAAGAATTGTTCATATTAGGTCTTTCTTTTACACCTCTGACAAACTATAAAAATGTCCTCAGCAAACTAAACCTGACACAAGTTTGGTTCAAATGTTAGTAAGTCTGCATTTTCATTGGGACTGCAGTGAGTTTTCAGGGCAGTTTGCTGCTCTGCAGTTCAACCTGAACGGACAAGTTAGGGCACACGCAAGTTTGCTTACATAAAACAGTAACGCATGTACAGTGAAAACAGACCCAGCCAAAAATAAACAAGTGGAAACTCTAATATACAATCATGTGATGAAACTCTGCTGTATGTTTTAAAAGCAAGCAGCCCGAGGTTATAGCAGTATAACTAAGACATGTTTCAGGTTCACCTGATCCTTTAACTATAATAAGGTATCAGAAAGAAAAGTTTGAAGCTTAATCTTCAGTATAGAAGCCCTTTGTTTTAACAGTTCAGTGAATTCCAACTGTAATTTAACTTTCAAAGAAGTGAAACTAAAATCACACACTACAGAAGCCCCCAACCAGTCACTGGTGTTTGTCAGGTTTATAGATGCACAAGGTCCGTGCTGATGGATCGCTGGCATCAATCCAGCATGGCATCCAGTAATGGGAGAGCCACTGGGCACGACCTGGGTAGTGCTTCTCAAAGACCTGTCTATAGTAGTAGGCCTCTTTAGTGTGTGGGGGGTTGTGAGGGAACGTCTTATGAGCTTTCTCCATGTGGTCATCGTTCACCTACGAGAACAAATGGGTAGGCAGTTCAAACATCATCTTTAATTAAGTTGACAGTCTGACAAAACAGTGTTAATGGTTTATATTTTCTTTCAGTTTCAGAGCAGGAATAAGATATAATACATAAATAGGCTCCACCTACAGAACTCTGACATGCTCTGTTTTTCCAGCCTTCGTCAAACTGCCGCTGTTACAATTCAAGGTTATTATAGGTAACAAACTAAAATAAAACTACTGCAAATATGCAATAAATGAAATAAAAATAAAGTAAAAACAGACTTTTGAAAAGACAAAATAAATTGTTCTGGTGCCACGTGCACTTACGGACATCCTTATGTTTAAACATTTGTTATGGACAAACTGTGGTTTGCACAGGAGCTGAATAACCAAACACCCCTCAGGTTCAGATCAGGCTTCCTCTTAATCACGCCCCTCCAGGTCTCACTGTCATTGCCCATGTGAGCGTTAAAGTCTCCCAGCAGGATGATGGAGTCACCGGACGGAGCACCCTGCCTAGAAAATTCAAGAAGGCTTAGTGCTCTGAACTGTCATTTGGCACATAAGCACAAAAAACAGTCAGGACCCATTACCTGGCCCAAAGGTGGAGGAAAGCAACCCTCCTGTCCACTGGTGAAAACTCCACGGTACAGGCAGTAAGCCGAGGCGATACAAGAATACCCACCCCAGCTCATCGAGGGCAACTCGAGACTGTAACAGAGTCCAGCCCCTCTCCAGGAGAATGGTTCCAGGCCATGAGTGAGCACTACTACATCTAGCTGATAGATATAGCTGGTATAACCTCACACACTAGCTCAGGCTCATTCCCCTCAGAGGTGACACTCCATGTCCCTGTAGCCAGTCTTGATGGCCAATCTGACCCCTACGATCCCTCTTGCAGGTGGTGGGCCTACAGGAGGGTCTCCTCTTTGGGCTGTGCCCAAATGGGCACCACTGGCTGGTGCCCGGCCACCCAACACTCTCCCTCAAGCTCCTTCCCCAGGCCTGGTCCCAGCGTGGGGGCCCAGTAACCCTATCCCCGGCAGGGTAAACTGTTCACTTAGTGACTCTTCCAACTTCTTCGAGAGACAAGTGTTTTTTTTTTCTTTCTACAATAAATAAACTGTCCAGTTAAGGAGCAGAGGTGGTTATTAATCAGCTGCTTTGGTGTTAATGAAATTAACAACAGGTGCACTGAAAGGGCAACAATGAGACACCCCCCAAACAGGAATGGTTTCACACCTGTGTCTCCCAGCACAGTCTCAGAGCATGGAGGAGACTCCAGGAGACAGGCACTTACTCTAGGACAGGGGTCATCACTTCATTTGTCCAAGGGCTGGAATTTTTCTTGACAGTCATGAAGTAAATTAAAATTAATATTGTATGCTAAGTAATATATTATCATTTGATATATCAAATTTTCTTTCAAATTTATACTATTTTTAATGATATATGCAAATCTTGCACTTACATGTTCTCTGTTATGTTGATGTTGTTACAGAGACAGTGCAGTTACATGAGAGCAACAAGTTTATCTACTTTTCAGAAGATGTTTTTGTTGTAGGTTTTTTTGAAAGAATATAGAAACATGAAGAGTCCAGATGCAAAACTATCTGACTTAAAGTATCTGACTTAAAGTATCTGAGTACCTAATTTTAGGAATACTGATTTAATTCTGAAGACGCCTTCTTACAATCAGTGTTCATGTCAACATAAAAACTTTACTATGAATTGGACTGAATTGAGAGGTTTCTCTTTCTTGTTGGACATTCAGCTAAAGGCTCCTACCCTACCAAAAATTACCATTGACTCCAGATGCTCCTGCAGGCACATATACCAGGACCTCTTTATGGACGTCACGCCATCGCTGAAAGCTTCTTTGCACCTCCACAGAATCTCATCGGGGATCAAGCTGAGACCTTTGAAAGACTCCCTCAGAAGGTGCTTCTCCACTCCATGCTGCTTTCATATAACAAACCACACTGTTGTACAAAGCAAAGCAAGTATTACATGATGGTTTGGTCAGCAAGGTTGGACAGTCGCTCACCTTAGGGACCCTCATTTCCTCAGGCAGGGAAAGGTAGTATGCTGTGAATCTGTGGTCCAGGAAAGGCACTCTTAGCTCCAGTCTGAACAACATAAAGCAACATTTGATAATCAGCATCATAAATGGTTAGTCACATTATTAAATGGCCATTACTGTTTAACCATTAACATTTTGCATTATTAATGCATTTTTTATTTTGCTACTGAAACTCTTCAAATTGTCAAATTGCTGCTGCCTACTTTATTTTTGCCCTCTCTAAGAAAGGATTTCCCTTTTCATGGTTGATGCTGTTGCACAAACATTATTTAAAGTCATTTCTGGCCTAAGCATGCTCTGTCAGGTGATTTTTGTGCCCAATTTATTAGCGCATTGATCTGATTTGATCTAAAGGAAAAGAAAAGTGTTGCATTTGCAGGACTTTTTTTCCCCAGCAGAAAATTACTGAGCAACAGCAGGAAAAATGCTGATTATTTATTTTGCCTGATTCTGTTACCAGTCTTAATTCTTTGGTGCTGGGAGATCTAGTGAGTGAAGTGAGCGAAGTTACCCATGTGCAGCAGTGGTGCGATCAGCACGTAGAACATCAAACATGTAGAGCTCCTTCAAGAGACGAATGCTGTCATCCGCTGCAGCTTTGGGTGTTGGAGCCTAAAAGAGAAATGATGGTTTTTCATCAGTCTGATACCAATCTAACTTTGGGTTTAGTCTGAAAAATTCCTTCAGCCCATGTCTGAAGATTAAATATACTGTAAGCTGCCAGTACTACCCCTCAGCCTCCTGGCAGCAGAATCTTTTGGTGGCACAAATTCCCTGGAAATACAAGTTCTGGAACACATAGATCTTAATAGGGTGCATATGAGGCTAAGTGACTTTTTTTCACCATATCAATTCAAAAGCAAATGGTTAAGAACCAGGAATAGGAAATGCTAAAATCATAATAAATATAAACCAATGAGAATACTTTCTGTGACTCACATTATTATGGTAAGCACTAATTCATCTGGATCTTTAGTAGATGCAGCTATAGTATCAATTTGAACATCCTAGGTCACATTGTTCTTGAGTTATCACATTCACAAAGTAGGCCACCCTCCGCCCAGTGGTTGATGACAATACTGCATCAGCATTTTTAGGCGAAGGGGTACAAAGAATTGACCAGAGTCCAGCTGATCCTTACAACAAATACATTAGTAATACATACTAATTATGATTCAAAAATGTTTTTATTCAAAAGCAGTGTAACATGAGAACAGAGAAATTTATAGAAACAGAACTTAGATTCAGTTTTATTTTGTAAAGCTTGTCCAGATTTCACGAACAGTGTAATCATTCCAAAGCAAAGACTTCTGTTTAGTCTGTCATAGGATTCAAACATTTACTGTCACAAAGGAACAGAAACTGAGTGTTCCACCCAAAATGTTCTGGCTTTGTCACAGTTTTCTATTGAATGTTAGTACGTGCACATTCAAATACTAATAATGCTATGTAAATATATGTTTACTCACACGACAGACGTTGAACCACCTAAAGACAGACTCTGACTCTTCAACAATCACCGCTCATAAGTGCAGTTGTCAATCCTTAACATTAAACTCAGATCAGTTTTAAAAAGAAGTTTGGACAAGTTTGAACCTGACAGATTTCCTCAGGTAGCTCCTGGCAGCTGTGTGATAAAGAACGTCCCCAAATTCAGAAACTATTTCATCCGAAACTGCCGGTGATTTAAATCTTTGCCTCTTATAAAGTTCACTGTCTGTGTTGTGGTGCTTATGACACGTCCTGTCTTCAGGACTCTGCTGCACGCTTCCTGGTGTGTGACGCAGTGATGCACTGTCAGCTCACCTGTGCAGGTCTCCTCCTGCATCTTCTCCCATATCGAACATAGCAGGTGAGGAAAAGAAACACGTGGTTTACCTCTGATGTTAGCGATCAGGTCCGCCTTGCCTGTTTGCCTGTTTTTGCCCTTTTTTTTGGGGGGGGGGGTGGGGGGGGGTTCAGGCTAGCTTAGATGTGACTGTAAAACGTGATGATTGTTGTTTTTATCAGCTGATAACTGATCATTGTCAACGGAAAATGAGTTAGTGCACAGGTCTTGGCCTGCGTGGCAGCTGTTCAGTGCATTGTGAGATCTGTAGTATATGGTGGGAGTGCAATTTACCCGCTGGCCATTAATAATAGTGATATGAAATCATCTTGCTGCGGACTGTATAAAATTATATGTGGCCTGGATGTGGCCCACGGGCCTTGAGTCTGACACACGCTCTATCTGCTGCATCTCTCGACTATCATCTCTGTCAGCAAGCAAAGCTTCTCTTTGCGTTGCTTCATTCAGCAGACACTGTTACAGGTTGCGTCACGTCCGTTGGGGCTTTTGTATTTGACCTGACACCTCTGTTCTGGGCTCGTCCCATCGGGAGGAGTTCCCAAGGCAGACCCAGGACAGATGGAGAGATTCTTTTTCTCGTCTGGCCTGGGAATGCTTTGGGATCCCACCAGACGAGCTGGAGGAGGTAGTTGGGGAGAGGGAGGTCTAGGACTCTCTGCTTAGACTGCTGCACCCAAGACCTGGTCCCAGATAAATGGAAGAAAATGGGTGGATGGATGGAAAAAAAACAAACAAAATACAAAACAAAAACCCCACAACATCCCAATTCCTATTGGTAGAAAAATGCACCACATCAACCAATCAAAAAAATTCTATGGCAACGCATGGCATTTGGTTGCTGTGCAACAGTTGGAGTGACAGCAGAGAAAGAAGACAGCATTATGAATAGGGAGACCTATTCATAATGCCCCCCAAAAAACAGGATATAACCAAGGCAGACGAGGTTGGAGGCACAATGCAGGACTCATCTGGCAAAACTTAAACATGGTTCATTAGAAGAGGGACACACAACTAAATTGGGGCTGAACAAAACAGAAAACTATGGAGTATGGTGACACACAGCAAGGTAGACACATGGCATGACAAATTACAAGACAAAGGACCAGGGAAAAAAACAATACAGAGGAGAACAAGAGGATCGAGAACGGGTGGAGAAACAGGTGGGAACAACTAAAGGAAACAAGACCCGAAAGTAAAGCTAAATAAAAGGCAGACAAGACTAAGACAGGGAACAAGTAGGCATGGGACACAGGTGCAAACTTGTCACAACACTGGGAATAAAACTAAATACAAACACGAGGTACAGGACACAACACAGAGGGACAAAACAGTCACTGGATCTCAGAGATATGGGGGAGACAAAGGCATATGCAAACTGGAAAACACAACAGAAAAATCTCAATGAAAACAGAACCTAAGGGAACAAAACAAAATGCTGGGCAAAAGGCCCAGGACCAGGACAGAAACATAGAATTGGGCAAAATATGTTTCCTGCAAAACAAAAGAACATGTCTGTTGTTCAAAATAAAAGTTAAATTGTGCACAGTGTTGACAGTATTTGGAAAGTGCAATTCAATTCAATTCAATTCAATTTTATTTATATAGCGCCAAATCACAACAAACTGTCGCCTCAAGGCGCTTTGTATTGTGGGTAAAGACCCTACAATAATACAGAGAAAACCCAACAGTCAAAACGACCCCCTATGAGCAGCACTTGGTGACAGTGGAAAGGAAAAACTCCCTTTTAACAGGAAGAAACCTCCATCAGAACCAGGCTCAGGGAGGGGGGGTCATCTGCCGCGACCGGTTGGGCGGAGGGGAGAGAAAGACATGCTGTGGAAGAGAGCCAGAGATTAATATCAATTAATGATTAAATGCAGAGTGGAGTATAAACAAAGTAAATAAGGTGAACGAGAAACAGTGCATTATGTGAACCCCCCAGCAGACTAGGCCTATAGCAGCATAACTAAGGGATGGTTCAGGGTCACCTGATCCAGCCCTAACTATAAGCTTTATCATAAAGGAAAGTTTTAAGCCTAATCTTAAAAATAGAGAGGGTGTCTGTCTCCCGAATCCAAGCTGGGAGCTGGTTCCACAGAAGAGGCGCCTGAAAGCTGAAGGCTCTGCCTCCCATTCTACTCTTAAGTATCCTAGGAACCACAAGTAAGCCAGCAGTCTGAGAGCGAAGTGCTCTGTTGGGGTGATATGGTACTATGAGGTCTTTGAGATAAGATGGTGCCTGATTATTCAAGACCTTGTATGTGAGGAGAAGAATTTTAAATTCTATTCTAGATTTAACAGGGAGCCAATGAAGAGAAGCCAATATGGGAGAAATGTTTAATATGCGCATTGAAGGACATATCCTGGTCAAAAATGACTCCAAGATTTCTCACAGTGTTACTGGAGGCCAAAGTAATGCCATCCAGAGTAAGTATCTGGTTAGACACCATGTTTCTAAGATTTGTGGGGCCGAGAAGAAGAACTTCAGTTTTATCTGAATTTAGAAGCAGGAAATTAGAGGTCATCCAGGCCTTAATATCTTTAAGACATTCCTGCAGTTTAACTAATTGATGTGTGTCATCTGGCGTCATTGATAAGTAAAGCTGAGTATCATCTGCATAACAATGAAAATTGATGCAGTGCTTTCTAATAATACTGGGAAGCATGTATAATGTAAATAAAATTGGTCCTAGCACAGAACCCTGTGGAACTCCATAATTAACCTTAGTGTGTGAAGAAGACTCCCCATTTACATGAACAAATTGGAGTCTATGAGATAAATATGATTCAAACCACTGCAGTGCAGTACCTTTAATACCTATAGTATGCTCTAATCTCTGTAATAAAATGTTATGGTCAACAGTATCAAAAGCTGCACTGAGGTCCAACAGGACAAGAACAGAGATGAGTCCACTGTCAGAGGCTCTAAGAAGATCATTGGTAACCTTCACTAATGCTGTTTCT
The DNA here is from genome assembly GCF_007364275.1 of Archocentrus centrarchus. Classification (NCBI taxonomy): domain Eukaryota; kingdom Metazoa; phylum Chordata; class Actinopteri; order Cichliformes; family Cichlidae; genus Archocentrus; species Archocentrus centrarchus. Next base: position 35,741,412 of record NC_044356.1, on the reverse strand, counting down.
GTACTGTGATGAATTCTGAAACCTGACTGAAACTCTTCAAATAAACCGTTCCTCTGCAGATGATCAGTTAGCTGTTTTACAACTACTCTTTCAAGAATCTTTGAGAGAAAAAGAAGGTTGGAGATTGGCCTATAATTAGCTAAGACAGCTGGGTCAGTGATGGCTTTTTAAGTAGAGGTTTAATTACAGCCACCTTGGAGGTCTGTGGTACATAGCCAACTAATAAAGACTGATTGATCATTTTTAAGATTGAAGCATCAATAATTGGAAAGACTTCTTTGAACAGTCTAGTAGGAATGGGATCTAATAAACATGTTGCTGGTTTGGAGGAAGTAACTATTGAAGTTAACTCTGAAAGATCAACTGGAGCAAAAGAGTCTAAACAAATACCAGCAGTGCTGAAAGCAGCCAAACATGAAGAATAATCTTTGAGATGGTCATGAATAATTTTTTCTCGAATGTCTAAAATTTTATTTGTAAAGAAATCCATGAAGTCACTACTAGTCAAAGTGAAAGGAATACTCGGCTCTACAGAGCTCTGACTCTTTGTCAGCCTGGCTACAGTGCTGAAAACAAACCTGGGGTTGTTCTTATTTTCTTCAATTAATGATGAATAGTAAGATGTCCTAGCTTTACGGAGGGCTTTTTTATAGAGCAACAAACTCTTTTTCCAGGCTAAATGAGCATCTTCTAATTTAGTGAGACGCCATTCCCTCTCCAGCTTTCGGGTTATCTGCTTTAAGCTGTGTGTTTGTGAATTATACCACGGAGTCAGGCACTTCTGATTTGAAGCTTTCCTTTTCAGAGGAGGCACAGTATCCAAAGTCATACACAGTGAGGATGTAAAACTATTGACGAGATAATCGACCTCACTGGGAGCAGAGTTTAGGTAGCTGCTCCGTACTGTGTTGGCACTGAAGAGCATAACAATGAAGGAATTAGATCCTTAAACTTAGTTACAGCACTTTCAGAAAGACTTCTACTGTAATCAAACTTATTCCCCACTGCTGTGTAATCCATTAAAATAAATGTAAATGTTACTAAGAAATGATCAGACAGGAGGGGGCTTTCAGGGAATACTCTTAAGTCTTCAGTTTCTATGCCATATGTTAGGACAAGATCCAGAGTATGATTAAAGTGGTGGGTGGGCTCCTTTACATTTTGAGAGAAGCCAATTGAATCTAACAATAGATTAAATGCAGTGTTGAGGCTGTCATTCTCAGCATCTACATGGATGTTAAAATCACCCACTATAATTATTTTATCTGAACTGAGCACTAAATCAGATAAAAAGTCTGAGAAATCAGACAGAAACTCTGAGTAGGGACCAGGTGGACGATAGATAATAACAAATAAAACAGGTTTTTGATTTTCCCAATTAGGATGGACAAGACTAAGAGTCAGGCTTTCAAAAGAATGAAAACTTTGTCTGGGTCTTTGATTAATTAATAAGCTGGAATTGAAGATTGCAGCTACTCCTCCTCCTCGACCTGTGCTTCGAGCATTCTGACAGTTACTGTGACTCGGGGGTGTTGATTCATTTAAACTAACATATTCATCCTGCTGTAACCAGGTTTCTGTAAGGCAGAATAAATCAATACGTTGATTAATTATTAAATCATTTAATAATATGGACTTGGAAGAGAGAGACCTAATGTTTAATAATACACATTTAATTGTTTTATTCTTTGGTGCAGTTGATGAAGCTGTATTATTTATTGTTTTTGAATTTTTATGCTTAAATAGCTTTTTGCTGATTTTAGCTTTGGTTTTTGGTGGTCTGGGAGCAGGCACCGACTCTATGGGGTTGGGGTTTTGGGGGGATGGCAGGAGGAGAGAAGCTGCAGAGAGGCGTGTAAGACTGCAACTCTGCTTCCTGGTCTCAACCCTGGGTAGTCAGGTTTTAGGAGGGTTAATAAATTTGGCCAGATTTCTAGAAATGAGAGCTGCTCCATCCAAAGTGGGATGGATGCCGTCTCTCCTAACAAGACCAGGTTTTCCCCAGAAACTTTGCCAATTATCTATGAAGCCCACGTCATTTTTTGGACACCACTCAGACAGCCAGCGATTCAAGGAGAACATGCGGCTAAACATGTCGCTCCTGGTCTGATTGGGGAGGGGCCCAGAGAAAACTACAGAGTCCGACATCGTTTTTGCAAAGTTACACACCGAGTCAATATTAATTTTAGTGACCTCTGATTGGCGTAACCGGGTGTCATTACTGCCGACATGAATAACGATCTTACCAAATCTACGATTAGCCTTAGCCAGCAGTTTCAAATTTCCATGAATGCCGCCTGCTCTGGCCCCTGGAAGACATTTGACTATGGTCGCCGGTGTCTCTAGCTTCACGTTTCTCAAAACAGAGTCGCCAATAACCAGAGTTTGTTCCTCGGCGGGTGTGTCGCCAAGTGGAGAAAAACGGTTAGAGACGTGAACAGGTTGGTGGTGTACCCGGGGCTTCTGCTTAGGACTACGCTTCCTCCTCACCGTCACCCAGCTGGCCTGTTTTCCCAGTTTGTGTAACTCATCAACAGTGTGCATAATCACAGACAATAATAGGCAATTCTAAAATGAAGAGAGGTAATATATTCTATGCGCAGGACATAACAGCACGATGCATTCAGGATGCTAAGCATAAACAATATGGTCAAGGTTATGTGATGGTCAGGGTCATGAGTAAGTACCTCAGTTGAGAGGTACTTACTCATGAAAGTAGAATGCATGCAAGTAAGAAATAATGTGGTTACAAAAAAGTAATGCCAACATTACAGTTAATATCACAAAATACTAGAAGGCCACAGTCATTTGAAGTTCAAGGTAATGGGCAAGTACCTCGTTTGAGAAGTAGATTGCATTTGAGTATGGAAAAAATGATTTAGAAAAATAAAAATTAAGGGCAATGATAAAAAATAGAAATTATGGCCAATGTTAAAGTTTTTGTGGCTAACAGTGAAGTTTTATTGGAACTTGTAAAACCAAGTAACTCACCTTGTGGAAGTAAATGTATCCCTGAGTTAGCTCATCAGAACCCTCTCCAGAGAAGATCACAACACTGTCCGTCTGCTGTCTGATGTACTTTGAAACCAAGTACATAACTGTAGAGTGAAAAAGTGTAGAGTGAAATGCATTCCTGTTCATACACCCTTATACGAACAAATCACTACCCACCGTACTGAATGTATAATTTATCATTAGTGTTGTTGTGTTTAATTGTAGCACAATTAATCACCCACCTCTTTGGCCATTTAACTAATCTCATTGGATTAATGTGCTATTCAAATTAATCAGTGAAAGGGAAAAGGAATGTGATGATGATACAGCACACCCAGACACATCAACAAGCACATTACTCAGCAAAACTGTAAAGCAGTGGCATTTTTAAATGACAGTCTGGATAATTACTTCATTAACAAACATAGTTAATACGTCAAAAGATAAAGCCTGAGTTATTTCACAAGATTTTGCTAGCAGGGCCCCACAATGGTGCAGCAGTAAGTACCATCGCCTCACAAAAGCCTTAGTTTTGAATCAATACAGCTGTAACTTTTCTATGTGGACTTTCTCTTTAGAATGAATTTACAGACACCCTGCACATTAGGCACCCATCTGCTTCAGCTGGATCACCTGAACCCAGGTCTGGGGAGGGGAAGTGGAAAATGCTAGAGCATTTTCCACTGTTAGCCACTACAAACTGGTAGTGGCTAACCAACTAGACATAGTAGTGGTGGACAAGCAGAGGAAGAAAGCCGTAGCGATAAATGTAGCAATACCAAGCAACATTAACATCAAGAAGAAGGAACACGAAAGGCTTGACGAATACCGAGGGCTGAGAGAAAGGCTAGAGAGGATGTGGAAGGTGAAGATAACAGTGGTCCCTGTGGTAATGGGAACACTCAGGGCATTGACTCCCAAACTGGGAGTGGCTCCAGCAGATTCTGTGAGTGTGTCCAAACTTTTGACTAGTGTGCTTTGTGTTGCACTCACCCACAGATGCACGAATGGTGGTGATGTCATAGGTCTCCAGGTGGACAATAACTTCCTCCACAACTTTGATGCCTTCTTCTGCGGTGAAGTTCACCTCATGGTGTTCACTGCCAATATGAGCCGCCACCTGACAAAATTGTGTTATCATGACTAAAAACACCTTTTTTACATAGTCTTGCTATAAGCTGCAGGAAAACAGATAATTAATTTGGAAAATGATGTAATCAGTTCCTTGGGTGTCCAACATCACCGTGTCTTATAAGTCAACATGTGAGGAACAGACCTTGCGAGCAGCTAGGATGTCTGGACTGTCATCTGATCCAATTGAAAATGTCTGAATGGGATATGGTAGCTTCTCCTCCTTGGCCAATTTTACAAGTGTAGCAGCAACCAAACTGGAGTCCAGACCACCTGAACAACAGAAACGATGGTTATTTATTTAATGTATACTCAATCCTCAATCTGGAATTTCCATTGATAAATAAGTCTAAGCCGAAAAACACTGATAGAACAAAACACGTTAAACTCTTCTAAAGGGCTGTTGTGCTTAATCTTATACTTGTGCTCTCTTTTACAACATTTTACCATTTATTAAATTAATCATAAAACCTGCTTCAGCAAAAAGATGTAAAAAAGTAGTGAATTTTCAGGGAGTTGCCTCTTGCCGCATTAACATGTGCAGCATTGTGCTGAGGCGCAAATTAAATGCTGACAATGAATATATTCTAACAAGGTTCCAAGTCTTAGTGAATATCTTTTTTTTCAGTTGTGGTTAGAAGTTTACAAACACTCATCAAGGGTGTCAATATCATGGTAATCCAAAATAAGTTTAAGATTTGCGCACCCAATTTTTGCTTTTTATGTCATGTAACGCTGCTGTGGCAGGTAAGGCAGAGGACCCCAATGCAGGACTCCAAAGGCGACAGATAAATTAAGATTTCAGGTTTATTAGTATGAACCTTAACAGAGCTGGTTGGGTGCCAGCAGTACAAAATACTAAATTCACTTGAAACTTAAACTAGTACATGAACTTGAACATTATCATAGGGGCAAACATAAGGGTGCACAGCAGGGAAAGTCGATGATGATGACTATGGTGACGAGGACGCAACCAGGAACGAGGGAAAATGCAGACAACATATAGACAGAGGAAAAATGATGGAAGTGGAAACATCTGGGGAGAACAGGTGAACAGAATATGCTAATTGAAACACAGGAAGCAAAACTAAACATGAAGCACACAGGATAAGGGACAGTGAAAAAAACCAAACAGAAAGTGACCAAATATGACACAACGCAGTGTTGACATATAGGGAGGCTGGCACACAGACGGAATCCAAACATATGACTGAACAAAAACCTAAACACAACACACAGAGAAGTAAAACCAAACAAGACGTGAAACAAGGGACTAAGACACAGAACAGACACAGGAACCCAGACAGAACAGGAGGACATGGGAAAAACAGGAGAACTGGGAATCTAAACATAACTAAACCAAAACCAAGAACATGTCTCAGATAAGTAAAGTAAGACCTAAAAATACAAACTGCAAACCCAAAATAAAACTAAGGCAAAAGGAAACTGAGAAACACAACTAGAGAAATTAAACAAAAACACAAAACAATGGGCCAAAAGGAGCAAGACCATGACATTTTAAAGTCATAAAAGATGTATGTTCTACAATCATTCCATTCTGGAAAAAGAACAGATCTTTAAAACAAATTGTTAAAAGCCCCACATCAAAATGGCATTCATGCTCATGATTAGTGTATGTAAACCTCTGACGACAACTGTATATTTACACTGAATTGTGATGAATTGCATGTAAAATGCCTCCCCTTGAGGGGGCATGGATAAGGCGCTGAACTAGCTGCATGTTTTTTTGGGGTAATAAGGGCAATAAGTGGCAATAATTCCTATAACTTATGCTCTATCATCATAGGTAGAAATTCCAGCTTTGCTGAGCACACTAGAGTTACTGTGCTGCCAAAAAGAAGGAGTGAATAAGGCCAGAAACGACTATTTCCAACTCAAGGGTGATAATAATCAGAAATGATGTTGTCACTAAAATTGATGGAGTCTTGAAGGCAATTCAAGAGACAGAGAGACATGAGAGATTTCTCAGGTTGTATGGATCAAGCAGAAGAGTGCATTTCTATTGTTGAAGATAACTCAGAGAAATGCAAGACCAATGCACTGTCTAAACAAGTAGCTATCCTTACAAAATCCACAATTTTAAAAATCGCTTTCATCGTTCAAACCAAACCAGCAACAGCCCCAAACCATCTGTCAATCTCCCACTCCCTTCTCCCATCACTAGTGAAGAAGACCCCAAGATACTTAAACTATTCCACCTTGGGCAACAACTAGTCTGGAGCCAGAATGGGCATTCCAAAGCAGAGATGCGAATCTGAGGCCACCAAGGTAGAAGTCTTCCACCGCTTTGCTACACTTAGAAATTCTGTCCATAAAAATTCAATACAGAACTGCTGACAAAGAGTAGCCATGGCAAAGTCCAACATCCACAGGAAACGAGTCTGATTTATTGCAAGCAATACAGGCCAAGCTCTTGTTGCAGTTGTACAGGGACTGACATCCCACACCATACATAATGCATTCTCCACAAATCACATGTAGACTGGATAGGCAAATTCCCATGCACACTCGAATATCCCTAAGAGGATACGTTTAGGGGTGCTGGGTTTGTAAAGCATCCTCCCCTGCCTGATCCAACTCACCACAAGGTGGTGATAAGTTGACAGCTCAGTTCCTCTCTTCACCCAAGTGTCCAGAGCATACAGGGGCAGATCTGATGATACAATTACAAAATTGATCACCAACCTGCCACCATAGGTGGAAGGGTTTGTGTGTTTGTTATGGACAAACTGTGGTTTGCATAGAAGTCCAATAACAAAACACCATTTAGGTTCAGGTCAGGCAGGCTGTTCCTCTTAATCACACCCAGATCTCCCTGACATTGCCCATGTGAGCGCTGAAGTCATTGTCATCGTTGTTGAAGTAAAACGATGGAGTCACCGGATGGAGCGCCCTCGAGCACCCCGCCCAGCGAGTCAAAGAAGGGTGGGTACTCTGAACTGTCATTTGACGCATAAGTGTTAAAAACGATCAGGAACCATTCCCTGGCAGCTTTCCCATCCACCGGTGAAAACGTACAGACAGTAAGCTGAGGGGATACAAGAATACCCACCTCAGCTTGCTGCCTCTCACCGAGGGCAACTTCAGACTGGAACAAAGTCCAGCCCCTCTCTAAGAGGCCGGTTCACTAGGTTTCACTACTTTCAAATTTAATAAAGTCAAAGAAAGAATAAATGAGTTGGAGTTGAAAATCAGAGAATTAGAAAGCTTGATTATCCTCTGAATCAAACTTTTTATGACCAGGATGAAAAAACGTGTTAATTACTTGCCTGGTAAACTGAGAAACTGGATTCTGCTAGAGCCATGAATACAATTAGAAAGTAACAGGGAGAATAATTTACAAATCCAGAGGAAAGTAACACTTTTTTTTTGTACTATAAATTGCCCACTGGATCTGGTAAAACAAAAATGTTTTCCGGACAAACTGGATATTCCTTGTATTTTTGAACATACAAATCTTGAACTCATTTAAACAATTGGATTGATGATATTTTCAATGCCATTACCAGTATGAAAGGTGATAAAGTCCCAGGACTGATGGATACCTGCTCAAAAGTTGAATGAGGCTTACAGGTTGAAAAAAAAAATTGCTTTCAGGCAAGGCAGCTGTTCATTCATTCACACTGTTTTGCGAGCGATCCAATATGGTAGCCGCCTCTGGGTTATTTGTCACATTTGGTGATGTCACAGGGGATATCATGCATTCTGTTTGTTTTATATACTGTGATTCCCCATCTTCACATCTTAAAGTCAAGAAGAGTCTTTCAAATTTCATATGGAATAACAGAAAGCCAAGACTCAGACTCTACCTACCTTATGACAGGGGAGGGTTGCAGCTTCCCAGTCTACAGTGATATTACGGGGCTGCCCAGCTGAAAGCCAGAACATTCTGATTTTCTAAAGATGTTTTGCTCTGGGTAGAGACTGAAAAGTTGTCCTCAAAAGGCCTAGCACTGAGCATGCTTTTATACTCTGCACTTCTTTAAAAAAACAGTTAACACTTTTGTGGTGTGGTATGAACTAAATGAACAAGTTCTTATATTGCACTTTTCTACTTATGCTGAGCGAAAAAAACAAAACAAACACACACAAACTTCTACAGCTACGTGCTTACTATTTAGCATTCACACTCCCAGCAGTTGCATCAGAGAGTACCTTGGGGTAAAGTATCTTGTCCAATGACACTTGCAATGACGCATGCAGACTGGAGCAGCTAGAAATCAAACCACCAACCTTCCAATTAGTAGATGACCTGCTCTACCTCCTGAGCCACAGCCACCCCATAAAGTACTTTTGGAAGATTCCCTGGTGCTAGTATTTTGTTTCTTGGGGTGGCTGTAGCTCAGTAGGTAGAGCAAGTCCCCTACTGATCGGAAGGTCAGCGGTTCGATTCTTGGCTACTCCAGGGTACATGCCAATGTATCCTTGGGCAAGATACTTAACCCCAAGTTGCTCTCCGACTGTCCCGTCGGTGTGTGAATATTAGCTAATTAAAAGCACTTAGCTTAGTAAACATGGGAGTGCATGGGTGAATGTAAAACATGTTGTATAAGCGCTTTGAGTGCTCATACTGAGTAGAAAAGCACTATATAAGAACTAGTCCATTTACCATTTTCTTGCCAACACTTCAACCACGAGAAAATAAAAGATCTGGGGTTTAAAGCATAGTTTGAGAGGGGTACAACAATACTGCATGATGTGTATAAAGAATCTAATGCTATTTAAGTTGAAGGCTAAGTTTGATGTGCCACAGAATCATGTCTTTAAATAGTTACAGCATAGAAGCTTTATTCTGGCACACCTAAGAAACAGGGTGCAACAACCTCCACTAACTATCTTGGAAAGAATTGTTCAACAAAAAAAAAATAGCAAAGGGCTGGTCACTCAGATATATAATAATGGTCAAAAACCGTCATGACAACTCTGAAAGCAAGATCGGATTAAACTGGTTACTAGACATACAGGATGATATCTCACCTGATGAATGGTGTATAATTTGTCTAAAAGAACATACTCAAGCCATCAACACCTGACTGAAAATAATATGAGGACATATATCTCCCCACTATAGTTGAATAAGTAAGGAAGTAAAATTTTATTTATATAGCACCTCTCAAGACAAATATTACAAAGTGCTTCACAACAGCAAAGCAAAACAGGAAAAGAAAAACTAACCAAATGCAAGTCTACAAAGGAGTTTTATTTTAAAAAAGACACCACCAAATCACCACCAAGCTCTCAAGGACAGGGGGAGAGAGTTCCAGAGTCGGGGAGCCACTGTTGTAAAAGCTCTGTTTAGGGTTTACCATAGATTTTATTAAATTAAAGTTTTATTGAATGACAGCATCCTTAAAATAAGGACTTGCCCAGAGACCAGTGAAGTGTTAATTATAGAGAGCACACAGGGACTGACATGCGAAAAGAGACTTTTGAACAGAGATGTTGGTAGAATGTCAAGAAAATATGATTAATAATATGATTTCATTGAGTCCACAAATTTTTCCAGCCAAGGTAAAGAAACAGAACAAAAACTTTCTATAATGACAGATCAAGCTGGAGCAGGAATAGCCAATGAAGATCCTGATGGGGAAATATTAGTTCTTATAGTGCTAATTTTTTTTTTAACCAGAAAAGAAAGAAAATTATTACAATCTTCATTTTAAAAAAATTGGAACAACAGGTGAAGCAGGAGTAAAAATATCACTAATGGTATCAAATGACATGGATTACCTCTACTCTTTATGACCAGCTTTGAAAAATAGGCCCCACAATGGTCCCATAATGCACTGTTTCTTTTTTATTCACCTTTTTTACTTTGTATATACTTCACTCTGTGTTTAATCATTAATTATTAGCAATATCTGGCTCTCTTCCACAGCATCTCTCTTGTCCTGTCTCCCTCCCCTCAGCCCCCCCCCTCAGCAGATGACCCCCCCTCCCTGAGCCTGGTTCTGCTGGAGGTTTCTTCCTGTTAAAGGGAGTTTTTCCTTCCCACTGTCGCCAAGTGGTTACTCATAGGGGGTCGTTTTGACTGTTGGGTTTTCTCTGTATTATTGTAGGGTCTTTACCCACAATACAAAGCGCCTTGAGGCGACTGTTTGTTGTGATTTGGTGCTATATAAATAAAATTGAATTGAATTAAAAGAAACTAAAAGAGCCTTTAAATGAAGCAGATGAATGTGTAAATGTGTTTTCTTCAACAGGTGCTCAACATTACAACAGAAATGCGAATGCTGTCATTTGTCCAAGGTAAAGGTTTTGCAACAGGAGCTAATCTTGTTTTAACAGGGCCGACTTCATCTAAAAGGGAAAGACAATGATTTGTTTAGTGATCAACATCATTAAAGAGAGGTAAAAATAAATTAGATCTGTCAGATAATTTCACTGCAGTAGAGGAATTTAAGATGTGAGAGCTAACCACATGGCAAACAGGAAATAGAGGGACATGATAGGGCAAGTTAAAAAGATTGCAATGGCAATCAGAAATACAAATGTCCTTAGAATAAATAGAATCAATATCAAAAGTAAAAGAAAGGTCCAGAATGTGTCCTTTGGCATGTATGGGACCAGATCCATGCTGGGTAAAGTGAAAAAAATCCATGATGCTAAAAAAAACCTCTAGCAAAGAGGTCAGAGTCATCATCAATGTGGGTATTAAAATCCCCAACTATAACCAGTCTGGACAACTTCTTGGTGGAAGTTAAGAATTCACTGAACTCCTTTAAGAATATGCTTCTTGGGCAAGGAAGACAATACACCACAGCACAGTACTAAGGATCCTTATAACCAACTTTAATCAGCTGTAGTTCAAAAGAAGTAAAGTGTCTGAATGACAAGAGAACCAGTCCGAAACACTGCAGCAAGACCCCTCCTCTACCAGGTGTCCGAGGCTGGCTGATGAAAGAGTAACAATCTGGGTAAAGCTTGATGAGGGATGAAAATCAGAGTCACACTGCCAGGTTTGAGTAAGGAATAAAAAATCCAATTCTTTGGAGAGTATAAAATCCTTAGTCATTGATCGAGCATTAAATAGCACCATGTTCAGCGAGTAGAAAGCTCAATTAGTAGCTGATGCTTGACTTAAAGGACGTAAATATGGAGGGTTTGAACCATGACCCTTTAAATTCCACTCACTGGGGGGACAAAAGGCCAAACAACTAGAGAGTCTGGATGAACCCTCCAACTATAAATGACCGAAGAGTATCACATTTTTTTAAAAAAGCTGAAAATACTGTTTATCTTAAAATTTTTAAAAATTTGTAAAAAATAAAATAAAAAATTTTAAAGTTGGGGTTTGAGTCCGACCCACAGCCATTTGCTATGTGTCTTGCCCTGCTCAAACAAACAACAGTTGTAGAAAAACAGTTCTAGCTGCAGACAGCAGAAGTTACCTGACAGAAGACAACCAATTCTCCTGTGAGCCATGAGACGTTTCCTTACAGCATTTTCAAACAGAATTCTGATGTTGCTTTTCACCACTTCCTCATCCAAACCTATGGAGACATAAACCCTTTAACATTCTGCAAAAATAAGATCTCCTGGATGCTTAAATTAGCATAGTCTTACTTGTAGGTAGTCTCTCCAATGTATCATAGATGGCATGAGAAGGCTCTTGTCTGCAGCAGTGAAACTGTTCCATCTGAATAGACTGAACTTTGCCATTTAGCATCAAATCAAAGACCTCAAAGTGACCAGGGAGGAAGGGGACAATATTGGCAGGAGTAGCCATGGCATGGGTGATGTCTATCAGACCTGTGATCAAAAGGTTTGTAATGCAAACTTGGAAAAATGTATCATTCAATGAGGCATTATAAACTATCTCATTACCTTTGGCCTCTGAGCACAATGCGAGGAATCCATCATCTGTGAGAAGTTTGAACAAAGGTCTGACACCATACGTATCCCTTCCCACATGGACCTTTCTGTTGGCAGTATCCAGAAGAATGAAAGCAAATACACCATCCAGGAGAGAAGCCATCTTCTTAATGCCAAAGCGGTCATATAGGTGGAGCAAAATCTCACCATCCATTTTAGTCTGGTAATCAAAGTCAAACTGCTTCCTCAGCTGAAAAAAAAAAAACAAAAAATACCAACATGGTTATTTTAGCTATCATCAAACTGAAGGGGCAACATGGTGGTGCAGTGGTTATTACTGCTGCCTCACCTGCAAGAAGGTCCTGGGTTTGAATCCAGGCTTTCTGTGTGGAGTTTACATGTTCTCCCCATGTCTGCATGGATTCTCACTGGGTACACTAGCTTCCTCCCACAGTGTGAAGCCATGCACTTAATGGGGTTAGATTAATGGTGATTCTAAATTGCTCGTAGGTGTGAATGTGACTGTCTCTCTGTTTTAGCCTTGCGGCAGACTGGCAACCTGTCATGGGTGTACCCCATGTCTTGCCCTATGGAAGCTCCTATGGCATTTGACCCAGTGAGACCAAAATGGCTCGGCATCATCTAGACAAGTAGGACATCAAAAGTTGTCCAAAGTTTTGTAGAATTTTCAATGGCCTTGTCACACCAGGCTGATGAACTTTGCCTTCATTTTTCTCTCTCGCCACAAAATTGTTTGTGCACTCATTGATTTGCCCGATAAGCCTAAAAACGTAATCACTCGTGTACAGACCTAGGCTGAAGCCATAACTACGGATTCAAGGCTATAGATGCAATAGCACCCCCTACACAGGTCAAGCTGAAAAGGGGGGTCCTATCAAGCATGGCTGGTTTGTGGGATTCAAGTGGTAGCTGACAGGTAACAACAGGCAAAGTGGAATGCAGCTTTGGAAGTACCTGAAGCAAAAACTGTGAGGACTTCTGTAAGGCAGGCAACACGGTGGCATGGTGGTTAGCACTACTGCCTCACAGCTAGAATGACATCTGGGTTTGACTCCAGCTTGGCCCGGGCCATTCTGTGTGGAGTTTGCATGTTCTTCCCGTGTCTGCGTGGGTTTCCTCCTGGTACTCTGGTTTCCGCCCACAGTCCAAAGACAGTTACTGGGGTTAGGTTAATAGGTGTGAATGTGAGTGTGACTGGTTGTCTGTCTTTCTGTGTTAACCCTGCGACAGGCTGATGACCTGTAAAGGGTGTACCCTACCTCTCACCCTATGTCAGCTGGGATAAGCAAGTGGCTCTACTCTCAGCCCCTCCTGAATGATAACACTCCTCACCTTATCTCTAAGGGAGAGACCAGCCACCCTTCACAGGAAGCACAATTCTGCCTCTTGTATCCAGGATCTTGTACTTTTGGAACTACTCAAAGCTCATGACCATAGGTTAGGGTAAGGATGTGTAGACTGACTGGAAAATTGGCAGGTTTGCTTTCATGCTATGCTCCCCCTTTTTTCGGACAGACCGGTGCAGCATCTGCATCACTCCAGACGCAGCCCCAGTTCTGTCTGTAAATCACTCGCTCCTCGCTCACTCGTGAACAAGACCCCGAGATACTTAAATTTCTCCGCCTGGGGCAGGAACTCATCCCTGAGCTGGAGAGGGCACTCCACCCTTTTCTGGCTGAGGACCATGGCCTCAGACTTAGAGATGCTGGTTCTCATACCAGCTGCTTCACACTAGGCTGTGACACATTCCACTACGAGCTGGAGGCCACCATCTGATGAAGCCAGCAGGACCACATCATCCACAAAAAGCTGAGACAAGATTCTGAGGCCACCTAGGCAGAAGCCTTCCGCCACTTGGCTACACCTAGAAATTCTGTCCATAAAGGTTATGAACACAATCTTTGACAAAGGGAAGCCCTGGCAATACACACAGGAAATGAGTCCGGCTATACGGACCAAGCTCTCGCTGTGGTTGTTCAGGAACTGAATGGCCCGAAACAGTGGGCCAGACACCCCATACTTCATGAAGCACACATAGACTGGTTGGGCAAACTCCCACACACACTTGAACACCCTCAAGAGAATAAAGAGCTGGTCCAGCATTCCACGACGAGGACCAAAACTAAATTTTTCCTCTTGAATCCTCCTTTCCAGCACCCGGGAATAGACCTTACTGGGGAGGCTGAGGAGTGTGATCCCCCAAAAGTTGGAGCACACCCTCTGGTCTCCCTTCTTGAAGATGGGGACCACCACCCTGGTCTGCCAATCCAGTGGCACCACCCCAGATCTCCAAGCAATGTTGTAGAGGCATGTCAACCAAGACAGCCCTACAACATCCAGAGGCTTCAGGAACTCAGGGTGAATCTCGTCCACCCTAGGGGCCCTGCCACTAAGGAGTTGTTTATCCACCTCAGTGACCTCACCCCCAGTGATGGGCGAGTCATCCCCTCGTCCCCAGACTCTGCTTCCACTACAGAAGGCGTGTCAGTGGGAGTAAGGAGGTCTTCAAAGTATTCCTTCCACCGCCTGACAATAGTCAGTAGTCAGCAGCACTCCACTCACACTTTAGACTGTGTGAGTAGAGCACCGCTTTCCCCTCCTGAGTCGTCGGACGGTTTGCCAGAATCATTTCAATGCCATCTGAAAGCCTCACCGAACTCCTCCCACACCCGAGTTTTTGCTTTGGCCACCACCCAAGCCACGTTCTGCTTGGCCTGTCAGTACCTGTTAGCTGCCTCTGGAGTCCCACAGGCTAACCAAGCCCGATAAGACCTCCTTCTTCAGCTTGATGGCTCCCTTCACCTCCGGTGACCACCATCTGGTTGCCTGTCGTGGTTACCACAACAGCCACCAACCACCTTGCAGCTCTGAGCAGCAGCCTCAACAATGGAATAGTAGAACATGGTCCATTTGGACTCAATGTCCTCAGCCTCTCCCAGAATGCTGTCAAAGTTCTGCCGGAGGTGAGAGTTGAAGATCTCACGGACTGGGGCTTCTGCCAGGCGTTCCCAGCACACCCTCACAACATGTTTAGGTGTGCTGGGTCTGTCCAGCTTCCTCCCCTGCCACCTGATCCAACTCACCACCAGTTAGTGATCAGTTGACAGCAAAGCTCCTCTCTTCACCTGAGTGTCCAGAACATATAGCCGCAGATCTGGTGATACGATTACAAAGTCGATCATCAACCTCCGACTTAGGGTTTTCTGGTGCTACGTGCACTTATGGACATCCTTATGTTCAAACTAATCCAGCCATATGCAATTTAGAGGCTTTTGAGATGGGGCTTAATCTTCACTTTTTTGAAATAAACTGCTAACAATTTTTCAGATTTTTGGTCTCCGGGGTTCTTTTCACTTTATTAGTCAAAGCTAATGGTTACTTCATTCCAAGATCTCAATGAATAAAACACCAACACTAACCCATTTTCCTGGATTGCCAATGACGCATTAATTAGTGGTCAGTGGATAAAAAACATCACTCAACTTTTTACAGTGACATTTAAGCTAGCCTGACTCCCCAAAAATGGGCAGACAAAAAAATGTACCTTGAAAACAGGTGGGAGGCAAAGGACGTGTTTGCTCACATCAGAAGTAACCCCCCACCCCCACCCACCCCATGATGTACAGGTAAAAGAGTGAAATTGTGGGACAGATGCAGGAGAAGATGCAGAGACCTGCAGAGGTGAGCTGATGGTAAATGGTAAATGGACTAGTTCTTATATAGCGCTTTTCTACTCTGTTTGAGCACTCAAAGCGCTTATACACGTGCTTATGCAATGGTGCATCAGTGCATCACACACCAGGAAAAGCAGCAAAGTCCTGAAGACAGAGCACATCATAAGCACTGTAACGCAGACTGAACTTTATAAGAGGCAAAGGTTTAAATCACTGGCCATTTCGGTCTTTTCTGGAGGAAACACCTTCTGAATTTGGTGACATGGCTTATCACACAGAGGGTCAAAGTGGAAATTTGTCAGTTCATGGAAAGTAAGAAAGAAAAGGAATAAGAGGGAAAACTAAATAGCTTGTTGTTTCTGGACTTTTCACACATCAAAAAAGAAATCTGCAAATTTTCATCTGCTGGAAATGTTCTCAGGACACACCCACCAAACAACAGAAAGCCTAAGCCTATCTCAATGCCTGTTCACACCATTTGGAGAAAATATGCAGTTGAATCCAGACGCTATAGCAAATCAGCACACATCATCTTCAGATTGAGCGTGCCCCAGGTTTGAACAGTGGGTGTCATATTATAAATGTACGCAGACAATTCTTTGTTAATGACATGTTAATGTTAGAATGTGTTAAAAAGATTAGATCCAACTCATTGTGCGTACAAAGCACACAATGAAATGATCGTTCAAGATCACTCATCCAGAGACGAGCATCTGTGGTCATGCACCCAGAGACCGGTTGCCCAAGGACACAACACAGTGCAGGGACAGGGGCTTGAACCGGCAACCCTCCGACTACAAGGCAAACGCTTACCCACTGCACCACTGCCACTAATCTCCATGCAACTAATCTATTACGCTCCAGTAGAGACTTTAGTTTTCAGTGATGTGACAACCAGATGTAGTAATGGAGCACAATGTGTGCAATATCTTGGGAAAAGGTTTTCTCAAACAACCACTAAGGTCACATATTTCAGATAGGACTGAAACTTACTGTGTGGTGGTTGTAAATCTCTCCATTGTAGCAGAGCCACATGTATGGAAACTTCTTGATGCGCAGTGGTTGCATGCCATACAGCTGGTCCACAATAGCGAGGCGGTGGAAACCAAAACAACAGTTGGTGAACCCATTGACATTCTCAAAGCGGAAAGCATCAGGGCCCCTGTGAGCGATCTTCATGGCACAAGTGCACTGAACCGACAGGCACTCATCGCTGCCAAACAAAGCCCAGATACCACACATGTCACAGCTGTGGAGGCTAGACAGAAAAAATAAAGAGAAACATTAGTTACAAACCAAAGTTTGCCAGTTTAATATCATCATCATGCATAAGTCCCCCATACAATATTTTAATGGATGAAGGTTATCATATATAACCCTATGCCCCCCCGCGAACATGTCATAATCGGCTCAGCGTACTTCAAAAGTGCCGCCGTTAGCAGACTTACGGCAACAATTACCGTAATAACACCATAGTAATACCCCATGTTGGATGTGAAGTACAGTTTCTCAGCTTTCAGAAACCATTTAACAAACGGTCGAGTTATTACGGTAATTCAAAGTTCCTTTGATCATCCACCTCAGGCTCTGTGTTAACCAGCTGTTCACAGCTAGTAGGTGCAGATAATGGGTGCTTCAGCGGTGGACGCCCGGCAGTATAGGGTTAAAATATGTATGCTGTGAGTGCGTTTCAGATGGCTCTCATGCTGCAAAACTATTGCTGCTGCAAACTATGGGTCTGGGCAATCAACTGGTGCTTTTCATGACTCCGCTAGTCAATCAATGGCATGCTGTTCTTCCACGTCACATTTTCGGATCTCCACGGATTGCTTGGAACCCCAGGTGAGAGAGTACGAAAAAAGTACCTGCGGGATGATGAGATGATACTCAGCTTTATCTATCAATGAAACCAGATGGCACACATCAATTAATTAAACTCCAAGAACATTAAGGCCTGGATGACCTCTAATTTCCTTCTTCTAAATTCAGATAAAACTGAAGTTCTTGTACTCGGCCCCACAAATCTTAGAAACATGGTGTCAAACCAGATACTTACTCTGGATGGCATTACTTTGGCCTCCAGTAACACTGTGAGAAATCTTGGAGTCATTTTTGACCAGGATATGTCCTTCAATACACATATTAAATTAATATGTAGGACCGCTTTTTTGCATTTGCGCAATATTTCTAAAATTAGAAACATCCTTTCTCAGAGTGATGTTGAAAAGCTAATTCATGCATTTATTACTTCTAGGGTGGACTATTGTAATTCATTATTATCAGGCTGTCCTAAAAGCTCCCTGAAAAGCCTTCAGCTGATCCAAAATGCTGCAGCTAGAGTACTGACAGGGACTAGAAAGAGAGAGCAGATTTCTCCCATATTGGCTTCTCTTCATTGGCTCCCTGTTAAATCTAGAATAGAATTTAAAATTCTTCTCCTCACATACAAAGTCTTGAATAATCAGGCCCCATCTTATCTCAAAGACCTCATAGTCCCATATCACCCCAACAGAGCACTTCGCTCTCAGACTGCTGGCTTACTTGTGGTTCCTAGGATACTTAAGAGTAGAATGGGAGGCAGAGCCTTCAGCTTTCAGGCCCCTCTTCTGTGGAACCAGCTCCCAGCTTGGATTCAGGAGACAGACACCCTCTCTATTTTTAAGATTAGGCTTAAAACTTTCCTTTATGATAAAGCTTATAGTTAGGGCTGGATCAGGTGACCCTGAACCCTCCCTTAGTTATGCTGCTATAGGCCTAGGCTGCTGGGGGGTTCCCATAATGCACTGTTTCTTTTCATTCACCTTATTTATTCTGTTTATACTTCACTCTGTATTTAATCATTAATTATTATTAATCTCTGGCTCTCTTCCACAGCATGTCTTTCTCTCCCCTCAGCCCAACCGGTGGCGGCAGATGACCCCCCCTCCCTGAGCCTGGTTCTGCTGGAGGTTTCTTCCTGTTAAAAGGGAGTTTTTCCTTCCCACTGTCACCAAGTGCTGCTCATAGGGGGTCGTTTTGACTGTTGGGTTTTCTCTGTATTATTGTAGGGTCTTTACCCACAATACAAAGCGCCTTGAGGCGACTGTTTGTTGTGATTTGGCGCTATATAAATAAATATGAAATAAATTTAATTGAATTGAACCTTGTACCAGATACTAATGGAAACGCTTTCAAACCGCGGATAGTCCAGGCGAGTGGCGCTGAGTAGTTCCGTATGGAAACACGGCTTGAAGCCACATTAACACAGCCACATTGTAACAGTAACATTGACACAGGTTTACTAAAATACAATGGGTTCTTTTAACAGGACATCAGACTGTCCCGTCTGTCATACTTTACAAAATTCCCACACTCCGTGAACGCAGTCTTACTGTGGTAATAGTCGTCTGCTTTTATGATTTAAATTCCAGCCGTGTATTAAAATGTAAGGGCCATGTGAGGAAAAGGATGAGCAGATTCTACATCCTGAATGCACCCTTGAACATACTGTATGTGTGCACACGCGCGTGTGTTACAAGCGTTTCAGTTAAATAATAACGCATGAATTTTTGATAAACCCAGAAAGTCTGGTTATTTCGGACACACCTACCCACCTACCCTACCTCTTTCTAAGAGCTAATAATACGAATTTACTGGGGGGAAAACGATTTTAATAGTAAATATACAATATATAGCATCGGAGATTTAAATATAAATGCGCTTCATATACCCGTTCTCTTGCCTCGACAACACCTACAGCCAAAACCCCACCAATTCAAAAATATGCTCAGCTACAAAATAATCGCAAACTGCCAATTTTAGACAACCATCTGCTGCTTCCTTACATATACGGTGGCAGTTTAGCAACCTCAATGAATTTGCTGATTTCTCTGAACTAACAGTCTGTTTTGTGTGCATCGTGGTCGCTGAATTTTCTGTAGCAGTCCACACAATTAAACACTGGTCAACAATTACGTAGCAAAAGAGTGTACATAACATACATAATACTATAATAATAACAATAATATGACATAATATACATTAATATTATTATACAGCAAAAGAAAGTTAAGTATGACAGTTTTCCCAGCGTGTTTCTCCTCTGAACTCTTTCGAGTCGAAAGTCTGCTTCTTGCAGCTCATCTTACCGTGTTCACCCAATAACTCCCGCAAAGAAACTCAGTGAGACCGCGGGGACATTTACGGTCCAGCTGATGCAACGTTTACTAAACAAACAAAAGAAAGAAAGAAAGAAAAAAAAAATAATAATAAAGCTACACCGTCGAGACATTAAATAACCGGAAAAGTAACCGCATCTTCAAAATAAGAGCCATAGCGCACTAATGGCGCTACAATGACATGAAGGTGCTGGAAAAACGTGGAAAAATGAAGAGAATGTATGAAATACACAAATTGGGCAAGTAGTGCTTGGCAGACATGCAGTGATTTATCATATTCATAAAATATTGTGATTATTATAATAAAAATCAAAATACATACTTTAAATTTAGTTTGATGAAGGCTTTATAGATTTTTTTAAAAAATCTAATTTAAAATAAAAAAAAAAAATAACGTCCACAGGTTGGTGTTTGAATGAATCAAGCTGACGATGTGTTTACTTGCAAAGCTATGTTCTTATCTGAACACTGCACCATCTACTGATTCACTCTCTCAAACTGTAGGAGTTTGTTTTGGCACAGCGGCAGGAGTTCATCTTTTGGCTACTTGGATCACTTTTACCTGCATGTCTTTGATTTAGTCTTTTAAATGTACTTACAATGCAAACTGTGTGTCGTATGGTTCAAATACCATACTTGTCTGTATAAAAATAAACAAACAAATAACTCTGATTTACCGAACACCAGCTGAGGTCTCTTTTCTACACAGTGCGCACTACAGTTTGGGCTTTTATGAGGTTTGTTTTCCACAGGCTTTTATTTTGAAGGTCATGTCCACAGTCCTGTGTGTTTCTTCATTTCCAACTTAACACTGCAGCCTCCACATGCAAAGTTGCATCATATGAGGAAATATGGGTATATATTGAGAAAGTGAGGGCTACGTGTGGTTGTTTTAAGAGTGTCAGCGTTTCCACCAACAAATTCTAGTAAACTCTGACATGAAAGCTCCAAAATGAAACCTCTCTTAAATATAATCAACAAAAAGAGAAAAGGGTCCGCATACCGGCAAAGCTCCTCAATAATGTTTATTCTAAACAAACCTTGACAGCGAGTGACCTTCAGGCCACAGATTGCCCTTCTTCACACTTACCAAAAACAATGCTGGGCTAATTGTATATATACACAATACTATGTCATGTGATGGATGCTGCCTACCAATTAGAAAAGAGGAAGGCAAAAGACAAACGTGTATACAATCAACCATCAACGGGAAAGAAAATATATAAATATGCAGATATATTTGGGAGGGGCTCAGAGAGAGCCGCTGCTCCTCCACATTGAAGGGAGCCAGCCAGGGGCGGGGCGGGGCGGGGTGGCCACAGGGAGGTTCGGGAGGTTTCCAGATCGGCCGGTGATCAGAATTTTTTTTTTAACCCAATTAAGCACAGCAGCGCTCGCGCGGCCACAGGTGCAGGCAGTGATGGTCGGTTTCGGCTCTAAGAGCTCTTTTTTCATCAGGAGGGGCCACAAACACAACAGCCCAGCAGTGTTAATTTTGTTGATGAAATATTTTCGTCATAGTTTTCGTCAACGGCCCTTTTTTCATGACGAAAACGAGATAACTAAATAAAAACTACTTAAAAGGATAAAAACGATAACGAAATTAACTGACACTTTTGTCAATGAATGAAAATGAGACGAAAATGCTTGGCAGGGACGAAATCCAATCAGAACTGATTTAATTTTGTGACAGGGCGGGACAAGTTAGGAAAACATCCAATCAAACGCACAATGAATGAATGAAGTTTTATTGCCATGTGGGTGAACAAGTTCACACATTGGAAATTGCAGTTACAGAACACCATCCAAGAATACACAAAACACAACACACATGGGGGATATGTGTCCTCGGGTCATGCAGCCGACTTGCAGCGCTACCTTTGGCAGGAGGAGAAAACAACACATCATGGGGAAGTTAGGTTAAAAAAAAGTCATCTGGTACAGTGCTCAAAAAGAGCACTATACCAGGGTCCAAAAAAACCACCTTAGCAAAGCATTTGCACATGTAAAGCTAGGACAGCGGCGGTAGGTGAGGTCAGGTCAGGAGGGAATGCAGACGGAGACGAGAGGTGGGGGCATTGTGGACTGTTGTAAATTACTTGCTGATCTATAATCTGTGAAAAATATGTCAAACATATCTCTCATGAATGATATCAAGTCATTTTGACCGAGAAACAGCATTTCTGTTACAAGGTAGAAGCTGCAATCAGTTTTTGGCAGTGACTTTTATATAGTCTTTATTTATCAGGGTAAAAACTGTAATTTATCTTAAAAATGTCTTATTAAAGTGAAATCTGGACAAGAGGGTAGCAGAAACAAATATAACATTACACTCTATAAAGATATTTTAAGTGACCAAAGAGGACTGGATTTATTATAATGTATAATAATGAGTCATAAATGTACTTGAAAAACAGGTAATTTCTTAATTTTATATATAAGCCCTTCATAAATCATACTGACTGCACCCTATTCACCAATATAAGCAAAGACATTATACATAAAAGCACATAGAAACATCGGAAATCACTTTATGGCAGACGATCACTTTTTGGCACAACACCGGGAAGACCAAACTAGCCTGTGATTGGTCGTTCCTTCCGATAGAACTAAGTGATGTAAACAATGTCAGCAGGGAGAAAAGAAGAGCCGATGTATGGACACATTTGTCCTTTGACTTGTGACAAACAAAACGATGTGTAAACCATGTGGGGCGACTATCTCGGGTAAAAAACACGACAAATCTTAAACGACATCTGCAAACCAGTCACCCAGATCTCCATGCAAAGGTCAGCATTTTAATGTCATGCAGGGTAAAGTGTTTTTCCCAGTTTGTGTTTAGAGAAAATCTCCACACCGCGGTGGATTAGCCTTTATAATCTTAGTCCTGAACACTGCCCTGTACCTTTCAGAGCGTCCTGCTGTAAAACGCTCAGATTATCTCAGTAAGGTGGTGTTAATGAGCAGGTGTGTGGGAAGCAGGTGAAACGCTAATGTTAATATTATTAATAATATTCCATAACTTTTAATAAATGTTTAATTTTATGTAAGTGTGTATAATGACTAATTCAAGGGAACTGAAGAAAAAGCATTTACATTTTACACCCTTTATATTTTAGTCGACTAAATCGACTGTAGATTTAGTCGACTATATTCTTACGATAATTTCGTCGACTAAAACTATTCAGATACTAAATTATGACTAAAACTAAATTAGATTTTTGTCAAAAGACTATGACTAAAACTAAATCAAAATTAACACTGCAGCTCAGCCAGCACACCATTAGGAGAGGTGAAGGGCGAGACACCAGCTAAGGGGGGGGGTTGACAATCTTTTTCCCCCTTTTGCTGCTCCGTTGTACAATAGAATAAAAGGCCTCTCCAAACCAAACCCCCAGGCTGAATTTCAACCCCAGCCCGCCCCTGGAGCCAGTTGAGGTGGTTCAGGCATCTGAATAGGAGGCCTCCTGGGCACCTATTGGGTGCTACTTGTACCAGGAGGAGGCCCTGGGGGCAGACATGCTGTATAGAACTGATTATTTCTCTTGACTGGCACGGCAACGCCTTGGTGCCCCCCTGGATGAGCTAGAGGAGGTGGCTGGGGAGAGAGAGGTCTGAGCTTCACAAAGATGGATGGATGGATGGATGGATGGATGATTGGTTTATAACTAACTTCAAGCATCAGCATCATGGGATATATTCAATAGCAAAACTGGATCAATTCTATACAGTAACTGCGACAAGCATTGTTACTTTAGATGTTTTAAATGTCTTCTGATAATTCACACAGATTCCTAGCTAGGAAAAGATTCTGGTATAAAAATGTAGATAAAAATGAGATCTTTTGACCTACATGTTGTCTTATTGAGATCGAGATTTCTTTTTCCAAAGAGATTTGTATACAAAATAAACAAATAACACAACTTATACAAGAGCTGGCAGACTAAGTGGTCCAAGTAATGTTGGAATGTCCTGTGAGTGGACAGTGTTTAAGTTGAACCAAACCATGCAGTCGTTGCAGTAGAACCACTCTATTGGAAGAAATAATCATGCAAAGCTGTTCTCTTCTGTTCACTACTGAGGATCTTCACACTTTTTCATACTATCTTGCTTAGGAAGTAGACTGAATTCAGTTTGCTTACTGTGTGGCAGCTTTATAAGGGAAGTAAGATAACACAAGTTTCATGACAAAAAAGAAAAGAAAAGTATATATTATAGAACATTCTGGTTGTAACAAAATATGTAAGAACCTGAGTTGTTGGTTCTAGTTGAGAAGAGTTTTTTCTTAACATCATAATTATATCTGTCAAATTAGGTGTACAGATTGTGCTTTCATGTTGAGATGGGGTTGAATTATTAGCCAAGAATAATACATATGAGTCCATCTTTTAGTATTGTGCTGGTGCAGTTCATTCAAATCATTAGAAGCCAGCGGCAATGAAAAAGCAACCCAACCCCAACCAGCTGCCTCAAATCTTTTATGTGCAAAGACTTTGCAATGCCCTCTGCTTTTCCACTGAGGAGATAAAATCCTCAAAGAGAATAACCGGAGCAAATTGTTCCTAAGCACAGATGAAAGAAAAATGATCTTTAGATGGACAAGAAAAGAAAGGTACTGTGGAAACCCTGAATCTCCTTAATAGCTACGAGCAGGAGAGGATGGAATCGCAGTTGAAAAGCATCTGCAGTGAGCAAACCTCAAAAAGGAGATGTGTGTTTGACTGAGTGGGAGGAGGGGGAGGGCCAGGATATGTATGACCGAGAGGTAGAGAACTACCCCCGGAAGAGGAGAGCCAGCAAACTACTGGCTCACTAAACACCCCAGTTCCCTACACCCAACCACAGTGCAGGGAAGGCAGGTCCAGGTCCTGAAGGCGCCACACCCCCAGGGCACCACCGTGCCCAAGGCCAGCACCCACAGTCCACACCACAGACAAGCACAACACGCACAGTGGTCCTGAGTCCGGGACCAACTGGCCCCCTGTGAAAAACTACTGCTCCCTCACCTGAGTGCCCCACCACTCCAAAGGATGCGCGGGCACCCCAGAATCCAGGAATGACAGCCAGACATCTCGACGCTGGCCAACCCATCCCACTCAGCGGTGCGCCAAGGGGGCACAGACCTGCCAACACAGGGAGGGGCCCAACCGGGAAACGGGCGACCCTGGGCTGCGACCCCCGCAGAGAAATCCAGCCCGGGGCCAGCACCCACCACCACGGGCACCCCAGCATCCACACCCCAAGACCATAAGAGCACCCGTCCAAGCCCCCACCACCAACATCCAGGGCTTGACACAGAAACCTCAAAACAGCAGTCACCGTCTCCAGTACAAGAACCATCAGACACCCGAATCCCCCGGCCCACCCCCAGCCACACCACGAGACGAGACTACAGCCGATCACCCCCACTAAGTGATGGAGCTGATCAGTGGAGACCAGAGAGATTCAAATTTGTCCAACTGGTTTTTAGAGGTGGCAGACATTCTTTCCAGGCTAATGTGCTCTAAAAGTAAATTCCTATAGTGAGTAATACACAAATCATTTTTGGATTTCTAACTCATGAGGATAGTTTTCTGAGCGATGCATAAGGCAGTAAGAACTATGTGTGATATATTTGCTTCCATGTTTAATTCACCCACATCACCTAAAACACACAGTTTTGGTGATGCTGGGATATCGCAATTAAAACATGCAGATGTCTTCACATGTCCTCTGCCAGAACCTCTGAACAGGTCTACAAGACTACATAGCATGCATATAGTTCTCAGCATGATTGCCTGAACAGTGGGTGCATATATTTGTGTCTCTGAGGCCCATTTGGAACAATCTGTGTCCTGTATAGTGTATTCTATGGAGAGTTTTGTAATGTATGAGCTGTAAATTTGGACTTTTAGTCATTTTGAAAGTGTTTATACATATACCCATTTTGCAGTTGGGAGGGAAATTGAATCATTAATTTTTAATAATAACTTATATATTTTTGATAACAATTTAGAGGTACAAAGATTTAGAAATTCTGTTACCAATACAGGGATTTCTAATTTCAGATTATTTAAATTAAACCTTGCCTGTATGATGGACCTCAATTGCTGATATTCGAGAAATTTGTTTTTGCCAATTCCATATTTTGTAACAAGTTCTTCAAATGGAATAAAGGTTCCATCTTGAATGACGTGTCCTAGATTCTTTATTCCTTTCTCTTGCCATACAGAAAAATTCAGTACTTTCTTTGTGACATATATCTGGATTGTTCCAAATGGGTGTCAGTTTACATGGGATAAGTGAAGACTTAGTTATATTTAAAAATTCAATTCAATTCAACTCAATTCAATTTTATTTATATAGCGCCAAATCACAACAAACTGTCGCCTCAAGGCGCTTTGTATTGTGGGTAAAGACCCTACAATAATACAGAGAAAACCCAACAGTCAAAACGACCCCCTATGAGCAGCACTTGGTGACAGTGGGAAGGAAAAACTCCCTTTTAACAGGAAGAAACCTCCATCAGAACCCGGCTCAGGGAGGGGGGGTCATCTGCCGCGACCGGTTGGGCTGAGGGGAGAGAAAGACATGCTGTGGAAGAGAGCCAGAGATTAATATCAATTAATGATTAAATGCAGAGTGGAGTATAAACAAAGTAAATAAGGTGAATGAGAAGAAACAGTGCATTATGTGAACCCCCCAGCAGACTAGGCCTATAGCAGCATAACTAAGGGATGGTTCAGGGTCACCTGATCCAAGCCCTAACTATAAGCTTTATCATAAAGGAAAGTTTTAAGCCTAATCTTAAAAATAGAGAGGGTGTCTGTCTCCTGAATCCAAGCTGGAAGCTGGTTCCACAGAAGAGGCGCCTGAAAGCTGAAGGCTCTGCCTCCCATTCTACTCTTAAGTATCCGAGGAACCACAAGTAAGCCAGCAGTCTGAGAGTGAAGTGGTCTGTTGGGGTGATTATGGTACTATGAGGTCTTTGAGATAAGATGGTGCCTGATTATTCAAGACCTTGTAGGTGAGGAGAAGAATTTTAAATTCTATTCTAGATTTAACAGGGAGCCAATGAAGAGAAGCCAATATGGGAGAAATCTGCTCTCTCTTTCTAGTCCCTGTCAGTACTCTAGCTGCAGCATTTTGGATCAGCTGAAGGCTTTTCAGGGAGCTTTTAGGACAGCCTGATAATAATGAATTACAATAGTCCAGCCTAGAAGTAATAAATGCATGAATGAGCTTTTCAGCATCACTCTGAGAAAGGATGTTTCTAATTTTAGAAATATTGCGCAAATGCAAAAAAGCGGTCCTACATATTTGTTTAATATGTGCATTGAAGGACATATCCTGGTCAAAAATGACTCCAAGATTTCTCACAGTGATACAATACCGCAGTCTCACTGCGGTATTGTATCACTTCCTGTTCCTGTTTCGGAGCACAGTGTTTTGCTGTCTGTTAGCTGTTATATCTGTATAACTCGATTTATCTGAATAATAACATATTTTAGTGTAATCTTCACCTACTTTAAATAGCATACTCTTTGCTGAATCACCTGTATTCACATTACTCACTTTATTTGTTTTTAGAAATTCGCTAGCTTAGCTCAGCTAGTAGCTTAGCCCTTAGCCGACTCACTACCAGCATGGCTTCTTCTCCTGTCTCTCCTGCACTTTCCTGCTCTGGGTGTCACATGTTTAGTTACTCCTCAGCCTCCTTTAGCAGTAACGGTACTTGTAATAAATGTAGTCTGTTTGTAGCTCTGGAGGCCAGGCTTTCTGAACTGGAGACTCGGCTCCGCACCCTGGAAAATCCTACATCTAGCCAGGCCCCTGTAGCGGGTGCGGACCATGGTAGCTTAGCCGCCGTTAGCTCCCCCCCAGCAGATCCCGAGCAGCAGGGAAAACAGGCCGGCTGGGTGACGGTGAGGAGGAAGCGTAGTCCTAAGCAGAAGCCCCGGGTACACCACCAACCTGTTCACGTCTCTAACCGTTTTTCTCCACTCGGCGACACACCCGCCGAGGAACAAACTCTGGTTATTGGAGACTCTGTTTTGAGAAACGTGAAGCTAGAGACACCGGCGACCATAGTCAAATGTCTTCCAGGGGCCAGAGCAGGCGACATTCATGGAAATTTGAAACTGCTGGCTACGGGTAATCGTAGATTTGGTAAGATCGTTATTCACGTCGGCAGTAATGACACCCGGTTACGCCAATCGGAGGTCACTAAAATTAATATTGACTCGGTGTGTAACTTTGCAAAAACGATGTCGGACTCTGTAGTTTTCTCTGGGCCCCTCCCCAATCAGACCAGGAGCGACATGTTTAGCCGCATGTTCTCCTTGAATCGCTGGCTGTCTGAGTGGTGTCCAAAAAATGACGTGGGCTTCATAGATAATTGGCAAAGTTTCTGGGGAAAACCTGGTCTTGTTAGGAGAGACGGCATCCATCCCACTTTGGATGGAGCAGCTCTCATTTCTAGAAATCTGGCCAACTTTATTAACCCTCCTAAAAACTGACTACCCAGGGTTGAGACCAGGAAGCAGAGTTGCAGTCTTACACGCCTCTCTGCAGCTTCTCTCCTCCTGCCATCCCCCCAAACCCCCATCCCCATAGAGTCGGTGCCTGCTCCCAGACCACCAAAAACCAAAGCTAAAATCAGCAAAAAACTATTTAAGCATAAAAATTCAAAAACAATAAATAATACAGCTTCATCAACTGCACCAAAGAATAAAACAATTAAATGTGGATTGTTAAACATTAGGTCTCTCTCTTCCAAGTCCCTATTAGTAAATGATTTAATAATTGATCAACGTATTGATTTATTCTGCCTTACAGAAACCTGGTTACAGCAGGATGAATATGTTAGTTTAAATGAATCAACACCCCCGAGTCACAGTAACTGTCAGAATGCTCGAAGCACAGGTCGAGGAGGAGGAGTAGCTGCAATCTTCAATTCCAGCTTATTAATTAATCAGAGACCCAGACAAAGTTTTCATTCTTTTGAAAGCCTGACTCTTAGTCTTGTCCATCCTAATTGGGAAAATCAAAAACCTGTTTTATTTGTTATTATCTATCGTCCACCTGGTCCTTACTCAGAGTTTCTGTCTGATTTCTCAGACTTTTTATCTGATTTAGTGCTCAGTTCAGATAAAATAATTATAGTGGGTGATTTCAACATCCATGTAGATGCTGAGAATGACAGCCTCAACACTGCATTTAATCTATTGTTAGATTCAATTGGCTTCTCTCAAAATGTAAAGGAGCCCACCCACCACTTTAATCATACTCTGGATCTTGTCCTAACATATGGCATAGAAACTGAAGACTTAACAGTATTCCCTGAAAGCCCCCTCCTGTCTGATCATTTCTTAGTAACATTTACATTTACTTTAATGGATTACACAGCAGTGGGGAATAAGTTTTATTACAGTAGAAGTCTTTCTGAAAGTGCTGTAACTAAGTTTAAGGATCTAATTCCTTCATTGTTATGCTCTTCAGTGCCAACACAGTGCAGAGCAGCTACCTAAACTCTGCTCCCAGTGAGGTTGATTATCTCGTCAATAGTTTTACATCCTCACTGCGTATAACTTTGGATACTGTGGCTCCTCTGAAAAGGAAAGCTTCAAATCAGAAGTGCCTGACTCCGTGGTATAATTCACAAACGCACAGCTTAAAGCAGATAACCCGAAAGCTGGAGAGGGAATGGCGTCTCACTAAATTAGAAGATGCTCATTTAGCCTGGAAAAAGAGTTTGTTGCTCTATAAAAAAGCCCTCCGTAAAGCTAGGACATCTTACTATTCATCATTAATTGAAGAAAATAAGAACAACCCCAGGTTTCTTTTCAGCACTGTAGCCAGGCTGACAAAGAGTCAGAGCTCTGTAGAGCCGAGTATTCCTTTCACTTTAACTAGTAGTGACTTCATGGATTTCTTTACAAATAAAATTTTAGACATTAGAGAAAAAATTATTCATAACCATCTCAAAGATTATTCTTCATGTTCGGCTGCTTTCAGCACTGCTGGTATTTGTTTAGACTCTTTTGCTCCAGTTGATCTTTCAGAGTTAACTTCAATAGTTACTTCCTCCAAACCAGCAGCATGTTTATTAGATCCCATTCCTACTAGACTGTTCAAAGAAGTCTTTCCAATTATTGATGCTTCAATCTTAAAAATGATCAATCAGTCTTTATTAGTTGGCTATGTACCACAGACCTTCAAGGTGGCTGTAATTAAACCTCTGCTTAAAAAGCCATCACTTGACCCAGCTGTCTTAGCTAATTATAGGCCAATCTCCAACCTTCCTTTTCTCTCAAAGATTCTTGAAAGAGTAGTTGTAAAACAGCTAACTGATCATCTGCAGAGGAACGGTTTATTTGAAGAGTTTCAGTCAGGTTTCAGAATTCATCACAGTACAGAAACAGCATTAGTGAAGGTTACAAATGATCTTCTTAGAGCCTCTGACAGTGGACTCATCTCTGTTCTTGTCCTGTTGGACCTCAGTGCAGCTTTGATACTGTTGACCATAACATTTTATTACAGAGATTAGAGCATACTATAGGTATTAAAGGTACTGCACTGCAGTGGTTTGAATCATATTTATCTCATAGACTCCAATTTGTTCATGTAAATGGGGAGTCTTCTTCACACACTAAGGTTAATTATGGAGTTCCACAGGGTTCTGTGCTAGGACCAATTTTATTTACATTATACATGCTTCCCTTAGGCAGTATTATTAGAAAGCACTGCATCAATTTTCATTGTTATGCAGATGATACTCAGCTTTACCTATCAATGAAGCCAGATGACACACATCAATTAGTTAAACTGCAGGAATGTCTTAAAGACCTAAAGGACTGGATGACCTCTAATTTCCTGCTTCTAAATTCAGATAAAACTGAAATTCTTGTTCTCGGCCCCACAAATCTTAGAAACATGGTGTCTAACCAGATACTTTCTCTGGATGGCATTACTTTGGCCTCCAGTAACACTGTGAGAAATCTTGGAGTCATTTTTGACCAGGATATGTCCTTCAATGCACATATTAAACAAATATGTAGGACCGCTTTTTTGCATTTGCGCAATATTTCTAAAATTAGAAACATCCTTTCTCAGAGTGATGCTGAAAAGCTCATTCATGCATTTATTACTTCTAGGGTGGACTATTGTAATTCATTATTATCAGGCTGTCCTAAAAGCTCCCTGAAAAGCCTTCAGCTGATCCAAAATGCTGCAGCTAGAGTACTGACAGGGACTAGAAAGAGAGAGCAGATTTCTCCCATATTGGCTTCTCTTCATTGGCTCCCTGTTAAATCTAGAATAGAATTTAAAATTCTTCTCCTCACCTACAAGGTCTTGAATAATCAGGCCCCATCTTATCTCAAAGACCTCATAGTACCATATCACCCCAATAGAGCACTTCGCTCTCAGACTGCTGGCTTACTTGTGGTTCCTCGGATACTTAAGAGTAGAATGGGAGGCAGAGCCTTCAGCTTTCAGGCGCCTCTTCTGTGGAACCAGCTCCCAGCTTGGATTCAGGAGACAGACACCCTCTCTATTTTTAAGATTAGGCTTAAAACTTTCCTTTATGATAAAGCTTATAGTTAGGGCTGGATCAGGTGACCCTGAACCATCCCTTAGTTATGCTGCTATAGGCCTAGTCTGCTGGGGGGTTCACATAATGCACTGTTTCTCATTCACCTTATTTACTTTGTTTATACTCCACTCTGCATTTAATCATTAATTGATATTAATCTCTGGCTCTCTTCCACAGCATGTCTTTCTCTCCCCTCAGCCCAACCGGTGGCGGCAGATGACCCCCCCTCCCTGAGCCTGGTTCTGCTGGAGGTTTCTTCCTGTTAAAAGGGAGTTTTTCCTTCCCACTGTCGCCAAGTGCTGCTCATAGGGGGTCGTTTTGACTGTTGGGTTTTCTCTGTATTATTGTAGGGTCTTTACCCACAATACAAAGCGCCTTGAGGCGACAGTTTGTTGTGATTTGGCGCTATATAAATAAAATTGAATTGAATTGAATTACTGGAGGCCAAAGTAATGCCATCCAGAGTAAGTATCTGCTTTGACACCATGTTTCTAAGATTTGTGGGGCTGAGTACAAGAATTTCAGTTTTATCTGAATTTAGAAGCAGGAAATTAGAGGTCATCCAGGCCTTAATATCTTTAAGACATTCCTGCAGTTTAACTAATTGATGTGTGTCATCTGGCTTCATTGATAGCTAAAGCTGAGTATCATCTGCATAACAATGAAAATTGATGCAGTGCTTTCTAATAATACTGCCTAAGGGAAGCATGTATAATGTAAATAAAATTGGTCCTAGCACAGAACCCTGTGGAACTCCATAATTAACCTTAGTGTGTGAAGAAGACTCCCCATTTACATGAACAAATTGGAGTCTATGAGATAAATATGATTCAAACCACTGCAGTGCAGTACCTTTAATACCTATAGTATGCTCTAATCTCTGTAATAAAATGTTATGGTCAACAGTATCAAAGCTGCACTGAGGTCCAACAGGACAAGAACAGAGATGAGTCCACTGTCAGAGGCTCTAAGAAGATCATTTGTAACCTTCACTAATGCTGTTTCTGTACTGTGATGAATTCTGAAACCTGACTGAAACTCTTCAAATAAACCGTTCCTCTGCAGATGATCAGTGAGCTGTTTTACAACTACTCTTTCAAGAATCTTTGAGAGAAAAGGAAGGTTGGAGATTGGCCTATAATTAGCTAAGACAGCTGGGTCAGTGATGGCTTTTTAAGTAGAGGTTTAATTACAGCCACCTTGAAGGTCTGTGGTACATAGCCAACTAATAAAGACTGATTGATCATTTTTAAGATTGAAGCATCAATAATTGGAAAGACTTCTTTGAACAGTCTAGTAGGAATGGGATCTAATAAACATGTTGCTGGTTTGGAGGAAGTAACTATTGAAGTTAACTCTGAAAGATCAACTGGAGCAAAAGAGTCTAAACAAATACCAGCAGTGCTGAAAGCAGCCGAACATGAAGAATAATCTTTGAGATGGTTATGAATAATTTTCTCTCTAATGTCTAAAATTTTATTTGTAAAGAAATCCATGAAGTCACTACTAGTTAACGTGAAAGGAATACTCGGCTCTACAGAGCTCTGACTCTTTGTCAGCCTGGCTACAGTGCTGAAAAGAAACCTGGGGTTGTTCTTATTTTCTTCAATTAATGATGAATAGTAAGATGTCCTAGCTTTACGGAGGGCTTTTTTATAGAGCAACAAACTCTTTTTCCAGGCTAAATGAGCATCTTCTAATTTAGTGAGACGCCATTCCCTCTCCAGCTTTCGGGTTATCTGCTTTAAGCTGTGCGTTTGTGAATTATACCACGGAGTCAGGCACTTCTGATTTGAAGCTTTCCTTTTCAGAGGAGCCACAGTATCCAAAGTTATACGCAGTGAGGATGTAAAACTATTGACGAGATACATAGGGCCTGGTAGGCTTGGATAGCCTTTTTGCTTAAGAAATGAAATCATTTAAAAACTACATTTTGTATTTGAGTTATCTTCGTTTTAAAATTAACCTTTAAGTGTGACAAAAAGTGTGCAGGTGGGTTCACAGCTTCCTGACCAGCAGACCACAGGTGGTACGAGTGGGTCACCTCACCTCATCCTCCCTCACCCTCAACACTGGATCCCCCCAAGGCTGTGTGCTCAGCCCTCTGCTGTACTCACTGTACACCCATGACTGCGAGGCCACGTCAGAGTCCAACGTCATCATCAAGTTTGCTGACGACACTGCTGTTGTGGGACTAATCTCTCACAATGAGGAGACAGCCTACAGGAGAGAGGTCTCCCGCCTGGAGAACTGGTGCCAGGAGAACCACCTCCTGCTCAACGTCAGCAAAACAAAGGAACTGATCGTGGACTTCAGCAGGAAGCAGCAGAGGGACTACCATCCACTTGTCATCAGTGGTGCTGAGGTGGAAAGAGTGGACACCTTCAAATACCTGGGAGTGACCATCTCACAGGACCTGTCCTGGACTCATCACATAAACATCACTGTGAAGAAGGCCAGACAGCGTCTCTACCTCCTCAGGCGGCTGAGAGACTTCAAGCTCCCACTCAAGGTGCTCAGGAACTTTTACACCTGCACCATCGAGAGCATCATGCGTGGGAGCATCACCACCTGGATGGGAAACTGCACCAAGCAGGACTTCATGGCCCTAAAAAGGGTGGTTCGTTCAGCTGAACGGACCATCAGAACCACCCTCCCCAACCTGCAGGACATTTACACCAAGCAGTGCAGGCTGAGGGCCATGAAGATCCTAAAACAGCCCAGCCACCCCGGACACTCTCTCTTCTCCCTGCTCCCATCAGGCCGGCGTTACCGCTGCCTGAGGGCTAAGACTGAAAGGTTGAAGAAGAGTTTTTACCCACAAGCCATCCGTCTGCTCAACTCTGAGCCCTAACTGGACCATTATTGCACAATGTAAATATTATAATTTATAAAAGTGTGTATAGTGTATAGTATATAGAGTATAGTGTATAGTGTGAATTACTTTTTTTTAATTTTTATTCTTCTTATTTATATGTGTGTGTATATATGGTTGCAGGTACAAAATACATTTCACTGTGCATTGTACTGTGTATAACTGTGCATGTGACAAATAAACACTATCTTAATCTAATCTTAAAAATATGAAAAATACTGAAAAAACAAAACAAAGAAATAATCAGGGCAAATACTAATTCACTGCACTGTATACCAAAATGCTTAGAGAGCATTATTTTTCATTTAATATTTACATAGTAGAACATTAAATACTCCACATCTTGCAAAGTTATTTAGGTTTTATCATTGTTAATTTATAATAATGTACACACTGGTAAACGTAAGCAGGCATTTATTGATTTGATTCACAAATTCCTGACACATCTCAGTATATAAAAGGATAAAACAGTCCCTGCTTATTCATAGGGATAACAATGCATGTACACTGTTCTCTTCAGATTGTATTCATTATCAACAATATGAAAAATTTTCTATTTTATCCAAATACATTTATCTGTCGGACACTGGAAAAGCTGTTACATACTCTATGTAGCACAGTGGGGTGCAACTAAGAGCCCTATGCTTTGTTGTTACATTTCAGAAAGTTACAGAAACATTTAAATACAATTCTAATAACCTTTGCACATGCACGGGGGTGTCAAAAACAATACCAAAACAACACCCCCTACCTTTTAAAAGTCTTGCCACAAGATAAAGTGTATAAAGCACGAGTAATGTTCTGTTGTCATGTAGGATAATCACCAATGTCATGTGTAATATAAGTAATTTCAACACCATATATAATCAGATTTTAGTGCTGATACCAAATGTTTTAAAGCCATACATCATGTTAATATTAAATATTAGCATTAACATAAAAAGGTGACACCATAACACTAGCCAAAGCATATCAAACCAGGCTGAAAATGTATCACAATATAGTGCTAAAACCCAACACCTACACCTCCTCTCATCTGTCCTCAGATTCAGTCATTCAATTCTAGCCAAATATCTACATGTGAAAATATCCAACAAGTGTCATGCTGTATTACAGTTAGTGAGGCATGTGTCACCAGCAGTCCAGAGAAAGGGATTAGTTAGACAGTGGTGTATAAGAAGCTTCTGGCTGCCACATATGCAGGTCCAACAGAATTTGGTTCAGCTTCTTCATCCACAGATTTCTCTCATCCTTGGTGTCGGCACTCAGCCAGTTTCTGCAGAGAACAAGTAGAGCATGTTCGCTATCACTTACAAACTTTACTGAAATACAAACTCACACCTTGTTGGTAACATACCTAGTGACACACATGGTGTTTTGGCACTGGCTGACCAGAGTTTCTCTATCATCCTCTCTCCGTGGTCTGACTGTGATGAGCTCAAATGTGTTGGGTCGGGCACAGAACTCTCTGCTAGCTGGTTCCACTGTCTTACTGGTACAGTTGGGCAGGTTGATACGACCAATGGGATTCTAGGAGATGCAGAACAATAATCAGGATTGACTGTCTCAATATTGTACACCTTTTACTATAGGTCTGTTTTAGCCTGAGTGTATCTTCACACTCCACTGAAACACTTTGCTTTAGCTCCTGTGACAGATGCACTGTCCTGCATTGTTCCTCTGGTAAGCAGGCTGTGACCATCTTCTGCCATTTGTTCTCACAGTTCTAAGCTCAGAGGTCTTTTTGTTCTTAAGGCTTTGAACTTTGGCACATTCTGTTAATGACTCAGTTTTTATTGCAGGTTTATATCAGTAACACACTCAAATGCTCTAAATGTTATTTGGCAGCTGTGTGTTGCTTCAGTGTTATTGCATGAGCAAAGTTCTAATGGTCTATAGCAGGGATCCTCACATCCAGGCCTCGAGGGCCGGTGTCCTGCTTCAACACACCTGAGTCAAATATAGAAGTCATTAGCAGGACTCTGGAGAACTTGACTGCATACTGAGGAGGTCATTCAGCCATTTGACTCAAGTGTGTTGGATCAGGGACACATCTAAAACCTGCAGGACACCGGCCCTCGAGGATCCCTGATCTATGGATTTAACTTAAACTGGAATGTTTTCTGTACCCATCGCTTTCAGCAAGAGATCTGAGAGTGACAAAAAAAATCAAGTACACGCTGTGGCTTCTGAGTTTTACTTTTAAATACACAGCACAGTTCATTGTAGCATTTCTCAGACAAAGTGGCAGTGGGGATGGGTATATTTTCAAGGATAGTGCTGGTCATAAAATTAGATCATCATGAAAAAGTTGATTTATTTCAGTAATTCCATCCACAAACTTGAATTCGTGTCCACACAGAGGAGGAGTTCGTAGTTGGAGAAAGTAGAGTTGTATTCACAACACTTTGCACTCAACTTTAGACTCATACTCACATCAAAACAATCCTAATCCGCAGTTTCTCAATTATGAATACGAATGTTAGAATTATGCACACATCTTTTTGACAGTGATCTTACTCCATACCAGCCTCTTTAGCAATGACCTTTTGTATCTTGCGCTCCTTATGCAAGGTGTCAGTGGTTATCTTTGGACAACTGACAAGTCAGCAGTCTTCCCTATGATTGTGTAGCCTACAGAACTAGACTGAGAGACCATTTAAAGGCCTTTGCAGGTGTTTGGAGTTAATTAAGTGATTGGAGTTTGGCACCAGGTGTCTTCAATATTGAACCTTTTCACAATATTCTAACTTTCTGAGGTACAGTAATTCCTCACTTATCGCAGGTGTTACGTTCCAGGACCACCCGCAATCCGCGAAGTAGGGACGCTATATTTATTTTAATACTTATACATTATTTTAAGTTTTTAAAAACCTCCCCACACACTTATACACCAAATATACACATTACTGTACAACACGTACTACGCATGTGAAGAACGAGTACCACAAAAACCCACGAAAAAGTGAAAATACCGTGATAAATATTTTACACTAATATTGATTGAAAACCCGCGAAACAGCGAGTCCACAAAAAGCGAAGTAGGGAGGGATTATTGTACTGAATTTGGGGTTTTCATTAGTCATGATCAAAATTAAAAGAAATAAATATTTGAAATATATCACTGTGTGAAATGAATGAATATAATATACAAGTTTCTGAATTACTGAAATAAATAATAACTTTTTCATGATTTCTAATTTGATGACCAGCACCTGTATAGTTACCTTTCTCTTTTCATCATCTGGGTAAGTCCAGTAGGAGATGCAGTATCCTGATAGTACACACCATCGTCTGTGCCAAGCTCCAAATCCACTAACATCTTCAAACATCGTCTATAGTGAGGGGGGGGGGTTAGACTTCCAGAAGTGTTGTAGCAACAGCACATTAAGGCCAGCATCAGGATCATCTGATCCTTACTCACCAGAAAGCCCCTCTCTTCCACCTTTGACCCCACTTCACACTGCATCTTAAGGTAGACATGGCCCTCCAAAGGGCACAAGAATGGCACCTACAACCCAGAGTAATCAGTCTGAATGAAAGGTTAACTGTTTATACAGTATATTTTAGTAGGAAAATAGGCACAATAATTTACTAAAACATACATGGAAATACAGTATAAGGCCAAAAAAAATTTGGCATCACTGCTTTTAATTGATTTTAAATGATCAATTTTGACAAGATCCCAACACCACTGGCTGAGACCATGAAAGAGACTTCACTGTTTTACAGATGGCTATGCAGACACCCAATGTTGTACCTCTCTGCTGACCTCTGTACCTGATGATTTGAACAAAAATTTGTAACTTGGATTCATTACTCCATAACACCAGTTGTCACATATTTTTTAGTCCAGTTCTTGTGTAATACCTCAAAGGCACACCTATAAATCTCCCCGTTTCCCTTCCACTGAGACCATTCCTTCTGAGGATCTGGTGAACATTAGTTGGATCACCCAAAGGGCCAGATGAATCTGTCAGGTCTATGCTACATGTTGTTCTTTTGCTGCAGATTTTGTGTTTTTAGGTGCGTCACCTGTGTGGCTCAAGTCTTTTGCACTGTACTACAGGTGACTGTTTAATCTAGATGTTTAAAGGCTAATGCCACTTTCCAATTAAAACAAAGGTGTAAACACATTAAGCTGATGTTAGCTTAACAACAGAGTTAAGATGGTTTTTTTTTTTTAATCACCAGGCAAGTCTCTTTAACTTCCTTCATATTTATCTAACAAAGAATGACTGAAATAGGCAGAACAGACAGTTATTGAGGGTTTCTGTGTTCACATATGCATGACAAAGACGTTACTGTCATGGATGCAGTGTTCAGACAAAGGCCAGCTAGAATGTATAACACTGTGAATGTAGAAAAAACATGCAGGGAATATGAAGAAGTGCAATTAAGGGCTTTCATACCTTGTTCAAGGAAAATTTGTTCTTCCCAACTGAAGACAGAGTGAGTTTGTATGAGCCAACCAGAACAAAGTTACTGGTGCGAACGGCACCGGGGCCTCCTGGACTGGCCACAACTACAGAGAAATGTGAAGGGTCAGACAGAAAGAAAGCAGAAAAGGTCACAGGTTTCATTTTGATTCTCCTGAGGAGTGTGGCTGACAATGATTGTCTTACTTGTCAGGTGTGACTACTTATATATATATATATATATATATATATATATATATATATATATATATATATATATATATATATATATATATATATATATATATATATATATATATATATATTATATATATGAGCTTGCCAAACCAACTTTAACAGCAATACACTCAAAGAATGATTTTCTGTATGACTCTCTCTTTATTGTGTCTCTCTCCTCCTTAAAACATTGCTTCAGTTCATTGAAGTTTGTGGCCATGTTTATGCACAAAGTCCTGCACTACATTTCAGTTGGGTTGAGGTCTGGGCTTTGGGTAGTAGATTTGCAGGGATCAGTGTCCTGCTGTATGCTGTGAGTACGGGCCTAGCTTTAGCTGTCAGATGGCCTTACAGGCCTTACATGTAGCCTTACATAGCATACCTTACATAGCTGAACGAAGGTGGAAAAAAGATAAACGGCAGGTGACTCTTCAAATTTTAAAAGACTGCTGGCGTCACTACCAGAGCACGGTTAAAGAGGCAAAAAGGGAATATTTCCTCCAACAGCCATAAACCACGTGTTTTATTTAACACTGTTGACTCTGTGCTTAATATTCACCAGAATGCCTGTTTGGAAGCTTCTCCTGACGTGTAATAATTTTCTGCATTTTTTTTATTGAAAAGGTTGTTACTACCAGGGCTCTTATCACAGCTCCTGATTCTGACCCCTCTGTTTCAGTCCCTTGCTCTGCTGTTTTCACTCAGTTTGAGTCTGTGACTCTTACAGGATGTGGTTGACCATATTAAGCCATCAGGTTCCCCCCATGATCATGTCCCTCCACAATTTTTTAAAGAAATTTTATCTATTATAGGGCAGCCTGTTCTTGCCATTATAAATAGCAGTCTGTCCTCAGGTGTGGTCCCTGCTACTTTTAAGCATGCAGTAGTGCAGCCGCTACTTAAGAAACCTGGCCTTGATCCTACTGTGCTGGCTAATTATCGGCCTATTTCCAAGCTGCCTTTTCTTTCTAAGGTTTTAGAAAAAATTGTATACTGTCAGCTGAAACAGTTTTTAGATGAGAATAGCACCCTGGAGGTTTTTCCGTCAGGTTTTAAAACCCTTCATAGCACAGAATCTGCTTTATTAAGGGTTTTTAATAACATCCTTCTTGCATGTGATTCTGGGAACCATGTTGTTCTGGTTTTACTTGACCTAACTGCTGCCTTTGATACAGTAGATCACAACATTTTAATATCTCGTTTACACCACTTAGTAGGCATTGGTGGCACTGTTCTTAAATGGTTCAGTTCTTACCTGGCAGAGAGAACTTTTTCTGTGAGCATTCTTGATGCTGAATCATCTGCTGCTTCTCTGCCATGTGGTGTCCCACAGGGCTCAATTCTGGGCCCACTGCTTTTCTCACTGTATTTACTGCCTCTGGGTTCTATCCTCAGAAAACATGGAATCTCATTTCATTGTTATGCTGACGATTGTCAAATTTATTTGCCCTTGAAGAAGAAGGATATCCATTCCATAAAACATCTCCTGGCATGTCTAGGTGATATTAAAGCTTGGTTGGCCTTGAACTTTTTAAATTTTAATGAAAAGAAAACAGAGGTAATGGTGTTTGGACCCAGTGGCTCCTGTGAGTCCTCCTCTGTTGACCTGGGACCCTTGGAGGTATATTTTAAACCCATTATTACTGATCTTGGTTTTAAGGTGGACAGTGATTTTAAATTGGACAGCCAAATCAGAGCTGTGGTTAAGTCCAGTTTTTATCATTTGAAGCAATTGGTATCAGTAAAAGCATTTCTATCTAGGCAGCATTTTGAAACAGTGATCCATGCTTTTATTTTATCTCGACTGGATTACTGTAATTCACTTTATTTTGGAGTCAGTCAGTCGCTACTCTCACGTCTGCAGCTGGTTCAAAATGCTGCTGCACGACTTTTGATGGGAACTCAAAAGAGAGAGCACATGACCTCTGTCCTGGCCTCACTTCACTGGTTGCCTGTACATTTTAGGATTCATTTTAAGATTCTTATGTTTGTTTTTAAATCTTTGCACAATCTTGCCCCGCCTTACCTCTCTGAGCTTCTTCACCCCTACATACCTTGCCGGTCTCTCAGGTCAGCAGACCAGCTGCTCTTGGAGGTACCAAGATCAAGAAGGAAGCTCAGAGGGGACAGGGCTTTCTCTGTTGTTGGTCCTAAGTTATGGAATGACTTGCCTTTGCAGGTTAGAGCGGCCCCTTCACTGTCCACTTTTAAAGTTCGTCTTAAAACCCATCTTTTTTCCTTGGCTTTTAACTCCAGCGGGATCTAGTTTTAAACTGTTTTTTTTTTTTTTTTTTTTTTTTAACCTGAAAGTTATTAAATTGTTATTTATTTGTGTTTTAATGTACAGCACTTTGTGTCAGCTGTGGTTGTTTTAAAGTGCTTTATAAATAAAGATGGTATGGTATGGTATGGTACATGTGACTCTAAAAATGCTTTGTATACTAAGGAGCCGGTGATTAACTCAACCACTTTGGTCTTGTCTGCTCAAAGAATATTGCTCAAAAATCTTGTACGTTGTTCAGATGCAAGTTTGCAAACCTAAGCTATGCTACCATGTTCTTCTTTTTCTAAGGGCAAGCCTCACATATTCCTGAGTAAATGCTTTATCACAGAACTTACATACTGAGAAACAGCTTCGTGGCCATGGCCTATTCCCTTGTGTTGTGGAGCAACTAGTGCATTTCTTCTTTATAAGAAAGTACCAGATTATTAATTTGGTCACTCCTAATGTTTGTGCCCTCTCTCCAATAGGTTCATTTAGTCAAATGATGCTCCCTTCTACTGCATCAGCATCTCTTTGGACCTTAAATTGAGTCCATCACCTTCATATCTTTTACCCTTTATCATGAAATGTTACGTTTTGTGACAGTCTAAGTACAAAATTTGTATAAGTTTTAATTTCACATACCTGGTGTCTGTGTACTCTTCTGTATGGAAAGATTAAATTAATTAACAGGTGGAAAGTAGAATATTTGCTGTGAATTTTTTAAAGTTTATTTTAAAGTACTTACAGTGACAGCGAGGAATCTTTTTGGAGTGATAGCCTAGTATGAAAAAGCAAATAAAAAACCAACATTCAGTCTGTTTTAGAGGGTAAAGTCTGATGGCAAACTGATAACCAACTTCTGCAGCTTCTCAACTTGATAAAAAGGACCACCCAAATTTGTGCACAGAGACAGTGTTACAGTGTTACAGTGGCGTCTTTGTTTAGAGGCAGCAGGGACAGTGCACAGGCCTGTCTCTCCATTTGGATGCTATTTGGCTTTAAAAGCATGTATCAAATGATGATATGCATTTTCCATCAGGTAAAAAACTAACAAAACAAAACAGGATTTACTTTTGACTTGCTCGGTTTCTTCTTCTTGTCACTGCAGATTTCTCGTTTCTGCACCTGAAAGGGAATGGCATTAATCAGTACTATCAGCAAGTCTACAAAACATACACTGTATCAGTTACACAAATCTGTCTGCAACATGCTCAGTGTACTTGTAGAATAAAAGACACGTACCAAACAGTACACTTCCAGCCTGATGTCAAAGTCACTGGCAACATCAGATCTGAAAGTCAAGGATTTTGATTAGTAATCGCTATACAAATGGATTAGTATTTACTAATAGAGGTTATCCATTGAAGCGATGACATGAACTAGGTGTACAGCAGTGATCAGACCAAAGCACAACAGTCCTTACACCAACTGTTTTTGACTGACTTTGACTCACATAGTAAACTTGGTAGGGAAGGCGAGTGTGTCTCCGCTGAGGCCACAGTGTGTGCTGGCTAAAGGAGTGGCCACAGTGTTCTCTGCTCCAGCATGAATCATGATGAAAAATGAATGTTTGGTTGACTCTGCAATAATTAAGAGACCGATAACATTAGTACACATTAGCATTGTCAACCCTGTGGAATTTTACCCACAACCAACTTTTATTTTGTACTTTTTTTAAACTAATACAAATAATCTACTAAGAATGACTAATTTGAGATACAGCAAGAAATGGTTACTCTTCAATGTACAAAATGTAAGGCTATAGTGTTATGAAATGTGAACATACCTGGTTTATTGGCAGTGGAACAGACAAAGTCTGCCTTGAGAGGCAGACGTAGCTCCTGCAGGGTAATGGAGCCCTTGGAGGCCGTCATGGCAGCGGGTTGTAGGGCTGTAGAGCCCTCTTTCTGTCCAGCTGGCTCTCCTCTCAGATGGTCCAGCTCCACCTTCAATGCCTTTCTCTTCTCCGCTAAGACCATCAAAAGTAATGCGTTTGAAGAATTTGCCAAACCGTGCACCTCATTCTATTCTATATAGTGACTGTTTGGAACTGTTGACATTTACACAATGTGACATTTACGCACTATGGAAAATTTTTTTTGTGTTGTTTTATTTAAGTTTTCTCACTTTGTTTTTAAACTGTCTTTTTGTTCTGTTTTCTGTTATTTGATTCCTCTAGCAGTGGAGCACTTTATTCAAGTTATTATCTCATAATGTGCTATACAAATAAACTGGACCAACGTTATGTCACATTTTCATAAGGATTACACCCAAAATAAGCCATAAGGTTGGGTTTTTGTAATCACAGTAAATATGAAGGATGAACACACTTGCCACCAGCAGCAGCCTCTCTGCCTCAGCCTCCACCTGCGAGCCTTTCCCGTGCTCTTCATCTGTGCAGCAGTTGAGTGCCTGGCTGGCTTGATGGATAACGGTCTCCTGCAGCTTTATCTCATTTATTAGAATCTACACAAAATGCAGATATTTGTGTAAGATATACTTTATTTATTCCTTGAATTTAATGGGCACATATCATGCTTTTAAATCCTTCCTTTTCATATGTAAATCATACATTTATGGCCTGTATAAAGTAGAACTGCAATGCTTTGGTCTGAACTTGTTATAGCAGCTCCACAGATTTTACAGCTTTTCTGAGGCGTCTTAGAGCAGCTCGTTTTGGTCTCTTTAAATGTGAATGAGACATTTCACGCCCCCCCAGGTCACAGAGCGTTCCACTCCACCCCGTTCGGCCATTTTTGTAGTTTGATAGCAGCGATACGATTATCTACCAGCAGAGAAACAAGCACGTCAAATAGCCTCTGATGCTGAGGGGCGATGTAATGAATCATGCAGGTTAATAGAATAGAATAGAATAGAATATCCTTTATTGTCATTGTGCAGCGATGTGACAACGAAATTATGTAAGCAATCTATCTAGTGTCTTAAAAAAAAATAAATAAATAAATAAAACTAAATAAATAACAGATCAAATAACTAGGTACATACATATGAATACCCCGCCCCACAACCCACCCTTTAAATTACACAACTCTGTTTCCCCCCCGCTCCACACTTGCACCTATTTACACCTTCTAATATTTAGAGCATTATTTAGAAGTGTAATAGCCCAGGGAAAGAAAGCGTCTCTGAACCGATTTGTCCGGCTCTTTAGAGCCCTGTATCTTCTGCCAGAGGGCAGGAGGTTGAAGAGAGCTTGACTGGGGTGGGATGGATCGCCCAGGATCTTCCTAGCCCTGTTTAACCCTCGGGAGTTTGCCAAGTCATCTAAAGAGGGCAGGGGACAGCCAATTATTTTCTCAGCCGTTTTAACAACACTCTGCAGGGCCTTTCTGTCCCTTGCAGTACAGCCAGTATACCACACTGTGATGCAGTACCCCAGCACACTTTCTATTGTGGAGCGATAGAAAGTCTGCAGCAGGTTTACCTCCAGGTGGCATTTTTTTAATAGTCTTAAGAAGTGTAGCCTCTGCTGAGCCTTGGCAACCACTGCTGATGTGTTGGTAGACCAAGTTAGGTTGTCAGCCACATGCACC
This sequence comes from Archocentrus centrarchus, assembly GCF_007364275.1. Classification (NCBI taxonomy): domain Eukaryota; kingdom Metazoa; phylum Chordata; class Actinopteri; order Cichliformes; family Cichlidae; genus Archocentrus; species Archocentrus centrarchus. Next base: position 35,696,674 of record NC_044356.1, on the reverse strand, counting down.
CCAAGAAACTTGAAATAGGGGACTCTCTCCACGCAGACACCATCTATCTGCAGTGGGGCATGGCCCACAGTCTTCTTCCTCCAGTCCATCACCATTTCCTTGGTTTTGCTGGTGTTCAGCACAAGATTGTTTGCTGAACACCAAGCTACCAGCCGCTGAACCTCCTCCCTGTACTCTGTCTCATTGCCATTAGAGATGAGACCCACCACCGTTATATCATCTGCAAATTTAACTATGATATTTGACTGGTGATGGGGGACACAGTCATGTGTGTATAGAGCGTAGAGGAAGGGGCTTAACACACAGCCCTGGGGTGAGCCGGTGCTGAGCGTTCGGGTGGAGGATCTGGAGGTCCCCACTCTCACTGTCTGTGGGAGATCTGTCAGAAAGCTGTAGATCCAGTCACAGATGAGGGGAGGGAACCCCAAGTCGGTCAGCTTCTTGACAAGAATGCTAGGCAAAATGGTGTTAAATGCCGAGCTAAAATCAACAAAAAGCATCCTGACGTAGTTCCCTTTTTTCTCTGTGTGACTGGCAGCAGCATGTATGACAGTGGTGATGGCATCAGCTGTTGACCTGTTTGCCCTATAAGCAAACTGATACTGGTCAAAGCTCTGGGGGAGGAAGGATTTGAGGTGGTGAAGGATAAGCCTCTCAAAGCATTTCATGACCACAGAGGTCAGTGCCACCGGTCTGTAGTCATTGAGGCAGCTTTTGGGGGCTTTCTTGGGCACGGGAATAATGGTGGCTGCTTTCAAGCAGGATGGAACAGTACCCTGCTTCAGGGAGATGTTAAAAATCCTTGTGAGGACTCCAGACAGCTGGTCAGCACAAGCCTTCAATACCTTGCCCAGTACCCCGTCTGGTCCTGCCGCTTTATGTGGATTTACAGCTTTCAACACCCTCCTCACCTGATGTTCCAGCAACTTGGGCACACGAATGTTGGAAGGCTGGGAAGCTGGAGGAGCAGGCTGAGACCTCCCCATCTCAAAGCGGGTGAAAAAGTGATTTAATTCTTCCACCGGTGGGGCATTGCCGTTTACCATCTCTACTGAGCTCCCTCTGTAATTTGTTAGGTGCTGTAGTCCCTGCCACACCCGTCTCAGATTTTTATCAAACAGATGCTCCTCCACCTTCCTCTTAAAGTCCCTCTTGGCCGCTTTGATTCCCCTCCTGAGGTTTGCCTCAGGAGGGGAATCAAATACACCAACAACCGAACATTTTGACTTGTCTACTTGCAACTTCGGCATAACTGAACTTGGACTACAAAATCACTGTGAGAAGAAAATGTCAGATTCATGAAATCAGTAAGCTGGAAGTACATGTCCTTGTTTAGCAGTTCCACAGGAAATACTGTGACGTAAGAGGAAAGGAAACGTAACAGGGAATAGAGAAAACTGAACAGACTGAAAATTATGACCAAAAAAGAATATCAAGATATCTACGCAGCACCGGGACAGAATGCATTTAAATTTCCTGCACTCCTACACACTCAAAGTACACAACAAAATGTATTTAAGGGCTAAAAAAGCGGATTTTGCATGATATGTCTCCTTTAAATCAAAGCTTGAAGGAAATTGTTCCCATAGCTACACGTTTTATCCAAACCTTCATCTTCTGTTTGGCACTGAACAGGCTGGATCCTCGGGGCTGCTCTGCTCTTTGAGAAATGTCTTCTTTTCTCACAATAACCTGCTTCACACTGGGCCTCTCAGTGTTCTTCACCCTCGTTGACCTGTATGCATCGATGCTTACAGACAGCAGCAAACACTCTTTGAGACGGTGAAAACAGGGAACTTTCAAGGATCTGGGTACGGCATGGAGGGAACACTTACCTGTAGGGAAGCTTGTGGTCTTCACCTGAGGTATTCACACTATTACTATCTAAGGAGTCGCTCAGTACCAGGTTGGCTCTCTGGAACCTGATGGGTTTGGAGACGCTGTCAGGAGTGGTGCTTTTCACAATGAAAGAGTTGGCTGGTGTGGATGTCTGCACAAAGACGTGAAGGAAATGTTATCACTGGGCCATTTATTGATGTATTCTTATGAACTCATTAGTTCTCACCATCATTCTCTCTTCAGGACTGTTTACCACTTCTGCCAGTGGAGTGAGAAGAGACATCGAAGAGATATTTAAAGCATCTTCCTCATCATGATCTTCACTCTGCTCTAGATCCCCAAACAGCTCATCGATGACTGTAGATTTGATGGACTGGTCCACATTCACCTCGACTTTTTCTTCTTCTCGTTTCCCCCCCTCTTCTTCTGGGGTCTCTTCAGTCAGCTTTTCTGTAATGTGAGCAACCATCTTCAGGGGACTGGAAGCCAACACTGGAGGGGAGACCAGCAACCCATGACCTTATAGCCATTACTTATTATAGCCAGTGTTACACAAGGTAGCTAATGTAATGAAACCTTTAGACTGACTTCCAGGAAGTACGTTTTGCTGTTTTAGTTGTGTAGAATAAAGAACTGTAACTATGCCGTAAACTCAATCTCTGATATTAAACCGAAATAACTGATGAAGATCAGAGAAAACACTGATGCCTTATAATAATGGAAATTCTTAGTAATTTTCATCTTTCAAATGAAATTTTATACATTTTGAGATGACACTTTTTTTTTTAAATGGTGTCTGTATCCTGTGCAGACATGCATGGGATACTGTGACAGAGAAATCTGAAGGGAAACTTTGACAGTTAATAATAATATTATTATTATTATTATAATTCACTGCAACTTGTGACAGAAAGAATTAGTCACCTTTGATCCTCATTAAAACACTAAGGCTACAAGAACAAGGTGAGTTGATGAGAAGAGATCCTGACAGTTGTCAAACCTACACACATATTTAAAACATACCTTACTTATTCATTGGAACTGTGATTAAAAACAATAAATATAAACTCAGAATTAAAAATAGTCTCATATGAGCCCAAAATTTCCAGCTCCAAAAACCAGATAACTGATGGTCATATTTTACCAGTAGTCAAAATGTTTGGTCTTTGTTGTGTAGCATCATGTAATACCTGGTGGAGTGCACTCATCGGGTGTATCCAATTTCTCATCACATGGTGCAGCAGCTTCAAATGAGCAAACTTCACTCTTGACAGGCTTAACAAGCTCTTCCTGAAAAACACATCATTTGAAAAATAAATGCAGGGAGACTTTATCTCGTCTGTGTGTCCTGTCTGATGCTTGTTGTCCAACCTTATTGTCTGGGTGTTTCTTGTCTGCTTCTTCATTTTTGTCTTTCCTCATTTTGCTCCCCTGCTGGAAGTGACTGTGAATTTGAGCCACCTCACACTCGTTCACCTGAAAGGTAATTATGATGTCATTGTGCTGTTTGGATGTGGGGGGAGAACCAAGAGTGACATTAACCTACCGGCTTCTGTCTCAAAGTGATATCAGCGGTGGTTGTATTTGCAGCCTGGGCACTTCTCTCCTGTGCCGGTCTGGTGTTTGGAGTCTTTGTCTGTACACTGACTGTAGCATCTGAGCTCTGGCTGTGCTCCTGGCACCTCTCTTCAAAGCACTTCAGGAAAGATTTTACTCCTGTTTGGAATGGAAGAAAGCCATGTAACCCAATCTCTCCTAATTGTGTAGGAAATACTCAACACATGAATTTGTGTCAACACTGATCTGAGCATATGAACAGCCCACGGACCTATGTAAGAATCTTTGTTGTGGATTTTACCTCTGCATTTAACTCCATCATACCAGAACTACTTGACCTCAAACTGTGTCAGCCCAGTGTGTCCCCCACCATCTGTCAGTGGATCACCAGCTTTCTGACAGACCAGACACACCAGGGGAGGCTAGGGGATATTACCTCTGATATAAGAACAGTCAGCACTGGTGCACCACAGGACTGCGTTCCCTCTCCACTGCTATTTTCTCTTTACTCAAACGACTGTACCTCTACAGACCCAACAGTGAAACTTCTTAAGTTTGCAGACGACACTACGATCATTGGACTAATCCAGGATGGAGATGAGTCTGCATATCGGCAGGAGATTGATCGGCTGGTGCTAGGGCTGCAACGATTCATCGACGTAATCGATGACGTCGAGTACAAAAATTTGTCGACGGGGAATTTCATCGTGGAAGTGTCGTACTTTTAAACCCATTCATCTATTTTGTTCCGCTTATCGTGTGATTTTGTAATTGCAATACACTACAGGAAGATATGGGGGCAGTATTGCCTCTATTGTCTGCCAGCAACACCAATACCAACGAAGAAGAAAGTAACAGAACAGCAGCTAGTGCAGGGGTCGGCAACCTGTAATCCGGAAAGAGCCATTTGAACCCGGTTTCCACGGAAAACAAAACAGTGAAAGCTGCAAATACTAGAAGAAGCCGCTACCCCCTGACCACCAGGGGGCCCCCAAGCTTACATATATTTGTAATGAACTTTTATTAACATGCTAGTGCACTAGCAACATTTGTTTATGCACTGGTAACATTTATCTGTGCATTGGTAACTATGTACTGGTAACAAATGTCAATGCATTGCTAACAATTATCAATGCATTAGTAACAATTATCTATGTATTGGTAACATTTGTGTGTGCACTGGTAACATTTTTCTATGCACTGGTAACTATGGACTGGTAACAATTACATATGCACTGGTAACAATTATTTGTGCTTAAGCCAGTTTGCCCAAGTCTTACAATTATAAAACATATACATATGTATATGTATATGTATAAAACATATACATATGTAAATTATACATGCAATAATACAGGTGTACACAACACTATTTTTCCAAGAAACATTTGAAAAAGAAGAAAGTAAAAGATCAAATATTTTTTTTATGCTTTGCTCAGAGTATTCATGGATCTGTCAGGTTCCCAATATGTGTCCCCCCCAATAGTAAACTCATTCCTACGCCCCTGGTTGCAGCCCTAGCTGGTGCTCTGTTGCGGTCAGAACAACCTAGAGCTGAACACACAAAAGACTGTGATGACTGTGGATTTTAAAAGGAAACCCTCGACACTGCTCCCCATCACCATATTCAACAGCACTGTGTCTACCGTGGAGACCTTTAGGTTCTTGGGAACTATTATTTCCAGTGACCTAAAATGTGAGGCCGACACCAACTCCATGCTCAAAAAGGCCCAGCAAAGGATGTACTTTCTGCGTCAACTGAGGAAACACGGTCTGCCACAGGAGCTGATGAAACAGTTCTACACTGCAGTCCTTCAGTCTGTCCTGTGTACGTCCATCACAGTGTGGTTTGGTTCAGCCACAAAACAGGACACATGCAGATTGCAAAAGGTGGTGGATAGAGCAGCAAAAATCATAGGTGCTCCTTTGCCCACCCTCCAGGACTTATACAGACACTGTAAAAGTTTCTTTCCAAATGCCATCAAACTCATTAATAACAAAAACTGAACTGCTATTTACTTGCCACTGCACTTATATAGGCTGTATAATACAGTAACTATTTATCTGGCACTATATTTATATTTTCGTACATATGCAAATTCTGTTGAACATGTAAATGTGTACACTGTCTACATATTGTGTTGTTTGTAAATTGTAGCGAGCTAACAACAGCCGGAAACAAATTCCTTGTGTAAAACATATTTGGTGAATAAAGCTGATTCTGAATCTAGTTCGCATTAAATGACAATGTAAGAAAGGAACTCCTGGCAAAAAAGTGGATAAAACTGGCTGATGTGGTAAAAAGCTGGTGATATCTTTTACATGCAAAATCATAGAGAGAATACCACTGAGCAACTTGTTCATATCCAGCTTTCTAAAATGATTCCTAAGCGATCAGCAGCCTGACTCACCAGGTGCTCCAGCAGTAGCCTTTTCCTTGGGGCCCAAAAGGGCAGATGAGCTGAGCTTGGCACAAAGCTCAGGCTTCTGGGGTCTGCAGCTGACATTTAGGCCTCTGAAGTGGGCCTGATTCTTGAGGGGGTTTTGAGGCACTGACATGGGGGAGAACCTGGCCTTCTGGTGAGTGGATGGGAGGGCTGTTTCCTGGATTGAGGTCTTCTCAGGAATAGAGGAGATGGTACCGTCCTGGTCGGAGCACTTCTGAGGACTGGATACTGAATCTCGTATGTATTTGGATGCAGGGGTGTCAGCCTTTTGAAAGCTTGAGAGAAGCACTTGACTAGATTTCACCGGAGAATACACAACCTGCTGAAGAGACAAACAAATGGAAACCCCCTTTATTTATACAACATATTCAAACTGATCATGATGAAATTTCCTGGTGACAGAACACCTTGCAAGGAAAACAAAGTTTTATGTTAAAATGCAAAGAGATAACTGACTATACAGAAGAAGAAAACAATACTTGTTTGGAGCTGCCTGTGGATTTGCTGCTTACAGTTGAAGTGGTCACTGAAGCATTGGGTTTAGTACTGGAAGCAACACCTCTGACTGTAAATCTGGGAACAGAGGAAGTAGCAGGCTTCTCCTTTGGTTTCTCTTTGGGGATTTTAGCATGGCTCAGATCATCTTCCCAGGATCCAATGGTTGCAGCTAGGTTGGCCAGTCTGCCTCTCCTCCCAAGGCCAGTCTCTGAGGGGACAGAGTGGGTGGCAGCTGGTCTCTTCAACATGGACACAGGAATACAGTCTGAAGGTGTATCACAAGTGCCTGAAAAGGGACAAACAATTTCACTCTCAGATGTTTCAATAAGTGGACAGCGTCACTCTGACAATTAACTAATAAATACATAAGATTCCTACATTTGAGCTGATGTGTGGAGAAAGATGGAACAGCTGCTATTCTGAATCAAAACTGTAACCGCATTTCAAATGATTTATTTTGGTTACCAAAAATCATACATAAAAGACAGCCAATAGCTATATACAGTGTGTGCTGTATATAGTTTTACATTAGCATATTTTTATACATGACTGTATGTGTAAAAGATTCTTTTAAAACTGATGGCATTAGGAAACATTTCAATATATTTTTGTCATGTTACTTTACAGTAAAAGTCCTATTAGTCATTTCCTGTAAATTAAAAAACATTTTATAAGAAAATCTAATTCTATGTTAACATGTTTAAACAGCACAAAACTTACTGTAAGTGTCCCAGCCCTTTCTCTCCTCTGCCAGCTTCTGTAAGCGCGATTTCATGCCACCAGCTGGAGCTGGATCCTCCACACGCTCCTCTTTGCTACTCTGAGGTGCTGGATTGGATCCTTCAATCAGGGCTTTTTTGCTGCTTGGAGGATCAAGAGCAGTGCTGACAGACATCTTGTCAGGCTCTGGTTCTGCAGTTTTCAGCTGTACTGATTGAAACTGGAGAACAGGCTTTGCTGAAGTCTTCTCCAGGGAGGAGGAAGGCCGGACGCTGGCTAGACCCACCGGGGCTTTATTATCTGTGGAAGGATCTGAGAGAAGAGGAACTCGTGGCATCACTGGCTCCTGGTTCTCCTCACCAGCTGCAGGCTGGACATTTTCCCCAGAGCACCTGCGCTTTGAGGGAGATGGCTTGGTGGATGTCTGTGGAACTGGAAGTCATAAAGAAATTTATGCAAACACAAGAGTGTTGCAGCTCAGAGCCAGAAGTGAAAAGACAGCTAAAGGTGTTTATCCATAAGAAACTCACTGATCACAGTGTTGGTGTGGACCAGTGGCTCTCGGGGCCTTTTCTCCATCTGTCTGTTTGATGCATTGGTTCTCTCTGCAAGTTTCTTCTGCAGGTTCTCTCTGCGAGCCCGGGTACGCTCCAACAGTTTCTAGTTTGTAGAGTTAGGTTGTTAATAAAAACTGTATCAACTGTATCAGATGAAGCTGATACAGTTGAAACTGTTTTTCATTTAATCTGCACACCAATATAAACTGTAACAGCTGTTTCATCAACACCACATTTCACAAGTTTAACAACTGCTTTTACTGGAGATGTACTAAGTGCAAAACCTCTAACAAAAGATCTGTTTCACACAGAAAGGTGGAATTTCCCCTTACACTCAAATTCTAATTGGCTTTCTTAGCTGTCAGAGCCAAGACAGTATTTGAGGCTTTCCAGATAACTCCTGAATATCGTTATCCTCACAGCATAATTGCCTAAGTCATATTTTGGCCAAATTGAGATACCTGCCTAATTCTACTTTGCTAACACTGTAGAGTCATTTAGATAGATATCTCAATTTGGCCAAAATATTACTTCAACAAGCAACGTTGAGAGAAGAAAAACTAAATAGTACTTGTTTCATAACCTGATTTACTGTGCAAGCCTCAACGCATACCACAGAGCACAAACTCTGCAGGCACTGTGGAAAAGCCTTCAGCATTACTCAGGAATGAGTCACTCCTGCCTGAATGCCTGCCGTCCTAGATCAAACTCTAGTGATCAACGAACACAAGTTATATCAGACATCCATTTATTTTCAGTTACTCGCTGTAGCTGCCCACACCAACATGAATGTCCTTTAAATAGTAAACTTCAAGTTAAGAAGTGCAAATACTGGACACTGCATAGTGAGACTGACCAAGTTAATATAACAGGGACGTTACAATTTTATAATTACAACAGGCGTTTTAGCCAAATGCAGGTTAATCCGTGTATATGAACTATCATTCAGTAGTCTAGGCTAAATTACTCAGGCAACTGTTCAAACCACAAACACACACACACACACACACACACACACACATACATATTTTTATATATATATATATATATATATATATATATATATATATATATATATATATATATATATATATATACACACACACACACTTTAAAATGTTAAAACGGCATTGTTTTTAATGGTCCATCTAGTCTAGTAACAAAAACACGTGCATGTTTTCTTTCCCATGCTTACGTAAAAGTACTATGGAGTAAATCACTGTAAATCGCCTGTTGCGTCTCTAATGCCATTATAACATTTCAGTTTTTACGTTAGCTCCGTATTAACAGGTCAGATCAATGCAGCTTCTTCCATTGTTCGCTAAGTTGTAAAGATTTTTCGGAGACTCACCTCTGTAAACGGATCCATTTTCGAGCGATCCCGTTTCTAAGTAAACTGATGTTTTAAAATGTTCCTACTCTGCTGTATAAACAGTACCAGAACGAAACAAGAGCTGCGCCCCAACTTCTCTGTCTCTGCACAAAGTAGCTTATGTTCAAATTTGAATTTCAGCGCTGCGACTACTGCGCAGACTCACAAATCTTTAACGGATCCCCTACAACCAATCAAAATCAACGAGCTGGGTTTAAGCGACCGGATGTGTGGATTTTTTTTAAAAAAAACTTTATTCATCTCAAAAAGTTATTGTGAACGAGAACTTACATCAAATAATAAAGGTACAGACAATAACTAAAAGAACAAAAAATAAATTTTAAAAAAGAAAGAAGAAGCCATATGCTTTAACAAAGGAGACAATTACACAACATAATACCGGGATATCATATAGGCATTATTTTTATTCAATAAGATTAGTCTTAATAGCTTTTTGGTTTTTGTAGATTACAAAAATTAGTTCTGTATTGTTTCAACTCATCAATAAAATGTAGGAAAGCCATATTTCTTCTCATGAATATGGTATTTTCTAACAATATAATTATGTGATAAGAACAGTTTGTTATGTTACTGTGGCAAACTTTCTAAGGAAGAAACTAAGAAGAAATGTTAAGGTAGATATGTTTCTTCTAAGTTTCTTCCTTAGAAAGTTTGCCACAGTAACATAACAAACTATTATCCTAATATTCTTGCTTTAACATTTTGCTTTCAATATATTAGCACCACTAATATGCAGTTTCAATCAGCAACATCAGATTTTCATAGTGTAAAGAGACTTTTTGGTTTCTTTTGGTCTAATGGGTATTTTGAATTTGTCAAAAAAATTCTTGTCTCATACCAAACAAACAAACAAAAAAAAGCAATCAACCCACTGTCAGGATTTCTATTGTCAAACCATAACCATGTGTATGTGTGTGTGCGTGTGTGTGAGTACTATGTGTACTCGCTCTCTCTCTCTATCTCTCTCTCTCTCTCTCTCTCTCTCTCTCTCTCTCTCTCTCTCTCTCTCTCTCTCTCTATATATATATATATATATATATATATATATATATATACATATATATATATATATATACATATATATATATATATATATATATATATATATATATATATATATATATATATACATATATATATATATACATATATATATATATACATATATATATATATACATATATATATATACATTTGTCATGTCTGGTATTTTTCACAATTGGAATGATGATCCGAATGCACTGATGAACCAAACATATTTGCTTTAACAAGAACAGCTCTATATGTTTTCTATAGGCTATTCTTGTTAATGTTTGTATTTTTATTTATTTATGTTTTTATTTAGTTATTTATGCCAAGTCTGACAGGCAACAAGGGAGGGACAAGAACAAGAGGTGGGGGGGAGAAGAATGGGGGGGGGCAAAAGGAAGAAAGGAAAAAAAAAAAAGAAATAAAAGAATAAATCCAATAGGAACTGCTTTACTACAATATCCGCTAACATTTGCACAGGAACTTCAAGCTTTCTCCATAAACACAGTAAAACCAGTAATATCTACAAATGCATCTCAGACCTGTTATATTAGCACTGTTACATTATTTCAAGTGCTTATTGGCACTCATTGACTTATTAATATCACTATATAAATACCGTCCATTTAAATCCTCTTACCTGTAAACACTGCTGTATCCGCCAGAAGTTAGCAAGCATGGATTCTGGAGTCTTTTGTACCTCTGTCAGTGTCCTTCCATGTAAATGATAATAACAACCTTCTCAACCGACTAGTGGGTGGGGATGACCTCTACTGGCCCCTATCTATGGATCTGATTACCACTAATAATGTCCATTTAATGGACTGATAATATCCGAAGCATGTGCCCTGCGGGCGGTCTTTTTGTCCTCCAAGCTTGGGTCCTCTACCAGAGGCCATGGAGCTTGTGGGTGCTGTGCAGTATTTTAGCTGTTCCCAGGACTGCGCTCTTCTGGACAGAGATCTCAGATGTCGTTCCTGGAATCTGCTGGTGCCACTCTTCCAGCTTGGGGCCACTGCCCAGACTGTTCCACTTACCACGGGGGCCACTGTTACCTTCACCTTCCACATCCTTTCCAGTTCCTCTCTGAGCCCTTGGTATTTATCAAGCTTTTTGTGTTCCTTCTTCTTTATGTTACCATCACTTGGTATCATACATACATGGTATCTATCACTACAGCTTTCTTTCTCTGTTTGTCCACCACTACTATGTCTGGTTGGTTAACCATTACCAGTTTGTCTGTCTGTGTCTGGAAGTCCCACAGGATCTTAGCTCAGTCATTCTTTACCACCCATGCAATGTGCATCCAATTTTGATCTCTGGACTTCCAGGTCATACTCAACACAGATTTTCCTGTATACTATGCCAGGCAATTGGTTATAGCGTTCCATGTATAGCCTGCCTGCTAGCATCTCGCACCCTTCTGTGTTGGACTGTCTTAGGGGCATCTCTGCACAGCCTGCACCTGGGGTCTTGCCTTCAATCTCGTTCTTAGAGCTTGTTCCTGTGCTGCCATGATTAGTGCCTCTGTGCTGTCCTTCAGCCCAGCTTTGTCCAGCCATTGGTAGGATTTTTTGATATCAGCCACGACTTCTTCTATCTGCTTGCAGTATGCACCATACGGGGGCCTGTCCCTTCTATGATGAGTCCTGTTCTCTCTGTTTTTCCTTTTCAGGTTTCTGCTGCCTGAGGTATTCACTAAGCACATGATCAGCTGTGACCATCTTCTTGATGTACTCACAGATCTTTGTTGTGTCATCTTGGTGATGAAGGATTATGCATCTGGCCAGGGTCTTTACTAAAATTTTAATCAATCGCTATCCCAGTCCACTGTCCCACCCTGTATGAAGTCCTCCATCAGAGTCTGGGAAGAACAGCAGTGAAGGACTGAATGACTACTTACCAATGGCTCTTACACCTATCAAACAAAATGTTTTGAGAAACTGGTTAGGAGTCACATCATTGCCAGCCTGCCATTGAACCTTTATGATCATCAGTTTGCCACAGGGTAAACAGATCAACACCATTTCCACAGCTCTCCAAAGCAGTCTGATCCACCTGGAGCAGCAAGGGAATTATGCAAAGCTGTTCTTTGTGGATTTCAACTCTCCATTTAACACTATCCTTCCCCACAGACTGGTGTTCAACCTGTGACTTTTAACATCCATCTGCTCTTGGGTTCTGGACTCCTGACATTCTGTTTGCAGAGGGTTAGAGTGGTACAAAAAAACAGTTCCTGTCCACCACAAGACAGACAAGCATACTTCCAGAGGCTTGACACTTCCAGAGTGTGTCACTCCTCCTGTTGTGCACCTGGAGAGAGGGTTTACATTTGAGTCTGCCTTTGGTGGCTTTTTGGCTTGTATATGCCTTGTCCAAGACTATACATCACACTAAACACACTACACTACACACTGCATTACACACATAAAACACACAAAAATCTCTCAAATTTCAAAACCCGCTATTGATAAAACTGTCACTCTTTTGCCCCTGTCGCTTGCACAACTTTCACCTGTTCAGCAACCAATGCCATACATTGCCATATAATTTTTTGATTGGTTGATGTGGTGCATTTTTTTCACCAATAGGGTAGGAGATAACATGCTTTTTTTTTTTTTTTTGCAATGACTTTTGGCTAGCAAATATCCAATCTTTTACCATTTCTTCCTGCACCAAACACACATTAATTGTCAGCAATATTCAGGAAAAAGCATGGCAGACATTCTTTATTATTTGTCTGGTGTAACTGACACTGAATTATTTCAGAATGGCTGCCAGGGGGCTTTATTGCTGGGCAGCCAGAACAAACAGACTCCAGAACAGTTTCTTCACCAGAGCAATCACCACCCTGAACTCACACACACACACCCACTCTAACTGTGCAACACCCACATCTCTGTGCAACATTATATCATTCATACTGAACAATATCTATCACCCCTAAATTGTGTAATATCCAAAGCTCATTCACCAAGCGCAATACCATCTTCATTATTATATGTATACACTTATTTTATTTTTTTACAATGTATATATTTTTATGCATTTTATTTTCTGTTTTCCTCTGTTCTTTGTTTATTCCCCTCACACCTTTTGTTCCATATGTTCAGAGTTTCCTCCTTGTTTCCTAGTTGGTCTGCAGTGCAGCCCAGTCTGTATTTTCTCTGTGTGTACCAGCAATAAAGCTGAGTCAGTCCTTGTCTTATGGGTCCTGCACTAGAGTCCTAATCCTGCCTGCCACACAGCGGTCCATGATGTGGAAGACTTATTGTAATTGACTGAACCATGAATTCTGCTCGCTACCAGAAAATCGGCTATTAGTTCATGCCATGCTGCTCAAGCACACTTGGGTTATGTAGCAGGACAGTGAGCTGAAACACACCAGCAAGTTCACCTCTAAGGAAAAAAAAAATGAAGCTTTTGTAGTGGCCAACTAATCTGGATGTAAACTCAAATGAAATGTTTTGGCATGACCTTAAACAGGCTGTTCAGGCTCAAACCCCCAGTGGGGCTGAATGAAAACAATTATGTAGAGAAAATTGGGCAAAAATTCTTCCACAACAATGTGAAAGACACATTGCCAAATGCTTGATTGCAGTTCTTACTGCCAAGGGTGTCACAGTTATCATGTTAAAGGGGCAATAACTCCTTCACATAGGACCAGGTAGGTGTGGCTAGCTTTTTCCCCCTGAATAAATGAAATTATCATTCAAAAATTGCATTTTTATTTACTCTGGTTTTTTCTAATAAAACTTGTTGGATGATCGGAAACATCTGACAAATATTTAAAAAAAAAAAATAATTAGGAAGGGGCAAATACTCTAGAGTCTGCCAGACGATATCCCAGCTATGTGTAGTGGATATGAAGTGTCATCTGTTTTGTCCTGTTGAAGTGGTTATTAAAATGCTTGAAATGATTAAGATAGGCTTTTATTTCTTGGGAAAAAAGCGTTTCATTTATGTGTCTTTTTAATGTTTGTACTATGTGAAAAAATACACAATTATATTCAAGTGTGCCTCTTTTTTAAGACTAAGATGTTAGTGACTTAGTCAGCATTATAAGTAAACAATGAAGTAGTGAACCACAGGATGTGAAACTTCAGGTTAAGAATAAAAAGTGTTTACTGATTAAGATGCTGTTAAATGGTTATTTTCCTATTAAAGAAATCTCTGCAAATATGATAAGACACAGGCCTGAATTTAGCACTGTAAATTTATTGCTAAAACAAACTAGGTACATATGTAACAACATGTACAGCAGACTATATTCACATTGCAGATGGAAATATTTCAGCTCAATTTTGCTGCTTTCATATAGCATTTAGTAAATGTCTGAATGTTGCAGTAACTAAATGTGTGCAGTTTTTCCTGCAACAAGGTAAAACAAAGTGGAAATGCACATTCAGCTCTCTGTCATGTAAGGTTACCTGAGCTGTGCAGATGTAAAACCCCCACACAAAGGTCCTGGTTTCTGCTTCTCTCTAGTTTCTGCAGATCCTTTAGAAAATCTGAAAAACTGAAGTCATTATGTCAGTAAACTGGAAGTGAAGGTTTTCAGGAGGAACAGCTTAAGAACCAACCAATCAGATCACTGGACTCAACACTAACATTACAATCAAGAGATGAAGATAGGAAACAATGGGCCTTAGAGATATGAAGAGTTCCTGTATATAAAAACTGGACTCCTTGATATTTCAGTCAGAGGTTTCTTATCATTCATTGTCTATCACACACTCAGCAGCTATCACAAGACAAGAGTATCAAAACACAGATAAATATTTTCTATCCTTATTCTAGACTACTGAAACTGTACCAACCACATTAAGATAGCAAAAGATTTATAGCTTTATTACTACCATTATTTTCTCTGTATACTATTTATTTGTATAGCCCTAATTTTATGTAGCTCTTCTACTTTGCTCAAGTTAGGATTGTACGGTATGTACAGTGGTATATACTTTACTTGTGGCACTAAAGTGGGATGTAATGCCTTGCAACAAAAAACTGATCCATATCATCGTGTCAGGCTCAGTAAAGTCAGGTAGGATGTCCAGTGAGTCTTTGCAGACATAAGTAGTTATTAGACAGCCAATACATGTACAGCAGATCAGAGTGGAGCACCTGCACTGTGAACATAGTCTGGGAGACCACATCCATATTTCCTTAATATCTTCTTCACTTATAGTGGTCTACAGGTAGAGATAGCAGCAGTTTGTGCCATCTTGTGTTGAGTTCACACAGCAGAGCCCGCCTCACCTGCCCACCTGTTCCTCAGCGCCATTGATGGAGAGTGTTAGCTTTGCCCACACCCTTTAATCCAAATACACTGCGTTACATGTAGATACAGGTATTCCTGCAGTTGACTTCAGTCTCAAAGTTGTTTTTGTTGCCCTGACAGCCTCCATACCAGTACTGGGCACAGGTATTGGCCTCAGGGTTGTAGTACCACCTGACTACATACTGTCGACAGGGGCCAGGGTCCAGAGGCTGATGGCAGCCCTTGTCTGAAAGGATAAGAGTGCAATTTTTGAACTGTTGCGCCTGGACTCATTACTGCTATCAGATCAAATCTGTGAGAAAATCAAATCAGAGGGTGAGGAATTGAAAAAAAAGTGTTTCAGTAAATAATCATAACATACATTACAGTGGATCCCTGTCATTTAAATATGATCTCAACCCTCAGCTTCAGCAGCCTCTCTTGACCTATGCCACCATGTTTAAAGGAGTTTCTGCCACATGACTGTGTGATTAGATATTAAACTTACTGAGCTGTTAACCATTTGTACTTTTTGTAAAGTTGTTGATGAGCATGAAGTGCATTATTTTGACTATGTAAGTACTTAAATAATGATGGATACCATTGCGTCATTTATTTACTAATGTCATATATAAATTTAAAAATTATATGAATTCTGCCACCCAATCTCAGCTGCCATAGGGCCAGAAGCAGGGCACACTCTGGACAGGTCACCAGTCTGTCGCACGGCATAAAATGGAAATGAGTTATTTTTAGGTAAATAGACATTAAACCCTGAATGTGGTCAATTTAGAATTCTTACCTGATCCCCGCGAAGTTTTGAGAACTGGAGGAGGAGGAATGAAAGGAACTTGTGTGCTTGTTTCCTCATGTGGCCAATCAGTGGGACTCTGAGGATCCACCACAGAGATCAGCCCAGCACCCTGCCCATCACCAGGAGAAGGAAACATGTCTGGCTGCTCATTCCAGGGCTCCACCAAAAACTCAATATCAACCTCATTCTCATCAGGCCATCCAGACTCAGGGAACTGTGGAGGGTGGACTGTTGCTGTCTCCACTGGGAGTTCAAGCTGGGGGACGGGGAGAGGGGAGGGGGTAAGTTCAGTTCAGGTATGTTCATAGTTTTTATGCATTTTGAACCCACCATGAAGGCACTGATTTTGCATAATTGTAGACTATGAAAATACACTTGCATGTTTCAGAGATGTTATGTGAGCTTTCTGCAGCAAAACATCTTTTCAGACACCATGACTGCCATGAGATGGTCCAATTTGTGGTCCTGGAAAACTTTTCTTAATGAGAAATTATCATCCAAATTAAAAGCTAATGGGTGAAATCAATGAAATTTGTTGTGGATGTTGGTTTGCAACTTTAACTACAGCCATATTGTGAGGTCAAAAAGTAGCTGTTCATGGGAAAATGCTATTTAAAGCCAAGATAAATATTGTCTCCTAAGACTTAGATTAACCATATTTTCATGTCTATCAAGTCTATTATTTCTTGAATTACTTGCATGTTTTCCTCATTTGGAAGCTTCTCTTCAGAGTGGCTGCATTCTGGAGACTCAGGGTGGGTTTGGATAGATGGAAAGACAGAGTCTGGTACAAAACCCATCATGTCACCATGGTCCCAAATCTGACTCAGTACCATACTTTCCAGAGCTGTCACAAAAACAAACAATAAGGTTAAAGAAACATTCTCGGTTGAATGCATCATATGAGATAGAGAGGGTTCTAACAGTTAAAGCCTGGCATAATTGATTTTATTTTTTCTACTTAAATGTTTGACTTGTTACATGCTGTCAGTATCATTTGTGTGATTCGTTGGCCCACATTCAGTCATGCTAATTGCATGTAAAAATGGCTTTTTATTTAATCTTTACAGGTCTTAGACTGTGCCAAAAACTGACAACCGATTCACAAACCATGAGAACATGATGCATCTCTACTAGTGATTCTAGGTGAACTGTGAATCTGTGAATGTAATGGAATCTAAGGTAATCCCACAAAGATGAAAACATTTCTCACTTCCTTCAGATTTTTGTGCATGCCTCTGCAGGAGTGCTATGTGTTGGCAGTTAGGTGTTGAAATATGAGGGGAGTCTAGGATTAAAAGAACCATAACATTGTGTGTGAGCCAGAAAGAGATCACAGTCATGTGGACATGGAAAGGGTTAACTTATTGCAACATATCAAACTCTCAGCCTGCCTTAATAGAACCTACAGGTGTATGGCTGGAGTGAAGGAAGGGCTATGGAAGGACAACAAGTTTAGGTAAACCTCATTTACTAGAATGTGTTGTATAGTGGCTTGCAAAAGTATTCATACCCCTTGACCTTTTCCATATTTTGTCACATTACAACCACAAACATAAATATATTTCACTGGAATTTAATGTGAAAGACAAACACAAAGTGGTTACAATTGTGAAGTGGAAAGAAAATTATACATGATTCAAAACATTTTTTACAAATAAAAAACTGAAAAGTGCAGTGTGCAAAAGTATTGAGCCCCCTTTTCTCTGAGTGCAACCAACTGCATTCAGAAGTTGCCTGATGACTGCTAATGACTAAAAAGAGTCCACCTGTGTGTAATCTAATCTCAGTACAAATACAGCTGCTCCGTGACGGCCTCAGAGGTTGGTTAAGAGAAGATTGGGGAGTAAACAGCATCATGAAGTCCAAAGAACACAGCAGACAGGTCAGGAATAAAGAGTTTAAAGCAGGCTTAGGCTATAAAAAGATTTCCCAAGCTTTAAACATCTCACGGAGCACTGTTCAATCCATTATCCAGAAATGGAAAGAGTACGGCACAACTGAAAACCTACCAAGACAAGGCCGTCCACCTAAACTTACAGGCCGAACAAGGAGAGCACTGATCAGAGATGCAGCCAAGAGGCCCATGGTAAATGGACTAGTTCTTATATAGTGCTTTTCTACTCAGTCAGAGCACTCAAAGCGCTTATACAACACGTTTTACATTTACCCATGCACACCCATTCATACAAGCACTTCCATATTATCTAAGCTAAGTGCTTTAATTATCTAACATTCACACACATTCATACTCCGACGGTTGCATCGGAGAGCAACTTGGGGTTAAGTACCTTGCCCAAGGATACATTGGCATGTAGTAGCCAGGAATCGAACCCCTGACCTTCTGATCAGTAGGTGACCTGCTCTACCTACTAAGCTACAGCCACCCCACTCTAAGGGTCTCTAAGACACCCCACTGACTCTGGACGAAATGCAGAGATCCACAGCTCAGGTGGGGGAATCTGTCCACAGGACAACTATTAGTCGTGCACTGCACAAATGTGGTCTTTATGGAAGAGTGGAAGAAGAAAGCCATTGTTAAAAGAAAACCACAAAAAGCTGCGTTTGCAGTTTGCCAGAAGCCATGTTGGAGACACAGCAAACATGTGGAACAAGGTGCTTTGGTCAGAGGAGACCAAAACTGAACTTTTTGGCCAAAATGCAAAACACTGTGTGGTGGAGAATTAACACTGCACATCACTCTGACCACACCATCCCCACTGTCAGATATGGTGGTGGCAGCATCATGCTCTGGGGCTGCTTCTCTTCAGCAGGGACAGGGAAGTTGGTCAGAGTTGATGGAAGATGGATGGAGCCAAATACAGGACAATCTTGGAGGAAAATCTGTTGGAGTCTGCAAAAGTCTTGAGACTGGGGCGGAGGTTCACCTTCCAGCAGGACAACGACCCTAAACATAAAGCAGGAATGGAATGGTTTCAAACCAAACATATTCATGTGTTAGAACGGCCCAGTCAAAGTCCAGACCTAAACCCAATCCAGAATTTGAGGCAAGATCTGAAAACTGCTGTTCACAAACGCTCTGCATCTAATCTGACTGAGCTTGAACTGTTTTGCAAAGAAGAATGGGCAAAAATTTCAGTCACTAGATGTTCAAAGCTGATGGAGACATACCCTAAAAGACCTGCAGCTGTAACTGCAGCAAAAGGTGGTTCCACAAAGTATTGACTCAGGGGGGCTCAATACTTTTGCACACTGCACTTTTCAGTTTTTTATTTATAAAAAATGTTTTGAATCATGTATAATTTTCTTTCCACTTCACAATTGTAACCACTTTGTGTTGGTCTTTCACATTAAATTCCAGTGAAATATATTTATGTTTGTGGTTGTAATGTGACAAAATATGGAAAAGTTCAAGGGGTATGAATACTTTTGCAAGCCACTGTATATGTTGTAATGAGAAACAAAGAGCATTACAGTGCTATATTAACTTGCTTTAGTTTATTAATGTCATAATGAAACATACTTTGTCATAATGTTTTGAATAAATGCATATAGTATTCATACAGTGGTTTAACTACACTCTTCTACTGAGCCACGAAGTTAGCAAGTGGATTTATGCATCTGAAAAGTCACGCTGCTTTAGCTGCTATCAATTCTTGTCTGCACAGTAAACACACAGAATTAGAAAATTTATGAGAACCCAGGAGTTGTGATTGGATTATCAGACACTGACAGCACTCTCACTCTAGCAGCTGTGTATGAAATTTCCTTTGAATTTTGAACTGGTTTGATGAAAATTACTTCATTGACATTTGAAGGGATGACATTACGTTGTAGAACATCAGTTGGAGATTAGTTTTATTCAACTCTTTGACAGATGAGTTTTCACTTACTGGAAAGCATCCTGAAGTCATCAATGAGGTAGACATGCTCTTCATCAGGATCAGAGGCGATAACATTCATCTCAGCCTGGAACGCCTCATATAGAGGATCGGTCTTGTTCACTACTCCAATAACAAACATCTCAATTCCTTGTGCATGAGCCTCCGTAGCTGTTTCTGCAAACGGTATAATGTCACCCAGGTCGGCCTGCCCATCTGTTAAAACCACAGCCACTTTCCGCGCACCAGGCTGAGATGCCTGAAACAGCTGGTTGGCTCGATGGATGGCGCTGCCTGTGAAGGTGCCCTCGCCAAGGTAGGGCATCTTCTTGACAGCAGCCTTGATATCATCCTGGCTGAACTGCTGCTGCAGACCGACCACCACCATGTTCAGGTGGCTGTAAAGCACTACACCAATCCGAGCGGCTTCTCGGCTCACCGTCACCTGGTCGATGAGAGTGCTGATAAAGTCCTTCACCGCCTCAAAGTTTTCTGGCCCTACACTCTCAGAGCTGTCTATCACAAACACCAGCTCTAGAGGGACCTCTCTGCACCTAAGACCACAGCCTGGTCAACAAATGCAAAAGATAAATTAGACATAGAAAAAAAAAAAAACTACACAAGTCAGCATGAATTAAAAAAAAAAAAAAGCTAAAAGAAAATACAAATTTTTACTTCAGGAGTGATTAAAGCAAAAGTACAACAGGTACGTACACTAACAGTAACAAGTGTTTGACTTTCAGCAACAGACATACTAAAACTATAAGCCACTGCAAAAAGCTCCCTTTCTTATAGCTGCAGACCAGCTAAATTTAAGAGCCAATATTTTTGCCTGTATTTAACATGCAAAGGGTCTCATCTAAAAGTTCACTGATTCTGTGATGGTCTAAGCCGGGTATTCAAATACATTTTTCTATGGGCCAGACTGTCATGAGGCTATTTGCCAGTGGGCCACACATTCCTCGGGACTCCTGTGTATACCTATTGGTCCAGTTGTTGTTAAATGTTCTATTTTCGCTGTCCACCTTCTCTTTTGAATGCCTTTTT
The DNA here is from genome assembly GCF_007364275.1 of Archocentrus centrarchus. NCBI lineage: Eukaryota > Metazoa > Chordata > Actinopteri > Cichliformes > Cichlidae > Archocentrus > Archocentrus centrarchus. Next base: position 35,675,671 of record NC_044356.1, on the reverse strand, counting down.
TTCTTTTTTGAATGTCATAAAATGTTGTAAAGTGCCGTTCTTCTTCTTCTTCTTCTTCTTCTTCTTGAGTTTAATGGCGGTTGGTAATCTATGGTGCATTACCGCCACCTCCTGTAAGGAGTGTGAACTACGTGCCATGCTTACAGTTTAGTCACAGCTTCTGTTAAAATGTTTATTTAATAATAGAGGTAAATGGGCAGTGGGCCTGTCCAAAATGACTGATGGGCCGGTTCTGGCCCTTGAGCCACCAGTTGAATACCCCTGGTCTAAGCATATTTTACACCTTTCAGGGCAATACCGGACAGGTAGAGAGCAGGAAACACAAATTTTCTTTCTCCATTACCTGTTATTACTGCATTTTGCTAAAATCCGTACCAGACATTTTTTTTTTTTTAAAGGGTCTCTAAGTCACCTGCTTACACAAATTAGTACCATTTCAAGGCAAGACACAACAGGCAGGGCCATTTATTTTTCTTTCATTATTCTAGTATTTTGATTTTATGACATTGTATCTTTTTACCTGATTATCCTTTTAATGAAATACTCTAGTTATATGTATCTAGTTTTATCTTGCATCTTGCTGTTGCTAGTTAACTACTGAAGTGCTTGTCCAGACTCAACTTTGTGTCATGTTTAAAGTCTTTCTTAGGGGTAGTCTCTGGAGCCTGAAAAAAAACTGGAGTTTCTTGAAGATGTTTTGTTTCTCATCCAGAAGGCTTCTTCAGTTCTCAAACCAAAAGGTGGAGAGATCAAGGTATTTAAACCCCAGTGGAGGTGTCCCCTGGAGGTGGTTGTGACCCACTATTGTTCATGTGCATAATCACATGCGCCAAGGTGAGAAAGAAGGTATGGGTTATTACAATCGCTGGCTTTGGGTGAAACCAATTTGGGACTTTGAACTGTTGAGCTCATCTGAAAAAAGGTGTGAATGAGGGTTGAGGCGCCTGGGGAGGGAGCTCAGGACAGCATTTTAGACTGGGGAAATTTGGTGATGTAATCCACCTCCTCTGTTCAGCTATGGTTGTTCACAGTGGACATAGATGCTTCTTTCACTCCTCTTTCGAACCATCTGTCTTCCCTGTCCAGAATGTGAATGTGGCATCCTCAAAGAGTGCCCTTTGACCTTTAGATGCAGATGTACAGCTGAGTCTTATCCTGTTGAGGTATCTCTTCTATGTTGGCCATGCATTTATAAAGAGGCTGTTTGGTCTCTCCACTGTAGAGGTCTGAGCACTCTTCACAGCAGACACTATGTTGCTGATCTTGTGTTTGAAAGTTTTGTCTTTGGAACGGACCAGTTTTTGCCTTAGGTTTGAGGTATACTGGGATGTTTGAGGTATACTGGGATGTTTGAGGTATACTGGGATGCCTGGAGAAAATTCTCCTGAGTTTCTCTGACAAACCTGCCACATAAGCGATAACAATGTTGTTCTGCTGATCATTCTTATTCTCCCTAGTTTGTGTCTGACCTTTTTTCCTGTGCAAGCTCCAGAGATCTATGACCTGGATCACTGAGAACCTACAGTTATATTTTCTTAGGGGGACTGAAAAATTAGCAACACAGATTACAGATTATTCCAGATAAAACTTGTGATTTACCACAGATTCCTCTTATTATCCTGATGATATCTTCTCTCTGTATAGCAACAAAAAGGAAAGATTTTTATTTTGTTTTACAGCTCAATGTAATTTGTGTCAGTCAGTTACTCACCATCAGTCCTGACTCCCCCTTTTCTCCAGGTCTTCCCTGAGAAATGACAGTGAGATTAGGAATTAAAAGTACACATTATTTGATTTTTTCATGTGTCTTTTAATAAAATTGCAGTCACTATTAAGATGTCCTCTCCCATATGTTGTTTGAATGTGCCGTGTTTGAACTCCTAACAGGCTACGATGGCGTCAGGAGTTCTGAAGAATTACTTTGTAAATTAAGAAAAGTGTTGATAAAATAAAAATGACGTACAACTGTCCTCCCAAATGACTGAACTTCTCACCTTCTCTCTCTTTCTCTTTTTTTAATAACCCGTCCTTTCCGGCAGTTTAACCAAGCAAAATGATTCTCTGGAGCCTGAAAAAGCAAAATTATAGTCTGATTCTGAGTCTGAGCCAGACACATTTGCTTTGCCAAGAGGATCAATTAAAGAAAAGGCTCCTCTTGCTAATCTTTGCTTCTTTCATTTTTAGATTCTTGATTTGTTTTATTATTTATATTGCTATTATGCACTTTGCCTATACATGAAAAAGAAGTGACAAAAGGATGAGGTGTGGGGAGGGGCATATACACAAACATATACACACATATATCATATACATATATGTATGTATACACACACACACACACACACACACACACACACACACACACACACACACACACACACACACATATATGTATGTACATACACAAACAAAGTAGGAAAAAACTCAGATACAGAAACAAACCTGTTATAGTGTGTATGTGTGTACTGTGCATGCATGTGTCCTTGTCTTGACACAATAAAGATGATGAGCAGCTGCAACAACACCCCTCTGGGTTCCAGAGGTAGGCAGAGAAAGATCCAAGGGACCCAGGATGTCCACAGTCCACCAGGAGCTCAGCAGACCTGAGGCTGAACATCCTGACAGAAACTGCGTGCACACAAGAGAAAAGGAAGGAAGGAGGACCCTGATAGGGCCCACACAGCCAGAGGGCAAGAGCCCAAGAGAGCCAGAGACAACTAGCAGCCCACCCTGATGGAGGCCAGCCACCCCAACAAGAGCCTGGAACACAGCCCAGATGCCACAGGCACCCAAGAACTGCCCGACACCCAGCAGAGCCACCCCCCATGCCAAAGAGGCCCATTATCAATCTTAGGAGGACGTACAAAGACACACCCATCCTCACCAAACCCTCCTACAAAGTGTGGGCACCCCCCAGAGCCAGTGGAAACCCAGGGAAGCAGCTAACTCAGCCCTGAACCACTAGCCACTGCCCACCCTGGGAAGGGTGCAGAACCAGGAGTGTGGGAAGACCCACCCAAATATGACCATGTGAAAGCTATGGTGCTATTAAAATTGAGGGGACATACATAGCACAATCAACAGTGTCATTCCACATCACCCCCAAAGCCCTCAGTGTCTAAGGTATGAATAAAATTAAGAAGCAGGCAACAGTGATGAGATGAGTGGGGCCACCTCAGCAGCTCCACCCACTAACCATTGGGTCACACACCTGCCCCCCAACACCCTATATGTATTGTGATGGGTTATGATCCATAATGAATATGATGCAGTTAAAAAAAAAAAAGAGGGGTGGGTCACCACGCAGCACGGCAAGCAGAGGCACTATAGCCTCAGGGGTGGGCAAATCCAGGTCTCGAGGGCCGGTGTCCTGCAGGTTTTAGATGTGTCCCTGATCCAACACACCTGAATCACCTGAATGACCTCCTCAGTATGCAGTCAAGTTCTCCAGAGTCCTGCTAATGACTTCTATATTTGACTCAGGTGTGTTGAAGCAGAGACACATCTAAAACCTGCAGGACACCGGCCCTCGAGGCCTGGATTTGCCCACCCCTGGCCTGGCTGCATGTACCCAATAAGTGATGGAATTGATTAGTGGGGACCAGGGAGAATCAAATTCATTGAATTGCATTTTAGAGGAGGCAGAAATTCTCTCCAGACTAATTTGATCCTAGTGAGTAATACACAAATAATTTTTTGGTTTCCAATTCATGAGGATGGTTTTCTTAGTGATACGTAAGGTGGTAAAAACTATGTGTGACATATTTGCTTCCATATATAATTCTCTTACATCACATAAAATGCACAGTTTTGATGAGATTGCAATACCGGAATTAAATCAGGTGGATAAGTCTTGACCTCTGACCTCATACCAGACCATATTGCATGCATATAGTTCTCAGCATGGTTGCCATGGGTGCATGTGTTTGAGCGTGTGAGGCCCATTTGGATCATCCTTTGTTCTGTATAATGTGTTCTATGGAGAGTTTTGTATGGTATAACTTGTAAGGTTGGACTTTTAGTCATTTTGAAGATGTTTAACCACACAGTGGCTTGTAAAAGTATTCATACCCCTTTAACTTTTCCATATTTTGTCACATTACAACCAAAAACATAAATATATTTCACTGGAATTTAATGTGAAAGACCAACACAAAGTGGTTACAATTGTGAAGTGGAAAGAAAATTATACATGATTCAAAAAAAAAAAAAGTGCAGAAAAGTAACAGATTTTAGGCAAAATCATAATTTTAACTGTAGCAACCTTCCCCATGAATAATATAGGTAGAACATTCTATCATGTAAGCTCATCCTCTATTGTTTTTAGTAGAGGAATATGATTCAACCATATCAAGCCTGACAGCCTGGCAGAAAAATTAATACCTTAATATCTAATGTTACCTGACTGTAGTGGGGTGCGGGACATGTTCTGAAAATTGCAATTTAGAGGCAAAAGTGTAGATTTACTCCAGCTGATGAAGTAATCTGATATAGATACAGATAATTTATATATAAATATATAATTGTGATGGTCTTTAGAAGAGAGGTTTATGAGCTCCCAAGGAAAAGAAATACATCATCAGCATATAAGCTTATCTTATTTTCTTTATTTTCAGTCTGAATTCCTTTAATATCTACATTTTGTCAGACTGCTGCTGCCAGTGGCTCAATGAAAATGACAAAAAGTGAAGGGAAAAACGGACAAACTGCCTGGTGCCCCTCTGCAGCTTGAAGTTTTGGGAAGTGAGATAATTTGTCCTAACATGTGCATTTGGAGAGATGTATAGTGTTTTGATACAGTTTATGAAGGATGAGCCAAATACAAATTTGTGTAGAACTGCTAGTAGAAATTTGCCAGGTCAAATACCTTCTCTGCATCTAATGAGACAACTGTGGTTTCTAATTTGTTAATGGAACAGTAATCTATTACATTTATTAGTCTGTGAGGCTGACTACCCATAATAAAACCTGTTTGGTCAGAATGTACAGGTGCTGGTCATAAAATTAGAATATCATGAAAAGGTTGATTTATTTCAGTAATTCCATTCAAAAAGTGAAACTTGTATATTAAATTCATTCATTACACACAGACTGATATATTTCAAATGTTTGTTTCTTTTAATTTTGATGATTATAACTGACAACTAATGAAAACCCAAATTCAGTATCTCAGAAAATTAGAATATTGTGAAAAGGTTAATATTGAAGACACCTGGTGCCACACTCTAATCAGCTAATTAACTCAAACACCTGCAAAGGCCTTAAATGGTCTCTCAGTCTAGTTCTGTAGGCTACACAATCATGGGGAAGACTGCCGAGTGACAGTTGTCCAAAAGACGACCTTTGACACCTCACGCAAGGAGGGTGAGACACAAAGGTCATTGCTAAAGAGGCTGTTCACAGAGCTCTGTGTCCAAGCACATTAATAGAGAGGTGAAGGGAAGGAAAAGATGTGGTAGAAAAAAGTGTCCAACAACAGGGATAACTGCACCCTGGAGAGGATTGTGGAACAAACCCACTCAAAAATGGGAGATTCACAAAGAGTGGACTGCAGCTGGAGTCAGAGCTTCAAGAACCACCAGCACAGACGTATGCAGACATGGTTTCAGCTGTCGCAGTCCTCGTGTCGAGCCGCTCTTGAACAGAGACGGCGTCAGAAGCGTCTCGCCTGGACTAAAGACAAAAAGGACTGGACTGCTGCTGAGTGCTCCAAAGTTATGTTCTCTGATCAAAGTCAATGTTGCATTTCCTTTGGAAATCAAGGTCCCAGAGTCTGGAGGAAGAGAGGAGAGCTAGGGCGTAGGAAGGGGTTTACTATTGGGGGGGCACATATCTGAAACCTGACAGATCTGTAAATACTTGGAGCAAAGCATAAAAAATGCTATTTGATCTTTTACTTTTTTCTTTTTCAAATGTTTCTTGGAAAAATAGTGCTGTGTACACCTATATTATTGCATGTATAATTTACATATATGTTTTATAATCATCAGACATGGATAAAAACATTGGCCTAAGCAGAAGAGCCAAAATGATTTTTCCACCTCTCATTTGAAATTCATTGCAAATTGACTTCTTGTCCAGTAAGTAAACTTTATCCTCTGTATGAAAGTAAACTGACAAACAGCCATATTCATGGTAACATTCCCAACAGACCGTTTTACCTCATTCAGAGTCTCTGACTCCTGCCACTGTCTCCGGCTCCCCAACACTCGGAGCCGTTCAGAGGGCAGTGGCATGATGCTACGTTGCGCCTTCAAAATAAAAGCGCGTGAGTTCAATTTTTTTCTCTTGCGCGGTGTAATTTCTGGATTTGATTCATGTTGCCTAGCAATCATGAGTGTGAAGCACAGCTGTGTAAAAGCAGCTGGTTAAACGAGAACGAACTTTTGCTCCTTTTTGTGGTTTAATTTTAAATCTTTAATTCAAAATAAGCTGTTAAAACAAGCATAACAACATCAAGGAATACAGCTGAGCTAATTATTAATTTCCAACTATATTAAGTGAGACATTAATGTTGACTAAAACTATCCAGTTATGATGCTTAACTTTAATTTCAGGAGTTTATCACAGGAGCACTTCCACCCTTCATTGGTCTGTGTAGTAGACTGGTGGGAAAATAAACAACATTTTGAAGTTTAAGCTTATGTATATTGATTCATTCATCAACCAAACTTAAATTAATATTTATCATGTTAAATATTTAAATGTGATTGTGTGATGTATATATATATATATATATATATATATATATATATATATATATATATATATATGTGATTAATTTCGATTAATTAATTACAAAGCTCCTAATTAATTTAAGTTTTTTATTCGAGTCCCACCCCTAGTTTTAAGTAATATTCTAATTTTCTGAGATACTTAATTTGGGGTTTTCATTAGTTGTCAGTCATCAAAATGAAAAGAAATAAACATTTCAGTCTGTGTGTAATGAATGAATATAATATACATATTTCATTTTTTGAATGGAATTAATGAAATAAATCAACTTTTTCATGATATTCTAATTTTATTAGCAGCACCTGTATAATGGATGAAGTGATTTCTTATAATCTTCTGGCAAAATCTTTGCAAATTGTTTTAAGGTCTAAATTAATGAGAGAGATTGGGCGGTAGCTGGATGGGAGTGTAGGGTCTGTGTCTTATTCTTTGGTCATTACCCAGAACTCATGACCATAGGTCACCCATTTTGATTAAAAAAAATAAAATCTACAGCTACCAGTCTACATCACATTACAAGTGAAACAGCAGGGTGAAGTGTGAGGTATTCTGAGACACTGGTGCTCTAGTGTGATAGTCTGCGATTCTGAATGTTGTTTATGGCATATTTTTAAGTGCATTTACCCAAGTCTCAAACAATGAGATTCTCAGTCAAACAACTTTAACAGTAGTGATACAGTAGGATGGAAAATGTAACAAACACAGCATAAATGTGGAAGCTTTGTTTTCTGAGTACATTTTACATAAACAGAAAACACCAGGGCCTAAAATAAAATGGAAATAAATTAAATCATTCACAGAACTGTGGAAAGGAACTGTTCTATATTTTTAAGTATCTCTAAAGCCAGTGAATTACCATTGGTCCAGATGATCCCGGTTCTCCATAGTCACCCTTGTCCCCTTTCTTTCCTCTGTCTCCAGGAATACCTTGATCACCCTGTAAGTGTGCAACAGTACTATCAATGAAGATTTGGAGCACTGTTATGTGACTTATATGTGACAAGTCATGCAACTGTCATACACTAGCTGATTGTGTCAGGTTTGATGCTGCGGTAAGTGAGGCACAGGACCCCAATGCAGGACTTATAAGGCAAGGAGCTTAATGATAACTTAAAGGTTTAATAGCAAACGTGGCATAGAATATAATTACACAGACAAAACAAGGGAAGCAACACTAAATACAAGCACACAGCATAAAGGAGTATCAAAATAAAACAGGAAGTAACCAAACCAGGAACACGCAGACTTTACACAGCGGGACCCTAAACATGACAGAAACCTAAACACAACACACAGCGAGACACCGGGATGTCAGACTAAACCCAAGACAAGGGACTAAGACATGAGAACAAAACATACACAGGAGCAATGACTGAACAGGAGGACATGGGAAGCAAAATATAACACAGACTTGACACCAGAGGGATAACACAAACACCTGAACACAGACCATGGGAAAGACAACATGAGGGAAACAGGAACTAAACACAAATGACTAAACAGAAAACTTTGACAAACTAAAATCCTCATTCATAAGTAAACAACACAACTCAAGAACATAAGGAGCACTGGGCCCATGGCCCAGGATCATGACAAATTATTGTACCTTTTCTCCCAGAAGACCATCTCCTGGTGTTCCTCGAGGGCCCACTGGACCCAGAAACCCAGGCTCCCCCTGGGAATAAAGAGTGAAGAATTGATAAGGAAAATAAGGGGGTCATCATTATACAGACTTTCAGAACACCACAGACTGTTGTAATGCACCAGTACAGTAATTCTTGAGGAATTAATACAGACTAATTCCACAAGAAGGAAGAGTACACTTGATTGTGGGATCTGATAATGGATAAAAACAGTCAGTTCCATCACAGCTAGGTGCTGAATTTTTAAGTAGAAGTACCTGGCACATACCTGAACACAATACAATTCGGAAAAATTACAATCAGTGTCTTAACTGCCCCTATGCACCACATCTTTTTCTTACTAACCTTCGGTCCTGGGATGCCTTCTCCTGGGGGTCCTGGCAGGCCTGGTGGACCAGGCTGCCCTGTAGAGCCCTGGGAATATAATACATTAAAGTAATTGTCAGCCTTAAAAGATAATACCTTTATGTCATACAAAGGGAATGATTTATAGAACAGCAGAAACTGTTAAAATCCCTGACCTTTGGTCCATAACGTCCAATTCCTGAAGGACCTGATGGGCCTGGAACACCTGATGAGCCTCTGTCACCCTGACACAAAATAGATAACACTTTCAAGATGAGCCTGCTTACTATATTTTTTATCTTCTATATTTCTAATTTTGATTTGTCAAAATGTTACTATACACCCCAGTAGTCTGAGCAGACATGCCTGTGAAGACTCCACTTCATGAATTCTTAAAAACATTCACCTTAGGTCCAGGAAGTCCTTTCCCTTTAGGTCCCATCACTCCTTGTACTCCCGGTAAGCCAGTAACACCCTAATTGTCAACAAAAATGTTTTTTTTGTTGTTTTTTCATTTGCACTGTATCTAAGCTCATTATATTTTACCCTCATTCTCTGCGCTTCTGACCTGTGGTCCCTGCAGGCTGTATCCCTTTATCCCTGGTGGCCCAACAGATCCAATATTTCCTTTGTTTCCCTAATGAATGACAAATACATATGGTTCTAATTACAGGTTGTATGTAAGGAAATAGAGCACACAAGAAAAGAAAGAAAGAAAAGAAAACCACACAAACACACTCTACATAATACAAGCAATAGTTAGTGATTTTCACAAGTGTTACTTTGGGTCCAATGATTCCTGTTCCAGGTTCTCCAATGGGTCCAGCTTGCCCCACAGGCCCAGGCTCTCCCTGTCATTTGAACAAAACAGTAACAGTGGACTGACCAAAAAAAGAGAGAATACAATACATTTACTGAATTTTTTTCTTTTTTTAAACCTTGGGACAGGGTGGCTGGGTGGGAGCTTTTCTTTTGGGTTATGTAGTGCTAGCTTTTTTTTTTTTTTTTGGTGCCACGGTCAAAATTATTTGGTGCCACAGTCAAACTGCACAGATGTAAGAATGAGCAACTGGTGACTGCAATTGTAAATTCTTAAGGTGAGTTTGTATGTGTGAATGAAGTGATTTTTCTTGGGATTTTCACCTTTGGACCTGGAAAACTGTGCCCAGCTGGTCCAGTTGGGCCTATCATTCCAGGATTGCCAGGCTCTCCCTGAGGAGAGGAAATATAATCACTAAGTGCTTGTCAATAACCTAAGCTGGACAAACATTTGTGATGACACAACCTTTTAAAAATTCAAATAGAAAACTTTCACCAGAAGAGGACCACTTAAATTAAAATATTTCAGTAATGGATTTAGCAGTTTGCCTCACACACAAAAGTTAGTCATGGAGTTCCATGGATTTCTGTGCTGGGATCAAAACATTTTGCATTATAGTAAAATTAAACTGGATACATTTGCACTACTATGTGGGTAATTCCTATAGCTGTCTGTGAAAACCAGATGGCAAATCAGATAATTAAAATACAGGTAAGTCTCAAACACATAAAGACCAAAGATAAAACTGAGGTTACTGTACTTGGCCCATAATCTCAAAGATGCTGTCTAACCAGACTGTTGTAATAGAGTGTAGAAGATCCAGATGCTGAATATGAAGGCAGACTAAGTAAAACAAAAGTAAGCTGGTTATTACAAAGCCTCCAAACTAAAGTAAGTTCACAAAGTAGGAATCCAACAGTGCACGGAAATCACAAAAGGCATGTAAAGTAGAAAGAAAATGTATACATACAATTAGACAAGAACAAAGGTTAAGGCAGGGCTATTTATACACACTAGGCTGATTGGAACAAGATACATGTTAAATGAATTACACAAAGAGAAAAACAATCAGCATAATCACTAAAGCATGAAAGAAAATTGACCTTTAAATTAAAATGGAAAATAAACAAAATAAACAGCTATTCAGCTGCTGGTACACTATTCAATGTGACTGGCCAACTGCTAATACAACCCTTTCACATGAACACGTTTGTACTTAGATCAGCAAACCCTGGGTTAACTTAGTGAGTTAAAAGCCAGCTTTCAACTCACTAGTCCCTGATTGCTATGTTAGGGTAAATGAATCCAGATGACAGAAAGACACTCTGGATATGTGCTCTGTATTTCTAAGAATTCTATAAAAGAAAATGAAAAGGTTTTCTTTAGGACCTGAGGGTGAATTAATGGGTTAGGGAACTATGTCAAGCTTAAAGTCAGAGTTTTCTAGGTCAGGAAAAGTGGCTCTCTTTTTACCTGGATAATTACTGTGGTAACTTGTGCTAAATACGACAGGAGCAGGTTATATGGTAAATGGACTAGTTCTTATATAGCACTTTTCTGCTCTAGCTGAGCACTCAAAGTGCTTCACACAACACATTTGCATTTACCCGTTCACACACACATTCATACAAGTACTGTTTTCTATTTCAAAGTGCTTTCTAGCTAACATTCACACATTCATATTGCAACAGTTGCATTAGTGTCATGGTCTGCCTGCTGGCTCTACTCTTTGCTTTCTTTGTTTTTATTGCTCTCTCTCTCTCCCCTGTGTGTTCCTGTTTACCACACCTTTGAGTTTCAGTGGGTGGGTCCTCCGCTGTGATTGAAGCACGCCTGTTCGGTTTTCATGTTTGCTTTCCCCAGTCTCATTTCCCCTATAAGTTGTATTCCTTGGTGTCTCATTACCTTATGTGTATATATTTCATAAGTCTTCCTCTGTTCTTTGTTGCATCCTCCCCTCACACTGTGTGCTCCATTTATTCATAGTTTCTTCTTTGTTTCCTAGTTTGTCCAGCTCAGCTTGTATTTAACATATGTTCCCTGCGGGTACCATCAATACAGGTCAGTCCCTGTCTTCACTGGGGTCCCGCCTGCCACACAGTTGTTCCATAACACTGAAGGAAATGAGTTTCCATGAAATTCATGGTATATGTGTCCCCTTACCTTATGTACATTTACTTGCCTGAGAAATTTGTCTTAGACTGGAAGATAAACATAACTGATTAAAAATACAGAAGCTTATAATGTTTAGTGTCATCAGGAACTTTGTGTTCTGACTCTGCAACGGACCACCCTGATGGAGACCACACAATGATAGAAATGGAGACTTTGAGGTCACACTGTTGTTGAAATTCTCTGTTTTCCACATTTTGTTTTGTATATGATGTAACCAAGATTGATAAGCTGTGACTATATGAAACTGTAAGCTGAAAAAGAATGTCGGCACTTCATGTCATCCACACGGGGATGAGATGCAGTCTTGACCCAGATTAATCTGTAAAACTGTTTGAAATGACATTATTAAATGTAATAATTGGACTCCTTGTTCCGTTGTGTAATAAGGACGAACATGCTGAAACCTGGGGGGAATAAGCTGGTACAGGTTTCTTCAGCACCATCTTTCTAACTCTGTGCCTTTATGGACAGTGATGCAGCTGTCAGTCAGTTTCTCTGAAACATTGTATATCACTGTAGCAATCAGTTTAAATAAAACTCATCTGTATGGACACAGAACACACTGATCAATAATCAATCATTTGTCATGCTGCAATTGGTCACACTGATGGAAAAATGTCTGTTGCAGTGGGATGTTGGATATGATGTGAACATTTGAGTGAAGATGAGGCTGAAATGTTTTTAAGACTTGAAAACTGCGATAAATAACCTTTAAAGTGAGGTTTTAAATGCAGCCTGCAGACAGTCTGTGTTCTGAAAATACCATAATAATCAATTGTGTTTTTTTTACTTGCCCAGGTGTAATGCAGTACCACTTTTAGTCTTTTATGTAGGCAATATTGTGAACTGCAGATACTGATGAAATCCTCTTTATTTGAGAAATGTCTTTAAACCATTTGTTGTCCCTACTTCAATTTTCAAGATCTCTCTTTAAAAAGTGAATAAACTGCTGAACAAGAATCATATCTATCACTGCATTTTAACTTTTTCTGTCATGCCCCACTTTGCCAGATGAAATCTTTTCATGCCTCAAGCAATGTGCTGTGGGGGTGGACTTTGTGGCAAAGCTGCGACTCGATGACTCTACAGCAGACAGATTAGGGTTAAAATTTCCCTTTTTGGTCAAACGTATTATTAGGGCTGTATCAGGTGACCCCAAACCTTTCCTTAGTTATGTTGGAATAGGCCTAGGCTGCTGGGGAGGGTCCCATGATGCACAGAGTATTTCTTTATAATTCATCTCTTCTCACACTCTTTGCATTTATATACCACTCTGCATTTAATCATCAGTTATTTTTAATCTCTGGTTCTCTTCCACAGCATTTCCTGACTCCCTCCTCTTACCCCAAACCAGTCTCTCCCTGAGCCTTCTTCTGCCTGTATAATATATATATATATATAAATAAAATTGAACTGAAGTGAGTCTACATGTTGGTCATCTACATTTGAGATACTTCAGTCATTTTGGAAGGGTGAGACGTAATATAGATTTTGTTAGGACAAAATAGCCATTATGAGGAGATCCTAAAGCAGGGCTATTCAATTAGCGGCCCGGGGGCCACATCCGGCCCACGAACCCCCTTTGACTGGCCCACCCCCTGACTGACCCAACGTAAGCTGCAAAAACGCATTTAAATCATATTTGCTGTGACAGTTTTTAAAATTCCCGCCCTTCCTCTTGTACTTGAATACACGGCTTCCCGTATCATAGCAACGCCAGCCCAGAATAGTCTCCAAGTGCGACAACCGCCAACATATATCACTGACAGGTCAAAAATGTAAAATTGACAATGAAAATCGCCGTTTTAACCCTGCTTGGACTGATAAATGTGTTTATTTTACCCCAAAGACTGAACTCATTAAGTCAGCATTACTTTGAATATGCAGAAGAAGCTTTAATTTTACAGTTATTAAATGTTAACTTGGTGCAGTTTCTTTTGTTGAAATATTTAATGCACTGCATCAGTTGGTCTTTCTAGTTCAACAAATGCACTTTTGCAAATACATCTAAAATGTTATAGAAGACTTTACTGTTGCAAAAAGTTGTTATTGTTACATTTTTTTTTAAATTAAACATATGTGTGGCGAATAGATGCCTTGTTAAAAATATTCTGGTCAAGGTTTGGACCAAATGTTAAAATTTGCAATGCACTTGAATTATTTTGCTCATCAATAAATGATGCAGTATAAAACCTTTATTGTGAATACCTCTATATATATTTTTGTGACTTAGTTCAGGTGTTAGCATATTTAGAGTTAAATCTCAAGAAATAATATAAGTGGGGGTCTTCAGCCCAGTGGCATCTCAAAATTTTCAAATCTGGCCCAGAAGAAAAAGTAATTGAATAGGCCTGTCCTAAAGGGATCTGGATTGGATGAGCTGGGGAATGAATTGAACCAAACTAGATCAGGTAGATCCAGTCTGAATCAGTAATCCTTATTCATATTGGATCCATCCATTCAAGTGAACTGAACACAGTTTCCTCATCCTTTATGGAGTCTATAATAACTGTGGGTGGATTCAGTTGTAGGTGTACCCGCTGAGAACGCTTTAGGTGATTTTCAGTGGAAAAAAGTCTGAAATTCAGACTTTGAATGTCAGACACTGCATTCCAAAAATGTTGTTTTACATAATTTAATGTTTGACTCAATCTGTGAACGCTTTTCAATTCAATTCAGTTTTAATTATATAGTGCCAAATCACAACAAACAGTGGCATCAAGGTGCTAAATTCTCTTCTCTTCTCTTCTATTCTATTCTATCTTACATCTGTGTTGGTGTGGCAACTATCTTAATTACGGTACACTGAGCAGACACCTGTATTTAAACATACCTTAGCTCCTGGAGGTCCAACTGGGCCAGGAAAACCTGAGAGTCCCCTTGGACCCCGGTCACCTCTGTCTCCCTGTGAAAGACAGTGGTGAAATATAAATATCATTAAATACAGTCTTCAGTTGGTCATATCTCTGTTTATGGACCAGACCAGTGACACCATTTTCAGGTAGCTCAAGTCACTCTGGAATCCTGCCAATGTGATACTGAGGCAGAGATGATGAAAGATTACCCTTCCTCCAGGAATGCCTTTCCCCGGTGATCCCTCTGAGCCTCGCAGACCGGACAACCCCATCTCTCCCTAGAATAAACGGCATTGGACAAACTAAATCAATCACACAGAAGTTCACTTCAGTGATAATAACATGATTAACAGGAAGGCTGTTAGCTCATATGACAATACTGAGGTAAGGTTATTACTACTGTGTGCAACAAATATCACAGGCAGATATGCAAGAATCTGAAGTCTGGGCAGAGCAAGAATAAACATCGTACACAACATCTCAAGCTGAAATTTCAGCCTGACTTACTCTTTGAAGACATCATCAATTTGCATATTTTCTTCTTTAATACATTAAAAAAAAATTGCAGCAGCAAATCAGTGGTGTCACTCACCCATAATGAGGCTTCCCTCATTACAGAAGCCACTTCATAAAAGATTTCCTTGATTTCTCAACATATGCTCTGAAGCCTTGGCACAATATGTCCCATCACTTATCAAATGCACTTGACTGAGCATATGTGACAACTTTTATGAAAGAAGTTTTGACATATTGCTAGTCTGGAGCATTCAGGAGTATGCTAACACAATGCCAAGGAGGAAATGCATCAGTAATGATATTAAAGAAGCAGTTTTTGCTGCCCATCAGTCTGGGAAGGGTTATAAAGCAATTTCCAAACAATTTCAAGTTTTTTTACACACTGCTTCTGCATTTTCACTTTTCATTAAATAAAAAATGACTGTAATATGACATTTGTTGTTGTTCATCTGAGGTTGTCAGAGGTGGGAAGTAAAGTACAAATACTTCATTACTGTACATAAATAGATTTTTCAGGTATCTGTACTATTTATTTTTCTGACAACTTTTTATTTTTAATCCCTACATTTTTACACAAATATCTGTACTTTCTACTCATTACATTTTCAAAACAGGCTTGTTACTTTAGGTTTAACTCAGTTTTTATTTCCAGTCACTGCGCCTTCGAACATCAAACCCAACTGAGCCTAAATGGAGGAACAATAACAAATTAAGGGACAATCGTACTGGTGTATCCATCCCCAGGATGTATTGCATACAAAGAGATGAAAGAGTTAAAACCATATCATTTATGCATCATGCTGTGCTCAGGGGTTGAAGTAGGCTGCACTGAGTGCAGATGTCTGTAAGTTGTAGTCGCGGTACTTCAGCATCTAGTGCTGAAGAGGAGTGAAAATAAAGGGAGTAACATGTTGGAGGTAATTTCAAATGCAACATTTCTAAATCACAACAAATATCAGCAAAAACACAAAGTGTGTGCAGTTTGTCACACAGTGTGTCTGCTAGCTAAAAGAACAACTGCTGTATTTTTAGGGAGAGCAAAGAGTGAGAGAGAAGTTCACTCAGAGATGGAGAAAGATGGAAGAAAGAGGAAGGAGAGGAAGCAGAGAGGTTAGATGTAAAGGTAAGGACTGCTCAGTGACACCTGGTACACTGGAAATTTAAAGCTTACACTTTTCAATCAGATCTTGGATCTGTACATATTTTGCGAAGTTGATGTTTTTTCATATTGTGAAATGTCCTGCAAAATAAACTGAAGTAGACTAACTTTATGTTATTCAAAATACTGCAGTTTAGTGCAGGATAAACAGGTTAGTTTGCTGTACTGTGGTGAATTTATAGTAAAGCTGTGTGCTGGACTAGTGCAGCACAGAGCTGGTGGTACTGGGGTTAGGTTAATTGGTGATTCTAAATTGCCCATAGGTGTGAATGTGAGTGTAAATGTTGTCGGTCGCTTTATGTTAGCCCTGCAACAGGCTGGTGACCTGTACAGGGTGTACCCTGCCTCTCACCCTATGACAGCTGGGATAGGCTCCATCCCCCCATGACCCTGAACAGGATAAGTGGAAGAGGATGGATGGATGGATGGATGGATGGGTGGATGGATGGATGGATGGATGGATGGATGGATGGATGGGTGGATGGATGGATGGATGGATGGATGGATAGATGGATGGATGGATGGATGGATGGATGGATGGATAGATGGGTGGATGGATGGATGGATGGATGGATGGATAGATGGGTGGAATGATGGATGGATGGATGGATGGATGGATGGATGGGTGGATGGATGGATGGATGGATGGATGGATAGATGGATGGATGAATAGATGGATGGATGGATGGATGGATGGATAGATGGGTGGATGGATGGATGGATGGATGGATGGATGGATGGGTGGATGGATGGATGGATGGATGGATGGATGGATGGATGGATGGATGGATGGATGGATGGATGGATGGATGGGTGGATGGATGGATGGATAGATGGATGGATTCATTCACTGAATTCAACCTTTATACCAACTGCAAACTGTCAGTATAAGAGACAGTATAAACAGCAACTCCACATGACGAGCAGCAGCTGATCACAGCCCGACACAAAGAAAATCTACTGGAGCTCACAATAGAAATTATTGTGAGCTGAGATTCTTTACAACACGTTGAGCCACTACAACCTATCTTAGGGTTCCCCCACCTGCTGAGTCCCACTGTAACCCCTGACTGTACTCGTGAGGCAGAATCACCCTCTACAATGTAGGTAACAGCAAATAGAGCTTTTAAAAAATTCTATCTTTTTCTCTGCTCGTGTTCTACATGACAGTGTTCAAGCTGAGTGCATTCATTAGAATTTAGACTGAAATAAAGTTTGTATTCTCATGTAATAATATTGTTTTATTATTACATTAATACAGCACAAGGTTCAGTTAGCGTTGCACAAAATAGCTGGTAGAAATGTCCTCCAAAGTGCTACTTTCCTTTCTTCAGAGCCTGTACTTTTTCACTTTTGCTTGAGTAAAGAAGTTGAATCAGTAACACAAGTATCTGTACTTCTACTTAAGTACAGAATGTCTGTACGTTTGCCACTTCTGGAGGTTGTATTTACCTAATGTCCAGACCTGCTAAGGAGGATCTTTTTTATTTTTATTGACAGAGGGTGTACTTTCTTTTTACTATGACTTTGGCCATAACACTCTCATTAGATTTATTCCTTCACACTTTTTATCCAGACTTACCTTAGACCCAACAGTTCCATCCTCACCAGGAATTCCAGGTATCCCAGCAGGTCCGTCAGGTCCTAGCTCCCCCTGGAAAACCAGTCCTTTATCAACTCAGAACATCCGCTGCATCCTGCTTGGTGTAGTCGTCCATTCTTTTCTCTGGAGCTTGAAAAAAAGGTGACTGGACTTCTTTTTTTGTTTCTTGAATACGTTTCACCTCTCATCCGAAAGGCTTTTTCAGTTCTCAAACCAAATGCTGGAGAGTCTAGTCGCCTTTTTTCAAGCTCCAGAGACTACTATGACCTGGATGACTGAGAACCTACACAGACATATTGTCCATTCTTCTGAACAAAAGCTTTCTGGTGAGGAGTGTGGTTGGCTTACCTTTTCTCCTGGCTCACCTACTCCCCTCTTTCCCTGAGATCCAGGTTCTCCAGGGAAACCCTGGTCACCCTGGGAAGCAATAAGAAGCAAAACTGACCAAAGATGCAAGTATTATTTTTAATGGCTAAAAGAAGACATCAGGAAACCATCAACAGTGTAAGATGACTTAAAAAATATTATTCTTTTTAATTTCACTGCATTGCTTCATGTACCATCAAGGTCCAGACAAAGAAAACTTTTGAAACAAGTTGATTTGTATTGAAAATATTTAAAGAAGTAGTGGTGTTGGTCACAACAAACCTTGCCCCCAAGGTTTCTTTGTGTTCTATATTTCAAGTCTGCATTTCTGTCATGTTAGTCATTTCCTGTTTTATTTTGCCAACACTTGTCCTGTGTGCATTGTGTTTGGTTTTGCTTCCCTTATTTAGTCCTATTCTGTTACTCCATAATCACCTCCTGTGTTTCCTCAGTTTTCTTCTCTTCCTGGTCATGTCTTCTCTCATGGTAGTGTTTTCCTGTTGGATTATTTGCTTTTGTAAAACCTCTACATGTTTCTGTGTGTAGTGGTGATCAGAATTTAGAATTTTCATTTTTTTTTCATTGTTTATTTTTATTTCATTCAATCAACATGTAAATAATTCTTATAACAACCAAAAGAAAAATCATGAATGAAAAGACTGGTTGATGTGGTACATTTTTCCGCCAACAGGAAAGGGCATGTCGTATTCTCTTCTGCTTATCTTGTTCAGCGTTGTTGTTGTGGTGGGGGTGATGGAGCCTGAAGCCTGGAGTCTGTCTCAGCTGTCATAGGGTGAGAGGCATGGTAAACACTGTACAGGTCGCCAGCCTGTTGCAGGGCTAACACAGAGAGATGGGCAAACCCAGACCTTCTAGCATCAACTAAAATTGATGGTTTGGATGCACTGACACATCCATCGCCTCCAGAGGACCAAAGATAGGGTTTTTTTTTTTTTCAGTTTTTCTGGATTCTTCTTTTTACCTTGACCCAATTATGCCAAAAAAATTATAAGTTGATCTAGGAATAAATAGCAATCTAATGATATTAAATATACTCTCCTACCAACCTTTGGTCCAACTATGCCTAGTCCTGGGGGTCCTCTGGAACCTGGAGGCCCAACTGGACCTTGTTCCCCCTAAAGCCAATGATAAAATTAAAGCAACTAAAATAAAGTAAAGATAAATTGAAGATACAAATAAAATAAAGAAAGAAATTCCCCAAATTTTCATTGGATTTACCTTTTCACCCTGGATTTGTGACCCTGGAAACCCTATCAACCCTGGCAACCCAGTGGCTCCTGTGTTTCCCTGAGGGTCAGACAGGGGAGAGGTCAGGCACCTTCACAGCACCACAGTTTGGCACTACACATCACTGTATTTTCAACCCAAGTTAGCCATACCTTATCACCTTTGTAGCCAGTTCCGGGAGGTCCTCGACTGCCCTTGGGACCCTCATATCCTCTGTCACCCTTTATGAAATACAGAGTTAAAGCTCACAGTAATGATCTTGATGATTTCTTCACTCTTTATTAACTCTAAGAGTTACTGGAGTTTATTTTCTGTTCAAGTCTATTAAGTAAATAGCTGGAGTAAGAATGATAATAATCAAAACCATGCTAACTGTAGTGAATCTGGAGATTACCTTGAGACCTGAGAGACTTGCACCTGGAGGTCCTTGGGGTCCTTGTATCCCTGGAGGTCCTACTAGACCCTAAACACATCAATACATAAAAATTCATAAAAATCTAAGGTGTGGTCTGTTTTAAACTCCAATGTCTTTCTCTTTTTAACCTTGAATTGTATTTCATATTAAACATTAAAGAGGCAATAGAGCAGAGTTGCAGTTTTACACAGACCTGGTTACAGCAGTATGAATATATTACTTTATATTAGTTTAAAAGAATCAAAACCACTGAGTCAGAGTCCTCAAAGTAGAAGCCAAGGAGCACCAATATTCCACTAGCTCAAAAAAATGTTTTTATTTGTTATTTATGGTTCACTGACCCTTACTTAGAGTTTCTATCTGATTTCTCAGACTTTTATCTGATATATTGCTCAGTCCAGATAAAAATTATTATAATGGGTTATTTTAACATATTTCACACTTGCAAACTCTGGGGAATCCCTTTGGTACATCTCCAATTAGGACCTCAGCTACTTTCAGAGGTGTATGCGGACACATTTATTTATTTATTTATTTTTTTGTGTGTGTGTGTGTGTGTGTGTGGGGGGGGGGGGCAGGAGGAGGGGAGGTGAAGGAGCACAGGGGTGCCTATCTGTTACTGATCATTTCATATGCACAGCTGTTAAATACAGAAAATGCGACTAGAGAAATAATTTCTTCACATCGTGTTGGCGCCCCCCTCTTGTGAGGCGCCCCTATGCATATAGTGCAGACCCACTTTTAGCGCCACTGTCTCCCATCGGAGCTCGGATCCATTCTTTAAGTGCACTCCCTTTCTCACACTCTTTATTATATTTTTTTCTATATTTTCCCCGCTTACTGGAGCTCATTCTTATGCTGCCTCCTCACTCTGGACTGTTATGAGTGTTTGTTTGGATGTGCGCCCGGTCAACTTGTGCAGGAGCAATAAACAGGAAACGGGGGCTTGGAAGGGACAAACTACCTACCACTCGTCTTTTGCTTTATTATAGGGCGCCGAGAGATAATCAAGGAGTTTCACTCGGAAAGAAAATCAAGCCCAAATAAGCAACTCCATGTTCAAAAACAAGCCCAAAAAACTGCAACCCGCGCCTCACGAGATTCTTAAGCAGCTTAAGAAAAAAACAAGCCCAAAGTCGCTTATAATAAGCGGACTTGGCAACACTGATTATTAGAATGATTTGGAATTAGACCCATCTGAAATTAAAGATTAAGAGAAACTATCCAGTATTTTTACAGGTTAAACAAAGTTATTGGGTCATCATATTCCTTTCAGATTGTTGCTTTTCATCAAAACAGAAAAATAAGTGTTACATGCCTCACCTGGAAAACTATAGCCTATTGGTATCTTCAGGGGGCCATGCGCATTACCACGGACACTGTTTGATGTTTCTAAATCCAAAATAATGATGCTGAGGAACATGCTATTGATGAAAGAATTAGAGATATTACAAGAATGGTTAACTGATTTACTTCCCATACAAATGGATTTTCTAACTAGTTGACCTTGTTATTTCCAGGCTAGGACTCCTTTTGCTTTGATTATGTGCTCCACTGTTAATTGTGTTTATGATTCTGGTTCTTTTTCACTGTTGTGCTGTATCATATTTTAAGTTGGTGCTGATGAGAAGTCAGTTGGTTCAGAGTGCACCTGACCCCAAGTGACAGCCTCAGAATGATGGGTCCCCAACCCCTGAATGGATTCCACCTTATTTTGATTTTGATTTAGAATCTGAACGTTCAGTGTAAACTCGGTGTATTCTTACTTGTATTCGTACTTTATGCTGGCTTACTTGTGGTTTGCTGGCTTACTTGTGGTTCCTAGGATACTTAAGAGTAGATTGGGAGGCAGAGCCTTCAGCTTTCAGGCCCCTCTTCTGTGGAACCAGCTCCCAGCTTGGATTCGGGAGACAGACACCCTCTCTATTTTTAAGATTAGGCTTAAAACTTTCCTTTATAATCAAGCTTATAGTTAGGGCTGGATCAGGTGACCCTGAACAACCCCTTAGTTATGCTGCTATAGGCCTAGTCTGCTGGGGTAGGGGGTTCCCATAATGCACTTTTCTTGCACGTTTCTTTTGATTCGCCTTATTTACTTTGTTTATACTCCACTCTGCATTTAATCATTATTCATTATTAATCTCTGGTTCTCTTCCACAGCATGTCTTTTGTCCTGTCTCCCCCCCCCCCCAGCAGATGACCCCCCGTCCCTGAGCCTGGTTCTGCTGGAGGTTTCTTCCTGTTAAAAGGGAGTTTTTCCTTCCCACTGTCACCAAGTGCTGCTCATAGGGGGTCGTTTCGACTGTTGGGTTTTCTCTGTATTGTTGTAGGGTCTTTACCCACAATACAAAGCACCTTGAGGCAACTGTTTGTTGTGATTTGGTGTTATATAAATAAAATTGAATTGAATTGAATTGAGTTTTAGTTCTCCTTATTGTTGTTTGTGCTACACAAGGAAATGTGATATGCTTATTGTATGACACACAGTGGGGGCCTTGGTTGAACCTGGTTAGATTTTTGGGTCTGCTTTACGTTTCATACTTGTGTGATAAATGGATGATCAAAAGGGAGGCATGTGATGGAAATTTTAAAATTCACCTGTCCTTCAGTGATGGTGGAGAGTTTGGGCTAACGTACCTGCTAACATTTCCATGTTCCGCTGTGAGAATTAACCGTTTAACTTGAACATGTTGTCGGCGACACAGCGTACTACAAAGTGTCACTGTTCTTGGATTTCCAGCAGGAATTACTGTAATAACCCTATGTTGCATTTGAAGCTCAATTTCTTAGCTTTCAGAAACCATTTGAATTTTTCTGATAGGATGTTTGGTAACTGGTAATTCGTGGTTCCTTTTCCCAGCTGGCTCATCAGTGATACACTCAGTCTTAACCAGCTGTTCATGGCTAGTGGGGGCAGGTCTGATGTTCAACATTTGTTCTGCATGACTTTGTCTCCCAGGTCCCGTGAACTTAAGGTCAAAGTTGATGAGATTCAAATTTGTCACAGATTTTTAATCGGTTCATTTATGGTATCAAATTGAATATCCTAGGTCACATTGTTCTCAAGTTATCAACTTGACAAGATTTTCAGAAAACTTGATGTCCAAGTTACCGTGAGGTCAAGGTCACTGAGCTTTGAACTCAGAGACTTTTGGTAGATGCATCTATGGTATGAATTTGAACATCCTAGGTCACATCATTCTTGAGCTATTGAGTTCACAAGATTTTCAGAAAACTTGACATCTGACCTTGAATGTTTGCCACCCACTCATCAGCTTTTTTAGGTTAAGGGGTAAATTTACAACTTATGGAATTAAACTATATATCCACAATTTTTAATAGGTCACAACAAAGACATCTTGAAGTAAAAAATATGCAAGTACAAGCAAAATCATATTCGGATTTCAAATTCGAGTGCAAATTTAAGATTTCACAAATTAAATAAAAAGTTATCTAAACATCTGAAGATCTCTGTATAAGTTGTTCAAATTGTCAAAATCTAACTTAAAGATTCTAGTCATTTCCAAGCAGGTTCCTTTAGACAGGACTGACAAAAGTTTGATGCCATTGCTGTGATGAGCAATAACATCACATATTAGCTTTTAGGCTTATTGTCTTAGAAAGTTCAGACAAGAGTTTGGAACACTAGATATTTCTGGGAGTGTTAAAACTGTACATCTTGAAGCAGACTTTTATAAGAAATTCAAACAACACCAATAAAGTCACCCCATATCTGTATTTCTATACTTTGCATATTCTATCCAATAGCCATGTTATAACAATTATGTGTGCTCTGATTTTAAAAATGGACTATGTAGTAAACAAACTGCAAACTCAGCAATAATGAATGTTTTTTTGGCACTGACTGAAGAAACCTAAAGTAATACAATAATAGTATGGATTATACAGTAAAAAAGCTGTTCTTGTTCACTTGTTGGTATTAACTCACCAGTATCCCTGGTTCACTCAAACCCATTGGCCCGGGTGGTCCTGGTCTTCCATGGTTCCCCTTGTCACCCTGAAAGGTGAAATCAACAAATTTGAGATAACCTGAAAAGTTTACGGGAAGCGCAGAAGAAAATCTTTTAATCAGTCTTCAATCAGACAAGCCTGGGAACACAGCAAATCTTAGATGTTAGGTTTTATTTGCTCTGGCAGAGTCCCCCTAGGCCAGTGGTTTTCAAACCCAGGCCTCGCAGCCCGGTGTCCTGCAGGTTTTAGATGTGTCTCTGCTTCAACACACCTGAATCAAATATAGAAGTCATTATCAGGACTCTGGAGAACTTGACTGCATACTGAGGAGGTAATTCAGCCATTTGATTCAGGTGTGTTGGATCAGGGACACATCTAAAACCTGCAGAACACTGGCCCATGAGGCCTGGATTTGAGAACCACTGCCCTAGGCTAATACTAAAACCAAATTTACCTTGGGTCCAGGAAATCCAATGCCGTCATCTCCTGAAGGTCCAGGTGCACCTCTTGGTCCTTGCTCACCCTTTAAGGGGAGAAAATATGAAGTTGTTCAAAGCTTTAACATCTGAACCAGTTTATGCAAAGACTGAGCTGTGACTGTTTTTACTTTAGGCCCAGATGTGCCGTCTTGACCCTGGTCCCCAGGTACTCCCCTGGCTCCCTGGTACAGGAACAGAAAAGAGAAAGTAATACACTTTATAAGTAAAATAAAAGTATTTAAAAAAGATAACCTTTTTTAACTGCTTAAGACATTTAAGAAATTTGCACCAACAAGACAAAAGACCAGTAAATAACTTCTGCAACATATGCGTAGCACACAATTTATAGTCAAGGCACCAGATGTTTGGCTTGGAAGCTTTCTTTTTATAGTCTGAATAATAATAATCAATCTTGTTTGATATTTGAAGCTAAATAACCAAAGCATTATAAAAGTCAGTGAACTACACTTAATTGGGAGAGCACAATATTACTATTAATATTTAATTTTAATCATAATGCTACCAGGAAGCACCTTTGAATAACTTGTGCTTGGTCATATCCTAAAAATTACAGCAAGCTGTAAAAGTTACATCTCTAGAGAGCTGCCTCTCCTCCGCCCTAGCCTCCAGAGATCAGAATGCGCAGACTCTTCTCTCTAGCTGCTCACTCACCAGCTTATCCGCTTGCTGGCTCCTGTCCACCACCTAAGAGGAGGAGGGGAACTTGGCGAGGGGAGTATTTGCTCAAGACCTAGAGCCTCACGTCGAAGGAACCATTTGCCCGACTCCTGGGATTCACTGTGCTTTTGTAGTGCATTGCCCAGCTGGCACCCTCTAAGATTGCTAATATAAAGACTGCTTCTATACCAGAGGTCTCCTGTGGCTAGGGCCCAGCCTGTCCCTAAACCTATTCCAAGGGAGGGCGCGACTAGAGTCCAGCCTATCCACACACCCATACCTGTTCCCAGGTCCCCACCTGTCCCTGTACCTGTTCCTGTTCCCATGGTGGGGGTGGTTGGAACTCCGCCTGTCCCCATAATGGTTCCCAGGATGGGGGTAGTTCGGGCCCAGTCTGGCCTTACACATGTGCCTGTTCCTCGGGTATGGACAGCCAGGCCCCAGGAATCAATAGTAGAGCATGCTAAGCAGACAAGTCATTGGAGGAGATGGCTGAGGAATCATCAGAGTCTTCAGAGTCACTGGAATCATCAGTCTTCCAGGCCACCAGAGCAACCAGAATCATCAGTGTTTTCCAAGCCACCAAGGCACCAGGAATCAGAGTCAGTCGAGCCACCAGACCAACCTGAGTTAGCAGAGTCAGTGGAGCAACCAGCAAGTCCTGTCTCAGCAGAGTCAGCTGAGAGCCCGGCGTAGCATCTGTTGGTTTCATAGGCAAACTAGTACTATTTCAGGTCAGTAGGGACAGAGGCCTTGATGCAGTTCATTATCAGTGTGACTGCTGAGCGCTTTGGGATTGGGATGATGCCCGTAGTCTTCAAGCAGTTGGGAACTGTGGCCTCCTTCAGTGACCTGTTGAATATGTCAGTGAAGTCAAGTCAAGTTGCCGCTTTTGGATAAGATTAATAGCAACTTGAAAATCTGGAATGATCTTCCCATCTCTTTATTAGGCCAAATAGCTTCCCTCAAAATGAAAGTTTTACATTCAAATCTACATCCAAATGGTTTCAGTCACTAGACTATAACATCATAAAGGAAAAAACTTGGGGGGAAAACTAAATTGATCATTTGTTAGAGCAGGACAGTCAGAGCTGAGAGTAGATGGAGACCCTGTTTACACGAGAGCGTTTCCAGTGGAAACAGTGTCGTTTTACAGTTTTCGTTTTTGAAAAGTAGCGCGTTCACACTGAAAAGTTTAAGAAATTATCTGCTTTTACACAGAAATGCAAACCGCTGAAAAAGCTGCAGTTCCTATTGCCAGGCCACAAGTTGGTGGTGTGGATGTAGGAGCCGCAACCAAAAACAAGACAAGATAAGAAGATATCTTTAGTGTCACTGCACAATACAATGAAATTTTGTTGGAGCATTCTCCAGGTGCCGACATAATAAATACAAAATAGAAATTAAAAAATATAAATAGGATAAATAGGAATCTGGTATTTACCGTGAAAATGACAATAAACTGTTTATTTACAAAAAACTGAGTGCAGTGTGCTAAAGTGGTATAGTGGATGTACAAGCGGATATAAAGGAGAAGCTATAATCTGTTCGGTTTGTTATTGTCAGTGTTCAGTAGTGTAACAGCTCTATGGTAAAAGCTGTTTTTTAGTCTTGTTGTCCAGGCGTACAGTGTCCTGTAGAGTCTTCCCGAAGGCAGGCGGGTGAAGAGGCATTGTCCGGGATGTGTGCTGTCCCTTATTATGGCTGTAACCCGTCTGGTGCAGAGGGTCCTATATATGTCCTCTAGTCTGGGGAGCTGGGTGCTAGTGATCCTCTGTGCAGTCTTGATCATTCACTGGAGAGCTTTCCTGTTCTCTAGAGTGCCAGAGTACCATACTGAGATGCAGTACGTGAGGACAGTCTCGATGTCCCTCACTCTCATGAAGTCCAGGATGAACTCCTTCGTCTTTGCTGCTTTGAGGATCAAGTTGTTCTCTCGGCTCCAGCTCTCCAGGTTCTCGAGCTCTGTTCTGAAGGCAGCCTCTTCGCTGGATGTAACACTGCCTACCACGATGGTGTCATCTGCAAACTTGATGATGGTGTTGGTCTTGTGGGTGGTTTTGCAATCTTGTGTATAGCGGGAGAAGTGGAAGGTGCTCAAGACATAGCCCTGTGGTGCGCCTGTGTTCAGGGTGATCCTGGAGGAGTCCTCCCCCATACACATGGTCTGTGGTCTGCTGGTGAGGAAGTCCAGGACCCAGCTGCTGGGGGGGGGTTGCTGTTCTTCAAGTGTCCCAGGATGAGTCGCTCAAAGCACTTCATCACCACTGGTATCAGAGCCACTGGCCGAAAGTTATTGAGAGACCTGATGGCTGACTGCTTTGGTGCAGGGATGATTGTCACTGACTTGAGGCACGTGGGGACGGAGGCCTGCTTCAGGGAGATGTTAAACAGGTCTGTGGGCAATGCTGTCAGCTCCCCTGCACAGTGCTTCAGAACCCGTCCTGGAACTCCCGTCAGTACCTGTAGCCCTTTCGGGGTTGATGTGCTGCAGACTCCATCTCACCACATGGGGGTTCAGGACCAGCGGTGAGGGTCCCTGTTGTTCCCCTGTGTTTTGCAGATTGTGCTGAGAATCAAACATGGCAAAGAAGTGGTTCAGGTCATCTTTGAGGATGGAGTAGGTGGAGCTGGTGTGGATGCTGTTGTAGCCAATGATGTTTTTGATGCCGTGCCACACATGTCAGGAGTCAGAACCGTTGAAGTACTCCTTGATGGAATTTTTATAGCAGTTCTTTGCATCCCTGATGCCTTACCTCAGTTTGGACCTAGCTGTTCTATAGGCCTCGCTATCACCCGAGCATAAAGCAGCATCTTGGGCCCTCAGCCGACTGATAAAAGCACCATTCATCCATGGCTTAAGGTTGGGGAGTGTCCTCTGTGTGGTGCAGAAGGTTATGTAATTCAATACGAATGAGGTGTAGGTGTTGAGGTCTGTGTGGTTGTTGTGAGTGGCAGTCCATTTAAAAAGCTCCCAATCAGTGTTCTCGAAGCAGTCCTGTAGTCTGTCCATAGCTCCTTCTGGCCAGATACTGATGGTGTGGACTGTGGACTCTTGCAATGAGTGGTGTGTATGCAGGAGTTAGAAGCAGGCTGATGTGGTTGGACTGGCCAAGGTGGGGGCAGGGTGTCCCTTTGTAACACTTTGGTATGTTACAATAGACCTGGTCCAAGGTATTGTTGGCATGTGCGAGTGCTCCCATTTCCAAAAAGCAGTGTTTTCTTCCGTTTACATGCAAATGGAAGCCGGAGTGTTTCAGAAATGCTCCAATCTGGTACCCGTTTCCAAAAAGTATCGTTTTCATATAAATGGGAACTGAGTTAGGTGTTTTCTATCAAACTTTCACACACATTCATGCTCAACGGTTGCATCTGAAAGCAACATGGGTTCAGTATCTTGCCCAAGGATACTTTGGGATGCAGACTGGAGCAGCCAGGGATTGAACTGTCAACCGTCTGATTAGTAAGTGACCTCCTCTACCTCCTGAGCTACAGCCATCCCTACTGGTAGATAGGGGAGTCACTTGAGACTGTAAGACCAACCAGGCGGTGACCAACCTGTTCACCACCTGGATTGATTACAAGAAAGCCTGTGACTCGATGCTGCACACATAGATCCTGGATTGCCTCAACCTGTACAGGATCAACAGGACCCTAAGAGCCTTCATCAGGTACTCAGTAGGGATGTGGAGAACAACACTAGAGGCCAACTTCAAACCAAATGCACAAGTCACCATCAAGTGTCGGATTTAGTCAGATAGTAACAAAGAGAGGGAAGGTAGTCAGAACTGAGGTGATTGCACTACCAGAAGGACACACTGTCTGCAGTGTGTCCTTCTGGTAGTGCAATCACCTCAGTTCTCAAGTGACTCCACTATCTACCAGTAGGGATGGCTGTTAAGGACAGCTACAAGTACCTTGGAATCCCACAGACATATGGGAACCATAAAGAGGCTGCTGGGAAAGCTGCAACCACCAAGGACCTCCAGAAAGTAAGGCAAGTTCTGAAGAGTCAGCTGAATGGGAAGAACAAGATTCGAGCAAACAACACCTACACCCTGCCAGTTGTCAGATACCCTGCTGGGATAATAAGGTGGCCAAAGGAGGAAATAGAAGCCACTGATGTTAAGACAAGAAGGCTCCTTACCATTAATGGAGGGTTTCACCCCAAATCCAGCACCCTGGGACTCTATGCTAAGCGGAAGGAAGCTGAGGACTAGTGAGTGTCACAACCACTATCCTTGATGAAACAACAAAGATCCATGAGGACATCAGGAAGAGGGCCACAAAGAATCATGTGCTTAGTGAGCACCTCAGGCAGCAGTAACCTGAAAAGAAGAGGCGCAAGAACAGGAAGCATTATGGATAGACAGACCCCTGCACGACATGTACATGTCCCATACATGTCACACACACTCTATAGGGTGTAACGAGAAAACTTGGCTGGCTGGATGGCATGGCTCGGCACTGCTGGATTCAGCTACAACTCGGTGACGTATAGGAGGTTGCAGTCCTGGATATCACTCTGGAACTATATCCTGGCCCTAAGGTCATCGAGCTTGTTATTCAGAGACTGGACATTGGCCAACAGGATGCTAGGTAGGGGAGTTTGGTGTGCCTGAACCCTCAGCCTGTTCCTGATGCTGGTTCACTTTCCTCGAGGCTGTTTCCCCACATTGCATCCTTTGTTCTCCCTCAGGATCTAACTTGGCCAGCTTGGATCTGGAGTTAAAAATGAATTAAGGTGAGTGTTCCTGTCGTACGTAATTTGTGGCATGATGAAGGGGAAAAGTAATTAAAAGAAAGTAAGAAGACAGGTGCCAGGGTGGCTCAGAGTTTGAGCAGGTGACCATGGATACTGCGTGGCTGTGTGGGCGGCACAGGTTCGAGACCGAACCTGTCCTCATTTATTGCATCTCCCTTGTCTCTCTCCTCACACTTTCCTGTCTCTCTACTGCAAACTATCAAATAAAGCTATCAAAGGCCAAAAGAAAAAAAAAAAAAACCCAAAAGACAAGATATAGATAAAAGAACAAAAGTGTATACAGAGCAGTTGTGACAGCAGCTGACCTCGCTGGTGCCATCTTGGAAATTTTGGTTTGCTCCAGCTATCGAGGGATCACAGTCCTCAGCCTCCCAAGTAAGATATACAATGCTCAAAAAAATAAAGGGAACACTCAAATAACACATCCTAGATCTGAATGAATGAAATATTCTCATTGAATACTTTGTTCTGTACAAAGTTGAATGTGCTGACAACAAAATCACACAAAAATCATCAATGGAAATCAAATTTATTAACCAATGGAGGCCTGGATTTGGAGTCACACACAACATTCAAGTGGAAAACCACACTACAGGCTGATCCAACTTTGATGTAATGTCCTTAAAACAAGTCAAAATGAGGCTCAGTATTGTGTGTGGCCTCCACGTGCCTGTATGACCTCCCTACAATGCCTGGGCATGCTCCTGATGAGGTGGCGGATGGTCTCCTGAGGAATCTCCTCCCAGACCTGGACTAAAGCATCCACCAACTCCTGGACAGTCTGTGGTGCAACGTGACATTGGTGGATGGAGCGAGACATGATGTCCCAGATGTGCTTGATCAGATTCAGGTCTGGGGAACAGGCGGGCCAGTCCATAGCTTCAGTGCCTTCATCTTGCAGGAACTGCTGACACACTCCAGCCACATGAGGTCTAGCATTGTCCTACATTAGGAGGAACCCAGGGCCAACCGCACCAGCATATGTTCTCACACGGGGTCTGAGGATCTCATCTCGGTAACTAATGGCAGTCATGCTACCTCTGGCGAGCACATGGAGGGCTGTGCGGCCCTCCAAAGAAATGCCACCCCACACCATTACTGACCCACTGCCAAACCGGTCATGCTGAAGGATGTTGCAGGCAGCAGATTGCTCTCCACGGCGTCTCCAGACTCTGTCACGTCTATCACATGTGCTCAGTGTGAACCTGCTTTCATCTGTGAAGAGCACAGGGCACCAGTGGTGAATTTGCCAATCCTGGTGTTCTCTGGCAAATGCCAAGCGTCCTGCACGGTGTTGGGCTGTGAGCACAACCTCCATCTGTGGACGTCGGGCCCTCATACCATCCTCATGGAGTTGGTTTCTAACCGTTTGTGCAGACACATGCACATTTGTGGCCTGCTGGAGGTCATTTTGCAGGGCTCTGGCAGTGCTCCTCCTGTTCCTCCTTGCACAAAGGCAGAGGTAGCGGTCCTGCTGCTGGGTTGTTGCCCTCCTACGGCCTCCTCCACATCTCCTGGTGTACTGGCCTGTCTCCTGGTAGCACCTCCAGCCTCTGGACACTACGCTGACAGACACAGCAAACCTTCTTTCCACAGCTCGCATTGATGTGCCATCCTGGATGAGCTGCACTACCTGAGCCACTTGTGTGGGTTGTAGAGTCCGTCTCATGCTACCACGAATGTGAAAGCACCACCAACATTCAAAAGTGACCAAAACATCAGCCAGAAAGCATAGGTACTGAGAAGTGGTCTGTGGTCCCCACCTGCAGAACCACTCCTTTATTGAGAGTGTCTTGCTAATTGCCAATAATTTCCACCTGTTGTCTATTCCATTTGCACAACAGCATGTGAAACTGATTGTCAATCAGTGTTGCTTCCTAAGTGGACAGTTTGATTTCACAGAAGTTTGATTTACTTGGAGTTATATTGTGTTGTTTAAGTGTTCCCTTTATTTTTTTGAGCAGTGTAATATACCCTATGTTGCTGGAAAGGAGAGTCCATCTGTTAGTCAATCCTCAGATTTAAGAGGAACAATGCTGTTTTCGTCCTGTCACAGAACACTGGCGAGCTCTTTATCTCTCTCGGAGATATTTAGGTGTGCATGTGGGTTTGCCCCACAAGTCTACAACTAGTCTTTTGTGAACGTGAAGTAGGCATTTGACTGCATGCCCGGGGTATCCAGTGGGGAGTGCTGCAGGAGTATGGGGGCGTCTGGCCTGTTGTTGCAGGCCATTCAGTGTATGTGTGTGTGTATATATATATATATATATATATATATATATATATTTTTTTTTTTTTTTTTCCTCATCTCTTTCTTCTCCTCCACCACTGCTCTTTCTCCTCCTTCATTTCCCCTCATTCTCTTCCTCACCTCATCTCCCAAACTGAAGTTGGCTCTAACACATAAAAACATGCACAAACATGCTCATTTATTCCCAATATTGTCACAATTACTTATTGTCAGCAGATTAGTCATGTGACTCTCCTGTCTCTGGACAGCTGACAACAAGCCAGCCAAACAATGTTAGAACCACTTCACAGAACGTTTTATTAACACCAGTTAATAAAGTTAACGCAAGCACAGCAAAACAAACAAACAAAAAAAACCCCCCCAAAAAACCCCCAAAAAACAGCTGTGCTTGTCAACCAAAAAGTTTTCCTCTCAGTCTTGTTGTTAACAGACAGAAGTGAGCTTCAGTGACTCATTAGCTCACATCAGACTCCTTTCACAAAGTTTTAGAGCTTCCTCTAGAGTAAATAGACACCTGGCATATTGACAGCTGAGGTAAACACTGATTGACAGCCTACTACACTCACTACAGATGAATGGCACACACAGTTATTTGTTGTACAGCAGCCACCATAGCTTGGATTATGCACTAGTTTCGGGAGGGGTAAGAACATAGAATTCACTTGACTGCAATCTGCTGACATATAGCAATATTTTACACGCTGTACTTTTAAGATTGATACTTCAAGCAAAACTCATTTAACCATAACGTAAATGTCGACCACAGTATATTAAGAAATGAGGGTTGACATGTGGGGAGATTTCAAATTGTACAGTCTTAAAGATCTTAAGGATCATTGATTTATTAAATATGGTATATGAACACTTTATTACTGGCTGTCCTAACCTGACCACTATAGATTGTTGTACAGTTGTTGCTATTATTTGTTAAAACCCAGGGCATCCTTATCTGCTGATGCTGAAGGGGGCAACATTTAAGGAGAGAGGGAATAGATAATATGTGCCCAAATCCTAATCGTCTGGGACAATGTCTGCTCGACAGACTGCAAAGAAATAATCACAAGCTTTCCCTGTTTAGTAAGGCTACACTAAGAGGGGGATAAGACCTAATCCACAGCTCACATTCCACAAGTGCAGAGCAGAAGATGGACTCACACTGATTGTTTCAGTGCGGATGTGCAGAACACAGGAATCTTTCAATCTGACCACATAACCTAATCATGTCTGTTTCAGAAGGTACACCTATCATTCTTCTGGTTTGCTACTTCGGATCAGTATAGGTACACCCTTGGGCAATAATTTCTTAAGGTCTAAGTTCTGAAATACCCTTCCTAAAACAAAGCCAGCTCACTTAACACAGGGTGTAGATTTATTTACTCTTTGGAAAAATCTTTTGATGAACAACTAGATGATAGATTCAACTCATTGTGTGCACAATGAAATGATGGTTCCAGATCACTCATCCACAGGTGAGCATCTGCGGTCATGCAGCCAGAGACCGGCTCTACCATTAGGCAATGTGGTTTAAGTGTCTTGCCCAAAGACACAACGCAGCGCAGGGGCTCAAACCAGCAACCCTCCTGCTGCAAGGCACCACTGCCACTATGAACAACTACGTACTTTGACATAAACTGCCAGTGAGCCCAGGTTCGCAATCACTGCTGCTCACAAGATGAAAAGAGTTCTGACACAACGCTACAACTAATCCCAGGATTTCACTTTGGATGGTTTCCTCTCCATCCATTCATTATTCAAAGCTAGACCAAACAGCCCTGAGCTACACAGACTGCAGAGTGATATAAAAGGAAAAATGATCAACCATGAAAAATGAAGAGCCCACCCTGTAATACTATGACTACGATTTTTTTGCATCATATTTAGTAGAACTACAGCTGAGAATTGTTAGATATAAGATATGCAATATAACATCAGTATTGCTGACTCATACAACTGTTAATTAGGCAGAAGTAGAAGGGAAACTTTGGAGAGGTTTTCGAATCTCAGGCCTGTTGATGGGGAAAATATGGGCTCAATTTAATTTGACGAAACACACTGTAAAAAAAGAGGAGAGAGGCAGTGTAGAATTGCCTTGATAATCACAGTGTATAATCTTCTCAACTCTGAACATGTACACTTGAGTGAGGACAGCATTTCCTGAAGGTTATGAAGCTAAATGTGTTCCTAATTTCATTCAGGCAACAGATTCTCACTCACAAGTTTTTGCATACTGACAGTTACTCATCATCAGAAAGTTAATGTTAAACTGTAACACCTATACCTACAGTGGTATGAAAAAGTATTTATACAGTAAATCATTTGTTGTGCAGATCAGTAATTTCAGTTGAATATATCATAAAGCAGATGAACACAGTGATATTTGAGAAGTGGAATGAAGTTTATAGGATTGACAGAAAATGTGCAATAATTACTTAAACAAAATTAGGCAGGTACATAAGTTTGGGCTCCCCAAAAGTAAAATGACATCAATATTTAGTAGATCCTCCTTTTGCAGAAATAACAGCCTTTAAATGCTTCCTATAGCTTCCAATGAGAGTCTGGATTCTGGTTGAAGATATTTGGACCATTCTTCTTTACAAAACAAATCCAGTTCAGTCAGGTTCGATGGTTTCCGAGCATGGACAGCCTGCTTTAAGTCACACCACAGATCTTCAATAATATTCAGGTCTGGGACTGAGATGGCCGTTCCAGAACGTTGGACTTGTTCCTCTGCATGAACACCTCAGTAGATGCTGAGCAGTGTTTAGGGTCGTTGTCTTGTTGAAGTATCCAGCCCCGGCTCAACTTCAACTTTGTCACTGATCCTTGAACATTGTTCTAAAGAATCTGATATTGACTGGAATCCATGCGACCCTCAACTTTAACAAGGTTTCCAGTACCTGCACTGGCCCCACAGCCCCACAGCACGATGGAGCCACCACATTTTACTGTGGGTAGCAAGTGTTTGTCTTGGAGTGCTGTGTTCTTTTTCCACCATGCATACCTTGTTATGTCCAAATGACTCAGTTTTATCAGTCCACAGCACCTTATTCCAAAATGAAGCTGGCTTGTCCAAATGTGCTTTAGCAAACCTCAGTGACTCTGTTTGTGGTGTGTGCAGAAAAGGCTTCTTCATTACTCTCCCATACAGCCTCTCCTTGTGCAAAGTGCACTGAGTAGATGAACGATGCACAGTGACACCATCTGCAGCAAGATGATGTTGTAGGTCTTTGGAGCTGCTCTGTGGGTTGACTATGACTGTTCTCACCATCCTTCTCCTCTGCCTATCTGAGGTTTTTCTTGGCCTGCCACTTCAGGCCTGAACTAGAACTGTTCCTGTGGTCTTCCATTTCCTCACTATGTTCCTCACAGTGGAAACTGACAGCTGAAATCTCTGAGAGAGCTTTTTGGATCCTTCCTCTAAACCATGATGGTGAACAATCTTTGTCTTCGGTTGAGAGTTGTTTTGAGGCTCCCATGTTGCCACTCTTCAGAGAAGATGCAAAGAGGAGAAACACTTGCAATTGGCCACCTTAACCCTTTCTCATAAGTAAGAAAGGGAAACACAGTGGCAGTGGTGCAGTGGGTAGGCGCTCGTCTTGCAGCTGGAGGGTTCCCAGTTTGAGCCCCTGTCCCTGCGCTGCATTGTGTCCTTGGGCAAGACACTTAAACCACATTGCCTAACGGTAGTGCCAGGTCTCTGGCTGCATGACTGCAGATGCTTGTCTCTAGATGAGTGCTCTGGAACAATCATTTCACTGTGTGCACAATGACAATGAGTTGAATCTAGCATCTAATTTGATTCAACTGTGTATGTAGGTCAAGGGTCAATGAGCATTCAAAGCAAATTTTGTGTTCCAATAATTAGTGCTCAAGGTATTCAAATCAATAAAATGACAATGGTGCCCAAACTTATGCACCTGCCTAATTTTGTTTAAATAATTATTGCACATATTTTGTTAATACTATAAACTTCATTTCACTTCTCAGATATCACTGTGTTCGTCTGCTATATGATATATTTAACTGAAATTACTGATCCGAACAACCAATGATTTATAAAGAAAAATCATGGAAATTATCAGGGGTGCCCAAACTTTTTCATACCACTGTATAAGGACTCACAAATGTCAGTAAATTCCTGGAGGGAGATTGCTGAAGCTATCAAAATGGATGTGAGAGAATATACAAATAAGTGGATAAACTAGAGGGACAAATATGTTTGCACCTGAAATAAAGTGATCACAACAAAGAGCATGAGTGAAAAAAGTCCATCCATCCATCCATCCATCCATTTTCTTCCGCTTATCCGGGGCCGGGTCGCGGGGGCAGAAGCCTAAGCAGAGAAGCCCAAGCTTCCCTCTCCCCAGCCACCTCCTCCAGCCCATCCGGAGGGACCCCAAGGCGTTCCCAGGCCAGCCGAGATACACAATCTCTCCAGCGTGTCCTGGGTCTACCACGGGGCCTCCTCCCGGTGGGACATGCCCGGAACACCTCACCCAGGAGGCGGCCAGGAGGCATCCTAATCAGATGCCCGAGCCACCTCAACTGGCTCCTTTCGATGTGGAGGAGCAGCGGCTCTACTCCGAGCCCCTCCCGGATGGCCGCACTCCTCACCTTATCTCTAAGGGAGAGGCCAGCCACCCTTCGAAGGAAACTCATTTCTGCCGCTTGTATTCGCGATCTTATTCTTTCGGTCACTACCCAAAGCTCGTGACCATAGGTGAGGGTAGGAACGTAGATCGACCGGTAAATCGAGAGCCTCGCTTTTACGCTAAGCTCCCTCTTCACCACGACGGACCGGTGCAGCGTCCGCATCACTGCAGAAGCAGCCCCGATCCGCCTGTCGATCTCCCGTTCCCTTCTCCCATCACTCGTGAACAAGACCCCGAGATACTTAAACTCCTCCACTTGAGGCAAGAACTCGTTCCTGAGCCGGAGATGGCACTCCACCCTTTTCCGGCTGAGGACCATGGCCTCAGACTTAGAGGTGCTGATTCTCATGCCAGCCGCTTCACACTCGGCTGCGAACCGTTCCACTGCGAGCTGGAGGCCCCCCCGTGATGAAGCCAACAGAACCGCATCATCTGCAAAAAGCAGAGATGAGACTCTGAGGCCACCAAGGAAGAAGCCTTCCGCCACCTGGCTACGCCTAGAAATTCTGTCCATAAAAATAATGAACAGAATCGGTGACAAAGGGCAGCCCTGACGGAGTCCAACACCCACAGGAAACAAATCCGACTTATTACCGGCTATACGGACCAAGCTCTCACTGTGGTTGTACAAGGACTGAATGGCCCGCAACAATGGGCCAGACACCCCATACTCCCGCAGAACCTCCCAAAGAACACCCCGAGGAACACGGTCGAATGCCTTCTCCAAGTCCACAAAGCACATGTAGACTGGTTGGGCAAACTCCCACGCACACTCGAATATCCTTGAGAGGATAAAGAGCTGGTCCAGCGTTCCACGACCAGGACGAAAACCGCATTGTTCCTCCTGAATCCGAGGTTCGACTAACGGACGCACCCTCCTTTCCAGCACCCTGGCATAGACCTTACCGGGGAGGCTGAGGAGTGTGATCCCCCGAAAGTTGGAGCACACCCTCCGGTCTCCCTTCTTAAAGATGGGGACCACCACCCCGGTCTGCCAATCCAATGGCACTGCCCCAGATCTCCACGCGATGTTGCAGAGGCGTGTCAACCAAGACAGCCCTACAACATCCAGAGCCTTCAGGAACTCAGGGCGAATCTCGTCCACCCCAGGGGCTCTGCCACCAAGGAGTTGTTTAACTACCTCAGTGACCTCACCCCCAGTGATGGTCAAGTCATCCCCCTCATCCCCAGACTCTGCTTCCACTACAGAAGGCCTGTCAGTGGGATTCAGAAGGTCCTCGAAGTATTCCTTCCACCGTCCGACTATAGCCTCAGTTGAAGTCAGCAGCACCCCCCCCCGCACTATAAACAGTGTGAGTGAAGCACTGCTTTCCCCTCCTGAGTCGCCTGACGGTTTGCCAGAATCGCTTCGATGCCGTCCGAAAGTCTTTTTCCATAGCCTCACCGAACTCCTCCCACACCCGAGTTTTTGCTTTGGCCACTACCCGAGCTGCATTCCGCTTGGCCTGTCGATACCTGTCAGCTGCCTCCGGAGTCCCACAGGCTAACCAAGCCCGATAGGACTCTTTCTTCAGCTTGATGGCTCCCTTCACCTCCGGTGACCACCATCTGGTTCGGGGGTTACCACCACGACAGGCACCAACCACCTTGCAGCCACAGCTCTGAGCAGCCGCCTCAACAATGGAGGTGCGGAACATGGTCCATTCGGACTCAATGTCCTCAGCCTCCCTCGGAATGCTGTCAAAGTTCTGCCGGAGGTGGGAGTTGAAGATCTCCCGGACTGGGGCTTCTGCCAGGCGTTCCCAGCGCACCCTCACAATACGTTTAGGTGTGCCAGGTCTGTCCAGCATCTTCCCCCGCCACCTGATCCAACTCACCACCAGGTGGTGATCAGTTGACAGCTCAGCTCCTCTCTTCACCCGAGTGTCCAGAACATACGGCCGCAGATCTGATGATACGATTACAAAATCGATCATCGACCTGCGACCTAGGGTGTCCTGGTGCCATGTGC
Source organism: Archocentrus centrarchus (assembly GCF_007364275.1). Lineage (NCBI taxonomy): Eukaryota > Metazoa > Chordata > Actinopteri > Cichliformes > Cichlidae > Archocentrus > Archocentrus centrarchus. The sequence goes on along the minus strand of NC_044356.1, from coordinate 35,637,022 downwards.
ACTTATGGACATCCTTGTGTTCGAACACGGTGTTTGTTATGGACAAACTGTGGTTTGCACAGAAGTCCAATAACAAAACACCATTCGGGTTCAGATCGGGCAGGCCGTTCCTCCATATCACGCCCCGCCAGGTCTCACTGTCATTGCCCACGTGAGCGTTGAAGTCTCCCAGCAAGACTATGGAGTCACCAGATGGAGCACTCTCCAGCACCCCACCCAGCAACTCCAAAAAGGGTGGGTACCCTGAACTGTCATTCGGCGCATAAGCGCAAACAACAGTCAGGACCCGTTCCCCAGCCCGAAGGCGCAGGGAAACTACCCTCTCGTCCACCGGTGAAAACTCCGACGTACAGGCAGCAAGCCGGGGGGATACAAGAATACCCACCCCCGCTCGCCGCCTCTCACCGAGGGCAACTCCAGACTGGAACAGCGTCCAGCCCTTCTCCAGGAGACTGGTTCCAGAGCCCAGGCCATGCGTTGAGGTGAGCCCAACTATGTCTAGCTGGTATCTCTCAACCTCACGCACTAGCTCAGGCTCCTTCCCCACCAGAGAGGTGACATTCCATGTCCCAACAGCCAGTTTCGATAGCCGGGGATCGGTCCGCCAGGGCCTCCGCCCTCGGCCACCGCCCGACACACATTGCACCCGACCCCTACGACACCTCCTGCGGGTGGTGGGCCTGCAGGAGGGCGGGCCCATGTAACCTCTTCGGGCTGCGCCCGGCCAAGCACCACGGGCTAATGCCTGGCCACCAGACGCTCTCCCTCGAGCTCCCTCCCCAGGCCTGGCTCCAGGGTGGGGCCCCCGGTAACCCTATCCCGGGCAGGGTAAACTGTTCCCTTGTTTTTTCCCTCATAAGGGTCTTCTGAACCGCTCTTTGTCTGGACCCTCACCCAGGACCAGTTTGCCATGGGAGACCCTGCCAGGTGGACAAGCCCCCAGACAACATAGCTCCTGGGATCACTGGGACACACAAACCCCTCCACCACGATAAGGTGGCGATTCACGGAGGAGTGAAAAAAGTCCAGGCATTTTATTTGTTTCGATCAGCTGGCACCACGTGGAAAACACTGGCACACAACCACATGGTAATTAAAACATAATCCACCTTGAACAAGCATAAATGCTGCAAATGACGTTGACCACTTACGTGGGTTAAATTGTAGACTATACAAAGCTTCAGCACAGAAGTCTAAATCAGGCCTGAGGTGCATAGTACGCAGAGGTTGCTGACTTTCTGAAAAGTCAGTCACTACAGACCTTCAAACTTCAAGTGGCCTTCAGATTAGCTCAAGAACAGTGCATAGAGAGCTTCATGGAATGGGTTTATGTGACTGAGCAGCTGAATCCAAGCCTTACATCACCAAGCCCAATGCAAAGCATCAGATGCAGTGCTGTAAAGCATAAGAATGGGATGCATGTGAATACTTTTGGCAGTATAGTGTATATTAGTTCTGTGAAACCACCTGTAGCTAACAAGGAATTATGTTACCAGGTGGCAGTGTATTTTTGGAGGTCAGGTGAATGCTAAGAGAAGAAGAAATCAGGCTCATCTTCAACACCATGGCACTTGTTTGCCTGGTGTGGCACGGCGCTGGGTTTTCCCCAGTTTCTACTTTATTAGAGGTCTCCATATGGTTCATATTCAGTAAGTTTAGGTTTGTCTGGATCGACTACCATTATTGTTTGGAGGTATTCTCATATCACTGTTTGCCTTTAAGGAAGCAGACCGTTTCAATGGATGACACCTTGGTTTAAACAAATAGTGCCTTGGTAGTGGAACAAGGTATGCCTAAAGATTTGCCTTGTGGTAAAATTTGGAATTCGTTTTTGGTTTGTGGGTCCAAATGATAAGGTTTTTCTAATGTGTATTTTGATAAATTATATTTTGATTTAAAATTGTGTTTTGGTTTTGTTTACTTTGATTACTATCTTTCTGTGAAATGTGTGCTTTTGTTTGTTTTTGTGAGTTTGCTTTGTATATAAGTGTGTGTAACTAATCCCTTCTCCTTTCTGTATTTTTAACTTACTTTTAACTCCCCACTTTACTGTACTTTTAACTCCCCACCTTCACCCAGTATGTCACCTGCCACACCAGGAATACCAACACACTGGATCTACTGTATGCCAACATCAAGGAGGCATACAGCTCATCACCTCTGCCTCCCCTGGGGGGCTCAGATCACAACCTGGTTCATCTCCAGCCTGTGTACAAACCCTTGGTACACAGAGAACCAGTTGTGACACACACAGTGAAGAAATGGTCTGAGGAGACTGAAGAAGCTCTGAGAGACTGCTTTAGCTCCACTGTGTGGGAAGCGCTTTGTGCCCCTCATGGGGAGGACATCGACAGCATCACGGCCTGCATCACTGAGTACATCAATTTCTGCGTGGAACACACTGTGCCCACCAGGAGGGTACGGTGTTTTTCAAACAACAAACCCTGGATCAACTCTGAAATAAAGGCTCTCCTGAAGGAGAAGAAGAGAGCCTTTAGATCAGGAAATAAGGAGGAGCTGAGAGCCGTGCAGAAGGATCTGAGAAGGAAAATCAGGGATGGAAAAAACATCTACAGGAAGAAGATGGAGGACCAGCTACAGCAGAGCAACATCAGTGGGGTTTGGAGGAGTTTGAACTCAATTTCAGGCCACAAACCAAGCCCTAGGGTTGTGGGAGACTTAGAGTGGGTTAACCACCTGAACCAGTTCTTTAACAGGTTTGACCAGCCACCCACCCCTCCCCCAGCCCAGTCCCCCCTGCTGTCAGCCCCACCATCTTTAATGACTGCCAACCTTTCTTCTTCTTGGGACCTCACACCTCTCAGCTCTCAGCCATCACCCACCCCCTTCACTTCTGAGGACTCCATCTCACAACCCCCATCCCCCACCTCCATCTTGTCCCTCTCAACTCATCATGTGAGGAAGGAGCTACGTAAGATCAAGGTGCGAAAGGCTGCTGGTCCAGACGGCATCAGCTCCAGCCTCCTGAGGTGCTGCGCAGATCAGCTGTGTGGCATCATGGGATACATGTTCAACCTGAGCCTGAAGCTGGGGAAAGTACCACAACTGTGGAAGACCTCCTGTGTGGTACCGGTACCAAAGACCAAACATCCAAAGGATCTTAGCAGCTACAGGCCGGTAGCCCTGACATCGCATCTAATGAAGACCCTCGAGAGGCTGGTCCTCAACCATCTACGCCTCATGGTGTCGTCAGGCTGTCCTAAAAGCTTTCTGAAAAGCCTTCAGCTGATCCAAAATGCTGCAGCTAGAGTACTGACAGGGACTAGAAAGAGAGAGCAAATTTCTCCCATATTGGCTTCTCTTCATTGGCTCCCTGTTAAATCTGGAATAGAATTTAAAATTCTTCTCCTCACATACAAGGTCTTGAATAATCAGGTTCCATCTTATCTCAAAGACCTCATAGTACCATATCACCCCAACAGAGCACTTCTCTCTCAGACTGCTGGCTTACTTGTGGTTCCTAGGATACTTAAGAGTAGAATGGGAGGCAGAGCCTTCAGCTTTCAGGCGCCTCTTCTGTGGAACCAGCTCCCAGCTTGGATTCGGGAGACAGACACCCTCTCTATTTTTAAGATTAGGCTTAAAACTTTCCTTTATGATAAAGCTTATAGTTAGGCTGGATCAGGTGACCCTGAACCATCCCTTAGTTATGCTGCTATAGGCCTAGTCTGCTGGGGGCTCACATAATGCACTGTTTCTCATTCACCTTATTTACTTTGTTTATACTCCACTCTGCATTTAATCATTAATTGATATTAATCTCTGGCTCTCTTCCACAGCATGTCTTTCTCTCCCCTCAGCCCAACCGGTCACGGCAGATGACTGCCCCTCCCTGAGCCTGGTTCTGCTGGAGGTTTCTTCCTGTTAAAAGGGAGTTTTTCCTTTCCACTGTCGCCAAGTGCTGCTCATAGGGGGTCGTTTTGACTGTTGGGTTTTCTCTGTATTATTGTAGGGTCTTTACCCACAATACAAAGCGCCTTGAGGTGACAGTTTGTTGTGATTTGGCGCTATATCAATAAAATTGAATTGAATTGAAATTGAATCGTCTTCGTTGGACCCGCTGCAGTTCGCCTACCGGCCTGGCATCGGGGTGGATGACGCCATCATCTACCTCCTGCACAGAGCTCTGACCCACCTGGAGAAGCCTGGAAGCACTGTGAGGATCATGTTCTTTGATTTCTCCAGTGCTTTTAACACCATCCAGCCAGGACTTCTGAGAGCCAAGCTGGAACTGTCAGGAGTGGACCACCACATCTCCGAGTGGATACTGGACTACCTCACTGACCGCCCACAGTACGTGAGGACACAGGGCTGTGTCTCTGACAGGCTGGTCTGCAGTACGGGGGCCCCACAGGGAACTGTGCTGGCACCGTTCCTCTTCACCCTCTACACTGCAGACTTCTCCATCAACTCCCCACGCTGCCATCTGCAGAAGTTCTCTGACGACTCTGCCATAGTTGGCCTCATCACAGGTGAGGATGACTCAGAGTACAGACAGTGGACTCAGGACTTTGTGGACTGGTGCCAGCGGAACCACCTCCTGATCAACGCCGCTAAAACCAAGGAGCTGGTGGTGGATTTCCGCAGGCGCAGACCCACCACACGGACACCGGTGAACATCCAGGGAGTGGACATTGAGATAGTGGACTCTTATAAGTACCTGGGTGTTCACCTAAACAATAAACTGGACGGGACTCATAACACTGATGCGCTCTACAGGAAGGGTCAGAGCAGACTCTACCTGCTGAGAAGGCTGAGGTCTTTTGGAGTGCAGGGGACACTCCTGAAGACCTTCTATGACTCTGTGGTGGCATCAGCCATCTTCTATGCAGCAGTATGTTGGAGCAGCAGCTTGTCTACAGCTGAGAGGAAGAGGATAGACAAGCTCATCAGGAAAGCCAGCTCTGTCCTAGGATGTCCTCTCGACTCAGTGCAAGTGGTGGGAGACAGAAGGACTCTGACCAAAATAACATCACTGATGGACAAGGTCTCCCATCCCATGCATGAAACTGTTGCTGAGCTGGAGAGCTCCTTCAGTGACAGACTGCTGCATCCTAAATGCACAAAGGAGCGTTACCGCAGATCCTTCCTCCCAGCAGCTGTAAGACTTTATAACCATCACTGCTCCCAACAAAAACCACAATAACCTACACAATGTAGGATAATATATAATATACTGTAAATAGTCCGGCCTGTTAAGGTTCAACACACAGGCACATCATGTACATTGTATATAGTGTTATTATTAGTAGTATTAAGGTTAATATTGTTTGTTGATTTTATATATATTCTTTTCTTAATAGTGTGAATTATTATATCTTTATTTATATTTATAATAACTGCGGCTGCTGTTACACCCAAATTTCCCCTCTGTGGGACAATAAAGGCTGTTTCTTCTTCTTCTTCTTCTTCTTAAGTTTCATGTGCACAATGAAGGTACGGAAATTGAGAAATAAAGATTAAGCACCCATTGAGATTCACCACTGTGCTATTGATACCAAGGGCATCTACACCACCAATAATGCAGCATCTAATAGACTACCAGCTCAAAGGAAAATGTCTTCTTAATATTTCTCAAATATTATACCCTTCTAATTACAAAAAATGTCTGAAAATGTTTACGTTTTCAAAAGGTAGAACTCATGGCATTATACAAGTGTTCTTAATGAAGTACCCATTGAGTGTACACACATCGTATTTAAGAGTTAATGAAAAAAAGGGTACAATTCACCTGCTCGCCTCTGGAGCCTCCAGGGCCAGGAAGTCCCTCTAGACCCTAAGGAAAAATAATATAATATCACTATATGTCTATACAGCCAACAGTTATGATGGCAATGAAATAAATTAAAAGAATCATGAAGCCTACTTGTTCTCCTTTTTTACCAGCACAACCACATTTTCCCTGTTCTCCCTGGAAAATACAAGCATTCAGACTAAGCAAAAAAAGTTCTGATGTAGGAACTGAGCCAAGTCAAACTATCTGACACTGAAGCTCTGGCACTGCTTTATTGAAACTATTGTGTATGAATGCGAGTCATACTGACCCAATTACAGAGGGATGAAACAGACTTGTTTTTCATGTGTTAAATGTTTATCTTTTCTACACCTTGTATTAATAGTGGGGATGCTCATTAAACAAAAACTTGGACTTAACCTCATAAAATTTAAGAAGAAAAAAAAATATTATATACCTTTTGCCCTTTGCTTCCAGGTCTTCCCTGTAGAAATGTAAAGTTTATATTAATAGTTTCTTTTAGAAAGTAGTAGAGGACCCAATGCAAGACCTTCAAGGCTAGAACTATGTTTAACTTAAACTTCATTAAATGAACTCAAAATACCAAAAGCTGGACGGGAGCCAGCTACACAAAAATAAATAAATAAAACACGAAAGAGTGAAATACGAAACACACAGCAGTAGCCAACATTTGGGGCTAGGCAGATAAATACACAAGGGGAGTGACAACAGGTGGGATCACAGCTGAACATAATTTCAGAGATGAGATGAGGGGAAGCAAAACTAAGAACAGGGAGCACCAGACTGTCAAAATAAAACAGGAAGTAACTTAACATGGTACACAGAGACTAGACACCTAGGGAGAGATGAATCTAAACAGAACTAAACAGAACCCAACTACAACACACAGGCTGACCGAAGACGGGGGAGCAACTAAACGGGAGAGTTGGACACCTGAAACACAATCACCAAAGATTGTGACACAGGCGGGATAACAGACACCAGCACACAAGAACATGGGGAGACAGACACAGGAGCACAGACACAGGAGCACAGACACAGGAGCACAAGTACACAGGAAGACAAAAACACAGGTAAATCAGAATAATATACCAATAAATAAAAGCAAAGACAATACAAAAACAATAACAAACCGAGAAACTAAACTGTATGAAAATTAAGAAACACAACCTGAAAAGTACAACAAAAACAGAACAGAACAAAAACATAAAGGAACTTAACACACTGGGCCAGAACCATGACAGAGACAGTAGATACTTAATCTTCATATTTCATCCTTAGGAAGTAATGCAATAAATTTGCCAGAATATTTCTCTGACATATAAAACATACAAAAGACCCAAAGTGATCAATCTAAAAGGTTTGACTTTCAACAGGTGCTTCTTAGAATAGAATAAAACGATAGTCAGATCAACTTACCAGCCTGAAAACACTGACAGAGACGAGTGAGAAAATACTTGATTACCTCAAGGCCCTCCATTCCTGGACGGCCATTGATGCCAGGCTCTCCCTACAGTAACAGAGCCCAGACGAACCAACACATCAAACAGCAATTTATGGATTTGTTGTCTTACTAGTGATGAATTAAGGAAACAATAGAGACTTACCCGAGATCCCTTTGGACCTGGAGCGCCATCAGACCCTGACTGACCTGGGTTCCCCTGGACAAGAGCGTAGAGAATGGGAATGCTGAACCTCCTTTTTAGGTTGGACAGGTATATAGGCAAAAATGAGGTGAGACATTTTCAGTCCAACCTCTCAACAACAGAAATTTCCTTCTGGGATCAATAAAGTATTCTGGTTTTGTTTCTGTAACCTCTGTATAATAGAAACGTGTACCAGTGCAGCAGGTTATGTGTTTGATAATCCATAATCCTCCATCCTTAACCTTTGCTTCTTTTTGAGCAAAGCAGTGCTGCCAGTGTAAATAGCTATCTCACCTGCAGCACTGACAGTACAGTAAAACCTGTAGTGCTTTGGAAACAGCCGGCCTGGATAATTAAATCTGTGTGGCTAAGGAAGTGACTGTAAGTACTGAAGCCAGCAGACACAACCACAACTGCAAGCTGTACAATACTGTTACTTCTTGAGGTATTTACTGTACAGTGTGCCACCACTGCCCAAGAGTTTGCAGATGTCAAGCCAAAACTACATCTTGTTCCCAATAAGTCCAGAAAGCTGACTTCCCAAGTCCCAAAGCTTGTCAGTGTAGTCACTTGGTCTGTCTGCCAGTCCAGCACCTTGATGCAACTATTAGATTGAAAAGGAAATTTAGGGCAGATATTAATAGACCCCTGAGGATGATACTAGGGTTGCACTGAGTAGTCTTTTATCCCTCTCAATAAGGTTTCTAACTGCCAGCCATAATCAGAGATGCTGGAATTTTCTAAATACTAAGGAAAGTTGCTTCCGTGCTTTCTTTATTGCCTCCCTTGGGACAGGAGCGTCCTTTATGAAAAGAAAGGAAATAATGATGTTCAACATTCATAGAAATACAGTTTTTTACTGTTCAAATGACTGACTAGTAGTGCACATTATCCTGTATATTACCGCCCTGTTTTCCATCCTGACCATTGGAGTGTAACTCAACTTGCTTTGTTTATGTTCTCAGTTTCATCATTTCAAAATCATCATGAATGAATCTGAATTCAGAGATGCTGAAAGCTTTAGCAAAGAAAGAGTTAAAGTAGATCATCTCATCAGCAGAATGAGAAAATCTTAGTGGACTGCAGGATAAGCAACATTTTTCATTTCACCTCTCTGCTGGGACAAGAGAGGTTTATTTATTCTTTTTTTAATACAGCCATGGTAATGAAGTGATATTTTTCCTGGGTTGTCCTGATTATTACAGCCTCTATGAAATAACATGTTGAAAATACAAGGACTAAAGTACATAAGACAGTTTGTAGTCCCTTTTTAGAATGATGTAGGTTCACCACAGACCCACATCAACAATATCCACAGAAAGTACAACTGTAAGAATCTGTAAGTCTTATAAATTCTCCTTTTCTTGACCTGATCATATTTTCCATCAAGGTCAAAAAAACGTGATTAGGAAAAGAAAAAGAAAAGACATTTTTAGACTTTTCAACCTCAACCTAGTGATGGACAATAGCACCTAAAACTACATCATGCTTGAGGCGTCTGTCTGAATTTAAAGCACATAAATTTAAATTAAATTTAAATTTCTGGTATTGTGGCATTCCTTCAGCAAGTATACTCTAAGAGACTTACTGGGCTTCCAGGATGACCTCTCTCCCCTCTCTCACAAAGGCAGGTCTTTGGCTGTGGGCACTGAAATAAAGAAATACAAAGAAAACATAGTTCATATTATTTCATCATTTTTAAGGCCAGATTTACTACTGTGCTTCTATATATTAAAAAACATCTTTGAAAACAGATTTATAAAATTCAAAATTCTAAACAAAATCATCACAGATAAGATTTTAGGTGTTAACTTCATATTACTTACCCCCGTTTTAACAATTTTGCTCTGAAAAGAAAAAAGAAACATACAAAAAACCTATAAAAAAGATTGATGTTATTTCTGATTTCAGAGTTGAATTGTTTACATGAGGCTGCTTTTAATCAGAGTCCTGTGGCTTTTTTGTTCTTGTATTGGGTCTTAATGCACCCAAATAGAAAAATGTTGTATAGCTGCTCCAGCTGTCAGCTATATGTATACACTTTTTTCTAGAAGTTTATATTATTTTTTGCATTATTACCCTTTCTTTAATCTGTCTGAATGCATGTTATGTTCCTACTGTGTAAGTACGTCAGTTTATTCTGTTGTAGCCTTCTGAAAGCCGACAGTCAGATTTCATCTGAAACACAAGCGGACTATGATGATTTCCATCAATAAGGTCACTGACCAGTTCACTGAAGAGTCTGTCATCTATCTGGCTATCAGCGAGGCTGAGGACATGCTGCTGTTGGGGGGCACTGGTGACGGGTGGCAGCTTTGCTCCCATGGTGTCCTCCCTGGGTAGTCTGGACAGCCTGATAATAAACACCCGGATGTTGTGCTGTTTGGCCTCAGCAGCAGCTGTTACAGCACTGGGACCCAGTGGGTGATCAGCTCCATCTGTCAGCAACAGTGCCACCCTCAGGCTGCTGGAGGATGTTTCACGGTTGAACACCTTGGTGGCATTCGTGATGGCATAGGTAGAATAGGTTCCGTGTCCGATGAAGGTCATGGAGGCCACCCTGCTCTGGAAGACGTCCAGGTCCTGCCAGTCTCTGAAGTTGTGCTCCACTGACACGGTGTTGCTGTACTGCATAGCAGCCAGCCGCAGGCGCAGACGCCAGCCAGCTGAGTGGAGGTGCATGAGCTTGGTGCTGAAGCGTAGGATGAACTCCTTCTGATGTTCAAAGGGCAGAGACCTGGCTTTCTCTGAGCTGTCCACTATGAACATGATTTCAACGGGGCAGATCAGGGCTAGTTACAAAAAAAGAGAGGGGGGGGGGGGGGGGGGGGTGTCTTACATCTTTACTAATAGAATTCAGAGCAGGTTTATAAACCAGGGCCGACATACTCTATCAGAGAATCTGAAGAACAGCAGACTATAGGATGAAAGCTGACACTGGTTCCTATAACCATCCAGCACAGTGGTCTTTATATTCTGAACGGTTCTGACCAGGAGATTACAGACCATTTTCAAGCAAACGAATTATGATTTCTAATGATTTTAGACTTTCATATAGTGCTTTGATGAGGAAAAAAACATTTTGTCAAAAGAACTGACAACTCAAAAAAGTAGAAACAGAGTGGCCGTGCTGAGTGTTCCAGATTAAATAGGCTTATTGTGTATAAACCAAAAGAAAAATATATTATGTTCACACGACACATGCGTCATAGCATATAAAACAAGAGGTATTCTCAAAGCGCAAACCTTCACCAAGGCAACTCACTCTCTGAGCAGTATTTACTTCTAAGGGAACAGTAGTGTATTTTGTAGGAGTAGGCAATGGATAATAAGTGCTGATTTGTAAAAAGCTGAACACAAATAACTTGAGCTTATTATATACTGCTCAAAAAATTAAAGGAACCATGTTTTAATCTAAGTATAGCATCAAGTCAATTAATCTTCTTGGACATTGATCTCATCAGTTAAGTGGCAAACGGGGTTGTTAATCACCCTCAGCTTCTTTGATGTTAATGAAATTAACAACAGGTGCACTAGAGGGGCAACAATGGAACAACCTCTAAAACAGGAATGCTTTTACAGTTAGAGGCCACTGACATTATTTTCTTCATCTTTTCTGACTGTCTTTTTTACTAGTTTTGCATTTGGCTACAGTAAGTGTCAGTATTGGTACCATGAGGCGATACCTGGACCCTACAGAAGATGCACAGGTAGTCAATATGTAATACGTCAATATGAGCCATTGCCAAAAGGTTTGCTGTGTCTCACAGCACAGTCTCAAGAGCATGGAGGAGATTCCAAAAGACAGGCACTTACCCTAGGAGAGCTGGACAGGGCTGTATAAGGTCCTTAACCTATTAGCAGGACCAGTATCTGCTCCTTTGTGCAAGGATAAACAGGATGAGCACTGCCAGAGCCCTACAAAATGACCCCCAGGAGGTCACTGGTGTGAATGTCTCTGACCAAACAATCAGAAACAGACTTCATGAGTGTGGTCAGAGGGCCTGGCATCCTCTAGTGGGCCCTGTGCTCACACCATTGTCGAACAGGTTGGCATTTTCCATAGAATATCAGAATTAGGGGATCCACCACTGGTGCCCCGTGTTTTTCACAGATGAGAGCATTTCACTCTGAGCACATCTAACAGATATGAAAAGGTCTGGAGAACCCGTAGAGTCTGGTGGTGGGTCAGTGATGGTAAATATAGCACTTTTCTACTCAGTCTGAGCACTCAAAGCACTCATACAACATGTTTTACATTTACCCATGCACACCCACTCATACAAGCACTTCCATGATTAATTAAGCTAAGTGCTTTATCTAACATTCACACACATTCATACTCCAACGGTTGCATCGGAGAGCAACTTGGGGTTAAGTATCTTGCCCAAGGATGCAGCCTGGAGTAGCCAGGAATCAAACTGCTGACCTTCCAATCATTAGGTGACCCGCTCTACCTGCTGAGCTACAGCCACACCCCTGATGTGGGGAGGCATATCCGTGAAGAGACACACAGACTTCTACAGGCTCGGCAAGGGTACACTGACTGCCATTATGTATTGGGATGAAATCCTTGGACCCATTGTCAGACCCTAAACTGGTACAGTGAGTCCTGGATTCTTCCTGGTGGACAAGAATACCTAACCTCACATGGTGAAAGTAAGCAGGCAGTTCCTGGAGGATGAAGGAATTGATATCACTGACTAGCAAGCATGCTTCCCTTATTAAATCTAATAGAACACCTCGAACATGATGTTTTGGTCCATCTGACACTGCCAGGTTGCACCTCAGACTGTCGAGAAGTTCAGTGATCACCTGGTCGAGATCTGGGAGGACAGCCCCCAGGATACATCTGTTGTCTCATTAGGAGCATGTCCTGATGTTGTCAGGCATGCATGCAACCATGTTGGGGCCATGCAAACTACTGAATACCATTCTGAATTGCTGCAATTAAATTTCGGCAAAACGGACTAGCCTGCTGTATCATTTTCTCACATTGACACATTTAGTGTCTTTGAATTCAGCCCTCTGTAGGGTAATAACTTTCATTGCCATGGAAAAATGTTGCATCCTTTTGTTCCTAATATATTAGGAACAATCAAAGTTCATATCAGTAGATTTCAAGCATGACTTTTCCCACTGAGATCTGATGAGATTTCTGAGTGTTATTTTGACCCGTGTATCAAGCTATCAGCTATCAATATAAAGTGATCCATTTTATTGATACGTAGCTGATGGCGGGTAAACAAAAGGCCAAACAAAGTCCAAAAATGAAACTGAAGACTACTAAAACATAATATCAGAAAACTCACTGAAAACGGTAAACTATGGAAGCCCAACACTAGGAAACTCTCTGGGGACAAGGGAAACAATCTGACAAAGGACGACGGGAGACTAAGACAATAAATACACAGAGTGATCAGGGGAATAACACACAGCTGAGCTAAATGACAAAGGAAGAGAAACAGGTAGCCAAACTAAAAGCAAAGCACAAGGAGCACCAACTCGGTCTATGAAATCTGAGTGCTGCCGCCTGACCACCAATGCCTGAGGCATCCACACCGCTGCACTATTGCCTTGGCTGCAGCGATATGGCCTCTGGTCTGGCAGATCAGTCCAAAGGCCTCATTGAATTCTCTAAAATAGGCCATCATTGATTCACAAAATGACTGATGATATTAGACAGGAACAAGCTGTGAGTGCAGCACAGCAGGTGAGGAAAGCAGTCAAAGCCGCCGGAGATAAATTCAACAAGAAGTGGAAGCATTGTTCCAAAAATGGAAACCATATGCAGTAAAGAGCAGAAAATGATGGATTTTATTCAAAAGATATGAACATTAGTTCTATGTGTTCCTGGAGTGTTTTCATCTATGCTGGCCCATATATTTGTGCATAATCTGATGATCGGTGGCTGGCATTGTTGACAACCTTTGTGTAAGAAAACTCGCTGGAGGTTGCTAAAGTATGAATCAGAGGGGGCTTGTTCTTACTCTCATTAATAAAGAATATACTGTATATTGTGTGTATCTCTCTCTCTCTCTCTCTCTCTCTCTCTCTCTCTCTCTCTCTCTCTCTCTCTCTCTCTCTCTCTATATATATATATATATATATATATATATATATATATAATAAACAGAGATTGCCAGCAAAAGTTGCCCTTTTTAATTACATGGTTGCTGTGGGCGTAACCACAACAAAAACAACAACAAAACTGGACTCCCCCTCTGACTCTCGCTCTCCCTCCCCCGCATGCACACACATATTCAGTACCACCCAAAACGGTGGGAAATCACACAACATCTGCACAGAACAGTGAGTCATTTACAACAATATAAATACCAGCAATAATTTTGGGGGGCAAATACTGGAAATCACTTTATGACAAAAGACCGGCTATACAGATGACAAATTGCTCCACTGCCAGTGTGTACAGCGCCGCATGTAAATTTTGCGTACATGCAGTGCAGTACGCATTCACATTAAAATTCAAATCAGTTTATTGTACCCTATAAATTCTAATATATAGGTATATCTGTTAATTACATGGTGTACTTTGCATCTCCACCTATGACAGCTGGGATAGGCTCCAGCCCCCCCATGATCCTGAAAAGCATAAACATAAGAGAATGGATGGATGGATCTTTATTAGTGCAATGAAAAGCTCAGCTGTGTGTAAGGAATTTAATAAGTTTTGTTTTTCCTTAACTGTAATTTAGATGAAAACGTACTCTGAAGACCAGAAAAACCTACTTTGCAGTAAGCCATAATATTACAATATGCCATACATACAAATGCAAAACACTTTTAAACCAGTACCTGCAAAGATCAAATTTCTGCTTTCATCTTTGCATAAGAAAATATATGTGAGTGACAAATATGACAAAACTTACTTTTGGCTTCATTACTGAAGATGTGGTTATCTTCTCTCTGACCCTTCCTCCTCCTGGTTTGACATCTGCTCGGGCCTGACAGCGTCAAGGTAAGAATCAAAACCTTCACGAGCCACCGAACGGTAACTGTTGAATCAAGCATGCTCAGCCTGAAAGATGCAGAGAGCACTTCTGTGATGCTTAGTCATCACTACAATCTGCTTTGAGTTGAAACTGTAATGATATTACATAATCACAAGAGGACACACGACTGCCACAGTCCTGTCCCTGCTGTTAAAATTGTACAATTTGAGGGCTCAACTGTCACCTTTTTCCATCTGGGAGCAAACGTTAATTATAATCACAGCTACAGCTGCATTGACTGTACCAACTACAATTGCAGCAGTTTTTATGAACATCTGCTCCTACACACAGCAAACGCAGCCAATAATGCTATTTTAAATACTGCAAGTACAGCAAACATGACTGCCTTCTGCTGTTTAGTCATATTGAATAATATTACAAATGTATTATCAGGAATGAATAAATACTTTTATTAATATTACCATTAAAACCTGTAATAGTTGCTTGGTAATTGATTTTATACTATAATAAGCAGTGATTGTGACATAAAACTAATATTGTAATCAAACTTTTACCTGCTCTTAGTAATGTGCCCAGGGCTTGCTGACTCACTACTGCTGGCACAATGAAACCGTTCCAATACAACTTTAAGTACCAAAAATCACACCTATTTTTGAAATGCGCTACAAACAAATGCAACGCAAATTACAATGAAATTACTGTGTCTGCAATCATACCGCTACAGATATCTCTTCATTTTATGTATTTTGAATTTGTGCCGTAATAATAATAATAATAAACACATTTGACATTTTATAAAGAATCCTTAAACTGTGAAAAACTATGTATTTATAGTTTTGATCTAAATGGTCAGTGACATTTGAAATAATTTTCAGATTTGTTACGTACCTGTAAGTGAATCAGGTGAGAGGACCGCTGGTTCTCTGCAGGTACACAAAGAAACGAGGAAACGGCTACACTGAGAGGAACCGTCAGCTCACCGGAGACAAATCAGCCTCACAACAAGCGCGGTTACCGTGTTTGCAGCTGCAGCTTCCTGCTGCTATCGCCAAAATCAAACTTTGCATGAGAAACAAATCATCGCGCTGTTATTTCTCTGCGTGTTTCTGCGCTGTAAGTTGTTGTACAAAACTCCTTTATTCTTGTTGGAGATGTTTGTAGTTGCGCAAACCTCCAACACGTTTCCATCAATATCAGACTCCCTGCTTTTATTTTGAAAGTTAATGGCTGGATGCAACAGCTGCCGGTGGCTACAACGATGTGAGTGCAGCCAACCACTTTTTAAAGAATCGTCGGTGAAATTTAAATCCAGAGCAAAAACTCTGAAATTAATTTGACTGTTACAAATCTTCAAGCTCTTACTTTTCATTAAAACTACCAAAAATGCACCTTTATGTTTTATTATTGGGCAGCACAGTGACGTTAGATGATGGAGAGATTTGTGAAGGCAGATAATAACTGCCCTGGGTGTAAAAAGCAGATATGAGGGGGAGTGTGCCTTCATGTATTATTTTTGTTACACAACATTGCTTTTTCTTTTGTCGGTGTACTTAAAGCTGCCCAAATCAGTACATATTGAGAGGCAAGAACAAGAACAACTTGGACTTGAACCTGCTGCTGAACTTCTACCTGCTGACGTGCTGTATCACAGTGTGGCAGCTGCACTGAGGCAGACAGGGGGAGGTTTCAGAGGGTAGTCAGGACAGCACAAAGAATCATTGGCTGCCCTCTCCCCTCCAGATAAACTGAAACAAAGAAACTCTCTAACAAAATTAAAAACAAACAATTATATCTCCCTGAAAATCTATTGAAGTCATCTGCACAGTTGTGGAGGGCCAAGAACTAGAGCCAATGCATTGAATCTTACAGTTGGTACCTTAAGTGCCTTGCATTGTTTACATTGTAATAGTTTGGGAAATGGTGCTTTAAGTATTTTATACATACTTTTTTTTTTAAACCAATATTTAATTACATTTGGGTCACTTTTAGAAATTGCTATTACCAGTCACACATTTACTGCATTGGATCTATTAAAGCTTTTTCCTGTATTATGATAACTGATAGATGTTGATATGTGTCTTTTGTCCTGTCTCTCTCTCGCTCCCCCTCAGCCCCCCTGAGCAGATGACCCCCCCTCCCTGAGCCTGGTTCTGCTGGAGGATTCCTCCTGTTATAAGGGAGTTTAGTGCTGCTCATATAGGGGCTCATTTTGACTGTTGGGTTTTCTCTGTAATTATTATAAAGCGACTTGAGGCAACTGTTACGATTTGGCGCTATATAAATAAAATTGAATTGAACTGAATCTGTGATATTATTAAGAATGGACAGTAATTCAAGAAAAAGGGATAACACAAGAGTTAGGAGTGTGATTCCCTGCTACATTGCCAGCAGCAGCAACTGTGGTCGACAAGCTGCTTGCTTCTCCCGGGCACACGTGTCAGTTGTTGCTACAATAAAAAACACATAAATAACATGAAAAATGAATTGATCAGCTGCTGAAAGCAGCTTGTAAAATATTCGAGTTGTGGGACACTGTACATTTTTTAACATATGAGCAGGTAATAGTGATCTTGTTACACTAATACTGGACAGCTAAACTTCCAGGAAGCAGCAACAGCTGTTTCCAATTTTGTTGTTAATCACCCACCAAAGTGTCTGCCTCTGTGACCACTCCCTGGATAAGCAGAAGTTAATGGATGAAGAGATGAATACATTTTAACACAAATGACATCCACAATCAAGCATAACATTATGACTGTCTGCCTAATATTGTGCTGGTGCCCCTTTTACTGCCAAAGCAGCCCTGACCCCTGCTGTTCTGTATAGGACTGAACATCCTCAGCCAGATCATTAACAAGACTGCCTATGGATACTGGCTACAGAATGGAGCAGAGATTAGCCACCTCCTCTACACCCATACACTTTTTACAGAATACGAGCTGTTACCTTCAAGGAGACCTTACAGAGCAAGTAGCTGTAAAACAAACTGCTACAAGCTCTCATTCCTCCCAACATGTATTATTGAATAAAGACTCGGCACTGTTTAAAAGCCCCCATGCGGGACAGTAAAAAGTTTTTTCATTCATTCAATCAAATGACATGTCAGGACTGAACAAGACATCGATTCACTGGTCCACACCAGTAGGATCTACAGCACTAACACTGGAATGTCATTCAGACTGGAGAAGTGTGGTTAGATGGTAACAAAGAGAGGGAAGGTAGTCAGAATGAGAGGATTTCACTACCAGAAGTCAACACTGCAGATATTGGGGATAACTGCAAGTATGAGGCACATGAAGAAGCTACTAGGAAAGCTTCTTCATTTGAATCAAAATCAGTTGAATGGAAAGAACAAGATCTGAGCAATCAACACCTGTGCTCTGCCAGTGATTAAATACCCTGCTGGGATAATAAGTTGTTACTTGACAGGAAAGCTCCTTACCATGCATGGAGAGTTTCAGCCCAATACCAGCACCCTGACACTGTACACTAAGCACAAGGAAGGAAGCCAAGGACAAGTGAGAGTCAGAGCCACTGTCCAGAATGAAACAAAGATCCATGTAGTACACCAGGAAGATGGGCACAACTGATCATGTGTGTAGTGAATACCTCAGGCAGCAGTAACCTGAGAAAGCAGAGGAGCATATGTACCGAGCATTTGTACCAAGTATGGCCTGGAAGTCCCAAGGTCAAAACAGGCAATGTCCCCACATGTGGTTGAGGATGACCAAGCTAAGATCCTGTGAACTTCCAGATAGACTCAAACAAACTTGTGACAGATGTAGCAATACCGAATCATGGCAACATTACTACCAAGAGAAGCCCTAAAGAGGATGTGGAAAGTGAAGATAACAGTAACAGGAAAAGCCTCAAGCTCCCAGGCCTGAGCTTGAAGGACTAAGTGCACCCACTGGGTGAGTTGGGATGAGACGGAGCCCATAGATGGAGATGGAGCCCAGGTTGCCACACCCACATCTCGGAGGAGGTAAGCAGAATTATTCAACACACAAACATATACAGCAGCAGAGAGAGAGGTGGTGGATCCACACTGGGAGGACAGGAGGGATTTTGACATTCATAGATTAAGGTCTAAGGTTGTGTTTGTTTTTTTTCTAAAAAGTGATATTTCATTTACCTTATTTTAACTTAAGTGTGCACAATATAATATAACAATATATTACAATATAATTTTCATAAAGGTAAGCTTAATAGAAGAGGCCAAAAACTCTGAAATATTAGGACCAGGCTCTGCCTAAAGCACGAGATGATCAACCTTACATGCTATTTTTGTAACACTACATTCCGAACACCCTTGCTTAAAGAGAGAGAGAGAGTGTGTGTGTGTGTGTGTGTGTGTGTGTGTGTGTGTGTGTGTGTGTATGTGTGTGTGTGTGTGTGTGTGTGTGTGTGTCTAAATACCAGTCCTGCTTGATGCGGCTGGGTAGTGTGGGAAGAGACTGCTTGTAAAGCTGACAGTGGCCTGTCTGCAGACGGCTCTGTGTTAATACAGCCAGGCGGCAATGCCACCAGTGCTACACTGGGAGTTTAGATGGAGCATCCTGCCACAGTTCAGCATATTTTGATAAGGCCAATGGGCTTTTCATGGCACATGGCTGCATGCACAGGCATTCAGTGGGAAGCAAACATGCAGCTGCCTTGTGGCTATGAATGATGGGAAAACTGAAATGAATGAAAGCTGAACATGTAGAGGAAAAAACACTTGGAAGAAACCTGAATCCTATTTAAGACAATGTGAGGCAAAAACATTAACTACTGAGGGAGACTGTAGGCCTGCAGAACTGCTGCAAAGACAACATTACTAGAGACATGTAAAAGAACTGCTGATGAAACAATGGACATTAGCAGTGGACATTAGAGCTATGTTCAGGGGGTCCTAATAGGGGGTGACAGATGTGCAGATGATCTTAAAACATGTTTGCTCACAATACAATACAAAGAATTCTTAATTTTTTTCAGATTCAGTGTTGAAAAAGTACAGTATTCACAAGGTATATTGATCTAAATTCAACAGTTAAGTACAGAAGTTATTGTGGTCATTTAAAGATTGACAAAAAGACCAGAGTAGCATCAAAAACCTTAGAATGGGATTTAGTTTTTTGATACCTAACAAAGGTGAACAGGAACAGGGTTAGATTGATACATGAGCCAGCGAGTGGCAAGAGATCTGGGACACATGGAGGGTCACGTGAATTCTGAAAGAAACCATCAAAATTGGCCAAGGAGGAACAGGGGCTGGGATCAGGGTCGGACTGGAGAGCCCCTTGGATGATACTGTCCAATTCCCCAGGTAATTGCTCTTACAGTGCAGGTGAAGAGAATGATTCACTCAGGTTCAGCTTCATCACTCTTCATACTGACAGGACAAAGCATCGTTCCTAGCACCAGGACGATGAGAGATGTTGGTTGAAACTACCAACTAACATCCATCCAACATGCCCGGTGAGAGTTCAGTCTATTAGCATCCTGGCCTTTGGATCTGTTCGCTGTCCCTTGGCTCTTGCGTTACTTTGGGCTCCTCTTTCTGTGTGCCCGTGCTGCCTTTGTGGGACTGGATTGTGCTCTCTGGCCTCTCTTGAATCTTAGCGAGGGCCCCAGACACTGGTGGAGACCTTCCTGCATGTTTCTGCCTTGGCAAACACAACTTCTTGGTCTTTGATGTAGGTTGCGGCCACGTTTTTATGACTATCCTGTGTTGTGATGTTTGGACTCTGGTGACTTTGTTGAGAGTGCGGGTGCCATCAAAATCACCACACAGCCTGGTGTGGTTTCTGCTAGTCTCTCTATCATTGTTTAGGTGTCTGGATGCTGGCCTCCACTGAGGTGCATTTTGATGGTGACTTTTTCTAAAAAAAATAAACAAAAATCAGTCATAATGAGTCAAGTTCACCACTTTTGATTTGTGAAAGATCATATGCACATCCTCACATCTGCACATTAACAGGTACACATGCACACACACACAAAAAAGGGGGCTAATGATGTATCACAACAATACCAGGTGACAGGTATCTCAATCTGTAGCTTATTGCACATATGATATTTCAGTTTCCTACTTGTTCCAGCTACATGACCAGATTACCTATCGATCTGAGGCCCTTAAGAAAGAAAGAAAGAAAGAAAGAAAGAAAGAAAGAAAGAAAGAAAGAAAGAAAGAAAGAAAGAAAGAAAGAAAGAAGAAAGAAAGAAAGAAAGAAAGAATTTATTGTCTCTGGAAGCAGGCCTAATGGCTTGACCAGGTGCCAGTGCTATCTGTATGGGGGCCAGTGTTTTTATGGGTGTGTCCATGTCCCATTAACAATGACTAGAGCTTGTCAAGCTGAGAGGCCAGGAGTTTTTTTCTGATTGTTTGCACATTATGGATAAAACTTTGGTCTTTGATGGGAGACAGGGAGACTACTGTGCTAGATAAGCTGTTGCTAGCTCTCCTTTCACTGCTATGAGATCAGTTACGATATGCGTGAAATACTTAATTTGGGGTTTTCATTAGTTGTCAGTTATAATCATCGAAATTAAAAGAAACAAACATTAGACATATATCAGTCTGTGTGTAATGAATGAATATAATATATAACTTTCTGAATGGAATTACTGAAATAAATCGACTTTTTCATGATATTCTAATTTTATGGCCAGCACCTGTATAGTCCTTTTCTACTCTAGTTGAGGACTCAAAGCGCTTTATACACGATGTTTGTATATACACATTCATACAAGCGCTTCTTTTACAGCTAAGTGCTTACTGTCTAACATTCACACACATTCATAATCCGACGGTATCTTTGGAGAGCAACTTGGGGTTCAGTATCTTGCCCAAGGGTACTTTGGCATGCAGACTTGAGTAGCCAGGGATCAAACCGCCAACCATCCCATTAGTAGGTGACCTAGTAAATACAAAATGCAGTTTTTAAATGATGATTTCATTTATTAAGAAAAAAGGCTATCCAAAACTACCATACAGAACTCCCAAGGTGGTCATTTTGACCATTTTCAAATTTTGCAGGGCAATATGTTTTTTGCTGTTAACCCCATGTAACTGTAGGACCCTGACTTTTCCTAAATATGTGTATATTTTATTCTAACATTGTAATTTTTTAAAAATTACAAGACACAAGAGGGTTATGAGTGTTTCTACCTAGAACTCCCATAGGTGGTCGTTTTGACCACAATACATTATTTACATAAAATTATGATAAGTAAATATGTATAAATATAATTTGTAATCAACAAAAGATCAAAGAATACATGGCTCTGTAATGTTACCAATCAACTAAAGATGGTCATGGCCGGGGTCATAGGTGTCATATTGACTATATGCATATACAGCATAATTTGGTGAAATTGGATGCTTTTTGACACTTTATCCAACAACAGCAGGTGGTAGCTACCACCTGCTGTTGTTGGGTAAAGTGTCGTTCTTGGTATTCTCAAGAACTTGAAAACAGGTGACTGGACTTTATTTAAAAACTTGTGGGGGGTGTACCCTTTGGAGGTGGTTGATGACCCACTGGTATTCATCATCACATGAGCCAATGTGTGAAAAAACATGTGGATCAATACCACAGAGGGTTTCCTCTCAAACCACTGTGGCACCTATGAGACCTGGTCACTTCAGGTGGCCTGAATAGGTCACTTGAAGTAAGGTGTGAGTGGGGTTTGAGGCACCTGGAAGGGATCTCTAGATTGTATTGTAGGAAGCTGACAGCTGGTATCATAAACCACCACCTCTGTTCAATGATGGTCATTCACAGTGGACATAGATGGACTCTTTCACTCCTCTTTCAAACCATCTTTGTTCTCAGTCCAAAATATGAACAGTGGCATCCTCAAAAGACACATGGTTATTCCAGCTGGGCCTTCATCAAATCAGTGAAGATGAACAGGAAAGAAAGTCGGACACCAACTAGGAAGAAAGAGCAAACCCGCAACATTATCTCTAATGTTGCAGGTTTGTCAGCAAAATGCAGGAGAATTTTCTCCAAGCATGACATCCCAGCCACACTAGGACAAAAAATGGTCCCAAGGACAAAACTCCCAAACACAACTCCATCCTAATGTGCTGTGCAGTGCAGCAAAGAGTGCTCAGACTTCTACATTGGAGAAACTGAGCAGCCACTCCACAAAGACCTAACATGGAAGGGCCACCTCAGCATGACACCTCAGCATGACACCTCAGCATGACAAGACTCAGCTGTACTTCTGCACCTAAAGGATGAAGGACACTTTTTCTGTTGACATTTTGGACTGGGAAGGCGGGATCGTTAGAAAGAGGAGTAAAGGAAGCAATCAATATCAACTGTAAACGACCATCATTGAGTTTCCCATTCAGAACAGCTGATGAGAGTTGGTTCAGTCAACTCTGAGTATGTACACTCTGAGTTAGCGTGTGTGTGAGTATGAAGCAGCCGATACCAGGATTCACCATGGTAACAGGTCCATTTTAATCCAATGGATGGAGGATCTCACATGTCAGTGTGGAGTCACTTTAATCAGCCTGACCCACTCTGTCATCATCATCATAGACAGAATAAAAGTTTGCTATAAATTATATCATTTCTTTTATATCTGCTGTCATCATTTACACAACTTTAATCTCCATCAGATGAGGCTGTATCGTAATTTTACATTTGATTTATAAAATCTAATTACTCAGCTGCAGCCTGACGGACAAACTGCAGGAGACAGAAAGTGAAGATAAAACTCTGGAGAAACAGCTCAGACTGAGTTACTGACTGACCTGTGTGTTAGAGACTGAGACAGCAGCAGACCCCGGGGCAGAGCTGACCTCAGGTCAGTTTGTTACTTAATAA
This sequence comes from Archocentrus centrarchus, assembly GCF_007364275.1. Lineage (NCBI taxonomy): Eukaryota > Metazoa > Chordata > Actinopteri > Cichliformes > Cichlidae > Archocentrus > Archocentrus centrarchus. The sequence continues at coordinate 35,613,798 of NC_044356.1, read as the reverse complement.
AAACTGGTTTTGTTGCAGTTTATGACAGTTCAGTTTGTGACCATTTAATTGTTTAAATGATTATACAATAAAAATTGGATCTATTGATGGAATAGCACCCTCACTTTACCCTTTTTTTTAACTGAGAATTTCATTATTTCTGCCATTACTGGATAAATCTGAGTAATGAGATATAGAGAAAAACGACTTTAATCAGTGAAGCTGATCTTAGATCAGATTAGAAAAGGGTAAACTGGAAACAGTTTAACCGTTTCTAATCTGATCTAAGATCAGCTACACTGAAAGATGACGGCTCTCTGACAGCCACTGCAGAGATGTTTCACTGAGTTACTGTTAAAGGTCAGAGGTCAGTCATAGTTTCATATTTAGCTGAAAACATTCACCGCAGGTTTCCAAGTCTGTAATGAATGTAAAGTTTTAAAGGCAAACATGTTATAATGAATGTCTCATTTTTCCAGGTTTTAAATCATTCAGTGCAGTTTGGGACGATGAGCCATTTTACATAAAGAATGTAGATCATGTTGGGAAAATGAAGCCGTTATGAACGGAGCCAGACTGGATGAAATGACTGGAGCCTGAACTGGATCTGGACCTTATCTGGTCTGAATCCGTGATCCTGATCCATTTGGATCCTCCTGCTGTGAAGATGGACTCTGACACAGTTTGCAGATCTGTTATAGAGCCGATGATCACCGATTTCTGTGATTTTCAGTGGAAAATATGTTGAGATTCATACTCTAAATTTCAGACATCATTACTTTTTGACATAAATTAAGTCTCTTTAAATCCATTTAGTTCAGTTTTCAAGTCTTAAAATTGTTTCAGCCTCATCTTCACTCAAACATTCACATCATCTCCAGGATCAGACACTTTTCCATCCAGTGTTGTTCTGTGTCAGCAGCTTCATCCAGATCAGTGTGATGTAACAGTGATGCTGCAGTAACTACAGTAAATGCAGTGACTGACAGTCTGACAGCTGCCTCATTATAAATCTGACATCATCGCTGTCTCCGTCCTTACAGCCTGTTGATGAGCGAACAAGCTTCATGTGTAAAAGCTTCATGTTACAAAAATAACAAACTAACGTCTAACTGGGATTTCAGAGCTTGTAGAAACATAAACGTCTGCAGATGAATTCGCTCCTCTGATCGCTTTGGCAGAGACTTCATGAATGGGAGTGTCAGACAGGTGGTGCAGGTGCAGCAGGAGGGGAGGAGTCAGAGAGACTGTTTGTTGGATAAAACCTTCCAGCGAGCAGGTTAGGGTCACAGAGACTGTTACCATGGTAACTGAGTCATTTAGCTCTTTCTGGAACTGAAACCTGAGTTTCCTCATTTTAGGGTCAACAAACTCAGAGTTGTAGCTGAACCTGCTTCCTGGAACAGGCCCCTGAAATCTTCTGGTTATACGGCCCTCTGCTACAAGTATGTTCACAACATTTACTGTACGTGGCTCCTGATATTCTGTGGTTTCTAACCAGGGAAGGCAAGTCAAGACAAAATATACTTTATTTATACCAGATTTGGGAAATTCTTTTGTTACAGCAATTAATATAGTAATAATAAGGAAAGTGGAGTATTGTAAAATGTTGCTAACACTGATGGAAACTGTATTGTTGTGGACAAACAGCAAAATATTTTGGACAACAAACAATACTGTGAGTTTGACTGTGGGTGGGAAGCTCTTTATGGAGGACCAAGGGAGTTACACTCATCAAAACGAAGCATTTCTTACTTAATTATGCATCATGTTAATAAATTCTGATTACCTTTAATTTCTTTTGTTTAAGACATTAATAAAGCAATTCACTATTTAATAGACAACTGTTACATCTTGTTCATGTTGCACTCCGGTCCCTTAGATGGGTCGTAACACCGCTCAGAGAGAAGTAATAATTATTTTTTTAAATTAGCAATTATTTAGTTCAAATTAAAAAGGGATTATCAGAAACAAAGCTACTTTCAGCTGCTCCCATATTCAGAAGGAGCCACCACAGCAGGTTGCTCTGCATATTTGATTTTTTACAGTAGATGCTCTACCTGAAAGGGTTTGTCACACCTCCTCAGATTAAACCAGGGAATTTTAGCCTGTTAAACAAATGTGTAAACACTAACACTGCAGTGGCAAGAATGAGTCAGTCCCAACAGTCTCAAGTTAAAATGCCCAACTTCACAGCATTAAAAATACTGTCAGCTGCTGGTGCTCTTCAGGTGGCCCAAATCCTCTGGAGGTAAGAGAAGATAAACACCAAATCTCTACAGATCTTAATAAGGTGCATATGAGCCTTGCTGACTTTTTGCACCATGTCAATTCAAAAGCAAATGGCTAAGAGGTCATTCACAATTTGGCATTTTCCAAAGTGTACAAAGAGTACTCTCTTTCAGACCCCCCCTCCCCAAAAGTGTATGAAGAAAATGATTTTTTCATGACATTTAATTTCATCTGGAGAACCTCAGTTTAGTTTTTACAGTTTAAAATTCAGATGTCACTGTCACCCTTTATTTGTTTATATTGGAGTACACCAAGTAGTATTCACATACTTTATCATTTAAAAGAAAAACTTCAGTGAAATTTGATGATGAAAGGTTTTGAATTTATTGTAAAAGTTTTGTACAACACTATTTTCCCCCACAAATAAAATGAGGCACAAAATCAAGGGAGCCAATCTTCATCCACTGGCAGCCACTTCAAATGGGTAGTACTGAGAGAAGTCATGGATGACCTTCAGGGCTTCATTATACAGCTCTAAATCTGTGACATAAACAGACACAACACACTGTAAGTCCCAGATGAAGAACACTACTGTACTCCATCAATCAACAGAGACATACCAAAGGGAATGCCTTTGTCCTCCTGTAGGATGTGGTATGTGGTGGACATGATTACTCCTTTGTTGGACACCATACCAATAACCTCCACAATGCCACTCAGTTCTTCTTCAAGCTAAGAAGATAAAGAACCAGACAATTACTGAAATAGTCACACACACACACACACACACACACACACACACACACACACACACACACACACACACACACACACACACACACACACACACACACACACACACACACACCAACAGTGTGAAAGGAGGTGGGATAGCAATACTCTATCACTGCATGACATAAACTGCTTCTATTCTGAGCAAAAAAGATGTGACAGGCAGAAGAATCATAGCAGTGTTTCTGTGACACACCTTTGTAAGTCCAACATAAATGAAAAATGTAATCATACAATTAAACCAAATGTATTTTAGTGCATAGATGCAATTACATACCATTTTTATTACTACAATTACACAGTAACACCATCTACCCATTATCTTCTGCTTATCCTTTTCAGGGTCACAAGGTGGAGAGTGCTGGAGCCTATCCCAGCTGCCACAGGGCGAGAGGCAGGGTACACACTGGTCAGCGTGATCTAGACAAGTGGGCCATCAAAGGTTGTTCAAGGTTTCCTAGAATATTAAACGGTGTTACCTAGATTTATTTAGCACCTTTCAAGAAACCCAAGGATGCTGGACCAAAAAAACAACAACAACAACAACAACAACAAGGAATTGAAGGCCTTTTCGAACAGTTCGAACTGTTTTTCAACAGTTTCTTAAAAGTGCCCAGTGATGGGGTATTGGAAGGAAGAGAGTTCCAGAGAGTAGGGTCTACCCCCCCCCCCCCCCCAACAACACCAAATCTTGGTGACCTTGATCTGAAGGTAAAGGTCAGAGATCAAGTTTTCTGAAAAATCTAACAATGTGACCTGCATTTAAATTTAAACCTACATGCATACTGTTCAAGCTAGACCCATCAAACTTCACACACTTATTCACTGACTATGACAGCACTTTGACACCCCACCGCCAAGACCCTGAACCCGTATAAGCGGAAGAAAATGGGTGGATGGAGAAGGATCGTGTACACAATGCAAGACTTTACCAGGAGCCAATGTAGCTTAATAAGTGTGTTGTGTTGCCAGACCTTAGTGCGGGTTAAAAGCCTAGCAGCTGAATTCTGGACATACTGGAGCCTGTCCACGGCTTTGCTGGAGATCCCGAACAAGACCCCATTACAGTAGTCCAGCCGGGTGGTGACAAAGGCATGGATAAGGGCCTCTGCTATAGAATCAGTAAGTAAAGGCCAGCCAATTTGCCTGAAATTTGAATTCCTTATGTACATACCCAGCCTGAATCCGTAGCTGTGCAATAGCGCCCTCTACAGAATCAAACTGATGTCAAAACAATTTGTTTCTCAGAAATGTCTGAAATTTGGTGCAAACATTCAGTATATCAGCCTGATCACAAGTCAGTGACAATCATTTTTATAATGTTGCCATGGTGATGCCCCAAATGCCCAATTTTATTCCAATGGGGAAAAACTGACAGTAATTTGTCTTTCACAAATGCACAAACTCTTGGACCCACGCTCAGTACATCACAGTGATCAAAAAGTAAGTCACACCTGTTATCACATTATTCCTACAGGTAACCCCGAAAGAACATCCACCCAATAACGATCTACATCCGGCATCAGCACAGGGCGGCGGCCGTCCTATTATCGCCGTTTGCAGCTACATATTTTTTGCTTTGTGGTTTGTTTGTTTTTTTTTAATCTTTGATGCCTTTTTTTTTTCTTTTCTTCACGCTTCTCCCACTTCCGGTGATTCCGCGTCCAGCGACCTGCAGGTGGGAGTTTGGAGGACCGCACAGGAGCATGTTTGCCGTGGGTGAAACACACGGAAACATTTGGAGAACATAAATTACGCTTCAAACAAGCCTAACGGCCTCTTGTACATTGTGCGTCCTCTACTGTTGGGCCACAACTTTACAGTTGTTCATAATCATAACACAAAGTACCCGAGAGGTACACCAGTCTCTGAACTACGGCAGTACTCACGGGTTCGTTCATCTCTACTGTTGCAGTCTTTCCTTCACCATCGGACACAGTGAACGTTTTCCCGGTTGGGTGAACCTGCCAAAGCAAAATTAATACTTTATTTACTTGCCATTCACAATGTCGGTTAGTTATTCATGACTGCTAAAATATTTCAACTCCTGTTCGCTCTAACTAACACCGACCTTTTCAACACGCCCGACGAAGCAGACTGCTCTGCTGATATACTGCGATAGCATGGAACAGCTGATTCTCGGCTTAGCAGCGTCTAGTAGACTTGCCATCTTTTCAGTTTGCTTTTCTCACGTTACTGAACCTGCGTCGATACAACACAGCGCGGGAAATGTTTAGTCATGCGCTTTACACAGTCACAGCTCGCACGGGCGGATTATCTAAATTTACGTTGAAAAAAGCGGGACTTGAAATCACGGCTAACACAGTAATGAAAACCAAACGCCTCAGGCTTTTTTCCCAGTGCACATCCGGTGTGCTCTAACATTTTCTTCCGCGGAAACGACAACAAACGATTCCGCTACATTTTGCTGACGGCAGAAAAGAACGCGCCATTTGTTTCTACCCGGACACGGACCGCAATAAGGTTAGTGACGTCACGGCGACAATAATTCGGGTATTTCGATGAGAAAATAAGGACAGATTATTAGGATATTTATTGTAAATGAGCGAAGGAAACAGTTACACGGGCGGCACTAAAGTGAATTAAACTAAAGGCTCCTGAACTGACTTTATGAAGGCTTTCTGAATTCGATAAGAAACAACAGTAAGCGCGTCATTTCATTTTCTTAGAGGCATAGCTGTTGTTTGGGCTCTCAATCCACGACCGAAGGATGGACAATTAATAGCGTCAATTTGACAGAATACTAATGAGTTGTGTATGGCCATGAAAACTAAATAAAAACTCTAATCACTTTTATTTAAAGCGATTCGTGCTCCTTCGCCCTGGCTGTTTCTACAACTACACACAGCGTAGAACGGATTTCACACTTGTTGGTTTAAGATCTAAGTGAAGTATTTCTGTCTTCCAGAGTTTGAGTTTTGACCCCGTTGTTACGGTTTAATGACAGTAGGCGTGATCAAATGAATGGATGCAGGCAGCTTATATAATGCTCTGGCTATTCGTTTAACCTTGAGTTTCTTTTTTTACACAGGAGTATCATGTGGAGCTTGTTCGGATTGCGTAAGGACTCAAAGAAGTCAACCCCAGACAAGGAAGTAGATGGAGGATTTGTTATTGTTGGTGAGAAACATGTTAAAATTGCACTACATATAAAGCAGCAGCTTGTGAGTAACGTGCAGCATCATTTTATAGTTTCATATTTGCACCTAATGATACATACAGATATGTGTCACTGACAGGAAGTATTGTAATGTAAAAATGTCAATGTTGATTGGAGTTGTGTGTTTTGTTCATCATAGCCATCATAGCATATACTGCATCAGCATGATTGTGCATTGGTCCTGTTGTTCCTGCAGAAAAGACCTGAAGTGAGCCTGAGTGTTAACCCTCCATACTGCAATAAAATCCTATTAATATTCCAGATTCCTGATCATTCTTAAAGGGAAATCTGATGAACATTGTAAACATGCAGAGATAGCTAAAAACTCCTGTTCTTCTCCCTAATCTCCACATCACCCTTTTCTTGCTCACCTCAAGCCTCATCTCCTGAACTGAAGTCACAACACAGCACAATTACTGAGTTTCAGCACATCAAACATGTGACCTCTTGTCTACAAACAGCTGAGCCGGCTAAACAGCAACAACAGCTGGTTATAAGCTAAGGTTAAGGTTTTCCCTCCAATAAACAGTTTGATTATATTCTCTTAATTTGCTCATTGTCAGAGTTGTAAGCAACTTTACTTCAAAGTAAGTTTCAGTAACGTCGGCTAACAGTAGCTAAAAGTTCTGGAAATCCTCAACAACTCACCTCAGCATCACTGTCATTGGTCAGAAGTGAACATCTCTGACTCATCGGCCCGTATCAGACTGCCTTGTTTCGGTTCTGGTTTTAAAGTGGGCCGCAGCACTCTTTGACTTTGTTCACTGCGCTAGATGAGCATCAATCAGAGAGTTTGAGGGGACTCTGAGGGAAAAATGTAAATTATGTAGGGCCAGCACCTATTATGGGATCTTAGTGACTGCCAGTTGGATGCTGGTGCATCTTGTCGCTGCTATTCGCCTGCAAACTTTGTAATGTTTTTATGATTCGCGGCACTTTGGCCGATCACACTTTTCTGTACATGCGAGCTGTCGTCCTCCTGTTATTCATCAATCTAGTTATTATCTCTGTGTCTCCTCCCTTGCCGGAGATATATCAGGGCTTCTAGCCAGCAGTTGTTCGCCCGTGTTGCGCCGTGCTGAGGTCGTCCTGCGCCAGGCTTTACTGGTTCATTATCAGAACTCTATCACTGCAAACCATTTTATGAAAGAAAGGTCATTTTGAATTTAATGGCAGCAGCATTCTCAAAAGTTGGGACAGGACTTCTTTTAACAGTTTGTAAATAGTCTCCAGATGTGCAAGCTGACAACAAGCCCCCTCTTTATTATTTCAAAGGATGCAGCAGTCACGTTTTCCAAAATGTAGATTTATCCGAATATAGAACTGTTTTCTACTTTGTGTTAGTCCATCTTAAAGGAGACATATCATGCTTTTAAATCCTTCCTTTTCATATCTAAATCATTCACTTGTGGTCTATATAAAGTAGAACTGCAACGCTTTGGTCTGAATTCCTCGTTATTGTAGCTCCACAGACCCTCCTTTTACACCTCTTCACCCCTTTCTTGAACCCAAGCAGGGATTTCATGACAGAATCATGCCTGTTTTTAATGCAGTGCTGCCTGAGGGGCAGAAGGTCATTGGTATCTAATACTGATTTTCCACCTTGTCCCTTGCACACACATTTTTCCAGATTCTCTGAATCGTTTGTTAATATTACGTACTGTAGATGAGCTATTCAAAGTCTTCACTTTTTTACATTGAGCAGCATCATTCTGAAAACAGATGGGGAGTCTTTGCCCATTGTTACTCCTGAGAAGCTTTCTAAGATGTTCTTTTTACAACCCAACATTTTACTAATCTGTTGCCAGTTACACAATGACAGAATCTGAACAATAAAACTTTGAGAATCAACTTTTTTCCTGACCACACATCAATTGTTTCTCTAGTAATCCAATTACATCTTGCATCTGAAGGTCCTTACCAGTGTATTAAGAGCCATTGTTTTCCCACATATGACCATCTGGTATCCAAAGTTTGGTCATACTGATGTTATGCCAAATCATCTTTGTTCTGTATAGCATATCTAAATAATCTGTGGATACCTGTCGATGGTGCTCGGCATAAACACAGTTTGGAGAAGCAGACAGGAGAAGTGGCACTGAAGCTTGAGGAGTATACTGCTGTGCATGGGCTCAGCAGCAGAGTGTATTTGACCTGATTAAAACACAATACATCTTTAAAAAACAAGTGTACAGTGCATGTAGAATATTCTAATTTTACCTTACAGGTGTTTGTGTCAGGGAACTGAAGCTGTTGAATCTTTTTTAAGCCACTAATACAAAAACAGTAGTTTATGTGGCAGAACATGAGATATACTGTCTGCGACTGCCTTAGTTGTTAGCTTGCTTCTGTTATTATGTGACCATGTTTAACATGTTTGTTCAAATTCAAACACCTGAGAATAACATGGACTACAGAGACAGCAACTCCTTTGGTAAAATGACTGTTTTTATAAAAGAGAATAGTGTAATTGTTCTCACTTCCCCATCAGAAAGGTCTGTGACGGCAGTGTAAAAATATCACTGCTGTGATTGTAATTTAAACCCTTGTGCTGTGGCACTTAGTGTTTGTTTCCATCCATCCATCCATTTTCTTCCGCTTATCCGGGGCCGGGTCGCGGGGGCAGAAGCCTAAGCAGAGAAGCCCAGGCTTCCCTCTTCCCAGCCACCTCCTCCAGCTCATCCGGAGGGACCCCAAGGCGTTCCCAGGCCAGCCAAGATACATAATCTCTCCAGCGTGTCCTGGGTCTACCACGGGGCCTCTTCCCGGTGGGACATGCCCGGAACACCTCACCCAGGAGGCGGCCAGGAGGCATCCTAATCAGATGCCCGAGCCACCTCAACTGGCTCCTTTCGATGTGGAGGAGCAGCGGCTCTACTCTGAGCCCCTCCTGGATGGCCGCACTCCTCACCTTATCTCTAAGGGAGAGGCCAGCCACCCTTCGAAGGAAACTTTAGTGTTTGTTTGTTTGTGTTTTTGTGGGCAGCACTATAGTGCAGTACTTAGGTCTTGGGTTTAATCCACTGGCCAGATGGGCCTTTGGAGACTGCATGTTTGTTTGTTGTATAATAAGTGGGGAAGTCAAATGTGATCAACAGCAAGGTGACACGTGATGACACAGTGGCGCAGTTAGCATTGTTGCACTGTTTCAAACCTACATGGAGTTTGCATGTTCCCCCCCACAGCCCAAAGACACACATGTTAGGTTAGGTTAACTGTAATGGTTCTTTTGGCTACTCCCTTATTCACAATGGATTGCCACACACATTTGATTTCCTGATGCAACACCTCTCGTCTCCTCCTGGTCTTGAGTTTTATTGTAGAGTTTTTCTAGTTGTTGGTCTCAGTTTAAGATGAAGTTATGTGTTATTACTGAAACCCTAAAAATCCTCTTGCATCAAGGCTCGTTTTCATTTAACCTTCAGTTTATTTCCTCCCCCAGAGAAATACAGCATTTATATATTTGCTGTTAAGCCTTGTTTCAGCTTTCATTGGAGAGCCTGATGAAAGAGACACAGATGGTCAGGAGCTGCAAGTTATTTTTGGCAGAGGAGGACAAGTGTCAGAGCCAGGCTTTTTCTTTGAGATGGAGGCGACCAAGCAAGCCCATAGACTGTTTTCTAATCAGTGCAATCAATGCACTGCCATAAAGTTACTGGCAAATCAAAAATGACAGCAGTGACAACAGTTTACACTAAAAGCTTTATTTCCCTCTATGAAGGTTACAGTAGAGCTGCAGGCCCGTATATGCATATTAGCTGCACTGGTAAACCTGATACTGTAGTTTTCACTTCTTATGGCTGCTGTAGTTATTTCTGTCATTTCTTCATTTGCCAGTTATTTTGTTCATCTATTCTTGTATCTGATAACGGTGCCTTCAGACTTGTGTGTGTGTGTGTTTTTTTAAACTCTTTATACCTGGTGAAGTTATGGAATTGAGTTCATGTTTTTGTCACCCATATTCTTGTTACGGATGTGTCTCGTTGTGTTGCTGATTATGAAAGTTTATTTCTTTAGTGTATATTTCTAATAAACATTCTACTGTGTGTCCTGTTTGATCTCCAGCTGAGACAGTTGAAGAAAAGAGGCAGAAGATGCAAACCAAGAATGTCACACAACCCTCAACGAATGTCATAGTGCAGTCATCAAAGGTGAGCAGCCACAGCCATTCATTTAAAACAGAAGCCACACTCCTTAACTTCTGATCAGTCCACATTTACTCTATAAGCCTAAATACTTTAGCGTTACTTACTTCATGTCTAATTAAGCACATTATTGTAGACACTGGTTATGTGTGTGGATTACTGTGTGCACCATTTGCCAGATATGCCATCCTAGAGCTGGCACATTGCAGTGTTAATGAACAGCTCATCTCTCCAGGTTTAATCACTTTATACAACAGGAAATACATATATATACATATACATATATATATATGCATATACACATATACATATACACATATACATATATATATATATGTATATATATATATATATATTAGGGGTGGGACTCGATTAAAAAAATTAATCGAATTAATTACAAGCTTTGTAATTAATTAATCGAAATTAATCGCATTTTAATCGCATTTCAATATTTGACATGAGAAATATTAATTTAAGTTTAGTTGATGAATAAATCAATATACATAAGCTTAAACTTCAAAATGTTGTTTATTTTCCCACCAGTCTACTACACAGACCAACAAAAGGTGGAAGTGCTCCTGTGATAAGCAAACTCCTGAAATTAAAGTTAAGCATCATAACTGGATAGTTTTATTCAACATTAATGTCTCACTTGTTATAGTTGGAAATTAATCATTCTCTCAGCTGTATTCCTTGATGTTGAAATGTGTTACGCTTGTTTTAACAGCTTATTTTGAATTAAAGACTTAAAATTAAACCACAAAAAGGAGAAAAAGTTCGTTCTCAGTTTAACAGCTGCTTTTACACAGCTGTGCTTCGCACTCACGGTTGCTAGGCGACATGAGCTACGCAGAGGTGACGGCAGCTGATATGAAGGATAGCTGCTCACTTCCGGCCTTTGTGGTGTTCGTGGGCTGCGAAAGACGTGGGCCGGGTCCTTCGCAGGATGCGGCCCCTAATTTGGACATTGTGCGTCGATATAATCTGTATGCCGGGAACTCGCGCACTGAGAAACGTTCCACGATGCAAAGTGCGATTAAAATGCGTTAAAAATTTTAATTCGTTAATTTCCCCGTAATTAATTAATCGAAATTACCGCGTTAAAGTCCCACCCCTAATATATATATATATATATATACACCCACACTGTGGTGCACAGAACATGGTTTTCAGTTACTGAAGACAGAGCTGAAGGTCGATACCCACAAACAAAAAGCTACTGAAGGCAGCTGCAGTAAAGGACTGGCAGAGCACATCAAGGGAGGAAACACAGCATTTGTGAAGTCCACTGGTTCTAGACTTAAAAGCTGTGGTAACTTTTCCATTATATAATTATAATCCTGTGGGCTTTCTTGGTCCTCCAAGCTCAGGTCCTCTACCAGAGACCTTCAGGATCCTGCACAGTATCTTAACTGTTCCTGTGCTCTTCTGGACAGAGATCTCGGATGTTGTTTCTGGAATCTATTGGAGCGATTCTCCCAGTTTGGGGGTCAGTGCCCCAAGTGTTCCGATTACCACGGGGACCACTGTTACCTTCACCTTCCACTAGTTAATTCAGTGTTTCTGAGCTGAACTTTAAGCTCAGTCTTGCTAAGTGTTGCACTGATTTCAACATTGCACACTCACAAGGAACATCTGTCCTTTTCCTCACAGTCATCCTGCTCAACTCCAGATCCATGTGACACAAAGCTCCCTGTAGCTTCACACAGCATGGAGCCAGTGGTGGGGCCTCCAGCAGTAGAAGCTCCTTCAACTCTTCCAGATCTCCTCATGGATGTCCCCTTCACCTTGGCTCCTCATGTCCTTGCCATGCAGGCAGGATTCCCCCTCATCCCTGATGTACTACTGTCCCGGGACATTAACTATAATCTAGCCAGCTTTCAGTATGACTTCACTTTAGAGAACTCTATACTTCACAGTACCTAGTCTCTGAACTGCAGTATTGTGAGTTCACACTGTGTGAAACTGAGCTGGTATGCTCAGTTCCCCACATTATATCAGAGAAAAGCTTTACTTTGAACAAGTCAGCCCCATAAAATGACACAAAATAAAATCACTTTAAACATAGAGCTGCTGGATTATGATGAATATTTATACTTCTATAGATACTTTGTCTTTCTTTCAAGTTTATTTCTTTCAGGGATGATGTACAAAAAACATTAATCACATAAAAGGAAAAGATGATTTGTACCAAATTTTGCTATCAGCTAATTTCCATCTGCAGTCGCTGGGCGAATAAATAAAATAAAAAATAGAATGAAACACAGATTAGATCAATCAGCAGATCACAAATACACATACTCATATTACCCACATATATATACATACCCACACACAAAGAAATTTAATAACAAAGATAAACAGGACAAATATCAAAAATATTAACCAAATATGAACAAAATTCCCTAAAACACAAGACAAATGAATGTACACAAGACTGAGTCCTCAAAATCCACGTTTTCAGATCACAAGAAAAGATATGGAAATTGGTACATATTTTTAAATTGCTTTAAATTAATTGGTTTAAAAGAGAAAGCTGACTGCACAGTTGCTGTCCTTCACGTAGGCACACCACAGTAACCCCTGATGGTGGGCCTGGTAACTCTGCTCGTTTGCTGGAACAGAGCTGGACAAATCTACTCAAAAGTGGTGGGGCAACATTATATATAATCGTGTGTACCAACCATATGTCTGAATACAAAACTTGATTGTCAAAACCTAACATATTATATGCCTATAATGATATTGATTAGATTTTCTGTCCAAAAATTTAAGAGCTTAAGTAATTTTGTCAAGTCTCACTCTGTAGATACAACAAAGTACAGGGGTTACTGTACTTTCAGGTTATTACATCTCTGGTCCCACTGATAGCACTTCGACTATCCTTGTGATCGGTTAGGATCATGTTTTTGTCACCTGGGTAACTATTCAGACCTGGTCACACAGGGTAAAACTGATCAGATACAAAGACGTGTTGAAAACAACCCTACAGATAATCTAAACTGCACAGGACAGTGAGTCAAAATGAACTCAAGGTCCACAAACTCTGTTGGTTATGATCAGCACTAAAAGTCTGGGATGACTAACCTCGGAGTTTTGATTGAGCCCAGACACCCTTTGAAGGAAACTCATTTCAACCACTTACTTTATCTGTAGTCTCATTCTTTCTGTTGCTGTCCAGATTTTATGGCAATGGGTGAAGATGGGAATGTAGATCAACAGGTAAATCAACACGCTCAGCTCTCTCTTCAAAACAACATATAATGATACGGATTAGTGCTGCTGGCAATCTTCTACTTCACTCTTCCCTCACACATAAACAAGACTCCAAGATACTTAAACTCCTCCACTTGGGACAGCCACTCATTCCAGGCAGTCCACCCTCTTCACCACTGAGAACCATGGCCTTAGACTTGCAGGTGCTAATTCTCATTCCCAGCACTTCACACTTTGCTGTAAACTGCCCCAGTGTGAGCTGGAGGTGACCATATGATCAGCAAAAAAGTAAAGATGAGATCCTGAGGCTACCAAAGTAGAAACGCTCTGCCTAGAAATTCCGTCCATAAAAATTGTGAACAGACAAAGGGTACTGGCCAGTACCTGTCAGATGCATCTGGAGTCCCAGAGGCAAACAACAAACAGCAATGCAGCAAACACCTGGGTTCTCTCCATCGTTGTTGTTGTTTGTCCATAGCTACATGAACTAATGTTGACATCCAAGTGAAGAAATGGCAAAATGATTACTTTGCTTCTTTATCCTGGATCCCATTGCAATGAACAGAATGGCTGCTGTTACTGCAAACTATAGTTAAAATTCAGTTATAGTCAGATTTGGCATTACTTGTCTGGTTGACTCAGGACTGACATTTTTTAAAGATGCAGATACTCTGGGTTCAGGTCACAGAGTGTATCTGCTCTAAAATCTGAAGCCAGTGGCGCTGGTGCCTGTGTCAATAAAGAACATCTTCTGCCTTGATGCCTTCTAAGAACCAGCCCTCAGGTTGACAGAGAACTGAACATTATACAGGTGCTGGTCATAAAATTAGAATATCATGAAAAAGTTGATTTATTTCAGTAATCCCATTCAAAAAGTGAAACTTGTATATTATATTCATTCATTACACACAGACTGATATATTTCAAATGTTTGTTTCTTTTAATTTTGATGATTATAACTGACAACTAATGAAAACCCCAAATTCAGTATCTCAGAAAATTAGAATATTGTGAAAAGGTTGAATATTGAGGACACCTGGTGCCACACTCTAATCAGATAATTAACTCAAACACCAGCAAAGGCCTTTAAATGCTCTCTCAGTCTAGTTCTGTAGGCTACACAATCATGGAGAAGACTGCTGACTTGACAGTTGTCCAATAGACGACCTTTGACACCTCGCACAAGGAGGGTAAGACACAAAGGTCATTGTTAAAGAGGCTGTTCACAGAGCTCTGTGTCCAAGCACATTAATAGAGAGGCGAAGGGAAGGAAAAGATGTGGTAGAAAAAAGTGTCCAACAACAGTGATAACTGCACCCTGGAGAGGATTGTGGAACAAACCCATTCAAAAATGTGGGGAGATTCACAAAGAGTGGACTGCAGCTGGAGTCAGAGCTTCAAGAACCACACAGACGTATGCAGACATGGTTTCAGCTGTCGCAGTCCTTGTGTCAGAAGCGTCTCGCCTGGACTAAAGACAAAAAGGACTGGACTGCTGCTGAGTGCTCCAAAGTTATGTTCTCTGATTAAAGTCAATGTTGCATTTCCTTTGGAAATCAAGGTCCCAGAGTCTGGAGGAAGAGAGGAGAGGCACAGAGTCCACGCTGGCTGAGGTCCAGTGGAAAGTTTCCACAGTCAGTGATGGTTTGGGGTGCAGTGTCATCTGCTGGTATTGGTCCACTGTGTTTTCTGAGGTCCAAGGTCAATGCGGCCGTCTACCAGGAAGTTTTAGAGCACTTCATGCTTCCTGCTGCTGACCAACTTTATGGAGATGCAGAGCACCTGCACACAGTGCCAAAGCTACCAGTACCTGCTTTAAGGACCATGGTATCCCTGTTCTTCATTGGCCAGCAAACTCACCTGACCTTTAACCCCATAGAAAATCTATGAGGTATTGTGAAGAGGAAGATGTGATACACCAGACCCAACAATTCAGAGGAGCTGAAGGCCACTATCAGAGCAACCTGGGCTCTCATAACACCTGAGCAGTGCCACAGACTGATCGACTCCATGCCACGCTGCGTTACTGCAGTAATTCAGGCAAAAGGAGCCCCAACTAAGTACTGAGTACAGTACATGCTCATACTTTTCATGTTCATACTTTTCAGTTGGCCAACATTTCTAAAAACCCTTTTTTTGTATTGGTCTTAAGTAATATTCTAATTTTCTGAGATACTGAATTTGGGGTTTTCATTAGTTGTCAGTTATCATCATCAAAATTAAAAGAAACAAACATTTGAAATATATCAGTCTGTGTGTAATGAATGAATATAATAAACAAGTTTCACTTTTTGAACAGAATTAATGAAATAAATCAACTTTTTCATGATATTCTATTTTTATGACAAGCACCTGTATAGTGGCAGTTGGGGTAAATTCACATGGAAACAACATGGGTACATTTCTTGTGGTAACCATGCCTGTAGCATTTAATGCTGTTGATTCCAACTTTGCGCCCAGCAACTGTGGTTCCAGGCCAGTGTCAGACATTTTGGTGAACCTCTTGGCAGTGGACAGAGTCTGTAATATCCAGTGTAGATAAGGTACTGTGTCATTTACAGAGGCCATCCTTGGGTGCGTCCAGAACTGACACTTTCTGTGCCTTCTTGCTCCACAAGAGTGATGTGCAAAAAAGGAAATGGAGAAAATGGAGATTGAGGGGTGGAAATAGGAACATCTGCATGGTGGCCCAAACTAAAAAAAAGTTCTAAGTTATAAACTGTATTTTTCCTTTAAGAAAAGGTGGATATTTTTGCACACAGCTGCTTCACCATCATGCTGTCAGCTGTCTGTTGTTTGACAACATTTTTATTGCTATGAAACATAATCCCACTTCATCTGAGGATGTGGAACGTGGATGATGAGGCAGTGACTTGGTCATATTGACAGTGGTCCCACAGAAAAAAATGCCACCTTCTGTTAAAGCCACAACTTCAGTGGAATCATTGGCTAGAAAGAACAATCCACATTAGGTCATATGTAGACATATAATGATAAAGTCAAGTTGGACTATTTTAGCTAACTGCTTTTCTTATGTAATCATTTGATTACATCATTTATATAGTTTACACAGTTTATGTTTATATCATATTGTATGTAGCAACACAGTTTTTGCCATAATTAATGTTCTGACTATTTTACATTGATCCTATCCCCTGGGATCATGAATATGGCTTTCCCTTGGA
Source organism: Archocentrus centrarchus (assembly GCF_007364275.1). Lineage (NCBI taxonomy): Eukaryota > Metazoa > Chordata > Actinopteri > Cichliformes > Cichlidae > Archocentrus > Archocentrus centrarchus. The sequence continues at coordinate 35,597,068 of NC_044356.1, read as the reverse complement.
TCCAGTATGTTAGACTATTTTGTCATTGTTATTATTACTGTTTATTTTTTGACGTACAAATTTTTTGTCTTTGTTGTACAGATTTTTTTAATAGTCTACAGTCAAATGCACATGTTAGCTATACCTTTCCTCAGGTGGTGCATATTTTATTCTACAAAACGTCTTGTGAGCCATGACTGCCTGTAAAGTTAAACTGTATCCCACTTTTTTGTATTTAAACACTGTTGTAAACAGCAAATGGTATCCATATATTGATATTTCAAAAAAAAACTAGCATCCAACATCCTGTAAGCGTTTTTAACCAACACTGTTGGCACTGAGCCAGTCTTTACTATTTCAGTATCAGTTGTGACATTTAAATTAACTGAATAAACCAACTTAAAAGCTTGCAATATCTTTCTGGTAAAAACTAAACGTATGGATTCACTCAGGTTCATGTACCTGTAGTGTATATATACAGTACTAGTCAAAAGTTTGGACACACTGGTACTGTATATAATGTGAATTATAGTCCTGACAGATCTATAACATTGGGCAGATTCACCTCTTTAGGAACTGAGGCTGTTTTCTTCTGACTGATTCTGTAAATATGAATTTTAGATTAATCTGAGCTTTGTTGAGATGTGTGGGTTTTTTGTTTTTTTTTTTTTTTTAATACATGATTACATTTGAACTTTTCAACCTGCTGTGCCTTTACACACACACACACACACACACACACACACACATACACATTATGTTAATGTGTGCCCTTGGTTGTGACTGGATATCTTATTTCACCAATAAATTGTTGTAAATTAAGCAACAATTTTTTGGTGAAATGGTGAATTTATTTGTAAGTTAAGTTTACCATGTGTATCACACAAACTCATTCAGGCACTGGAGAAGGGTGATTGATTTGCAGAAGGAATATTAAAAAAGTGGCAAGTTTAGGGGGTAATGTTAAAACCACTGGATATATGCAAAAACTTGTTTGTTATGACCTTCATGTGTAATGATAGTGGTATGATTTAATAGTGTTGAGCTACGATCAGCTATCATCTTTTTCTAGCAGAAGAGTGTGTTTTTCTTTCATTGTTTTTTTATTAACATCTATGACATTTAAACTTTTATTTTGTTGTTTGATGATGTAGCAGCTCTAAGTTAAACCTTTCAATAAATCCCTGTTTAATCTGCTTTGTCTCTCTTTTAAATCTGACCATTTTATTGTTACTCTCTTCATCTCCTGGCCTTTTTTGGGGAAATGGGCCAGTTTCAAATAGAAAATGTGAGACTTGTTCTTGAAACCTGGCATTTACCTGTCTTGATTCTGACCTGGTTACTTGTTAGCCTTGATTTGACAATTTAGTGTGAGAATTAGTTCTGACTTGGGACTTGAACTGAGCTTAGATGTGTTGGCCTGGTGACGTGGGATTAACCTTTTTGATCTGGAACTCGATAGCTATATGACTTTAAAACCACTGAATGAAGTGCGGTGGTGTTTTGCATTGTAGAGGGAATGTGCATGTATTAATTTGGTGATTTAGGAAATTTATAAAATGTTGTTACACTTGATTCTGATTCACTTTTACACTGCTGGAAACACAGAACACATACCAAGAATACCTGTTCAATCAATCACATTAATTTCAGATTTCCATGTTTTCTTTATTAGGCTGTGGGACAGTAACTTTAAATATTTAAATGGATCTAGTTTCAAAGCTTTAATATGCAGCCAACACCTTAGGAATAAACAGCACACCCAGCAATAAAGGTTTATTTTACCATTCTGTGTGCTAAATCACCAGATTTCTGTAGCATTCCTCTGTTGTCTTTGCATTTTACTGTTGTATTTTCATATTCTTTGTAATTTTTTAATCACCATTTGATTATAAATGGTGGTGGTCTCTGGTGTAGGTGACATTGTAATCATTTTTTGTGGAAAAAGAATGATATGACCCCTAAACCGCCCCTTTTAGATTGGTCAGATGGTGCCAATACCATCCCTTTCATGTGAATGTGGAAGGGAAACCCAGTGTTAACTTAACAAGTTAATGATCAGCTTCCTGTGACTGTTTATTGTGATGTTAGGGTAAGTGAATCCAGATAATGGAAAGATACCCTAGGTATGTTGAACTCACTTCGTAGTATAAGGGCGCTGAGATATATTACAGGGCCTTTGGCTCCAAGTAATGATGTTAAGTGAAAACTGAAAACCTTACCAATTTAGCCAGTGGTAATGAAAATAAATGTATTGACTGCTGAAATGGGAAAGCGACTGGTTCTTGTATAGCGGTTTTCCACCTGAGCACTCGAAGCGCTTTAGGCAACATGCCTCATTCAGACAAGCACTTTTTTCTATGCCTTAGTGCTTTCTATCTAACTTACACACTCCAAGGAACATCAGGAGCAACTGGGGGTTCAGGAGCTTGCCTAAGGATACGTTGGCATGCAGACTGGAGCAGCCAGGGATCAATCCACCAACCTTCAGATTAGCAGATGACCTGCTCTACCTTCTGAGCCACAGCCACCCCTAAAAAAAACATTATAATACTACTAAACACAAAATTAAAAACATCAAAAGGGTGGAAATGCAATGGAAAAATGTTTGTTTCTTGTACAAAGACGTTATGTGTGAAGACGAGAAAACAACTAAAATGTAAGCCGTGTCCAAGATCATGATGCAGGTTACCATGCTGATGCCTACATGGTGGTGGGAACCAGAACTGCCCACAGCTAACAGAACAAGACTGTATCCACACAATGAGCTGTTATTATTTTGTTCTTTGGTCAGTGCTGGTGTGAAGACTGTGCTGTATTGATCCCTTTCCAAAGGTTTTGGTTTCAGAGCTCAACTTACTTTTTTCTACAACAATCTTGGCAATGAACACAGGATTTCTCAAGTGATTTCTTTTCTGATTCATGTTGATCCAGAAAACTTGCAGGCGGACTGAATGAGTCTGAAAGAGCGCTTACCTCCAAGTAAGTTATTAAGGAGACGAGTGCCTGACAGCTGAGAGCAGACAGAGGCAATCTCAATTGATAACAAACTCAGACTGGAGAGTAGGTGAGACCAACTTGATTTTCTGATTGTACTATAATTTTAAGGACAAATAATTTAATTAAAATTTGGAATTGTTCTGTGTTTGGTAAGAGGGTCCGCCATTCAGAGAAAAGTTCTGTAAACACCGTTAACTTGGGCAAACTGTTGGTTGGTTTGGACTGATCACAGGCGTGGGTTACATAAGTGACGACTTACTGAGGTCAAATTCACAAATGGACATTGGTTGTCATTGAGAATCTAGAGATTGGCTCTCTGAGATTAAAGCGAATACCACCAGGAACTAAATGGGGAACTCAAAATCCAAAACAGAAAAGCCGGCAAAAATTACATATAACCTAAAATAGTCAAAATGTCCAATTTATGAAAAACAAACAAGGTGAGGAAATATTGCAACAATAAAATGTTTGGATAAAGGAACATAGTTTCCAAATTAGTATGAGGTAAACAAATACAAAAAAGAAAAAAACAAAAACTGAAAAAGAGAAAATGGAGAGGAGGAGAAAACAAATTACTTAGAAGGAAACAAGTATGTGCTGTTTAAATTGTATTTATTTATTTTTTCTTATAGCAGGACAAAGCAGGAATCAGAGAAAGAAAGTGATGACAGGCAGGGTTGAAAAAAATGATGCTAATTAAATGTCTCAGTGTGTCAGAAGCAGGGAGACCTGGACCTGGATCAACCTCTTCCCCGAGCACAGAAGCCAGAGCAAAATGCTAGACCAACACCATCAACATCATCAGACCGACATCCAGGCCCAGATTTGGCTAAATATTCCACAGCTTCACCTCCACCTTACTCTGACCCCGAAAAAAATGCTTCAACATCAATCAACCTCCCCCAGCTCACACAAGACACTTCCAGAGAGACTGCACTGACATTAACATCACCTCAGGTGAACTGATTCTCTCCATAGACGAATGAACAGTTTGGATGACAGCATCACCACAGTACTACACAGTTGTGCGCCTGAATGTAAATATTGCTTTGGGTCACCAACCACAAAACACCCTCCAGACTCCAAAAAGGACAGTGAGGACTCTGTGGCCCAACTCTACTCTTTTCTGGTGGAATTTAAATCAACAGCAGCTGAGATAAAGACTGCTTATTTGAAAGTGGGAACAAACCATCTCATCAAAGTCAACAACAGGTGGCCAGACAATGACATTGTCCTCAACCTTACGGGGGACCAGCCGCATATAGAAATGCCATAAGCACGCTGTGTAGCAACTTCACCACTACTTTTGCAAAGTGTCTACCTGTATGGAACAGGAAACAGGACAGAGCATTTAAACTGCCTGATGGAAATACATTTAAAGCATGGGTGGACAGATGCCCCCAAATCACAAACTGGAAAGTTCAACTGCAAAAACACTTTGTGAAAGTATGCACACAAAGTTTGTGTAACTGAACTTGGCAAGATCATCTGAGCTTGAGATTTTCCACACATGGAGTTAAAATAGCAAAAGAAGAGCCTGAGAAAAATACAAAGACAAAACTGAAGCAATACTCCACATGGCACAGCTGACAAGGCACACGTCACAAACAAACTACTGCAGACTGTGGGAGAGGCAGACAGCAGCAGAGAGGTGGAGGGACAAATACAGATGGCTGCTTTCACAGGACATTGGATTAAGGATGATCCTGGAAAGGAGGAAAATGAGGCCAGCTGACTCAGGGTGGAGGTTGCGAAGGGGAAGGGTGCTCGAGCATCGCAAAAATGGTAAAAGATGGAAATAAGACACACAAACAGAATGCTTTAACCAGCCTAATGCACACACACAAGCACAGGCAATGAAGGCCAGATTGACACAGGGCAAGAGGCAGGGTACACCCTGTACAGGTCACCAGCCTGTCGCAGAGTCAACACAGAGAAACAGACAACATTCACACTCACACCTAGAGTGTCCAATTAACCTGACCCCGGTATCTGGATGTCTTTGGACTATAGGAGGAAACCCACGCAGACACGGGGTGAACATGCAAACTCCACACAGTGAGAGGTCCGGGCCAAGGTGGAATCAAACCCAGACCTTCTAGATGCCGTTCTAGCTGTGAGGCAGTAGTGCTAACCACCATGCCACTGTGCTGCCCATAAATGTGCAGTTATTTTAATAGTGTCTGTGAGAACATTCCACATGTTTCTCTTCCAAAAGCTGAACAAGATGAGCAAGACAATGTTTAACAGTGCACTGAGAGAAAACCTGTCAACTTCTATCCCTCCGGAGGGGCCAACATTGTTGTAGATGTCGGTGATTTAATGATCTGCTCTCCTTCTAAGCAGGCCTGCAAGACTGACACAAAAGCACTGTTGAACGGTCACAAGGTGAGCCTTTTCAAATTACAATGGGCTTCGGAGAAAGTCACCTATCTGGGACACGCGATCATGTCCTGATCATGACGGTAAGGCCCTCTCTCCAAAAGGATTGTAGTGATTCAATCATTCCAAAATCACAAAGAAACAACTGATGAATTTTCTTGGCATGACATCATATTGCTGCCAGTGGATACCCAACTATGCTGTGTGACAGGCTCCACTGTCAGCAATGATATATGAGAGGGGACTGACTCCATATAGCAGACTACAGTGGACTAATGATGCAGACAAAGCTTTACTGACAGTGCAGACTGCACCAACTCTAGGGTTACCAAAGCATTCTCCCAGCCAGTGGATCAAAAGGGTGGACACATGACCTCTGTTTTATTGCAGGAGCACAGTGGCATATTTCTCATTCTACCTGGACTCAGTAGCAGCAGACCTTCTTCTTAACATGTGAGCAGTAACAGCAACTCTAGGCAATTCTAGCTTCATATCACCTTGTGGGCTATTCAGACTTAACCCTTTTGCTGCCACATTCTGTGTCACTGATCCTTCTAGAGCTAAGACTATGTGTTTATCAACTTCTTATTGGTTATGGTATCAGATTTTATCAGTGGAAATACCAAATGTTACACTTAAAAGATTCACTGTGCCAAACCCAGCTTTACTTTTCCCTACTGAAGCATATGGCGAGCCTCATGATTGTATAGCAGCTATTTCTGAAGTCTGTTCTCCCAGACCTGACCTGCAGCACTCACTGCTGACTAACTCTGATCTGGTGGTCTTTCTGGATGATTCGGCATCACACAACCCAGACACTGATCAAAGGTCAAATAGGTCACAGAACATGACATCCTAGCATCAGGCTCATTACCATCTCACTATTCAGCTCAAGTTGCTGAACTTGTAGCATTAATACAAGCATGTGAAATCACTTAAGAGCAAACAGTCACTATTTACACTGATTCTAGATATGCACATGTTTTTTGCACATTATGGAAAAAGCAGTTTTTAACTGATTCAGGGAAATCCACTGCACATCGCAAACTTGTGGCTGCATTGCTGGATGCCTTATTACTCGTTTTATTACACTGGTTTACAAAGTGATTCCAAAATTATTCTCAAAAAACTTTTGCAATTCTAGTATGGTTTGTGTTACTAAGAATCTAGGTACAAGTATTCAAAATTCACAAACAACACATTCATGCCTGGAAAAGCCTTTTGATCATCAACAAATGAACTTCATTGAACTCACACCATGTGGCGGTAAAAAGCGATTGTGGACATGTTCTCAAAATGGGTTGATGTTTTCCCTTCTAGCAAACAAGATGCAGGTGCAGTGGTCAAAACCTTACTGTCAGAAATCATCCCAAGGTGGGGGATTCCAGGTAAGCTCAGCAGCAATAATGGAGCAGCTTCTGTCAGATTTGAAACATGTAAGCGACTATCTTATATAAAAGCAGCAGCTGGCTGAAGCCCTTACCACCTGTGTTAATGCACATAAGGACAAGGGTAAGAGTTAAACATGTCCTCAGTCCTTTTGAAATTTTGTTTGGACTTCCACCAAATATGGGGATAGGGCCCCCAGGACGTCCTGCTCTGACCACAGAACACTGTGAGGATGAAATGTTACAGTAGTATATAAACCTCTCATCTCTCTGACCTCTCTCTATAAAGCAGCCTTTCTACAGCCAGCCCAAACAAACCTACACCCATGCAGACCAGGAGACTGATCAAAGATCTCCAGAGAACCAGCTGGTAGCAAAAACAAAAGTGGCAGGGGCCATTCCAGGTATTACTGACAGCACAGACAGAGGTTAAGGTTGAAGGTCGCACCACTTGGGTTCATGCCAACCACAGCAAGAAGATCCCAGAACCACAGTAATAATGCATAGGGTTAGAGAGATTTCCATGTTGACACTGAGGAAGACAACAAGGGTGTACGACGTGCTCTGGACTTTCAACTTGCAGCTGTGTTGGAACCATAAGTAAGAGTGAGGGGTGAAAAAAGCACCCTCCTCCAACAAAGTGATGTGCTGAGCGAGACTCTGTGTCATCCACAACGGACCAGCAATGGAACACAGACACCTGCTTAGATAATTAGGATGGTATGGGCTGAGAGGTTTAGTACGTTTTTTTGGCTGTGACAGCTATTTGTGTGATTTGTCTTGTCATTTTTTACATACAATAAACATCCACATGACTCTCCAGGCATCACGGACACAGGTAAGGCTTGTATGAATCACTCACAGCACTCCCTTTCTGAGAGTTTCGACCCTTCTCTAGTCCTGGCTTTATTAAAAATAATTTGTGGCTGCAGTATGAAAATTTCACAGCTATTTCACTAACAAATTACTCATGAACATTCTGTATAGCAGCTAGACCAGCTTATGGTGACACTGATTCCTGACATCTCAGAAACTGTGCATCAGATCCTCATTTTTGTAGTAACAACAATTATAGCTGTTCTACACAAATTCTGACACATCATCTAAGGTTCCAAAATTTTGTGGTCATCACATTCCATCAAGTGATTTTACTCCAACATGCTTTGAACCACCACAGGATGTACTCATTCCTTCAGTCAGATGTGACTGATTGTTTCATCTCCACCTGTGGCACCACTGATGTGGGCACAGTAAAAACTAATTGTAAATGCCTTTGGGATGTCTGTGTAACCATTATCATAGCATCATTGATGAGGCACTGTTATATGAGACTTTACTTTGGTACAGTAAAAATCACAAAAGACTGTATGACTTGCAGGTGCTCAGAGTGGGTAGCAAAAACACCCATCTGTCACTCCATTGCAAAATCCAGATCCAAAGGTAGTATGATGGCTGTGCAGAGATGTGCAGCTGGCTGCAGCTGGTTTTACCTCAAACTTGGAAAGGCACTTCTGTCAGTGTCAGATTAATTAAACAAACTATGATTTATCCACAGGTTCAGTCACACGTATCATTCCCTCAAGGTAGGTTTAAATGTTTCAAGGACATCCTCAACCCTGACTCTGAAGTGTATATAGATGCCACAGGTGTCCCTCAGGTCCTGATGTGATAGAAACCAGCAAAAACACAGCGTGTATAAATTACATCTATTACAATCAGCAGAGATTTGATCATTTTACTAGAGATGCACTTAAGGTTCTACCAAAATAAATGTATGTAACTAGTCTCATAACATGGCAAAATAGAGATGTTAGCAGAGAAAGGAGGGGCGTGTGTGAAGTTTGGTGATGCATGTTGTACATTCATTTCTAACAATACTGCCACTAGTGATGGCATAGTTACCTTGAAAAAGTAACCTGATTACTCCTTTTAAAAGTAACTATGTTAGATTACAGCTTACTTAATTAGTTACATTCAGCAGCTGTCGACAATGTCCCCGCTGCCTCAACCTACAAATGCTCTGCTCTGGGGCAGCTCGGCATTGATAGTGATTAAAAATAATCAAAATTTGTGTTTCAACTCTAATAACCTCTATGTACCTCTTGGGTATGCAATTGTAATTTTCTTGTACAAAGACGGTGTATGTAAAATGTAAGCCGTGTCCAAGGTCACGCAGGTTATCATCATGCTGTTGCTACATGGTTCTGCTAACTGGGACTCCCCACAGCTAACAGAACAAGACTGGATCCACACAGTGAGCATGAAGGAGCTGGTATTACTTTGTCCTTTGGTCGATGCTGGTGCAGACTGTTCATGCTGGATTGATCCCTTTGCAAAGTTGTCTTTCAATAAATATCAGAAAACCAGTTTGGTTTCAGAGCTCAACTTACTTTTTCCACCACAGGGTACACACACAGTTTTTGTTTGTTTTGATGCATTATAAATTAAAGAATCATTGTACACTTAAGTTACACGATAAATCACGTCCTTTACAGTGATCACCAATCACTGGTATTATTTAACTGTTGCTCTTTTCTACTGGTTAACCACCCGAGGGACAACCCACTGCCATAATTAGGATGTGATCCAGCACCAATCAGAGAAAGGCTATAATATTTTGACCCGCCCATGGCCCAACCTTCTGTTTTTGTATTAATAGGCAACCATGTTGCTGAATTGGAGACCGGTTGGTTTGGGAACACTACTTTGACTAAGGTAGTAAAAAACATGCAAGCGTGACAACAGGTGTTTGTAACGTGGGTTTATACTCAGGAATGCTCATACATGGCATCAGCGCACAAACGGAACTCTGAGTGAAGCTGAGAAAATTTGGTAACAAAGACAAAGTGTGTTTCATGGACAGCTTTTAAGCAATGCGCTTAAAAACAACCCTGTTGGTGAAACTATGGGCTTCTTAAAAGAACTTTACACGTTCCCCACAGTGTTGACATCGTGAACAATTTAATGAAGTGATTGTTGATAGTCATGTCAACGTCATCAGCAGCGAGCTCATCCCAGCAGCAACAGCGGGGTAACCTCAGCGCCTCTCCCGTAGCCTCGTGCTCTGTTTGCGGCCTCTCCGCGCCAGGGTACCGTACCCAGCTTCTGCGTGAAGATCAACACAGCCCAACCCACTCCGCTTCCTCCTCCTCCTCTTCCTCCGTAGCCGGGAGCAACATAGGACCCACGACGTCCCGTTGCTCCAGTCCCGCAAACCCGGGTGGAAGTGACTCGGACGGCAACCTGGTCCGCAGGCAGAGTGTCATCGCCGGACAACAGGAGCTTACCTGTTTCCAAAGGTAACCGCTTCCTGTCCAGTAAACGAGGTTTATGCAAAATACCCCGATCATCGTATAGATAGCTTCGTGCTATGCTAAGTGGTGTTGTGTCTCCAACTGAGCGGCCGTCACGCCAAACTAGCCTGACAAATCCGGCAGTAGAATTGTTTTGCCAATAAATGAACAAATGCGTCCTTTTGGAAAAAAGAACCAGTCTGTTTTGGAGCAGTTAGGTCCCCCCTCGCGTTCGGCCTGTGTGTAGGCCCCTGTCCAACACTGAAGACAAACTAAACACTGACCATTTTTCCTGTGTTCGCAAAGCAGGGGCCGCGCTGTGTTTTGGAGCTACTGGGGAAAGGGGGGGGAGGGGGAACTAAGCAACTCAACACATTACAGTTAATTTCATGTGGCTGCAGTTTTATGAAATGGAAACGAGCCGAATGGCAGAGTTCATCATTAAGACAAAATCCGGGATTATCTTTTAAAGTCCATGTAATGTTTACACAAATTTCGATAGCTAGCTTTAATGTAACGAACCGTTCCTCATACAAGGGCGACATGCTAGTGTAGTTGCTAGCTTTCTATGTGGGTATCTGCTTCTGGATGCTAAAAACAAGGAGACGGTACATCAGCTCTCGCCATAGTGGCTCCTTATCATCCACACTGCAGCTCAGCTCAGGCTCTGTGGTTTATTGTTGGAATGTGCTACAGTTACCCTTTAAAAAGAATAACTTGATATTAGCTGTGAAACAGTTTTTATACAGTGCATTGTGACGAGGTAACTACGTCAGGCTGTGGACCCCTGTGTGGTGGTGATGATGCAGCGGCTCTGTCGGAGATAAACATCACTGTGTATCGATGGTTGGCCAGACTTCCATCAAACAGCTTTTATTCATCTGCAGCCTTTAGCCTGTTTACAGTCAGTGAAAGGGAAATATAATTATGTTGTCAGCTGCTGGCAGTGTGGCTCCTATGGCAACACTGGGGCCTAAGAGTTACTCGATGTAAATGGAGCACATGAACAAGCAGGCTATCCTCAGACTGCATGCCCACACAGAACCAGCCACATCTCTCTATACACAAGTATTTATTAGTCACTGTTAATAAGGCAGGTTTATGTAATCCACACACATGAAGCATGTGTCACGATTATCTTGGCTAAGCTCTGAACTGGGTTATTATACACTAGACTTCACATCTTTCCTCATGTAAATGCCACTGAAACGGTTGTGTCCACGGTGTGTTCAAGGTAAGCAAGTGGCATGTAGGGTCACTAAATATGCCATTAAAAAAATCATTATTTCTTTAGTGATATTTTAAACTGTTTAGCTATTACTAACTTAAGTTTTGTTTTTAATAAATACATTTTTAGCCACTTCAATGCTTACAATGAATTAAATGACCCCCTGACACAGTTAGGGCCCAGTGGTGTATATGGCATAGCATTTAGCAGTTGAAGTGAAAGGTAGTGGAATTGGCAGAGACTAACAACGTTTTTGTGTGTAGGAACCTTTTTTAAAGTTTGTGTCTCTTGGACAGCCTTCTGTGTTCAGAGTACAGTAAATTTCAAAGTTCTTAGTTTAGCTCTTGTACAGTGGGTACACAAGAGGAACCTTTGACTGATATGTGTATGGTGATTGGTCTAGAAGTAAATGTGTATTGTTTGAGCCTCAGCAACCAAAAAGACTCCCTATAAACAGTAGCTACATGATCAACAGTTGACTTCAAAACTGAAGCAAAACAAGGAGAATGGCCTGGTTCTTATAGTGAACCAATGTTACGGTTCAGTCTTTATTAAAACGATGTAAGAAAGGAGATGCAGTGGAATGTCTCCTCTCCTATGTAGGGTTTGGGTCAAAGCCAGGGTGATCTATTTAGTTACTGAATCCTTCTCTGTGCTCTCTAATGGGTAATGCAATGGGGTAGGATACAGTGATTGAACTACGTAGCAAATTGCCCCTCTAGTTGGGCTTCCACATATGATGAAGTAATATAGAAAGTGAAGAAATAGCATTAGAAAAGTAAAATATCACTGAGGGGTAAAACCATATAAAACAGTATAAAAGATAGACATAACTGCCGTGACATGAAGCCTCGAGTTGTGCGCTTCTGCCATCGCCATCTTGTTTGCAAAAGCGATGTGAAGCGGCCTCGGTGTTAAAAGAAACACCCTGCACTGATTTGAATTGTATCTATCTGTCAGACTCCAATTTGTGTATGTAAATGGGGATGTGTTCTTCACACACACAAAAGTTAGTCATGGAGTTCCACACAGATGACCCAGAGCTTTAACCTACATTTGTGGATGGCAAATTGTGTTCACAGACTGATTTCTGGCAGTGTTTCTGAGCCCATGCAGTGATTTCCATGACAGAATCATGCCTGTTTTATAATGCAGTGCTACCTGAGGGCCAGAACATCATGGGGATCCCATATTGCTCTGTGGCCTTGTCCCTTGTGGAGAGAGTTTTCTCCAGATTTTCAGAATATTTTTTGATGATATCTGTAGATGCATTTTTTTTTCCAGATTGGTGAACCTCTGCCCTCTTTCTTTTTGGGAAACTCTCTAAGATGTTTTATACCCAGTCCTGTAACTGTTACGAATGAACCTAATTAGTTGCAAAATGTTCCTCCTGCTGTTTCTTTGTTAGAACCACTTTTGCAGCCTTTTGTTGCTCCTGCTCAACTTTTTGAAGATGTGTTGCTGCCACCAAATCCAAAATGAGTTAATATTTTTAATGAAATAGTAAAATGTCTCAGTTTAAATGTTTGATATGTTTTCTATGTTATATTTTGAGTAAAATAATTTATGAAATTTGCTAATTATTACATTATCTATTTATTACTTAGATTTTACACAGGCCCCCCCCTTGTTTTTTTTTTTTTATTTGTGTTTCAATGAAACCACAGGCATGTCTTAAAGACATAAAGGCCTGGATGACCTCTAATCTCCTACTCATAAACAAGACTAAGGTTATTGTCCTTGGCCCTAAAAATCGTAGAAACATGGCGTCTAACCAGATACTTTGATGGTATTACCCCGGCCTCAAATGGGATATTAAGGAGTTACACAGGACTGCTTTCTTTCCTCTTGTAAAGTAACATTTTATATTGTATCCTAAGTAATATATTATCATTTGATATATCAATTCCTTTCAAATTTATACTATTTTTAATGATGTGATGTGCAAGTCTTGCACTTAGATGTTTTTCTGTTATGTTGATGGTTGTTATGGAAACACTGCAACTGTGCGCAGTTGTTCTCATAGATATAATGAGCACGGAAGCAAGAAAATGTTAAACGAGTTTATCTATGCACGATCTATTTTTCATAAGGCGTATAAGAACATATGAAGAATTCAGATGCAAAACCCTCTAAATCTGCCTGGACACTTTTCTTTTAAAAAAACATTTTTTTCATCTTGTGGTAAAGTTCAGTAATTTCATTTTACAGGCAATGGTGAGCTTTTTGTTTTTTTTTTTCTCCAAAAATGTAAATATAGCAATTTACCTATTTTTTAACAAAAGTAAGCTGAATCTTAAGTCTGTCCTCTGCCCAGTGTGAATGAAGGCAAAAGGCCCAGACTGTGATTAAAAAAAGATCTCTACATAGTCACACAGTACAACTGCAATAGCACAAAATAGCAACACATTTATTTTAACAATAACAGAATAGTAGATACAGGGATCCTCAAATCCAGGCCTTGAGGGCCGGTGTCCTGCAGGTTTTAGATGTGTCCATGATCCAACACACCTGAGTCAAATATAGAAGTCATTAGCAGGACTCTGGAGAACTTGACTGCATACTGAGGAGGTAATTCAGCCATTTGATTCAGGTGTGTTGGATCAGGGACACATCTAAAACCTGCAGGACACCAGCCCTCAAGGCCTGGATTTGAGGATCCCTGTACTAGGCTGTGGGGTTCATGGCAACCGAGGGGTGCGATTGCGAGCACTGCACTCAACCCTCCTCCTTTGTCATTCTTCATACTACCACTTGTGGTCAAGTTACACGTCTGACCCATATGTGAGCCTCACTTTCCATTGAGACAGCACTGCACTTCTTGTGCCTTTTTTAATTATTATTTATTTATTTGCCTTTGAGGATAAGCAGACCACAATTAGGTGACTGTCAGTTTCATGTTCTCCTTTGTTTACATTTGAAAGTTCCTTGAATTTTTACTAAAAATACACAATGTTTTTTTTTTTGATTATAGTATAGTTTTGAGATCTTGTTTTATATTAGTATATATTTATTCAGTACTGACCAAGTAATTTTATTTTCCATTTTATTTGTAATTTGTTATTTTATTTCTGTAACTTTCTGTAAATTACTATAACTTGACAGATATAGAAATGAGAGAAATTTATATACAGTGAAGTCTGAAATATTCATAAATTTGACTTAGTTATTGTTATTCAGCCAGCAAATTTTTTGTTGACCAGAAATGACACAGGCATCTTCCAAAAGATAATAAGACGAAGTACAAGAGGCATCATTGTGGGGGAAAAAATGTATTTCTCAGCTTTTATTTACATTTGAAGAAAAAGTGGCATGTCCAAAATTATTCATACCCTTTGCAAACTGTCCCAGTCTATGGGAAAATCCAAAGTCCTATACCATTTCAAATAGTCTAAGCTGCTCTAAAGCATCCTAATGACCATGATTCATTGGGAGCAGCTGTTTTAATCAACTCAACAGGTGAAAAACAACAGCTCTCTGCAGCTGGTTTGTGGACAGTCATGGCTAAGACTAGGAAATGGTTAGCAGACAAAAACTTGACTGTTTTGCAGTGGCCCAGCCAGAGTCCTAACTTGAATCCAAAATTGAGAATCTGTGGAGGGAGCTAAAGATCAGGGTGGTGGCAATAAGACCTTCCAATCTGAAAGAGTTAGAGCTCATCGCTAAAGATGATGAGCAAGAATATGCAAAAAGCTGGTCAGCAATTATAGGAAGCATTTGATTGGTGTAATGGCCAGTAAAGGCTTTTCTATTGATTTATTGAGAAGGCTATGAATAATTTTGAACATGCCATTTTTTTCTTCAAATTTAAATAAAAGCTGGGGGATATCTCCCTATGTTTGTTTGTTCTGTTTGTCATTTTATATATATATATATATATATATATATATATATATATATATATATATATATATATATATATATATATATATATATATTATTTATTTCTTTATATATATATATATATATATATATATATATATATATATATATTATATAAAAAATAGTTTTTTTTTTTTTTTTTTTTTTTTTTTTTTCCTTCTCCCCACAATGATGCCTCTTGTACTTCATCTTATCTTCTGGGAGATGCCTGTGTCAAAATTGCTGGTTGAATAACAATAACTTTAAGTCAAACAGGGGTATGAATAATTTGGGGCTTGTCTGTCTATCATATGTCACAGGGTTCTAGTTAGCCGTTGTTCGCTTGGTGCTGTGCCTTGCTGGGAATTTCAGCTGTTAGCTTCCAGAATGGATCATTATCAGTTAGCTGGCGAGCGTGGCCATTAGCACCAGCAAGTGGTCATCTGGTAACCCCCTGGTACAAATGCTTCAAGAGTTTTCTTAAAAGCAATCAAACACTGAGGCACCACTGAAAGTTTAAAAACTTCTTGCTGTATGTCTAAAACCAAATATTGCTGCTCTAGTGTGATATTGGATTTCAGCTGCTCCAGAGTTTGGCTCTCCTTTATCTTATTTTTGGTTTTATAATGCTCCAGATGTTTTCAATAGATAACAGATCTGGACTGTAGTGAGACCAGTTTAGCCCCCAAGCTCTTTTATTAGGGAACCATGTTGTTGCATACAAATGTACAATTTACCAATGCCATGACTACTTTCCGAAAAAGTAATCTGACTGTGGGCAACACAGGACCACAGCAGTTTTTCAGTTGGCCTCAATTCATCTTAAATCAGCGCAGAAGCCTG
The DNA here is from genome assembly GCF_007364275.1 of Archocentrus centrarchus. Classification (NCBI taxonomy): domain Eukaryota; kingdom Metazoa; phylum Chordata; class Actinopteri; order Cichliformes; family Cichlidae; genus Archocentrus; species Archocentrus centrarchus. Next base: position 35,581,094 of record NC_044356.1, on the reverse strand, counting down.
AGGAAGGCTGCAGCTTATCTGGACCTTTTTTCTATCTGTTTTGTTTTTTTGATGCAGTTTAAACTTGTATTTGTGAATGTAGTCATGAATTATGTTCACTGACAGTGGTTTTCAAAAGTGTTCTTGATCCCATGCAGTGATGTTTACTATAGAATCATATCTGGATTAAATGTATTACAATACTTAAATGCTGAAGAAAATCATCTGTTTTTCTTAAGTGGTTTGATGATAGTGCCATACTGCAGCTTGTTGCATTCTGGGGTCAAGGCAGGTCTCAGCCAGTAGCGCAACAGCCTGTTGAATACATAGGGAGCAACTCGGGGTTCAATAACTTACGCCAGGATACTTTGGCACGCAGATTGGAGCAGCCAGGAATCAAATAACCTTCAAGTTATTAGATGACTTGTTCTGCCTCCAGAGATACAGCCAGTATTAATGCATTTTTAAAACTATTTTCCTAAAGTTGAGTGAAGATACAGTAACTGATGTCAAGACATGATCCAAACATCTCAAGAGAGACAGAGCGAGATTGAAAACGTGGCTGACTGATAAGTAAAAACTTCCTTGCAATTGCATTGATCTCTAGTAGATTGCTGAAGTCGTCCATATTTTTCATCAAACATTCTCTGCTTCCAGTTTGCTTGCACTTCAGGTTTTGCTATACCACTTGGTTATAGCACAAGTCTGTCTTCCATGCAGACTACGAGTGACTGCAGTCTTCTAGCAACCAATGCAATCGTAAGGAGGTTTTTGGTGCAGCACCCTGTTAGTGACCAATTTCAACTTCCAGCAACCAACCAACCAGTCAGGGAATACACATTTTTCCCATCTACTGTGGTGGATAACATTTGCAATGTGCACATGACATCACTTGAGAAACCAAGTGATGTCAGACATTATGAGACATGGAATTCAAAGAATGCTGATTTAAAAAAAAAATATATATATATATCTGTAGAAGAATCGAGAATGTCAAAGTGGCAATTTTCCTGCCCCCAAGCAATCAATCAACAGCCATACCAAGAAACATGAGCCACTCATGTTGTTGCAGTGACACATAGCAGAGGCTGATTACACTGGTCAACAAAAAAAAACCCTTTTGTCTGCTACCTGAGGAGGAAAAACGATTGATTTTTACTAATTAAGATTAAGATTAAGATAGTGTTTATTTGTCACATGCACAGTTATACACAGTACAATGCACAGTGAAATGTATTTTGTACCTGCAACCATATATACACACACATATAAATAAGAAGAATAAAAATAAAAAAAAGTAATTCACACTATACACTATACTCTATATACTATACACTATACACACTTTTTAAATTATAATATTTACATTGTGCAATAATGGTCCAGTTAGGGCTCAGAGTTGAGCAGACGGATGGCTTGTGGGTAAAAACTCTTCTTCAACCTTTCAGTCTTAGCCCTCAGGCAGCGGTAACACCGGCCTGATGGGAGCAGGGAGAAGAGAGAGTGTCCGGGGTGGCTGGGCTGTTTTAGGATCTTCATGGCCCTCAGCCTGCACTGCTTGGTGTAAATGTCCTGCAGGTTGGGGAGGGTGGTTCTGATGGTCCGTTCAGCTGAACGAACCACCCTTTTTAGGGCCATGAAGTCCTGCTTGGTGCAGTTTCCCATCCAGGTGGTGATGCTCCCACGCATGATGCTCTCGATGGTGCAGGTGTAAAAGTTCCTGAGCACCTTGAGTGGGAGCTTGAAGTCTCTCAGCCGCCTGAGGAGGTAGAGACGCTGTCTGGCCTTCTTCACAGTGATGTTTATGTGATGAGTCCAGGACAGGTCCTGTGAGATGGTCACTCCCAGGTATTTGAAAGTGTCCACTCTTTCCACCTCAGCACCACTGATGACAAGTGGATGGTAGTCCCTCTGCTGCTTCCTGCTGAAGTCCACAATCAGTTCCTTTGTTTTGCTGACATTGAGCAGGAGGTGGTTCTCCTGGCACCAGTTCTCCAGGCGGGAGACCTCTCTCCTGTAGGCTGTCTCCTCATTGTGAGAGATTAGTCCCACAACAGCAGTGTCGTCAGCAAACTTGATGATGACGTTGGACTCTGACGTGGCCTCGCAGTCATGGGTGTACAGTGAGTACAGCAGAGGGCTGAGCACACAGCCTTGGGGGGATCCAGTGTTGAGGGTGAGGGAGGATGAGGTGAGGTGACCCACTCGTACCACCTGTGGTCTGCTGGTCAGGAAGCTGTGAACCCACCTGCACAGGGATGGGCCCAGGCCCAGGTCCAGCAGCTTAGAGACCAGCCTGGAGGGAACTATGGTGTTGAATGCTGAGCTGTAATCTACAAACAGCACTCTCACATAGTTCCCCTTACCAATTTGGGTACGCTGATTCCAAATATGCAAACAGAATTTCTCTAGCACGTCAGGATGTTGAGTTACATAACTATGCCAATAAATACCAATTGCCAAACATGACGTCAATGATTTTATTAGAAAAGTTCACCATGGGGCGCCAGGATAGCTCAGGGTGTGAGCAGGCGATCGTCTATGCTGCTAGCCTGTCGCCATTTGTCACGTGTCTTCTTCCGGGTCTCCTCCCTGCTTTCCTGTCTTACCTCCACTGAAGAACTGTCAAATCAAGCTGAAAAAGGCCAAAAAGTACACCATGAACATACAACTGGTGAAAAAGACACAGATACAAGAGTCAATCATATGAGGAATCTCAAACTAATACAGTCCACAATTAGTCTGCCTAAACAGTTCAAAAATGTGACAAACACTTGCACTTGTGCTTCAGGGAAGTTTCACCCTGTAGAAACCAGCAGTAGTCACCCATCATGTTTGCGTTATAGCACAAACACGATGGGTGAAATGGTCTCCATTTCACAGATAATGTGATGGAACCTTTCACCATGCTTATCACTCACATCACCCAAATTTGGTGGAAAGAAGTCAAGATGAGAGTGAAGGAAGCAGGGGCAGGCTGGGGTTGAAATTCAGCCCGGGAGCTTGGTTTGGAAAGGCCTTTTATCCGATCGTACAACAGAGCAGCAAAAGGGGGGAAAAAGATCGTCAATCCCCTCTTAGCTGGTGTCTCGCCCTTCACCTCTCCTAATGGTGTGCTGGCTGAGCTGCAGTTAATTTTGACAGCCAGCACAGGACTCGAGCTGACTCACCGAATGCAAACGAGAGCCTTTTTTTTTTTTTCTTTTTTTCTTTTATAAAGTGTTTGTCTTTGTGCAGTGTTATGATCTGTACATACTGTGATATACAACCTCAGCACTTCACATGTCAAACTCTCAGCCATGCGTTCATCTACTTACGGGTTTAGTCACTATTTGTAACAAGTTTATAGGTGTATTTATTTCTAACCTCACTTTATTAGCTCATAATACAACAAAGCCTTAACAGCAACTTGGTCTGTCTATGAAGCATATCGTGTAAGGATTTCTTTTTAAAAAAAATTTTTGGGACAAACTTTCTTACAGTATCTGCTTGTTTTTTGTTTTTTTTGTTAGTTTTTTTTTCCTTCAGGCATACCAGCATACAGCATACAAATTTTGATTTAGTTTTATTCAGTCTTTTGACGAAAATGTAACTTAGTTTTAGTCATAATTTAGTCATCTGAATAGTTTTTGTTTCGTTTTAGTCGACGAATTATCGTAATATAGTCGACTAAATCAACTGTAGATTTAGTCGACTGAAATATAAAGGGTGTAAAATGTAAATGCTTTTTCTTCAGTTCCCTTGAATTAGTCGTTATACACACTTACACAAAATTAAACATTTATTCAAAGTTATGGAATATTATTAATAATATTAACATTAGTGTTTCACCTGCTTCCCACACACCTGATCATTAACACCACCTTACTGAGATAATCCAGCGTTTTACAGCAGGACGCTCTGAAAGGTACAGGGCAGTGTTCAGGACTAAGATTATAAAGGCTAATCCACCGCGGTGTGGAGATTTTCTCTAAACACAAACTGGGAAAAACACTTTACCCTGCATGACATTAAAATGCTGACCTTTGCATGGAGATCTGGGTGACTGGTTTGCAGATGTCGTTTAAGATTTGTCGTGTTTTTACCCGAGATAGTCGCCCCACATGGTTTACACATCGTTTTGTTTGTCACAATGTCAAAGGACAAATGTGTCCATACATCGGCTCTTCTCTTTCTCCCTGCTGACATTGGTTACATCACTTAGTTCTATCAGAAGTAACGACCAATCACAGGCTAGTTTGGTCTTCCTGGGTTTAGAGCAAATTTGTGCAACTGTGCGTTTGATTGGATGTTTTCCTAACTTGTCCCACCCTGTCACAAAATTAAATCAGTTCTGATTGAATGTCGTCCCCACCAAGCATTTTCATTTTCATTCGTTGACAAGTGTCAATTAATTTCATCATCGTTTTTATCCTTAAGTAGTTTCTATTTAGTTATCGTCTCATTTTCGTCATGAAAATAAGGGTCATTGACAAAAACTAATATTTTGTCAACGAAACTCTGCTGGGCTGTTGTTTGTAGCCCCTCCTGATGAAAAAGAGCCAACTCCTGTCATTCACTTCAAAGAACCAGCTCTTAGAGCCGAAATGTTCGCGACCGACCATCACTGCCTGTACCTGTGGCCGCGCGAGTACTGCTGTGCTTAATTGGGTTAAAAAAAATAAATAAAAATTTTGATCACCGGCCAGTTCGGCCTGGAAACGACCGGCTGTTCGGTAAACCTCCCGATGGCCACCACGCCCCTGGAAGGAAGTGAATCTTAAGTGACATTCTACAACCCATGCGTTTGAATGATATGAGCATGTCGTTAACTAGTTCTTCATAGTTTGTGGCTTTGTGGTTGCCCAAGAAATTCTGTAGCACCGGAACAAATGATTCCCATGCTCTTAGTTCAAGGGGTCTGAGCTTAGATGGAAAGTCTTTGTCTCTATTAAGCTCACGGGCTTGTGGTCCATCAAAGATCCCAGCTTTAAGCTTTGGACTGCCCCAGAAACACTATTCCATCGCTTGATGTAGCACTAAAACTTTGTTTTTATCTATTGATAGATCAAAGCACTATAAGAAATTGCAAATTTCTGGCATTGTTGATCCTCAATATTGGCAGTTAAACTTTAGTTGATTGAATTTTAATGACCATATTTGGATTCAGCACCCCAAAATCACCCAAATTATTGCTAAATTCTGTTCAATTTCAAAATTAGAAAATATTAGCACACATTTGCATGAGAAGTACCAGTACAGCAATACATTAGCTAAATATTGACATGTGCATGACTCAAGAACCTGACATGCTAGCCAAATTCTGATTATAGATTTGGAATCAGCATACCTGGTAGCAAAATGATTGTTTACCAGTGTTATAATTTGAGCATGGTGGTGACAGACATTTACTTGTTGTTGTAGTAAAGAATAAGGCAGGTTTATTTAACTTTCTTGCTTTACTTTTATAAGGTAAATTGCATTTGTTCAGTGTTCCAGAGGAGGAGCCAAAGGTGATGATCATGTCAGCACTTTGGATTGATGGAAAACATGGAATTCCACACACCAGAGAGCTCCTGGAAAATTTTTAATCTGAATAGACCTTTAAAATGTAACGTTTCGGGCCAACGTGGTGCGCGGAATTCCATGTTTTCCATTGATTCTTCTTTTTTCCTGCACGCTTTAATTGTGGATGTGCATGTTCTACTGAGCACTTTGGATTGAGTCTCATGTATCTGTGTGTATGCTTGGTAGAAAAAAAATACTTTAACCTTATTTTGGAGCAAACTTACAAAATGTTTTACGTGCTATTGTCAAATTTCACTAGCGATTCTGTAAAGGCTTTTTTTTCTGTCCTGGTGACTGTTTAAAATAAAGTTAAGACTCTCTCACAGTTCAGATGGAGGCTTCAAAATTACTTGGATCCAGTAGGGCAGGTATAGTCTTGCATTTGTCATGTCTGTTATATCTGTTCTTCTGTGTGTAGTAGGAAGTAGAAAATGGGTCAGATTTTCTTGCGCGTAGGAACAAATAATCGCATGAAATTAAAATCATACATTAAAAAAAAATAACCCCATTGCTAGATAACTGGGGGGGGGGGCTCAATGGGTTGGATTAATTGTCTCACTAAATTGCTGCTTTTATATTTAACAATATTATAAGCTATCCTGCGAACTGATGTTGTATATTTGTAGTATCACAAATTATGCTTCAGCATTCATTTAATGACTTAAAAATGATTGGAAATGGTTATATGGTCTTTCAGAAGACATCTTTAGCATTCACAATAGCTGGAGATTCACCAATTGCAACTTTCTTGGCCTATTCAAACCCCCCCCCCAAAAAAAAACAAAAAACCAAAAAAAACCAAAACAAAAAACAAAAAAAAAACATGACCTGCCAATACCTTGTTATTTATGTAATTTCCTTTTTAAGAACTGTAATTGATAGCATATACAAGTAAAAATTGCTGAGCTTGGGGGTTATTTAGCAAACTTCCCTGTGCACTATCTTTGGGCTCTACCACACAGGACAGTGACCTTGTGATCCACTTGTGCACAACCCAAGATAAATCCACCCAGATGAGGTCAGCCCACACATGGCCATTTCTTCCACATGTTCAGACTGCAAAGATAAGTTCATGGCATTTTCAGGGCAGGTTGCTCTATTTAGAGCAGTTTTATAACTCATTCACTGGTTGCAGTGAAAACAGTTTAAATGTAACATCTTGTAATTTGTAGTTTTCTTGTGTTTAGACTCTTGGATGTTGGAGTGACAAAACAGGAGCAAAAACCACCCACAATCCCTCTGCGTCCTGGGGCAGTGCTGACAAGCTCAAAGAAGTATGACACTAAACACTTTAAAGTAGGTCCTCACTTTGATCACCAGGACTATCAGACATCAGCATTAACAGTGAGTTTAAATCGTGAAACTGCCAGCCTTTTCCAACTACAAATTCTATCAAAACTTTGTCCTTTTTGAAAAAGATGTTCATAGGTAAAAACTCATTCTCATGGCGTTTCTAAACTATACCCAATTAAGCATAGGGGAGTATATTTAAAATCAGATACTTAAAGATCTTCTTTCAGTTGTGAATTATGTACAGTTACTGTTAATTGTGTGACATATTTAACTGACATCACAGTATGACATCACAACTGAGTTTCTGTGGTACTCATGGCATACAATAGCAAGAAACACATCCACAGAAGCTTCACCCAGTCTGGGCTATCAGCCTCCTGCATGCTCTAGCAAGAAGTTGACCGATAACACTGCCTCACCTTTAACTACCTATTCCCCCTCTTTGCAATGGCCATAACCAGCTGCAATTTATGGTGCACTAAATCCCAACTGGCTCCTATCAGCCTCCTGCAGCAATGGAAAACAATAAGGGCTGGCCAGAGGATAGCTCAGCTCTCACTACTGTATACAGGTATGTTACTGAATTACATAGCTGCTGACAAGGATATCCTGTATATCAATAGACAACACCTGAATAGTACAGCTGCTTTGAAGAACTATGCCAAAATATTAGCACATTTGTCTGCATAAAAAATAATAATACTTCCTGTAGAGAATAAGACGGGTCTTAAAAGAAGTAATTGATTAACAATGGAGAAAGTCTTTATTCATATAATTTGGCAAACAAATATATTAAATACATAAAATACATATCAATACATAACATTTATATTATTAAAAGATTCCAGGGAAGAGGGCTGTTAGTCATCTGTCCAATACTTTTCCTCCTCCTCAGATCACCAACAGTGTTTCTAAAAAATCACTGCTGATCACTCTTTGCTCAATTACAGTTTTTGCTCGTTTTCCAAATGTGAGAATTTATTATACATATAATTAACCAAAATAATCTTTTACTATCAACCATTGTTTCCTTAAACAGCCCATACATCACAGATCTCATACTGATGTCCACATCAAAACCCACATCAAACATTTTGCTGTTCCATAACACTCCAAAAGCAAATGTTGCAATGTTTTATCCTCATCACAGTTGGTCATTGGACATTTCTTTGTAGTGACGCAACAGCTCCACTCCAGTAACCACTTTGCTAGGTCACATCATGTCCAAATTTGTGACTGCTGTAGGTCAACATTTCATGGTGTTTGCTCTCACAGCTTCTCCTATTTCCTTTGTGATTCGGCTGCTTCAGCACTGCTGGTATTTGTTTAGACTCTTTTGCTCCAGTTGATCTTTCAGAGTTAACTTCAATAGTTACTTCCTCCAAACCAGAAACATGTTTATTAGATCCCATTCCTACTAGACTGTTCAAAGACGTCTTTCCAATTATTGATGCTTCAATCTTAAAAATGATCAATCAGTCTTTATTAGTTGGCTATGTACCACAGACCTTCAAGGTGGCTGTAATTAAACCTCTACTTAAAAAGCCATCATTTGACCCAGCTGTCTTAGCTAATTATAAGCCAATCTCCAACCTTCCTTTTCTCTCAAAGACTCTTGAAAGAGTAGTTGTAAAACAGCTAACTGATCATCTGCAGAGGAATGGTTTATTTGAAGAGTTTCAGTCAGGTTTCAGAATTCATCACAGTACAGAAACAGCATTAGTGAAGGTTACAAATGATCTTCTTACAGCCTCTGACAGTGGACTCATCTCTGTTCTTGTCCTGTTGGACCTCAGTACAGCTTTTGATACTGTTGACCATAACATTTTATTACAGAGATTAGAGCATACTATAGGTATTAAAGGTACTGCACTGCAGTGGTTTGAATTATATTTATCTCATAGACTCCAATTTGTTCATGTAAATGGGGAGTCTTCTCCACACACTAAGGTTAATTATGGAGTTCCACAGGGTTCTGTGCTAGGACCAATTTTATTTACATTATACACACTTCCCTTAGGCAGTATTATTAGAAAGCACTGCATCAATTTTCATTGTTATGCAGATGATACTCAGCTTTACCTATCAATGAAGCCAGATGACACACATCAATTAGTTAAACTGCAGGAATGTCTTAAAGACATTAAGGCCTGGATGACCTCTAATTTCCTGCTTCTAAATTCAGATAAAACTGAAATTCTTGTTCTCGGCCCCACAAATCTTAGAAACATGGTGTCAAACCAGATACTTACTCTGGATGGCATTACTTTGGCCTCCAGTAACACTGTGAGAAATCTTGGAGTCATTTTTGACCAGGATATGTCCTTCAATGCACATATTAAACAAATATGTAGGACTGCTTTTTTGCATTTGCGCAATATTTCTAAAATTAGAAACATCCTTTCTCAGAGTGATGCTGAAAAGCTAATTCATGCATTTATTACTTCTCGGCTGGACTATTGTAATTCATTATTATCAGGCTGTCCTAAAAGCTCCCTGAAAAGCCTTCAGCTGATCCAAAATGCTGCAGCTAGAGTACTGACAGGGACTAGAAAGAGAGAGCAGATTTCTCCCATATTGGCTTCTCTTCATTGGCTCCCTGTTAAATCTAGAATAGAATTTAAAATTCTTCTCCTCACATACAAGGTCTTGAATAATCAGGCACCATCTTATCTCAAAGACCTCATAGTACCATATCACCCCAACAGAGCACTTCACTCTCAGACTGCTGGCTTACTTGTGGTTCCTAGGATACTTAAGAGTAGAATGGGAGGCAGAGCCTTCAGCTTTCAGGCGCCTCTTCTGTGGAACCAGCTCCCAGCTTGGATTCAGGAGATTAGGCTTAAAACTTTCCTTTATGATAAAGCTTATAGTTAGGGCTGGATCAGGTGACCCTGAACCATCCCTTAGTTATGCTGCTATAGGCCTAGGCTGCTTGGGGGGGGTCCCATAATGCACTGTTTCTTTTCATTCACCTTATTTACTTTGTTTATACGCCACTTGGCATTGAATCATTAATTGTTATTAATCTCTGGCTCTCTTCCACAGCATGTCTTTCTCTCCCCTCAGCCCAGCCGGTCACAGCAGATGACCCCCCCTCCCTGAGCCTGGTTCTGCTGGAGGTTTCTACCTGTTAAAAATTTTCCTCCCCTGTCGCCAAGTGCTTGCTTGGGTCTTTACCCACAATACAAAGCTCCTTGAGGCGACTGTTTGTTGTGATCTAGCGCTATGTAAATAAAATTTAATTGAATTGAATTCCAACAGATTGCAAAGCACAGTAAACAAGAACACCTCGGTAGAGACAAAGGCCGTATCTTCCCAATACATAAGCACCACCACTCACCCTAGACTAGCACCACCAACCACACCTTCACTTCAGTCAGCCACTCTCAGGTATCTCTGCCAACTTCCTCAAACTGACATGCTTTGATTTTGTGAGTCAAGTGTGCTGTAATGACTGAACTATTTACTTTCAGGTATTAAATAAATCCAGAGAAAATCTCCATAAAGACAAGTGGAACAGAATAAACTTCAATCAAGCATTAATAAGAGCAGTGTAGTTTAAGCCTTTTTTGGGAAACTGTGGTGCATATCCTTTTTTGAGACATGTTTCATTTACTAAAGACTGAAACTATAGAGACACAGGATTTGTTTAATCCTTTTTAGAGATCTCACTTATGCCATGAACCGTGACGCTGGTCACATGGTATGCATCATAACCACTTGGCTTCCTGGACATTCTTGGACATAAAATGATAGTAATGTGACAGGTGGAAGCCTTTTCTTATGCAGGTGAGGGGAGGCTGCCATGGCGCTGGAGGAGTGTGTGGCTCTAGAGGGTTCATTCACAATTTTTTGTGTGTGTCTGTGTGTGTCTGTGTGTGTCTGTGTGTGTCTGTGTGTGTCTGTGTGTGTCTGTGTGTGTGTGTGTGTGTGTGTGTGTGTGTGTGTGTGTGTGTGTGTGTGTGTGTGTACGTGCTGCAGGAGTTTCCATGTCGAAGTCTGCCCAGATGCCACTGTCCAACATCACTGTGCCAAAGCCCTCCATCTCCAGGGTGCCCAGCAGCATGGAAGGCATCAACCATGAGCTGGAGAAAGTCTTCATCAAAGACAATGGAGAGAAGGAAGAGCTCAAGGTGGGACTCAGTTTCAATTCTCAGCCCAGTATTTTGGTAAACCTGTTACTTACCTTCCTGCCATCTGCTTACAGAGTTTTGACTCTTATGATGTTTTCTCTGCAGTCCCTGGAGGTTCCCGATGGCCGACGGGCGCCCTTCCCTCCACAGCAGCGCAGCAGCAGCACCCGCAGTGTAGACACCCAGACCCCCTCAGCCCCTGGCCGGTCCAGCAGTTGCTCTAGCCTATCACCGTGTCCCTCACCGGCCTGCCCTCCAGGATCACACGATGGCAGTCCTTACTCCACAGATGATCTACTATATGACCGAGATAAAGGTAAGCACTCTAAGCTCCTACTGAGGGGTCCACAAAGTGGGTTCTGGAGTCCCTGGATTTGGTCTTATCCTAACCAAGTCCACTAAAACTCTGCAATTTTGTAATGGAGTGGAGCAAATCAAATACAGGGCAGACTTAATGATTCATTGACGTAATCAATGTTGTTGACTACAAAAATTCGTTGACATGGAATTTTAACATTGAAGTGTCATAGTTTATAACCCATCCATCAATTTTCTTCCACGTGTGATTTTTGTAACTGCAATACACTACAGGAACATATCAGGGCAGTATTGCCTCCATTGTCTGCCAATAACAACAATACCAATGAAGAAGAACGTAAGGTGAATAATACACTGCTCAAAAAAATAAAGGGACCGCTTAAACAACACAATATAACTCCAAATAAATCAAACTTCTGTGAAATCAAACTGTCCACTTAGGAAGCAGCACTGATTGACAATCAGTTTCACATGCTGTTGTGCAAATGGAATAGACAACAGGTGGAAATTATTGGCAATTAGCAAGACACTCTCAATAAAGGAGTGGTTCTGCAGGTGGGGACCACAGACCACTTCTCAGTACCTATGCTTTCTGGCTGATGTTTTAGTCACTTTTGAATGTTGGTGGTGCTTTCACACTCGTGGTAGCATGAGACGGACTCTACAACCCACACAAGTGACTCAGGTAGTGCAGCTCATCCAGGATGGCACATCAATGCGAGCTGTGGCAAGAAGGTTTGCTGTGTCTGTCAGCGTAGTGTCCAGAGGCTGGAGGCGCTACCAGGAGACAAGCCAGTACACCAAGAGATGTGGAGGAGGCCGTAGGAGGGCAACAACCCAGCAGCAGGACTGTTACCTCTGCCTTTGTGCAAGGAGGAACAGGAGGAGCACTGCCAGAGCCCTGCAAAATGACCTCCAGCAGGCCACAAATGTGCATGTGTCTGCACAAATGGTTAGAAACCGACTCCATGAGGATGGTATGAGGGCCCGACATCCACAGGTGGGGATTGTGCTCACAGCCCAACACCGTGCAGGACGCTTGGCATTTGCCAGAGAACACCAGGATTGGCAAATTCGCCACTGGCGCCCTGTGCTCTTCACAGATGAAAGCAGGTTTACACTGAGCACATGTGACAGGCGTGACAGAGTCTGGAGACGCCGTGGAGAGCGATCTGCTGCCTGCAGCATCCTTCAGCATGACCGGTTTGGCAGTGGGTCAGTAATGGTGTTGGGTGGCATTTCTTTGGAGGGCCGCACAGCCCTCCATGTGCTCACCAGAGGTAGCGTGACTGCCATTAGGTACCGAGATGAGATCCTCAGACCCCTTGTGAGACCAAATGCTGGTGCAGTTGGCCCTGGGTTCCTCCTAATGCAGGACAATGCTAGACCTCATGTGGCTGGAGTGTGTCAGCAGTTCCTGCAAGAAGAAGGCTTTGAAGCTATGGACTGGCCCGCCTGTTCCCCAGACCTGAATCCGATTGAGCACATCTGGGACATCATGTCTCGCTCCATCCACCAACGTCATGTTGCACCACAGACTGTCCAGGAGTTGGCAGATGCTTTAGTCCAGGTCTGAATTGAATAGAATAGAATAGAATAGAATAGAATGCCTTTTATTGTCATTATACAGGATGTACAATGAGATAGGAGGGCCACTCCTGTTCAGTGCCATGCAATAGAAAATCAAATTCTCTAAAATAAAAAATAAAAATATTATAGTCTAGTATAATCAAGAAATATACAGAAAATAAACAATGTATAAAATATACAAAAAATAGAATGTATAAAAATATATACATACATTGGTGCATCTGTACATTGTAAGAAAAGTAAATAAGTGTATACATATAAAAATGAAGATGATGAATATTGCACTAGTGAATGAATACTGGATATTACCAATATAGGAATGTTAGATATTGTTCAGTATAAATAATCTAATATTGCACAGAGATGTGGGTGTTGCACAGTTACGGTGGGTGAGTGTGTGAGTTCTGGGTGGTGATTGCTCTGGCGAAGAAACTGTTCTTGAGTCTGTTTGTTCTGGCTTTGATGCTCCTGTAGCTCCTGCCAGAGGGCAGCAGGTCAAACAGGTCAAAGCCAGGGTGTGAGCTGTCCTTGATGATGTTCCTGGCTCTGCTGATGCAGCGGGAGGTGTAGATGTCCATCAGGGAGGGGAGAGGGCAGCCAACGATTCTTTGTGCTGTCTTGACTACCCTCTGAAGCCTGACCCTGTCTGCCTCAGTGCAGCTGCCATACCATACTGTGATACAGTACGTCAGCAGGCTCTCAATGGATGAGCGGTAGAAGGTCAGCAGCAGGTTTGAGTTCAAGTTGTTCTTCCTGAGGACCCTCAGGAAGTGAAGTCGCTGCTGAGCCTTCTTGATAACAGCTGTGATGTTATCTGACCAAGAAAGATCAGCAGAGATGAGGACACCAAGAAACCTGAAGGTGTGGACCCTCTCCACACGCTCGCCGTTGATGTAGAGGGGAGCTGGGTCAGTCCTGTGCTTCCTGAAGTCGATGATGATCTCTTTGGTTTTCATGGTGTTCAGTACCAGGTTGTTCTCTGAACACCAGGCTGTCAACTTCAGGACCTCCTCTCTGTAAGCTGCCTCATCTCCCTTTGAGATGAGTCCGACCACTGTGGTGTCGTCAGCAAATTTGACGATGAGGTTGTTATTGTGGGCCGGACTGCAGTCATGGGTGTAGAGACAGTACAGGAGGGGGCTCAGCACACAGCCCTGTGGGGAGCCAGTGCTCAGTGTGCGGGTGGAGGACAGATGGGGGCCAAGTCTCACAGTCTGGGGCCGGTTGGTTAAGAAGTCCTTGATCCAGGAACATGTGAGAGGGGGGAGGCCCAGGGGGTGCAGTTTGGTGGGGAGAATGTACGGGATGATTGTGTTGAACGCTGAGCTGTAATCCACAAAGAGCATGCGAGCGTAGCTCTGCTGCTGCTCCAAGTGGCTCAACACAGAGTGGAGAGCTACAGCAATGGCGTCCTCTGTGGATCTGTTTGCACGATATGCAAACTGATGGGTGTCGAAAGTGGGGGGCAGATGGTCTTTGATGTGCTGGAGAACCAGCCTCTCAAAGCACTTCATGATTACCGGTGTGAGGGCCACAGGGCGGTAATCATTTAGGCTGGTGACAGATGACCTTTTGGGCACGGGGATCTGGGAGGAGATCTCTCAGGAGACCATCCGTCACCTCATCAGGAGCATGCCCACGCGTTGTAGGGAGGTCATACAGGTATGTGGAGGCCACACACAATACTGAGCCTCATTTTGACTTGTTTTAGGGACATTACATCAAAGTTGGATCAGCCTGTAGTGTGTTTTTCCACTTTAATTTTGTGTGCGACTCCAAATCCAGGCCTCCATTGGTTAATAAATTTGATTTCCATTGATGATTTTTTTTTTTTGATACTTTATTTTTTAATTGAGTTTTCACTTTAAACAAACATCAGAAAAAACTGAAGCTAAAAGAAAGAAGAAGAGAAAAAAAAATTAACACTAGAGCATGTTAGGTTGCCTTATTTACAGTGTTCTTCTATACGTCCATGCTTAAGTCATTCTCTTGTCATTGATGCATATAAAGTCCATTTCTCCCATTTCTCTTGGAATTGTTCTTCTTGAGTCCTTATCTTGTGAGTCAGCTGCTCCATAGTGTGTATTTCCTTCACAGTTTTCAGCCAATCATTTTGTGTTGGTGGATCAGGCTTATGCCACTTTCTTGTTATTGCTTTTTTACAGGCCACTAACAGAATTTTCAGAATATATCTGTCCTCCTTTAATACCTCATTTCCTGCCATGTAACCCAAGTACAGGAATTTGAATGATTTGGGTAAGTCATAACCCAGAATTCTAGCAATGGCTAAGTATACGTCACCCCAAAATTTTGCAAGTTTTGGACAAAGCCAAAAGACATGAGAGTGATCCACATTAATGCTTCCACATCTCCTCCAACATGGTTGTGGTACTGATGTATATTTGCTGTTCATTTTTGGTGTGATAAAGAATCTGATTACATTTTTCCAACCATATGTTCTCCAAACGCATGATGTTGTGGTTGTCTGTTGCATTTTCCAAATATAATTCCATTCATCCTCCGAAATGTTTACACCCAGTTCTCTCTCCCATTTCAATCTTACATATGAGGTTGTGTTCCCTTTCCTATCCATCAGATGACGATAGATTGTGGAAATTATTCTATATTTCTTTGTATTATAGATTCCGTTTATCATCCTAATTATTCCATTATTCACTAAGTCATCTTTGTGTTTTATTTCTTTATTATAAAAATCTCTTATCTGCAAATATCTGAAATGGTCCTGATTGCTTAATTCATGTTTTTGTTTAATCTCTTGAAAACTCATGAAATTTCCATTTTCTATTAGTGTACTTATAACTGTTATTCCTCTGATCAAGAGAACTGGGTGCAAAGTGTGTGTCATATGCTATCCATCGAAGTAATCCAAGTTCATTCTCCATTTTATATTTCTGTGCCATGTTAAACCATGTTCTTAATGTGAACTGGGTAACCATGTCTACCTGTTCAGTTCTCCTCATTGCTTCTTCTTTGTTCCCTATCAGGCTTTGAGTTTCTCTTCCCTGAACAATTTGTTCTATGTTTTTCCACTTGGCAACATAATTTCTGTCACACCAACAAATTACCGGTCTTATTTGTGCTGCTTGATGATATACTTTGAGGTCAGGCACTGCCATGCCTCCTTTCTCTTTCCCGATCTGTAGTGTTTTTAGTCTGATTCTTGGCCTACGGCCATTCCATATGAGCCTTAATATAGCTTTATCCCATATCTTGAATTGTTTTTCTGGCACTTCAACAGGCAAAGATTGGAACAGGTAGAGGAGTCATGGAAGAACACTCCTTTTTATAATCTCTATTCGTAAGCTAATGTCTAGAGGGAGGATGCTCCACCTTTTCATATCATTCCTAATTTCTATGTCTACATGTGTGTAATTAGCGTTATAAAGCTCTTCTATCCTTTGTGTTAAGGTGATCCCGAGGTATTTGGTTGTTCTTTTGTTTATATTAAATTTCAACTGTGACTCTCTAGGTGGGGAATAATTGAACATCAGAAATTGTGTCTTAGTCAAATTTAGTTTGTACCCGGAGCAAAAACCGAAGTAGGTTGATCAAGATAGGGATACCTGTATCCGGGTCCTTTAAAAAACAGACCACATCGTCTGCAAAAAGTGCAATCGTGTGTTTTTCTTCCCCAATTTTTATCCCTTTCAGATATTTATTCTGTCTGACTGCCTGTGCTAGTGGCTCCAAATAAATTGCAAATAGAATTGGCGAGCGGCAACAGCCCTGCCTGATAGACCGTTCTAATGTTATATTCTCTGTCAGGTTACCATTTATTCTTATTCTTGCAGTTGGTTTCTGGTTGGTTTAATGCATTTGACAGCTTCATCACTGAATCCAAATTTTTCTAGTACCAAATATAGAAAAGTCCAATTAATGCTGTCGAAAGCCTTTTCAGCATCCAGGCTCATTAGGACTGCACTGGTCTGATTGTTTTGAATATGATTGATATTATGTATAGCCCTCCTTATGTTGTCCTGAGTTTGACGCCCCTTAATAAAGCCTGTCTGGTCTTCATCAATAATTTCCCTAATAAAATATTTGTATCTTTTGGAAATAATTGAAGTATATAGCTTGTAGTCTACACTGAGTAATGATATAGGTCTGTAATCTGAACAGGTCTCACTGTTGTTTTTCTTGGGTATCACTGATATTATTGCTTCCTTCCAGGATGGGGGTGTTTCACCATATTGTAGTGTATGGTTAAATGAAACTTCAAGTATGGGAATAAGTTCTTGACTGAACTTTTTGTACCATTCGGCTGGTAGTCCATCGCTACCTGGAGACTTTTGTTTTTAACCTATTTACTGCTCTCTTTATATCTGCTGTTGTTATCGGTGAGGTCAAGAGGTCATTGTGTTTTTTCCAATCGTTGGTTGGTCTAATTCCTCTAGGAAGGCTTTCATTTGGTCTATATCAGCAGATGGAGGTTGGCTATATAAATCTCTATAGAAGTTTACAAACTTCTGTTCAATCTCTTTAGGTTCATAAATATGTCTTTTATTTTGTGGATTGTCCTATCAGCCTGTTGTTTCTTCAGTCTTTTTGCCAGAAGTCTTTGCCCTTGGCCCTCCTTCATCATAAGACTGTTTTAAGAGTCTTGTCTTTTTTTCTATTTCTGTGGTTAGTACTATATCAATATTGTTCTTAAGTTCCTTACTCTTTGGAAGCAGGGTGGGGTCTCCTGCAGTTTTATGTTGTTGTTCAATTTTTAGCAGTTTCCCCTTTTCATTTTTATAGGCTTCCTCTTTAGCCTTTTTAATCGCTGCTGTTTTTGCTATAAGTTTTGCTCTTATAAGTGCATCCCACAGGATGACAGGGGTGACCTCTCCATTATCATTTTCTTTTTGATAGTTTATGATGTCTTTCTTAAGTTCTTCTACTGTTGGTTTGTTATTCAATATTCCCACATTTAGTCTCCATAGAGTATTTTTCTCTCGTCTTTTTAGCATAACTTTGAGATAAACGGCACTATGATCTGATATATCTGCTTCTTGAATTTGGCACTTCTTTATCCTGTATAGTTCCCTTTTATTTATAAAAACTAATCAATTCTAGCATAGCTTCCATTGATGATTTTTTGTGTGATTTTGTTGTCAGCACCTTCAACTTTGTACAGAACAAAGTATTCAATGAGAATATTTCATTCATTCAGATCTAGAATGTGTTGTTTGAGTGTTCCCTTTATTTTTTTGAGCAGTGTATAATGATGGTGGAACAGAGAGGAGGGTGGAGAAAATGGAGACAGACTGTCAAAGGTGTGGGAGCATGAAAACAAAAATAAAGTTGAATGCAAAGCAGAGCTTTCCTTCCACGGCAGCATCACTGCAATGCTGAGCATTTAAAACGCCGGCACCCTGGAGCTGTGACGTCAGCTCTGGATGGGAACGTTTTAGAGAGTCAGTGCGTTGCATTGATACCTGTTAATGTTTGTAGAGTAATGTTTCTGTTAGTTTACCTGTCAGAAACAAGCTCTCATGGATGATGTTTGCTTAGCGACATCATTTCAGTGATGTTAGTGAACAAGTGAAGGGCAATAAGAGCAGCTACATTGGCTCCTATTTTTTCCTCGCATTAATATTAGCATTTATTCTGAATAGTAAACCTCTTCATGAACTGAATCATCTGTAAACTTTTCAGCTGTTTTGGACAGAAAAATGTTTTTGATTTCATTTGAAGCCTTATTTGAACTTTTGGACAGAGGCCATTTTTATTTATTTGCACATTATATTTTCATTTAAAAATAAAAATTGCATTCAATATGCATTGTTTATTTGATATTTATCGTGATGGTCACATTAATGTTAAAAATACATTTGATTAGTTTCAAACTCATTTTTATGGGTCATTTTAATTGTGAGAAGAGACAACAAGATGACAGGTGGGCAGGCTTGAACAGGTGAGGTAAGACTGACTGATCGACTAATCGATAAAATAATTGACAGATTATTCGACTACCAAAATAAATTTTTGTTGCAGCCCTAACCCACAATAGTGATTTCTCTGGTTACGGATGGCTGTGTAACATTAAGGACAACCATTTATGGCACTGGGCATAAATTAAAATCATAACAATTAGGCTAACCGACTAGTACATCTGTCACCGAATAGTGATGTCGTCTACTCAACTAGCTGCGTGTGTGTGTGTAAATACTATGTATTTGTTTGTTTCCAGTAATTCTGATGGTTTTGGAGTCTTATATCAGAATTACATTTTTGATGTTCCGATGGTCTGTATGCTCTGAAGAGCTGAGGGCACACTTGATCACAAATGTCATAATGCCTCAGGACTTTGGTAGAAACAGAAATCTTGATCACTCGTTATCTAAACTATACATTCACAGTTGATGTGTCATTTCAGCTGATGGCTGTGGAGAAACCCCAGAAAAGATGAAAACGTCATCATTGTTAGAAATGCAACACTTTGCATGGAAATGGGTTTGTATCAAATATCCATTGTATATTTTTTTCAGACAGTGGAAGCAGCTCACCGCTGCCTAAGTTTGCCTCGTCACCCAAACCCAACAACAGCTATATGTTCAAGCGTGAGCCGCCAGAGGGCTGTGAGAAGGTCAAAGCTTTTGAAGAGATAAGGTATAGATACTTTGATAGCTGTGCTGAATTTCCTTGGCACTCTGCTTCCTCCTTAATGATGATGAACATGTTTCTGTGCAGCTCTAGGCAGTCCACATCAGCACCCCTTTTCTCCTGCCCTGACAAAAACAAAGTCAACTTCATTCCGACGGGTTCTGCCTTCTGTCCCGTCAAACTCCCTGGCGCTTTGCACCTCACCCTGGCCTCAGAGCCCGAGGAGGACCAGGACAACAGGGAAGAAGGCTCTGGCTCTGACCCACAGGGGACAACATCATTCTATGGCGTCCCTACTCAGGTCTCTACGAGCACCAGCACAGACGACCCCCCGGAGGAGCCCGGTTCGCCCTCAGAGACATCAGAGTGCCAGACAGACAGCCCTGCCATCAGCTAGACCTGAGCAGAGCTGGCCTCTGTCTCTGGGATCTACACTAGCGATTACCGAGCACCACCTCTGACTGTCCCACCAGTACCACCCTCTGCTACACTAGGGGGGCCTCTGTCTCTCTGTGCCCACCGTCTCCGTTACCCTTCTATCTTTGCATGACGTAGCAACAATGTCCAGAATATCCACCACAACCAATATGATTTGCTGCCTCACCCTTCTGTCCTGCATAATGTGTGAGCTACTGATGGCAGGAAGAGACCTGACAGTTTAAGGGTTCATATGCAGTCATTGCAAGGAGGAGTGGAGCACTGTGGATGGGGGAGGGGCATGCATTTTAAACTGGTAGTGTATTTCTGATGAAATGTTCTGTTTCAGCATTCACAGTATGAATAAGCTCTCTAAACATGTATATCCACATATAGCTCTATGAAAAGAAAGTGCTTGTTTAAAACTGTCTATGGCTGTGTTATGTATGGAATAGGAAAGACAACTCTGCTATTCAGGATTATGTTTACACTGTCCAGGTAAAATTGTTAAGCTCCTGTCTCAAATAAATGCAACGAGGAAAACATTGGAAGAAAAGAAAAAGGAGAAAACGGCCTCAACTGGTTACACAATGTCAATATCCGGCCTTCAGGTATTTCATAATCGGAGTCTATACTCAGGTAATTTGGAATGTATGTCCATACAAAGGAGGATTCCCTGACATTTATACCTGCTCATTTCCATTCCCACACATCACGCTTTTTTTAAGACTAGATCCGGCTGCAAGTTGTGAAGGCCACACACACACACACACACACACACACACACTGTGACTGATGCCATTTGTGGATGTACTGATGAAAGTGAGCTGGGCAGAGGCTTGTCTGTTATTTAAGCTTAATGATGTGTGATTTGCTGTGCTGAGCTGGCTGATGGTAGAGCAATAGCAGATGAGAATGCAGTAGCACTACCTGAAAGTACAATCAGACAGAAGTATTTGGTTGTAAACAGGTGCACAGTGGGGTTGATGTTGTACAAACATTTCTGCCAGTTTTCTTAACCAGAAGAAGGTATAATTTGAGAAATAATGAGAATAAAGTTGGCTTATAACAGAATTTGAAGTGTCATATAGCAGGAATCCCCTTTAGCAGTCATGGAAGCAACATATTTTCAAATCCAGTCTGTCTGTGATGAAATAGCTGGTAATATTGGCATTGGATTGGCAGTTTAAGACTATTGAAATGGTAATTGCAATTTATTTTCACCTTTTATATTCTGGGTTGCAGTTTGTAAACACGAACTTGCTTTCATTTAACCCACTGAAATCTAATTTCAGCTACAAGAAGGTTTAAGTTTAATTTTCCACACTTTGACGTTCCACATTTTTATTTTAGCATATTTAGCACAGTTCAACACGGGGACCTTGCTGTGGAGTGACGGGCCTCTCTACTACACAGAACATAGCTAAGAGACACAGTAAACAGCTGGATCAGAACTTGGAAGCCAGAACCGATTGATTATTGGACTTATGTTTGTCAGATGGACGCAGACAGAACTTATAAGTAATGGACCATGTCTGCTGAATGCTAAATAGGGAGCTGTTTGTTATAGACAGCAGTGAAGCACTTGTAGCTGCAGAGCTTTGCAGATGCACGTCTGCTTGTTGTAGGTGTCTGCTGCCACTTGGAGGCAGTGTTAAATGTGTGGAAATGTGAACTATTGCCCTTCGTGCTTGTGTTTGCCTTTGGCTCTGCATTCCAAAGGATTTGAGCCCGTTTCAGTCATGGGCTGTGTAACGTTTCTGTCTTCATCTCTCTGTTAAAGTGACAGCGTTCTTTTGGAGTGCTGCAGGAGTGACTCCCAAAACCTGTAAACTAGTTTTTCTTCCTCATGGTGAGCTCTGCGGTGGCTCCCTTTCTGGTTCAAGCCAAGCTTTTAACCAATCAGCAATTGACCCTACAGTCCAGAAGCAACTTGCTTTTGGCACGTTGGAGGACTGCAGGTAAGCATGTTTCAGTAGACCTTGCTTGGTTGAATTCCCACAAACTTAGTGCAGGCCAAGAGCTACAAATCACCAGCGATGAGCCACATTCATGGTTATGGCTAACTTTTCCCTTAACAAGTGGAAAATATGTCAGTAGGCTGTTTTGTTGTCCCCAAGTGACCAAAATTGTAATCAGAAAAGAAGCACAAGTGCATGTAAAAGTAAATCTGAGTAAACAGGTATTTACTGATCATGATGCCTGGCCTGGGGGCAGCAGCTTTGTCACTGAAAATAAATGTCTATACAACCTTTCCCTTCACTCTGCACTCTGGTTTTCTAAACTTAGACTGTTTTGATGAAATGCGTTCCATGAGATTTGAGCATTAGAGGTGATTAATTCCTAAAATATGTCTGCCATTTGCTTCTGTACTCACACTTTTGGTTGCAGCTACAGGAGCGCCTTCTGCTGTATAATGCATAGATGAAAGCATTACACTGGCCTGCCTCCTATTCACTGTTATTATTGTTATTATTATTATGGGATGTTGTCGGCACCCTCATGCTACTACCAAACTGCAGTACCTTAGCATCTCAAATATTGTGTGCAATGTTAAACAGACATCAACATAGCCAAGTGTAAATAACCAGTGCATTTTCATCTTCCTCAGCATTTTTTTTTTTTTTTTGGATAACTGGTGTGTTTGTTGAATCCCTGCATTGACGCTCCTTTTGTATATATGTTATTTTGTATATACATGGCTTTTAAGGAGGCTCAGTGCAATGTTGTGGTTTTTAAAGACATTTCAGCACCTTACTAAGAGCTATAGCTTTCCCAATGTTCCACATATACTTGGAATTGGTAACCTAGATGTGTGCAATAATAGGAAAAAATGAAAAAGAAAAGGTGTTGTCCTCTTGTTCTTTGACACAAGCATCTCATCTCACATTCCTTTGGTTTTGAGCATGAAGGCTGAATCAGCAAGAAGTTTGTTGTTAAAGCCATTAATTGATACAAAACCAGCACTGACCAGACCACACCTCTGGCAGGTCAGAGTGTTCATTAGCTCACCACATGATCCTCTTTGTGTAACCCACAGTGTCAAAGTTCATGCACAATGGCAATAAAAAAAAAAAAAAGAAAATCTGTGTTTCTGTCTCTTCATTTGTGTATATGTCTCCTACAGGATTTTATTCATAACAGCTCTTAAACATTTGCAACCCCCAACTTTGCAACTGGTTAATAAATGAACGAGGGGAGTATGATCGGGAAACTTAGGAGTTTGAAATTTACAACTAGCACTCTGGGGGGGAAAAGGAATGAAAAAATGTATATAAATGTAGTGCCAGAAAAGTACAATATTCCTGGCAATTAATTTCTTATTTGACTAAACTAGGAGTTTTTGGACTTTAGGCTCTTGCCTCCTGGCAGGTTCTCCCAAGGCAAATTTGTCCTTGATAAGAGGCCAGACAAAGAACGATTCAGACAATCCCTATTAAAGAACACGGGAACAGTTTATCCTGCCTGGAATATGGGCCCCAGCCCGGAGAGGAGACATTGGCTCATCCTCCTGTAAGCTGGAGACAGTAAGTGTGAATCGACCATGTTCCGCACCTCTATTGTTGAGACCGCCGCACGGAGCTGCAGCTGCAAGGTGCATGTCGTGGTGGTAATCCCCGAACCAGAGAGTGGACACTGTAGAGAAGGGAGCCATCAAGCTGAAGGAGTCCTATCAAGCTTGGATAGCTTGTGGGACTTCAAAGGAAGCTGATAGGTACCAGCAAGCCAAGCAGAACACAGCTCGAGCAGTGCTGAAGCAAAAAAAAATGGGTGTGGGATGAGTTTGGTGAGGCCGTGGAAAAAGACTTTAACACTGCCTCAAAATGAATCTGGCAAACAATCAGGTGACTCAGGAGGGGAAAGTGGTGCTCTACTCATATGGTGTATAGTTTAGTTGGGGTGTTGCTGACCAACTGGTAATATAGTTGGGTGGTGGAAGGAATAGTTTGCTTCCTCTACATGAGACATGTCAGTGAGATTAAGGAGGTGCTCAGAGTCTGGTGATGAGCCTCTCCCTTAGAGATAGGGTAAAGAGTGCAGTCATAATTGAGAGTGGCTCAGAGTACAGCCGCTACTCCTCCACATTGAAAAGTGCTAGTTGAGGTGGTTTGGGTGTCTGACTACAATGTCTCCTGCCACCTTTGGGGGATGTGTTCCAGGCCTGTAATACTGAGAGGAGGCCCAGGGGCAGACCCAGGACATACTGCAGAGATTATATCTCAGCTGGCCTGGGAATGCCTCAGTGTTCCCCTGGATAAACTGGAAGAGGTGGCTGGAGAGGTAATTCTTCTGCCTATCTGGGGGCCAGGTTGCGGGGACAGCAGCCTAAATAGAGAAGCCCAGGCCTCCCTCTTGCCAGCTACCTCCTCATCTGGGACAACACAGTACACTCTTAACCCAGATATTAATTGTAATTAAACGTTTTAGTAATCATTACTTATTCTTTCGTGTTTGGTAAAAATGTTGTCCCATTACTAAATCAAATTAGTTAACTGTACTTTTCTACACAAATATAGAGTGTAATGAACTTGTTAAGCAGAGATTACTAAAGATATTATGTTTTTGAAGTGAAGGGGCGGGGCATATTCAAACTCAGTCCTGCTGCAACATGCACCGTGGCAAGTTCAACGACTCCTGACTGGTAAGTGTGAAGAATAACTATTTTAAATAATTCTAGCTATTTCTTTGCTTAAAAGATAGCTGAGTTCCATGTGCAGATATAACTGAAAATTATAGTTACAGCCTACCGCCACCATTATCGACACTTTGGTAAAGTGAGGGGTTTTGGAATCGAAGTTAAATATCGCGAGTGGAGTGGCGAGCGCGAATGTTAGCATTGGCTTAGTGTTAGCATACTGACGAGTCTCAGTTTATAACGGACAGTTACTTTAGGAGAGATGTACTTTGCTGAAATAAACCTTTATTACACCAAGTTTAAGCCGAGTGTATCCTGTCTCTGAGGGTAATTTTTTTTAATCGAAAAAGCCGCTCCAGTAGTGTCAAGACAGCTAAATGCTATCGTTAGCTTAGCGTTTCACATCGTTCGTAACAGCATGTGCTTGTGTTAACCTAGTCCACGTTTTTTTTCTATACGGTTTCGTATGTACTGAAATGTAATGGTCGGACACAAAGGTTGAAATCTTGTATGACTAAAGAGCTGAAGCTGAGGTTATCGCCAGTTCTTCTTCTCCACCTCTGATCTCCAGACTCTTAAAATACAGAACTGACAACAAGTTAGAAACGTTATTAAACCTGTCAATTGTCTGCAGACAGAAGGGTAAGCCTAACTCATTTGGCAATATTTTAACTCTAATGTGAAATGGGAAAACAAAATTTTCAGGCTGAGAACAGAAATTTCAAAGGGAGACAGTATTTCAAAGTACCATATTTCCTTGATCACTGATGACATGGTTGTGGACAAGTGTGCTAAAATTTTTATTATTTTTTGTTCTTACAGGTCCGTGTGAAGATGCAGTGGAAGTGCAAATACTGTGAGTTTACATCAGAGAAAAGGGGTTACCTCTTAAAACATTACAGGCTAAAACATGGAAGCTACACCAGAACTGTACCATTTCCTTGCTTACACCAAGAGTGTTTATGCACATTTAAGTCCATCAGTGCACTTAGGGTCCACTTATCCAAAATTCACCAGAAAGACCAAGATGCACAACTGTGTGAAACACTGACCTTTCACTGTCAGTCCTGTGATTTTTCTGCTGCTTGCACAGAGGCAGTTTTTATCACTCACTTGCGGAGTACACATTTAAAAGTTAATCACAGAGTCCACTGTCCATATAATGGGTGTAACTTTCATACTACTGTGTACTCCACATTCAATGCACACAGAAGTAAACAGCACAGAACAGGCAATTGGAAGATGTTCAAACCAGAAATAGTGTCTGGTAGTGAAACCAATGAAGTGGCAGAAGAGGAACATGGGCCCCCAAACAACACTGTTGATTTAGAAGGCAGCGAAGAGTCCAGCAATGAAGAGCATCATGATCTTGGGAAACAGTTGGAGCACAACCTAGCTGCTCTTTTTTTAAAGATGCAAACCATCCTCCACATTCCACAAAGTTCTATCGATGAAGTTATACAACAGCTCCTACATTTAAGTGAACTGTCCCAACCACTGCTGCACAATTCAGTCAAGGACATTTTGAAGCTACACACAGATGTAGATGATTCAACTGTGAAACAGGTAGTCAGGGCTGCCTCAGAGAGCAATATCATACTAAAGTATTGTGGCAAGGGTGGCTCCTTATCAACCTCTAAAGGAGAGCAGCATATGTAAACAAAAACTTTGATGTGGTTATGCCAGTTGAGTACTTTATTGCCAGGGAAAAGAAATCTAGTGCTGTATATGTTCCTATAAATGCCATGTTACAGAAAATGTTGAACAGGGCAGACATTTTAGATAAAGCTCTTCCAGTACAAAAACATGTGCCACATGAGTACAGTACATACAGAGATGGTTTGTACTGTAAAGGAAATGGCCTCCTTAACAGCGAGGAATTCAGAATCGCTGTTGGACTTTACACAGATGATTTTGAAGTGTCCAATCCATTAGGGACATCTAAGAAGAAACATAAAATGAGTGCAGTGTATTGGGTGCTTGCCAATGTGCCATCAAAATATAGGTCCACACTCCAGTCCATTCAACTTGCTCTTTTATGTAAAGCCTCTGATGTAAAAGAATATGGCTATGCTAAATTTCTTCATCCTCTGATCCAGGATCTGGTTTCTTTGGAGCAAGATGGCCTATATGTTGAGAAGTTGGGAGCATGTGTCAAAGGCACAGTGTTGTATGTGGCTGCTGATAACTTGGCTGCTCATTCTTTTGCAGGATTCTTTGAGAGCTTTGGAGTGGACAAGTTCTGCAGGTTCTGCATGGCAACGAGGAGTGAGATCCAAGACAAGGAGGTAAGCTCGGGCTCTTTTGAACCCCGAACTGCAGACATTCACAACAAACAGGTACAGGAGGTACAGCAGGATCCCACTTTGGCAAAACAGTATGGTGTAAAGGGACGATGTGTACTAACTGACAGTCTGGAGCACTTTCATGTTGCTCGTGGCTATCCCCCTGACATCCTACACGACCTTTTTGAAGGGGTTGTTCCTGTTGAGTTATCACTCTGCATTTCAGAACTGATTTCTAAGAAATATTTCACATTAGAAACACTGAACCATGCTATCAAATCTTTTGCATATGCTTTTCATGACAAAACTGACCAGCCTCAGCCTATTGCCCAAGGCTTCTCTACCAAAGGGACCATAGGTGGAAATGGCCATGAGAACTGGGCTCTAATCAGGTTGCTCCCACTTCTCATTGGCCATAAAGTGCCTGAAGGGGACGATGCCTGGAACGTTCTGATGCTCCTTAAAGATATTGTTGAATTGGCTGTAGCAACAAGGCACACTGAAGAGTCTATACATTTCTTTGACTGCAAAGTGTCAGAACACAGAGAACTGTTGCAAACTACATTCCCAAATTTCAAATTGCGTCCAAAACACCACTTCATTGAGCATTATCCTGAGATGATTAAGGCATTTGGCCCACTGTCAGATGTCTGGACAATGCGTTTCGAGGGAAAACATAAATTCTTCAAGCGGGTCATTCGTAATGCACACAACTTCAGACATGTGGCACTTACACTGGCTGTAAAGCATCAGAAAATGATGGCTTACTGTTTGGACACAAGTTCGTTTTTCAAGCCCTCAGTTGAGCTGGACAAAGTTACCACAGCACTGATCACATCTTTCCCCGAGAATGTCCAACAAGTTTTCTGCAAGAGAGTACCCCAGCTTACAAAGGTTCTGGTTGCATCATCAGTCTCTGTAGATGGAATTAGATATTGTGCTGATATGATACTCTCTGTCGGTTCATGTTCAGGCCTCCCAAATTTCAAACAGATCAAGCAGATTGTGGCAATAAACACAGAGATCTTGTTTGTGTGCAATACAATGACGGCATGGTACCATGAACATTTCAGATCATTTGAACTCTGTGGCAGCGCAAATCCCTCTTTGTGTGTGGTGGAACTAAAAGAGCTGAATGATGTTTTCCCTCTGTCAGCATACAGATTTGGAGAAAATTCAGCAGTGACACTCACTCGCTATATTCTGTGTTGAGAAACCACAAGTGTTGTCAGTACTAGCATTGCTCTGGATAGAGTCTAAATGTAAGCCTAATTGGTAATTTTGTATCTTTTTTGATAAGCCATATGTTAAACTGAATATCTATGTCTTTGTGTATATATTTCTAATAAGCTATTTTTTTATTTCCAAGATGGCAGCACACCAGAAGATGACCTTGAGAGTAATTTTCACAGAGACAGATATAAGAAAGGTTGTTCTGAATACAAGACCTACTACAGTGGAGGATTTGATAGGCAAGCTTAAAGAATCACTGGGACTTAATTTCAACTTCAGTCTCCAGTACCAAGATCCTGAATTCAATTATGAAGTGTGCAATCTGACAGATATCGAAGATCTTCCTGAAAAACCAACAGTCAAGGTCATCCCTCTACTTGAGTTGGTATCTGTCTCAACATCTGAAGAAATTTTGAGTGGCACACCCAGTGTAGCAGATACAGAGATCCTCTCTACATCCTCGCAGGAGCGACAGAAACAGTGGCCAGATTGTTTTGATATCCCAGATTTTTCTGTTGATGTAGCATATAGACTTAGGCAAGCAGATCTTCAGTTTCTTCGTGATGGTACGCACCTGAAAGTAACAAAAGAGCTGAAACATGAGATTCTTGAAAGATTGGCAGAGAGCATGTATAGTTACACAGCATACCCAAATAATGCTCAGTTCGAAAGTGTTGCACAAGCCCTCATAAGCAAGCACCCCTCTCTCCAGGAGCGAGGCTCAACCAGTCGCTGTAGTGGCTGGAAAAATAGTCTAAAATTTAAAATGGCTAATTACAGAACAAAGCGCAGAAGATCAGGGTGCCTTGATGTAGCAGTAAATGCAGGGAAATGAGGAGGGCATTCAACTGAAGGAGAACCAGCCAACAAGAACATCAAGAAGGCAAAGAAAGGCGAGATCAACTTCTTACCCAACTTTCCAGACGGATTTAATCAGGTAGCCCTTGAGGGTGCCCGCAAAGACTTGGTTAATGAAATGCAGAAGAGAACACCAAATGGACAGCTTGTAAAAGAGAAGATGGATCTGACGTTTGCATTGAGAAGAAAAGAGGTGGTGGAGTCAGAACCTGCCGTATGTGAGATGGTGGAACGTTGGCCTGCTCTTTTCACAGAAGATCAGGTTAGTTCATTCATGAATAAAATAATGAGAACTTTTTTTTTTAAATATGTGTCTGTGTTTCTCTTAGGAAACTGCCTTTATAAAACCTAAAAATATTTATCTGTTAGCCATTCCCACTGTCAGCAAAAAAAAAAGTAATTTTACCATGCAGGACATGGTAGTTGCTATCTACAGCTGCCTTTATCTTTTTTGGTAAGGAATATTGTATATTGAGTTGGTCGTTATTGTGAAATCAACACCCTGATGCAGAACTCTGATTTCAGATTATTCTGAAGAGGTTTATCATCTATTAATTCCCTATTCACGGTACGCTATCCTGCTTATTAAAAGGTTACTTGCCAACAAAAATATATAATTTGACACAAAATATTAATAGTCTGTTTATATGTAGCAATGGTCTGCTACACAAAAGTAACACAATACTACAAACAATCAGGGCAGTAGAAAAGCAACTCCTGTGTTGTGTGCGGTACAAAGTTTTTGTTAAAGAAGTTTGACTAGAATAACTGAAATATCCCCAAATTTAAAGTGTTAAGTGAGTGAGTTGAAGGGGGCTTTGTGTTTTACAGCTGACCATGTCCACACCTGTGCAATTTTTATTGCTGTCCTCACTCTGGTGCTTCCACCTTCAGTTATTAGCTGTAAAGATGTAATATTGGAGCATTTTCTGTATTTTGCAGGTATGCATGGAGTTCAACAGGATTGTTGGCAAGAATCTCAAACAGGAATTCTATGAGAGCATTGATCGGCACAGTCCTCGTCTTATCGAGATTTTTCGATCCAAGAGAGGGAACATTGGCCAAATGTTGACACAGCTTTCCCAACAAACAAAGGTTGGTCCTATTAATCACTTGCATTGTGTGCAACAGCTCATGTAATGACTTGGCTTTAAGTCCAACTGTATTTATTTTCATGCTTCACATAGATTGTTGAAATGATTAAAAGATTTTGAATTTAGGGATGGAAAAACAAGGCTGAGTTTCTGAACTTCACTTAAACTTTCAGAGAACTTCAGTAAAACCTGCTAGTTCTTCTCAGTGTTAAGGGTGTTACTGTCTCAGTGGGTTAATTAACCATGAGCCATGTATTTCTTAAATTTTAGGGAATGTGCCTTCAAAAGTCCTTGATTACCATTAGGGATGCACTGATATTAAAATGTGGGATGATATCGATACCCGATATTAATATTGCTGTTATGGCAGATAACTGATAATGTATACAATATATATATTTCACTACCCTTTCGACACCTTGGAAAAAACAAAACAATCCCACAGCTGACATTGATTCTCTGCTTCAGATGAACTCCTCACAATCTTGCGCTGCATTGCTGTCACATGACCAAACAAATACCACATGACCAACCTCCTCCCCTGCCCGTCCGGAATCAAATGACAAGAAGATGGAAATAGATATGGGTTGTTAATATTGGCCCAGTTTTGTTTATCGGACCAATACTCACATGTTAACAAATGACTAATATTGGCTGATACCGATGTTAATGCCGATATATTGTACATTCGTAATAACGATGCTTAAGAAGATGTGGGGACTTTATATTTTTTGATACAATCAATTGTGCTTAGTTACTTGCTTATTTTTGTCATTTTACTGCCCAAAAGACTGCAGAGCCAACTGATATTCGAACACTGGTGCTCAGAGGACTTCCTGTTATCCTTGGTGACAACCCCACAGACTTCTACAAACCAGCCTTTGTAAGTAATTTTACTTAAAGACTACCTAAAGGAACAATAACAACTCAATCTTGAATTTTCACTCTTATACACGGTTCTCATGGGTCTTTGAAATACTTTAAATTCTTTAATATTTACTTTGCAATAATGTTTTGCAGCTGTGTTGTATGACCTATTTATCCAAAGTCAGTGTATTACTTGAATTAAGTGCCATTTGACACGGCCCCGGTTTGGAGAAGCAGCAGAGGTACTGGTGTAGGAAACTAAGCAATATACTGCTGTGATCAGTGTTTATAACAACATTATTTTAGCCACCTAAAAAATCTAGATCAGTGAAATGTACACTATACACAGAATATTTTCACTGCATTACCTTACTGTCAGTCAGACTTCTGACATAAAATTACTTTTATATAAGTTGTATATAGATTTCTCCTGCCAAACTTCATAGACAAAATCTGTTTACTTTGCTGAACAGAGGAACGGCTCTTCTACTGCTGCCTCAGTCTGTTCGATTGTGTTATTATTTGATTGGTTTGGATTCACTAAAATCACACAGTAGCACACATTTAAGGATCAAGGACATGCTAGACTAACAACTCTTGTGTTCTGTGAGGTAAAATTACTAATTTTTCCTATGGCATTTGGTTGGCATGAAGAGAGTGCTGTAACTTAATTTTCTAGTCAGATAGGTCCGTTGGACAGCAGTTTGAGATGCTGAAAATAGTATGCGTCCACTAAAACTGATATAAATTTTTTGACTTATCTAAAAATACAAGTTGCAGCAGTACATTGCTTATCTACCTACACTGATCCACCTGCTGCTTCTCCAAAGTGGGGAAAGGCTGACCACCATCTACTGTAGGTAAGTATGCTGACCATCTGTAAGCACCTCATGCAACCCACTTTAAAGGGATAGTTTTTTTTTTTTTTTTTTATATATATATCTTAATTTATATCTTATGCTATGCTGTGTTGGGTTCATGTCAGGATTTGGGCATAGACAGACAGGCGTGGGAAAACAGATGGCAGTTCCAGTGATTGAAGAAAACTTGTGAGCATAGTTTTAAACAATTCAAAGGATAAGGTATTGTTCCACTTAGCACTAGCACATGAAGATGCTGGATAGATGTTCTTTTGTGGAGCTCCAACTCATTCAACATTTACACTAGGAAACTAGGGCTGCATAGCATGATAAAACAGATATGACAGAAATTTCAATTTGATTGTGGAAGTTATTTTTTTTTATCAATTATTGATGGTCACTGAAATATCACTGTTGTGCTCTTGTCATTTATAAAGGACTCAGATGATGATGACTCTTTCCGCAACATTGACATTGGGATCCTCCTTGTTGAACCTGAAGGTGCTGTGCCCTCATCCTCCCTGCATCTCAGTCCAGCCTCACTAAAAATTGTCATTGAGGGAGAAGTGGTGATGGACAACATTCAAGACCTGCCAAAAGCTATGTGTCTTCTCTTTGGACTTGCATATGCAATGCATCTCAGTTACCCCATTTCTATGAAGTTCACGTTCCAGTTCATCCAACAGGTATTTCTTGAGCTGGGCCACGTTGAACTAAAACCAAAGTTACAAACATTGAAAAACCAGCTTGCGATGTAACGAAATGTCTTGTGTGTTGTCAGTGAACAGTCAGGGGGTTGAAAATATACTCAATGCAGATGGAGTTGATAAAGTTGCTCTTATCTAATGCAGTTCAGTGCAGCAGTACTGCCACAACTTTTATTTCTTAAGAAAGTTTGTAATGTTCAGCTTACAGTGTTATAAGAGACATCAGTGTCCAGCCACTTGTACTCTAAAAAACAGGATTTAGAAGTGTATGCTCAGGGCTCCATAGTAATATTTAGTTGATACAGTTAAAGGAAAATTCAGCACTTTTCATGTAAACGTCCAGTTTGTGTTGATGGTAAATGTAGTCATTTGAAGCAGTAAATTCAAAATAATGTAATTCTTCCTCAACAGCAACATTACTGCTTATTTTACAGGTTTTTTCAGTCAATAGCAGCACAGGAATTTATTGCTTCAGTTGATTACATTTACTAACAACACAGACTGTACATTTACATAAAACATGCAAAATCTTCCCTTAAACATAGTTGATCTGTTCATTTTCCAAGTTGGAGATTGTGTCCTATTTTAAGGTGTCCAGTTTTTTCAAAAGGATGCAAATATTTTTGTTGAATGCTGCTGCATTTGTATTCCTTCTCTAAACATGTTAGAATTGAGTTCAAGCACATATGCCTATTTTTACTTGCCTTTTGTATGGCAAACTTTTTTTGAATGGCTACTGTTTTGATACTTTTTTATACTTCTGAAAAACATGACAAACTACAGTTAAAATTGTCTTTTGCGTAAGTATTCTGCAAAAAATAAAATATTGGAATGTTGAAATGTATTTGATTTATTCTCTTTACAATTTAGTGTTACATTCAATACAACTTGAACATAAAAAGGGTAATAGGAAGAGGGTAAGAGGAAATGTTATTAATTATATTAACAAAATATAAATAGCTTTAAATGTTAAATTGCTTATTTGCTTTACAGTTTAGCTTAAAAGTAATTTTCACTCTTAATCCAAATTAGTTGAGTTTACTAGAAAATCGCGTGGAAACTCGTTGCCTTAAACCATTCTAGTTTTTACACAAAGATGAAACTAAACATGTTTAGTTGTGTTAACTTAGAACCTTAGTGCAATGTATCAAACATGTTCAGTAGTATTTACTAAAATTGATTAGCTCACATAAATAGGAAGAAATTTATATGAGGTAATCAATTTTAGTTAAGACTACTAAACATGTTTAGTTGTGTTAACTTAGAACCTTAGTACAATGTATCAAACATGTTTAGTAGTATTTACTAAAATTGATTAGCTCACATAAATGGGAAGAAATTTATATGAGGTAATCAATTTTAGTAAAGACTACTAAACATATTTAGTTTCATCTTTGTGTAAAAACTAGAATGGTTTAAGGCAACGAGTTTCCACGCGATTTTCTAGTAAACTCAACTAATTTGGGTTAAGAGTGTAGAGTGACCAGACATAGGGATACAGGGTGTGTTCCAATAGTTCATTTTGCTTAGGAAGGCTCCTAAATGAGAAAGGTGATCCAGAAGTATCTGTGTGGCAGCCATAATTAGCGCAGTTCCAATTCTCAAAATACTAAGAAAAGGAGCTTCAATGTTTTATTGCCTCCTTTAGCATACATTGGGACCATCCAACTATTCACGAAAACAAGGATTATCCTTGAAAGTTGACATGAAGTTCTCAACACGTTCCTCTTCTGGCCGACCTAGTCTACATGTGTGCACAGTTTCATCACAAAGCGTGTCAGGAGTCCACAGAAATTAAAGGACAAATTTGCTCAAATTCAGCAAGATTAATGCAGTATGATGGGTGGCTCTCCTCTTTTTCCAGCCAAACGCTTCCCCAAAAGCCTAATCACACCAAGCCCCTCTAACAGCTCATTCAGGAGTAATGCCATCTCCTGGACATGTGATGTACAGCATTCCTACTGTTACATCACATGTGGGCTGGCAGATCTTTTAGCATAATTATCATACCAGTAAAAAGCTCCATCTGAAGCCAGATGAAATGAATCTAACCTGATTATGGTATATCAAAGTATCAATACATCAGCTGTGGTATATCAGTGAAGTATTGTATATAGACAGTGTGTGGTGTGTGTTTGTGGATAAACAAACACACACCACACACTTGGGTGGGGGTTGGGGGGGTGCTTCATTTATTTTTTTCAGGAATAAAAATTTTTGGATAGTGTTGGGGCTCAGGCGACCCCCCCCTCTTTTTGGTATAACTTCCCCAGCTTTAGAAAAGACTCCCTCACAGAAGACTGAAGAACTAATTTGTACAGGTGACGATCAAGATGCTTCTGATTATGCCGCTAATAGTGGATGAGACTAACCTCAGTTCCTCTATTTCCTGCTGCTTTTTCAACTCGAATCACAAAGTAAAGTAGTCTTTCAGAAAATGGGGCTTCTGTCTTTTATCACGTCATATTCTGAAAAACAAACAACACAGTCTTCATTTGGAAATGCCCCCTTTACTCGACACAGGCCTCAAGACTTTAGTATCATATGTAACATCACGACTCATTGACTCTACTGATTGTACTGATGACACAGTGGTTAGTTTAAGGTCTGCCTTTGTTCCTTTAATCTAAATTGAATAGTCTTTCAGTGTGCATCTGAAACGTGACAAAAGTAATGACATATTTCCCAGGAATTAGACAGTTATCCTCAAATTCAACAAGGATAGTTGAAAATGATAACATCATATAAAGAAATTCATAAAAAAATCAGCCTTGATAGTTGACATGGAACACATTCCTCTTCCATTGCATTCACTTTAAATGTTTCACTGTAAAGGGCTGCAGGAAATTAAAGGACAAATCTTCTAAAGTGCAGCAAGGTTAATGGTCTACAATAACATCATATAAAAAAAAATTAATCATAAAAAAATCAGCCTTAACAGCTGACATTGAATTCTCAGTGGATTCCTGTTCTCGTTCACTCACTTAAAATGTGCACAGATTTTCATCACAAATTGGTGCAAGATTCCTTAGAAAATAAAGGACAATTCTGTTCAAATGTAAAAAGGTTAATACAATATAATACCATCATATAAAAAGAATTTAGAGTAAGTGTGCTTAAAGCAGAAGTTGTTGAAAATTTCATGTCAGCTCTCAGCGTTGATTTTTAATGAATTTGTTTTGGATATGTTTTCATATTGCATTAACCTTGGTGAATTTTAGTAGATTTATCCTTTAATTTCTGTGGAATCCTACAGTGGTTTGAAATGAAACTCTGCACACATGCGTACTTTCAAGAATGACTTTTAACAACTTTTGTTGTGGATATATTTTCATCTTGCATTAACCTTGCTGAATTTGAGCAAATTTGTCCTTTAATTTCTGTGAAAATTACAATGAAAAATTTAAAGTGGGCCAGAAGAGGAATGTGTTGAGAACTTCATGCCAACTTTCAAGGCTGATTTTTTTAAATGATTTTTTTTTTAATATGATATATTCAATTAAACTTGTATAATTTGTGGATAATTGTCCTTTAATTTCTGGGAAATATGGCAGGGTTTTATATAAAACTCTCCACGTCACTGGTTCTGTGGGCCTCTTGCCCTTTGGCCATGGGGCCCCCTGCTGGGGCTGCCCTCCTCCTCCTCTTGGGTTGGGCACGTGGTTGTCATTGAGATGCGTGGTCTGGGATCTTAGGTGCCCGTGGGGGGCTGCGGGTGGCTTGGGGTTCCTGGGTCTATCTCTGGCTCTGGGGGTTGTTGTTGTGGCTTCTCCTTACCCAGTAAGTTTCATCACAAACATACAGACGCACACAGACATGCACATGCACACACATAAGCAACAGAACACGACTATATGCTTGTTTTCTGCTTTATACTTCTCTTTCAGGTGCTGTTTGTTGCTGTTGTTGTTGTTGGGTTTTGTTCAGTCCTCATTTTGTTTGTGTGCTTTGGTATTTTATTAGTTGGTGACCCCCGGCACTTTCACTTGTCGGGTCCAGTGTAGTTGGACCATACCATTTAAAGCTAAATAAAGAAAAGAGAAAATAACAACAAGAGGAGCCTACAGTACAGCTGCTCGTGGCACAGCAAAGCTGTTTGGCACAACAGAGTATGCAGACAATAATTTTGCTTGATTACAGGACAGGTCAGGTTTAAACTGGTTTAAAAAAAATAATAATTCATATCATCATACTGGATTGACTTGACTCAATAGGTTCAGAACTGTCATTTATAATTACAACTGTACAATCCAATACCTCATGCTTGATGATATTTATTCAGTATTTTTGCACATGTACTGGTCACATATCAAATGAAAATCATCAGTTGAAGATTTGAAGAAATTTCTAATCCAGGTGAATCCTGAATGAAGAAATGGAGTACAACAAAATTCACAAGAAGAATAAAGGAACCATCTTGATTGAGAAAAAAAAACACTGCTGGAGCTTTATTTCTGTTATATCTTCAAAATAATACACGCACATGCAAACTAACGCACACGCACACGTGCACAGACACACAACCTAACTGTCCTAAAATTATTACAGGTGTTTTTTTTGGTCTATTGAACAGTAGATTAGATTAGATTAGATTAGATTAGATTAGATTAGATTAGATTAGATTAGATTAGCACCCAAATTTTGTGGGGCTGGTCCAGGTGCCAGGACGCACATGTGTACCAAGTTTGGTTGCAATAGATAGCTTTTATTGTCATTGTATGAAATGACAACAACGAAACTGAGCGGCAATCCTTAAGGTTTCTAAACACAATAAAAACATTCAGCTGAACGGACCATCAGAACCACCCTCCCCAACCTGCAGGACATTTACACCAAGCAGTGCAGGCTGAGGGCCATGAAGATCCTAAAACAGCCCAGCCACCCCTGACACTCTCTCTTCTCCCTGCTCCCATCAGGCCGGCGTTACCGCTGCCTGAGGGCTAAGACTGAAAGGTTGAAGAAGAGTTTTTACCCACAAGCCATCCGTCTGCTCAACTCTGAGCCCTAACTGGACCATTATTGCACAATGTAAATATTATAATTTATAAAAGTGTGTATAGTGTATAGTATATAGAGTATAGTGTATAGTGTGAATTACTTTTTTTTATTTTTATTCTTCTTATTTATATGTGTGTGTATATATGGTTGCAGGTACAAAATACATTTCACTGTGCATTGTACTGTGTATAACTGTGCATGTGACAAATAAACACTATCTTAATCTTAAACATTCAATAAACTATAAAAACATTAAATAAACTGCAGATTATTGCATAGCCCCTGAGTAGCTTTAAAAAAAAATCATGTGCATGTGTTGGCAGTGTTCAGTACAGCGCTGGGGTAAAGTTGTTTTTCAGTCTGTTTGTCCTGTATGTGATGGACCTGAAGTGTTTTCCAGAGGGCAGCTGTTGGAAAAGATGAAATCTAGGGTGAAAAGAGTCTTTCAGTATGTTGGCTGCCCTGCTGAGGCAGTGGGAGCTGTCCACTGCCCAGTCAGGGGGCAGTGGACAGCCTCCGCTGATCTTCTGGGCTGTGTTGATCACTCTCTGTAGTGCTCTCCTTTCTGCCTCTGAGCAGCTGCTGTACCATGTTGAGATGCAGTAGGTCAGCACACTCTCAATGGCACAGCGATAGTAGGACACCAGCAGCTTCTCCTGAAGGTTGTTCTTCCTCAGAATTCTCAGGAAACAGAGTCTCTGCTGTGCCTTCTTGACCACAGCTGTGGTGTTGGTGGTCCAGGAGAGATTTTCAGAGATGTGCATACTCAGAAATCTGAGGAAAGGGACTCTTTCCACGCAGTCCCCGTTTATGAAGAGTGGTGCAGGGTCTATGTGTTTCCTCCGAAAGTCTATGACCAGTTCTTTTGTTTTGGAGGAGTTCAGGGAGAGATTGTTCTTCGCACACCACTCAGCCAGTCCCTAGACTTCATCCCTGTAGGCGGTCTCGTCTCCACCAGATATGAGTCCCACCACAGTCGTGTCATCCACGAACTTGATTATTGTGTTGCTGGAGTGGGTGGGGGTACAGTTGTAGGTGTAGAGTGTGTAGAGGAGAGGACTCAGCACGCAGCCCTGTGGAGCTCCAGTACTGAGTGTTACCCTGGATGAATGATGGCGACCTAATCTAACAGACTGGGTGCGGTTTGTTAAAAAGTCCTTAATCCAGATGCAGGTGTGCTGGGAAAGACCAAAGTCTGTGAGTTTGGTCACCAGTCTGCTGGGGATGATTGTATTATAGTCAGAGCTAAAGTCTATAAACAGCATCCTCACATAACTCCCCTGGTGTTCCAGGTGTGTGAGTGCTGTGTGAAGGGCAGTATTGATGGCATCCTCAGTGGACCTGTTTGCTTTATAGGCAAACTGATGCGGGTCGAAGCTGGGTGGGAGAGTAACTCTAATGTGCTGTAGAACAAGTCTCTCGAAGCACTTCATTATGACTGGTGTGAGTGGGACTGGACGTAGTCATTGAGGTTGCTGATGGTGTACTTTTTTGACAGCGGGATCATGGTGGCAGACTTCAGACATGGTGGTATGATGGATTTTGACAGGGACAGGGTGAAGATTTTGGTGAAAATGCCACATAATTGGTCCACGCATATTTTTGGCACCTTTCCTGTCACACCATCTGGACCAGACGCTTTCCTGGGGTTCACTGCTTTAAGTGCACGTCTCACTTCGTGTTCTTGCACCATGAGGGTGTGGTTATTGGAGACTGGTGGAGGTCTTGTATTTGTTTCTGCTGCTCCCACCTCAAACCGGGCAAAGAAGCAATTAAGTTTCTCTGCCAATGAGGCATCACCCTCAACAGTCACCAACGGTTGGTGATGTGTTGAATACCCTGCCACACCTGATGTGGGTGGTTGTTGGCAAAGTGGTCCTCAATTTTCCTCTTCAATCTTGGCCTCCTTGATGCCTCTCTTCAGGTTGGTTCTTGCCACGCTGTACAAGGTTCTGTCCCCAGACATGAATGTGATGTTACGCTTGTTGAGGAGAATTCGGACCCCTTTTGTCATCCAAGGTTTTTGGTTTAGGTAAACCCTGATGTTATCATCCTCTGTTACACTGTCCACACAGTTCTTGATGTAGTACAGTTGTTGTGTACACTTCCAGATCCTGATCCTCAAAGACGTCCCAGTTGGTTCTTTCGAAGCAGTCCTGCAGCTGCCATAGAGTACCCATGACAGTGATCAGCAACGAAGGAGCAGCACTACGATAAAACTTAGGCTGTGACTGTGGCAGCTGGCAATAAGTGGGGCTCCGTAGGTCAGTGTGAGGTCTGAGTGAAGAACTTTAGGACAGAGAGTTTTGACATTGTACTCAAAGCTTTGAGCCATCCATGTATACTGCCAATTAAGCATTTGTTCTTATAACATCTCCTGCTCCTAAAAATAAATGCTCCTAATAGCAGCCATCACAATTACAACAGGCATACGACATGATTTTTTTTACATTAAATTTTGTGCAATTTGCAGTTAATTGTGTGCCACATAGTTTGTAACACATGCATGAATTTAAATATTCTCCTCCTGAAAGGGAAACTTACAAATATAGCTGCAAAAATACTCGTTTACAACTTTCAGTCACAGACATGATTGTTCCTCTTTAGTAAATCCAGCAGCTTTTTAATGTCAAAAAGCATTGTGCTGTTGCAGACTTTAGGAAATCTGGCCCAGAGACAAGAGTTTAAGGGGGACAGAACAACTACAGTAGGCCTGTAATGTCACCAAAAGCAGCCCCAACTGAAACTGGTGTCCACCATATATGTTTGTCTGTTCAGAGCTGTCAAATGGGTGTTATAACTGCCGCAAGCCTACACACACCAGAGATCCCACTCTCAACAATGTTGAGAAAACTATTGTTGAGAGTGGGAGCATTTTTGTATTTTTTCCTTTTATCAGGTACAAAGAACTGAAAAGAAGGGGAAAATTAAGTGTAGGTATAAGTGTATGATGGTAAGGATCCCTTTCTTTGAAGGTTCTCTGCACACGATTAACCCAAGATGACCAACACCAGCAGACGCCAGGGGCCCATCTTCAGTTGTGTATTTCAGTATCATTGCATGTTGTAGACCTGGGTGTGTGTCTGTAGATCCACAACCACTGGTTGCAGCGTTCAGCTATTCCTGACATTTCCTTGATGGTGTGGTGTAGGGCTTGGCTGTGAATCCCCAGGCCTTTAAGTATCTTGACAGTAGATGAAGCCGCGACACCCAACCTCCACTTGGCGGACTGTCACTCTCCATCCTTGCTGTTCTGCCTCCACCTTCAGCTCTGTATAACGCAGCATCTTCCTCTCAGAGGCCTCATCTGTGGCATACTCCCATGGTACTGTCAGTTCTATAAAGTAAATGGTACGCAGGGTGTTGGACCAGAGTACCAGGTCTGGTCTTAAGGTGGAGGTAATTATTTGTGGTGGAATTGCAAGCTGTTGGCCTATGTCACCGTTTCCCAGTCCTGTGCATCTGTCCACTGGTCCTTTCCTGGCCTGTGTTGGAATTCTCTGGTTCTAGGGAGAATGGCATTGATGGCTTTTCACCTCGATAGATGCAGCCTGGGATTTTAACACCTGGTTGTGCCTCCAAGTGTATCTTCCCTGGGAGAGGCTCAGTTTGCAGCCAGTGAGGATGTACCTGAGTGTTGCTGGAGCTGAACACAGTGGGCATGCAGGATCTTAGCCCAACCACTGGTGGAGATTTGTGGAAGAGGGAAGAATATCATATGTTGCTCTAAGCAGGGAAGCTAATTCTACCAGCTTCCATTTCCCATAGGTCCTTCCAGCTAATTTGCATGTCTTATGGCCTCTTCCTAGCGCCGGATCTCTAGAACCACCAACTTTCGCCAATCTGATAGGGTTGCCTTGTGCCATTTGGGTGTGTCTTAAT
The DNA here is from genome assembly GCF_007364275.1 of Archocentrus centrarchus. Taxonomy (NCBI): domain Eukaryota; kingdom Metazoa; phylum Chordata; class Actinopteri; order Cichliformes; family Cichlidae; genus Archocentrus; species Archocentrus centrarchus. The sequence goes on along the minus strand of NC_044356.1, from coordinate 35,539,785 downwards.
ATAGGCCCAGACCTCCTCTTTCCTGTTGAATGCGGCCCACAATTTCAGCATGCCAGAGAGCTGGTTTAGCTTGTTGCACAGTTTCTTTTGGGGTCCATTTCCGACCTGTTGTTAACACTGGTGTGACAGCTCATGTGTTTGTGTCCCAAGACTCTGAGAGAATCAACTTCAGTCTTGTTTTTGAACATTTAAACTCTTCCACAAGACATGACAGGGGCAGATCTAGAATACCACGTCCAAATAGGTCGATATTACTTAGACATTTTGGGACTCCTAACCTTTTCCTCACAAACATGCTGATCATTCTCTCCATTTTCTGGGCTGCTGTGATGGAGATGTAAGTGGCCACAAAAATCGAGGGAGCAGGCCAAATTGGAGGCATCAAAGCTTTAGCTTTCCTGGGAGCACTGAGTGATTGAGTTTCTTGAAGTCCTTGTCAGCATCCTGCTTGAGTTGCTTGACCTGACCACAGTCTTTGAAGCTTGCATCATAACATCTCCCAAGGCTTTTAATGGGTTTCTCAGACATGGTTTTAACAATTATAATAATCTGAAACCGACAACTGAAAAAGTCCATTGACAGCCACTTGTACTAAGATTGCATGTATATTTATAACAAACTGTATATATTCATAACAAAATAAAAATATAATTGCACAGTGATAATTATTACCCATAGCAGCTGTGGCCAGCTGGTGTGTATCTACTATACTGTTTGCTTATATAAATGTTCCTGTACACACTTTATTTTTAATGCTTTATAATATCGATACTGATTTAAAAAAAGGAATATGTGAAAATTAAATATTTTGCAATATTTTACATTTTTACCCCTCAAAGTCCACTCTGGCTGGTGTAATGTGCAGACTGTGATCACTGTTCACCTCATAGTGGCAGCAGTGGAGTGTCCATAACTCTTTACACTGGAAGAAGCTCACTTCTGTCCAATAAGGTGAGCTGTTGAGGATTTTATATATATATATATATATATATATATATATATATATATATATATATATATATATATATATATATATATATATATATATATATAGACAAACAGAACAAACATGGGGAGATAGGTGAACTGTGGCCATGCTGCCCCCCTTCTGGAGGTGCTGCCATTATAAAGACAGAAACAATAGTGAAAACATATAGGGATGATTGAGGAAAAAAATCATCTCATACTTTGTATACATATGCACATACACAGTATAAGGTTACAAAAACCTCTGCGACAGGGCAGAAACATATAGCATGGGAGCACTAGGGTAGGGAGGGATGGACAGGGGAGCCAGTGGAGACGAGGGGGGGGGGGGGGGGGGGGGGGGGGGGGGGGGGGGGGGGTCGGGCTACTGTGGGGCTGACTCAAACTCCCTCCTCAGCTAACAGTTCTGATAAGATGTAGAGTTCATCAGCAGCTGGGTCAGGGAGATCAGTCCAACACAGGTCAGAAGAAGACAGGATGGCGGGGGGGTAGAGCATCTGTTTACAAACATCCCGGAGACAATTTGATAAACAGCAGTCCAAGAACATCAGGGAGCCAAATTCCTGATTCTAGGACTTGTTTTGGTTCAGACTGTACTGATTCATTTGTTGACAGCCTTCAGTCTTACTGGCACCTCTCTGTGGCAAAATATCCAATTCATCCGAATCTTCTTGGTTTGTTCCTTCGCCGTGCAGAAACAGATACATACATCTCCAAGATCTTACCCCTCAGAATCAGCTCCAGATATACAGAGTCTGAGTTTGAGTCTGTACCGTCCTGCGTTCCCGTCATAAGCAGCCTTACCAAGGCCAGACAGCTGCCTAGACTTCCTGAATTGCAACGACAAGCCAGGTATCTCCAGGTCCAAATCGGAGAAACCCCAGTGTCAATAAGCCGAATGTGTGTGTATTCCATTGACAATATGGCCAGGCACGTCATCTTCCACACCACACAGGAATCCATAATGTAGCCAGCTGGAATGTCAATTGATAAGAGGGAATAAGGTTCTCCTTCCCCCAATCTCCTCATGGTGAAAATTTGATCCAAACAATGGCACTGAGAGACCAGCTGACCAGATCCATAATTATAAATTCCAGTTCAGAAGTTGTGTGAAGAGAGGCTCTAAAGCAGCAAAGCAGGGGAAAAAGGAAGGGCTGGGAGAGAAGAAAAGTGCGACCGTCTCTGCTGAGAGCTGAAAAGAAAAAAAAAAAAAAAAATAAAATACATATATATATATATATATATATATATATATATATATAGAGAGAGAGAGAGAGAGAGAGAGAGAGAGAGAGAGAGAGAGAGAGAGAGAGAGAGAGAGAGAGAGGATATATATAGAGAGAGTTTGACCGTTGACTTCAGGTTCCATTTTCATGCCAAATCATGGGGCCAAGCAGCTGTTTTAAATTTATTTATTTATTATTTGTAAGCTGTTTTGGAAAATTGTAAACATATGGTGAATAAAAGCACTGAAAACACTGTATGGATTTACACATTATTTGTTTGTTTGGCAGACCATGTGGAGCATGCAGAGGTGAGGATCCAAATGCAGGATGTGGAAGCTGAGAATGAAAACTTAAAGCAAGCCAATTTATTGTAGGCTGGACTCTCCATAAACAAAGCAGAGCATGAACATGAACAGAGAACACTAAACTGCTAAGCAGAACACTTACAAAAGGCTAAGGTAACTAGGCACTGGGAGACACAGGCAGATAAGCAGACTTGCTGACAAAGGACAAGGGGACACTGAGACAATAAATACACAGGAGGATGATCAGGGAAGTGGATACTGGAGACTGAAGTAGAGATTATTTTATGTCATTTTTCAAGCCCAGAATCACCCTGAGGTGGTTAGAATACCACAAAAATACACTATATTGCCAAAAGTATTCACTCATCTGCCTTCACATGCATATGAACTTGAGTGACATCCTGTTCTTAATCCACAGGATTAAATATGAAGCTTTGGCATAAGTTCAATAAGGAAGATCTGAAATCACTCTTCCTTCCTTTCTTTTTTCAGGGCACAGCATATATGCACTATTTTATCCAGAGGTGAAAGACCCCTGGAGTGTTCTGCTTCACACATCTGAATTCCAGTTGTACTTTGAAGTATCTATTTCTTGCTTCTCCAATAACTCAACATGTACTCTGACTGATGCAAGTCCTCTTGTGGACTCCAGCCCCACAGGAGCCAGTTGTTTCTTCCTTTTGGTGAAAGCTGGGATATTCAGTTCAGTACAGGCCCAAAGATTTGGCAACATCAAACCCTCTGTCTGCTAATACTACATCAAAAATCCACTTTGTTCAGTCAGGTGTTTGTCAGATGATCTGCCACTCCACCCTTTGGATAAAAATGAAACTGTCCCTTGTGGTGTGATACCAATTTCATTGTGTAGCGATGTTTGCATTTTGAGTATGTTTGTGCTCTTGTTTTCTGTTCTTGGAGTTTTTCAATGAAAATTTCAAAGCAGTTAATAATACAGGCAAATCTAGGAAATGCTTGTCTGAATATCATGCACATTGATAGCTGAAGTTCACCTCTGTTTGGCCAGAACACCAGTGCTATAACAAACCTTACATGCAGCACTTCAGTGGTGCTCCTGAATGTCCTGCTGACTGTTGAAACATACAACCAAGCAGTGACAGAGGAAGATTCATTTTCAGTCTCATTAGTGTTAGCAACAGTTGCTGAAAAGGTGACAGGTTTGTTCCAGTTTGCAGAAATTATGTTACAAATGTTAAAACTACTTGTAATTTGGACTATGGGGGGATGCCTGTCATTCCCTTGACTTTATCATCATCCTTTTCATCAAATGTTCCTGATTTAATCATTTCTTTAAGCTTAGCATTTTTACTTCCTCAGTTCCTCATTGCTTCTGTAAACTTTCAGTTGTGTCATTGCATTTCTGGTTGTTGCAATCTTGCTGAACCTCATCAGGTGAAAGTTGTGCCATAGATAACTGAATGCTGACATGCAGTGCGTCCTGCTTTTCCTCCATCCTCTTTTTCTGCAGTCTGCTTTGCTACTCATATCTCTGCATGTCTTTCTCCCCCTTCCTCTTTTTGGTGGCAAGTGTGTGTGAAAAGATAGAAGTGGTTCGTTTGCATGAAATCATTCTGATAAAGACTTTTCAAATCAACTGTTTGCATGGATACAAGTAACCAGAGAGAAAGTCAAATAGGGATGAAAATAATTAAATCATCTTGAACTCCCTGATCAGAGGAATTAAGAACTTTTTATCTCTCTGTTAGTACTGAATCTATTAATCTTATAGAGACATTTACTTCACTCATTGATTGTTGCTGGTACTGTATCTGTGTGCACATGAATCATTACACTGGTTCTCTTTCACAGAGTGGGGTGACATTCTGACCTCCCTACAACTACGCCACCTTTGGTTCAAAAGCATGTTGACAACATTTAGGCTAGTTTTAGCATTATCATGTTTTCAACAGTATTCATAGCTCAATTAATCAGACTCAATGACACAAAACCATATGAACACAACAGAAAACACCTTAATCAAAAGCCACAGGGCGAACATAATCTTACCTTTGATGAAATGTTTGCTGCATTCTTTGCCTCCCCCAGGTGGGGAAGCACAGCTAACAATCCACAATCTTCTTCTCTCTGGCTCTTCTGATGGGATCCTGTAGAAGCACACCTGGCTTGTTTCAACTATCCCGCATTCTTCAAGTTAAACTCAAAGACATTCAAAGGATGGCTCGGGGGCAAAGTAGCACAACACTGCTTTGCCCCCCAGGTGGGCATGTCCCAGTCACTCTAACATCATGTGAAAACTATGAATTAGAAAAAAATTATTCATAACCATCTGGATCAGCTGAAGGCTTTTCAGGGAGAGTTTAGGACAGCCTGATAGTAATGAATTACAATAGTCCAGCCTATTAACAAATGCATGAATTAGCATGTCGCCATCACGCTGAGACAGGATGTTTCTAATTTTAGAAATATCTAATAGACACCAGTTTGTTCATGTAAATGGGGAGTCTTTGTCACACACTAAGGTTAATTATGGAGTTCTACAGGGTTCTGTGCTAGGACCAATTCTATTTACACTATACATGCTTCTGTTATTATTAGAAAACACTGCATACATTTTCATTGTTATGCAGATCATACCCAGCCAGATGACACACATCAATTAAACTGCAGGAATGTCTGAACGACATAAATGCTTAATTTCCTGCTTCTAAGTTGAGAGAAAACTGCAGTTATTGTACTGTGATTGTTGTGATTTAGCACAATATGAATAAAATTGTATTGAAGTAAAAGATGTAATACTCATACACCAGTTTACACTGTCTAGCAGGAGCAAGTATGTAATTTAATCAAGTAAAATGCATTAAAAATGTCCAAATCCTAAGTTAAATGCTGATTTCTGTCATGAAACATGCTGTGGCAAGTTACAGACACCAGTGCAGGACTCAACACTCTCACCTCAGCTTTATTTGCTGGAAAACACAAAATAACCAGAGCTGGACAGGGTCAGCAGAACAAGGAGACTTAACAAGAATACAGTCTGACAGAAGAACACACCCAATGACACAGACACGACAGGGAACAGAGGGAAAACCTAAGGCTTAAATATAAACAGAGGGTAATGAGAGGACCAGGTGGAGACTCAACTGGGAATAATTAACCAAGACAAGAGGATGCAAAACTGGAACTGAAGCACAGGAGATGAGGTTCTAGCAAAGTAAAACAGGTAAGCACAGAGACAAGAACGCAGACTTGACAAAGGAGGGAGGCATACAGAGGGAATCCAGAACATATGCGTAAACAATAACCAAGAATCAAGTAGTCAAGACAGGGACCTACTCCAGAAAGCAGGTTTAGCTAAAAAAAATAAAATCTAGATTTGTTAAAATGAGGGAAGTTACTGGGGTAACAGATTCAGTGTGTAAAGCTTAATGCAGATCAATGTGATGTAACAGTGATGCTACATAAATGTAGCTGCGGCTGCGCTCATTATAAATCTGTGACATCATCGTTATCTCCGTCCTTACAGCCTGACGAGTGAACGACTGTAAAAGCTTCATGTTACAAAAATAACAAACAATCGTCTAACTGGGATTTCAGTGCTGGTAGAAACAGAAACGTCTGCAGATGAATTCACTCCTCTGATCGCTTTGCAGCAACTCATGAATGAGTGTCAGACAGGTGGTTCAGGTGCAGCAGGAGGGGTGGAGTCAGAGTTTGTTAGATAAAACCTGCCAGCGAGCAGGTTAGGTTCACAGAGTCTGCTACAGAGCCGGCTCAGAGCTGGAGTTAGCTCTCTGTCGGGAGCTGAAAACCTGAGTTTCCCTCATTTTAAGGTTAACAAGTCCAGAGTTAGCTGCAAAAACCAGTGTTTGTAATCTTGGTCCTCGGACATTGATTCACATATAAAATCTCTCACAGGTTCCTGTTTCTTTCACTTGAGGAACATTTTAAATAAATTAAGAGCTACAGTCTCCTCCTCTGAACTGGAGAATATTTTTCATATATTTGTGTCATCACACCTAGGCTATTGTAATACCCCTTTTACCAGCTTAGACAAATCATCTTTATCACACCTCCAAGCAATACAAAATAGTACAGTTAGACTCCTAACACACTCTAGTAAATGAGCATACATTATCCCTATTTTATTTTCTTTACATTGGCTCCCAGTTGGTTGTAGAATTAATTTTAAAATTCTCACACTTACATACCGAGCACTGAATTGACAAGCCCCAGAATATATATCCCAATTACTTATTAGCTGCTGCTCACTGCCTTCGTTCACAAGCTCAGAATCTTTTTGTTGTCCCTCATACCAGACTAAGGACGGGGGGGGGGCTTTTCGTTTACCACTCCAGCTCCATTTAGCGAACTCTGTGGAGTCATTTAAAAAGAGTTAAAAACTTTTTTGTTTAATCAGGCTTTTGTTGTTTTTTTGTGTGTGTTTTGTTGTACAGCACTTTGTGACTTCTTGCCTGTATTGTATAAAATAATACAGGCTTTAAGAAACTGCAGGCTGATCAACCTGAATCTCTGGCTGCTCACTAGAGTCATTAGATTAAGATAAATACAAAAGCAGTTTCTAGACGTAGCGTGTGAGCGAGGAGGGCTATCTGCATTTTGGGAAGACTCGCTCTGCTGTTGGACAGTCTGCGTAATGCTTCCATACGACTGCCACTTTCAACTTTAAATTCAGTTTTAGGAATACCAGGAGGATTCGGGGTAATGGGATTGACCTGAGTTGCAGTAAGTCCACGACTGTAGTCCTATTGCACCCACACTAGGAAGCGGGGTGGCTGTAGCTCAGGAGGTAGCGCAGGTCACCTACTAATCAGAAGGTTGGCGGTTCGATTCCTGGCTCCTCCAGGCTGCGTACCAAACTATCCTTGGGCAAGATACTGAACCCCAAGTTGCTCGTGTGAATGGCAGGCAGTAAGCATTTAGCTTAGCTTCATATGGAAGTGCTTGTGTGAATGTAAACATGTTGCATTAGTGCTTTGAGTGTTCAGTCAGAGTAGAAAAGTGCTATATAAGAACTAGTAGATCAGGGGTGACAGCTAAAGAAGAAAATGTATTAATAAATACTACACCTACAGACAATTAACCTCAAATCCCTGGAGCTCCAAGCATAAAACAAGGCTTTGTTGGGTGTCAATCACAGCAAGTGTGAGAACATGGCAAACAGCCCTATGGAGGTAATAAAAACAACAACAACACTCAAAACAAACAAGCGTTAACATGTATGTGAAGCTGGTCTAAGAAGACAGTAGACAGACATCAGTGGCTTCCAGCGGGTCCTTCAGTATGGCATGTTGTGATGAAGTGAAGTTGGAAAATAGTAGCTGGCTTACAAAAAAGTCGTATAGAAGAAAAACAAAAGAATTAAAAAAAAAGAGGCCCTGGGTTGGTTCAGACAACAGGGGAACAAATTAAGACAAAAATTCACAGAAAGTAGACAAATGGTGCAAAAAAAGGGGAGGGTGGAGGACCAGAGCCACCTCAGGTGACACCTTCTGCCCCCTTATAAACAGGAAAGCCCCCTCCTCATCCTTACCCACAAAATCTCTTAAGTGTGGGGCAATATCCTAAGTCCAGTAAAGGTGGAACACCTAATGTCTGCCATGCGGTCATATAAATCCTCCAGCAGATGGCAGTAGATAACCAGCAGGAATTCAGGCAGCATTCAGATGTCATCACAGTTTAGTCCAAAACATCCACCTGCCTTTACAACGCAAACATGTTCTAGCTGCTGTGCATTAAAGTAACGCCACAGCACCACCATATGATTCATATTTGCTCCTAAATCAGAAAAAGGAAATATTTCCCTGCCTGACGGGAACACTGTTTCTCTAACAAAGCATTGTTGGCCCTGTTTCAGCTGCTAATCGGCTTTGTCACAAATTCAATTCTCTGTGCTAATCTCAAGCTCCCAGCACATCCTAACTGGGCAAATAGAACAAAGGTAAGACTCTTTTAAAATCAAATTACGGAGCAGAAAGCCTCTTGTAATCCCCAGTTTCCTGGCCTTCTGCTTTCTGTCGTGCTGCTGTTTCTTCATTCAGGAGCAGTTCTGTGCAAAATGCTAATCCTCATTATCAAAGCACAAAGATAATACAACAAATAAGAGCCACATGTGAGGTATGACTTTTTTTTAAGACATGCAGAGTTCAATATACTGCTACACAGGTTGTCCTTCTCTCTGAATTCACATTTGGATCAGTCAAGCCTTCAAATAAGTAGATAATAAGGGAGTGTTGTCCCTTATCAGAACCCTCTCATCCAGCCAATCAGTGCTGCTGACTAAGGCAGAACTAAGAGGTTAAAAGGTTAAAGTCACACTTCCACCAAGAAGCTGCTTCTGAATCTTTGTGTTTTCACATCTTTCTGAATAAAAATATGACACAAGTGAAGAGTGTTTCTAACATACCACACAGCTCACCGTTCATCTGGTATTTTATCATCTTGATTTATTTCACCTGAAATTAAACAGAAATATGCAAAAGTTAAACACTGAATATTTTCCTTACACCTCAACCAAGACTAACCAACTTAACACTTTATTGAATGTCTTTGGGCTTTTTTTGTTTGTTTGTTTATTTGCTTGTTTTTTTCAGGTGCAGCTTTAACTTGATGCTGTAAAAATAAAGCACAGCATTTTCATCTGGTTCACCTTCCATGTTGTCACTGCAGTTTTGTTACTGCGGAGGTGCAGGTGATTTTAGAACAGCTCAGCATTTCTTCTTCTTGTACTGATTCCCCTAGCTCACAGTTGGCCTTATTCACAAACAGTGTTTACTCACAAATGTGTTTCAACTGTGTATACAACTGTTTCATTCACAAATTTGTTATTCATTGATATTTACCTGAATTTGTACACATACTATGAGCAACTTTAAAACTGCCTCAGACCATACATACAAAGAAATGGTGACGGTAAATAATTTAAAAAAAACAGGAAAAGAAGAAAAGCTTTGACATCAGTGCTGATGTGGGGAAAAAAAAGAGGAATATTTGAATAGTAGGCAGCAGTGGAGGAGCACCCAGTTTATCAGGCCAGAGAAACACATCACATGACTAATATTTTGCCAAGAAATAAGAGTTTAAGTGATAGCATTCACCAAGGACTTTACTTAAGAGAAAAAAAAATCAAAAAAACTATGATCACTGTTGTGGAAGAAATCTGTGGAACTTTTTATGTCCTTGTTTTGTTTGGACATTGTGTTGTAAGACCTACCAGTGAAGGGAGTAGAGGTAAAAAAGAAAAGTAAAACCTTTTCAATTAATGTTTTATGTTCTTTACATGTAATTTAATCCCTATATTGTTATTTATTATTTGGGTTTTCTTTGTATTATTTTAGGGTCTTTACCTTACAATATAAAGTGCCTTGAGGTGACTGTTGTGATCTGATGCTTTATAAATAAAACTGAACTGAACTGAAAGCTTAAGCTTTTTATATATATATATATATATATATATATATATATATATATATATATATATATATATATATATATATATATATATATATATATATATATATATGTAACTTGATACTATTTCCATTTATGTTTAAATGTTTCAATAAATTGCTGCACATATTTCCAATTTTCCTAGCAAAATATTAAAAAAGTACAAGGATGTGGTGAGATTGTTCTTTGTGTGCAGGCTGTGATCAGCTGCTCCATCATAACTATTTGGGGGTGAGGAGACAGAGCAGAGAGAGACGACAGACACACCAAAATGCTTTAAAAACTCTAAATAGAATTGTAACATTGCAGTTTGTATTTGCTGACATTTGTTGAGCTGTTTGAAAATCTACATCTAAAATGACATGCTGAAACACTGCAAACTAGCTTTGATATCTACATGGATGTTCAACACATCTTATTCCTCAGATGAATTTATGGGCTGTCCTTTTTATTATTACAGAGCAAGTATATCCATGCTGTCAGATGGACGTAGTCAGATTTGCCTCCTCTCCTTGTTGTGTAATATTTTAGGAGGGCCCTTTATTTGTAAACACAAATGGAATTAGTTAACAAAAAAATGTGAAAATCTGAAAAGGCAAAATGTTTCATATGCTCATTGAAAAAAAAACAAAAACAAAAAAAACAACAACCTAAAATTAGTTTATTGCCATGTGTCTGTGGCTCTGTGAACTTTGTCTAATGTGTCAAATACTGAGCGCAGTGCTGAAGGAGGCTTTTGTGAAGGTGGAGGGGTCAACAGCCCACTCGTCATCTCTGGAGACGTCAGCTCGATGGACCGCCACATTCAGCTCCTTTGTATGTCTGCCTTGTCTCACGGGTCTATTGTGAAGACTGGACAGACTGATCCCACCTCGGGAATCCAGCCCTTCTGCCTGTATGCGTGTCAGCCACCCCCTTCTCCCTGGGAGGGATTTTATTGTCCTGCTCCCCTTCCCCTTTTCAAATCAGATGCCTTGAATGCTACACTGATCAAGGAAAAATAATCAACTGCCCTTTTGTTTTAGCAGCCGCTTCAAAAGGACAAAATAAATTTATGGTAATGAAGCCTTATCATATGTGCTTCAGACACTGGCTGTCATGTGATTTGCCTTCCAGTGGTGTGGTGCCTTCCAGCCAAGGTTCCCTGCTAGGGGAACCTCCAGCCAGCTGACAGAGCTCCAGCACATTCTAATGCTGCCCCTGCAGCTTTTGTGTCCACCGTAAGTAAAACACTCATTTTAAATACCATATTTATTGATCACATAATGTGTAGCTTCTGCAAGGTGGTTTTAACTGCCTCTGACAGGAGACAGACAATGTGCTGTAATAATGTGATGATCATGTAATATAGATCATGATAATGTTCATGATGAATGTTACATTCACCAAGAAAATTAGACAAATATTTTTAAAACTGTGAATTGTCCAACATAATCTCTTGCTCTTGATTATGGTGCCACTTTTAAGAAAGTAAAACATTTTTTTGCACTTGTGTCAATGTACTGAAATATTTTGAAGCATCAAATTTGGAATGAGCAGATATTTTTTCAAAAAGTAGTCATTGACTGAGTAGCTTTTTCCATTGCACTATTTTAATTTCAGGTGTAGGAATAATTCTACATTTTATTCTTTTGTTTCATTTCATTTTTTTATACAGACACCATTCATCTTCCATATTTCTAGATACACAGTTGCTCCTGCAAAAGAGGGAAGCTGTACAAAATAAAGTCCTTCAAATGTATGACTTTCATTGTAAGGATCTACTCTCTTCAGAAGTGCAGCCTTTTCTACTGGTCATTGGAAGAGACAACAAGAGAAGAAATTCTGGACTTCAATCATTTTTAAAACCCTGGTTACAACCCTTAATCAAGTACAGTAATATCATAGTGACCAAACAATTTAGAAATAGCTTTGGCACTGTGAGAAAATGCTAAGCCCTGCTTGGAAAAGAAATTGGCATCTCCATAAAATTTGTTAGCATTTGGAAGACTGAAGTGCTCTAAAATCTCCTGGTACAGTAGATGGCTGTGTTAACTTTGGACTTGATAAAATACAGTAGATCAACAACCAGCAATAGCACCAAATGTCATATACTGTTTGAAAAGTAATTTATTCAGAATTGAAATGAAATATTCTAACAGTCTGACATACTGTATTTCTGATTTGAACTTCAAAAGGTTTGGAATATTTCACCCAATTTATAATGAATATAGAAACCCGGCCACAGGGATGCCTCAAGCCAATGTACTCCTAGTACCACTCCCAAGCCTGGTTGCATCAGGAAGGGCATCCGGTTTAGGCCAAATCAAACATTCGTATCATAAAGAAGAAGATTCCCATACGGATTGATGAGGTGCTGGGTTAACAGTGACTGCCTGACGGTTTGCCAGAATCACTTCAAGGCTGTCCAAAAGTCTTTTTCCATGTCCTCACCGAATTCCTCCAACACCCGAGTTTTTGCTTTGGCCACCGCCCGAGCTGCATTCTGCTTGGCCTGCCAGGTACCCGTCAGCTGCCTCCGGAGCCCCACAGGCCAACCAAGCCCAATAGAACTCCTTCCTAACCTTGATGGCTCCCTTCACCTCTGGTGACCACCATCTGGTTGCCTGTAGTGGTTACCACCACAACAGGCACCAACCACTTTGCAGGAACAGCAATCTCAACAATGGAGGTGCGGAACATGGTCTATTCGGACTCAATGTCCTCAGCCTCCCTTGGAATCCTGTCTAAGTTCTGCTGGAGGTGGGAGTTGAAGATCTCATGGACTGGGGCCTCTGCCAAGTGTTCCCATCACAACTTCACTATACGTTTAGGTGCACTGTGTCCCCGCCACCTAATCCAACTCACCACCAGGTGGTGATCAGTTGACAGCTCAGCTCCTCACTTCACCCAAGTGTCCAGAACATATGGCCACAGATCCAATGATACGATTACAAAATCAATCATTGACCTGCGACTTAGGGGGTCCTGGTGACACGTGCACTTATGGATATGCTTATGTTGAAACATGGTGTTCGTTATGGACAAACTGTGGTTTGCACACAAATCCAAAAACAAAACACCTTTCAGGTTCAGATCAGGCAGGCTGGTCCTTCAAACAGTGGAATAAGTTGAGCTCTGAAACCAAACTGACTTTTTGATGATTTATTGAAAGTAAAGAGTAAACCTTTGCAAAGGGATCAATACAGCACGAATAGTGTTCGCACCAGCACTGACCAAAGAACAAAATAATAACAGTTCCTTTATACTCATTGTGTGGATACAATCTTGGTCTGTTAGCTGTGAGGAGTTCTAGTTCCCACCACCATGTAGCATCAGCACAGGTGGAGATGAAACAATCACATTTAGCTCTGAAGGAATAAATACATCCTGCGGTGGTTCAAAGCGTGTTGGAGTAAAATCACTTGATGGAATGAAATGACCACAAAATTTTGGAATCTTAGATGATGTGTCAGAATTTGTGTAGTAGATGTTGCAAAAGAACTTACAGCTATAATTGTAATTGTTGATAGGAAAATGAGGATCTGATGCACAGGTTTCTGAGGTGTCAGGAACTAGTGTCACCATAAGTAGCGGTCTAGCTGCCATACAGAATGTGCATGAGTAATTTGTTAGTGAAATAGCTGTGAAATTTGCATACTGCAGCCACAAATTACTTTTGATAAAGTCAGGACACGACAAGGAGTTGAAGTCCTCAGAAAGGGAGTGCCTTGAGTGATTTATTGTCACAGTCCTGGGTTTTGTGTATTTTTTTTAATTGAAGTGTTTCTTAGTTTGCTTTTGTTTTATGATGAGTTTGCAGTTTTAAATCTTACTTTAGTTATTTGAGTTCTTGATTATTTTTTTAGTTATGTTTTGATTCCCACTTCTCCTATGTTTCCTATGTCCTCCTTTTCTATTTTCACTTCCCGGTGTTTCCCTGTGTGTTGTGTTTAGGTTTTCATTTAGTCATGTTTAGATTTCCTCTGTGTGCCAGCCTCCCTATATGTCAAGTCTGCATTTGTATCATGTTTGGTCACTTCCTGTTTTATTTTGACAGTCCTTTGTCTTGTGTGCTTTGTGTTTAGTTTGCTCCCCCTTGTCTAGTTTCTGTAATAATGTTCAGCTGTGCTCCTCACCTGTTGCCTGTTACCTGACTGTCCCTCTGTGTATATACTGTGTGTATATACTGTCTGCGTTTCTCCTTGTTCGTTGTTGTGTTCTTGTTCGTCATTGACTTCCTGGCTGTGTGCCGTATAGTCATGTTATGTTCATAGTCTGTCACTCTTAGTTCACAGTTCATGTTAAGCTCTTAGATAATGTTCATAGTTAAGTTCAAGCGAGTTTAGTATTGCGTACTGCGGGCACCTGTCCATCCCTGCTTTACATATCACATTTGTCAATAAAGCCTAAGTTTAAATAAATTTAATTAATTCTTGAGTCCTGAATTGGGATCCTCTGCCTTGCCCGCCAAAGCACCACATGACACTCATATGAGTGTTTGTGTCTGTGATGCTTGTCATGTGGTTGTTTATTGTATTGTAATGATCCATGATGGACGTTATTGCTAAATGTGTGTCACAGTTATTGTTCTCTTTAAGTTAGGTTGTTTTGGGGTTGAACCGGAAGGAGATGTGGGGGGTCGCTCTTGGGAGGGAGGTCTCTTTTTTTTCTTGTGTGAGTTAGAGTTGGATGTATCCGGCGAGAGCTGTTCTGTGTGTGTCCGGCCTGATTAAATGGTGTTAGTAACGAAACCTCTGCCTGGTGCTTGGGTGACATAACGGAACGTTACACTGGTGTCAGAAGCTTAAACTACGAACTACCACGCCTGGATCTATTACCAGCGGCTCTGCTCACGGCTCAGGGACACAACTCCCGATTATGCGGAGGAACACTGTTAAGAAGGAGGAGCAGGAGATGGATATCCGACCCGCTCGCAGCGTGAGGGAAGCGGCGCTCCAGCTGGCTGCTGAGGCTGGGTTCTCCCCAGGTTTGTCTCGGCTGGAGGGCCGTTCGCGCCATGATCGCCATCTCGGCGGGACGGAGCGGAGGTCATGTGATGTAAACAATGATGGCGGCGCCCATGCACAGCCGGCTACGGTAAACATAAAGACACCCAAGTTCAGCGGTAAGACGCCGTGGGAAGTGTTTATTGCTCAGTTTGAACTATTAGCTGCTGCAGCTGGCTGGTCTGTCGAACATAAAGCATTGCAATTAGCTCTGTGCCTGTGTGAGGATGCAGCAGCATGCCTGCTGCTGCTGAGTGAAAGAGAGAGGGGAGACTATACTGCTCTAGTTGGGGCACTCCAGAGACGGTTTGGGCAGTATAACCAGCCTGTGCTACTGAGGTCAGAGTTTCACAACAGACGGAGACTGCCTGGAGAACCGCTGCGTATCCTGGCCCATGACATTGAGTGCCTCTGCAGGCGGGCCTATGACAACATGCCCCTTGCAGTGCAGACAGAGCTCGCCCGTGATCAGTTCCTACAGGCCCTCAGTCCCAAAGAGCTCCGTATTCAGACACAGCTTGCTCGTCCAACCACACTCAGTGCAGCTCTGGAGTTGGCGTTGGAGAGGGAGATGCTGACAGGACCTCCTGGAGGGGCTGAGGATTCACCAGTGGTCAGAGCAACATCTGCACCTGCTGAGCGGACGGAGAGGCAGGGGGGACCACACAACATGACCCAGGCGGCTGCTCTTCAGTCACCTTCTCCCCGTGCTGGCACACGCCGCCGACCACAAAGCTGCTGGGGATGTGGACAAGCTGGACATCTCATCAGGCAGTGCCCCAGGTTTGCAGCGGCGCAGGGAAACGGTCAGGGGCCCGTGTAGGTGGGAGTACACGGGCCGTCGTGACCAACACCCCCACACCACCCACATTGCCACCTGGCATGGTCATTACTGTAGGCTGGACCCAAGTTGGTGACTTTTGCCACATTCCGGTGGTGGTTGATGGGGTATCCTGCACAGCACTCCTCGACACAGGGTCCACCACAACACTGGTCCGACCTGACATCATTCCAGCTGGGACTGCCATGCAAACAACCAATGTGCAGCTTAAGACAGTGACTGGTGACCTGGCCCCCATAAAAGGGAGGGGGATGTTTCAGTTTAAGGTTGGAGACCTAACCATGCCTTTTGCTGCCTGGGTGGCTGACGTCCAGGATGCCTGCATCCTGGGGCTGGACTTTTTACGAGCCATTGATGGTGTGCTGGACCTCGGGGAAGGCTGTCTGTTACTCCCGGGAGGAGAGAGGGTGCAGCTTAAACCCCCACCTTTAAACCCATCCCCTGCTGTAATAGCGGCTTGCACCTCGGAGTCCCCTGTATTACCACTAGTTGAACAGCGAACTGATGAAGAGGAGAGGCTGTCAGCAGTGAGAAACGTCTGGTCCAGGAACTGTGAGGGCCTGACTCAGCAGCAGCAAGGAAGTCTATGGCAGGTGCTCCTGGACTTTAAAGACATTTTTGCCCTCACAGAGTGTGATGTAGGCCTGACACACTTGGTGGAACACGTTATTGACACTGGGGATGCTCGTCCTGTTAAAATGCGTCCTCGTCGCCTTCCTCTGGCTCATCAGGAGGCGGCTGACCAAGAACTGCGTGAGATGCTAAAGATGGGCATCATAGAGCCATCTGAAAGTCCCTGGGCATCTGCTGTGGTGATGGTGCCCAAGAAGAACAGTCCACGAATGCGCTTCTGCGTGGACTACAGGCCACTTAATAAAGTTACTAAAAAGGACTCTTATCCCCTTCCCAGAATCGATGAGTCTCTCGACCTGGTGGCAGGGTCTTCCTGGTTCTCCACCCTGGACCTGCGAAGTGGTTACTGGCAGGTGCCTCTGTCCCCAGATTCTAGACCAAAGACGGCCTTTTGCACGAACAGGGGACTGTGGCAGTTCAGAGTCCTGAGCTTTGGCCTGTGCAACGCCCCAGCCACCTTTGAGAGACTTATGGACGGTGTGCTGGCTGGCGTCCCAAGACAGCAGTGTCTGGTCTACCTGGACGACCTCCTGGTGCATGGGACCTCTTTTGAAACCACCATGGATACCCTGAGACAGGTAATGGAGAGAGTAAGGGCCGCAGGCCTTAAGCTGCACCCGGACAAGTGTCACTTCATGAGGAGGGAGGTGGAGTTCCTTGGTCACAAGTTGGGTCGGGAGGGCATCAGCACTTTGGAGGAAAAAGTGCAGACCATTAGGGACTGGCCCACTCCCGCAGACCAGGTGCAACTAAAAAGCTTCCTGGGACTGGCGTCATATTACAGGAGGTTTGTAAAAGGCTTCTCCTCCATAGCTGCACCACTCTTTCGCCTGCTGCAGAAGGATCACGACTTCAGCTGGACCCAAGACTGTCAGCAGGCATTCGACACCCTGCGCAGATCCCTGACGGAGTCTCCGATCCTTGCCCCACCTGACCCCGCACTACCATTTGTCCTGGACACAGATGCAAGTAGTGTGGGACTGGGAGCCGTGCTGTCGCAGGTCGGACCTGAAGGTGAGAAGGTGGTGGCATACTTCAGCCGGGTCCTGAATAAGAGTGAGCGACGCTATTGTGTCACACGGCGAGAGCTCCTGGCTGTGGTGATGGCAGTGAGACACTTTAAGTACTACCTATGTGGCACGCCTTTTATCATCAGGACTGATCATGCCGCCCTCCAGTGGCTTATGTCTTTCAGAGAACCAGAGGGGCAGGTGGCTCGTTGGCTGGAGGAGCTCCAGGCCTTTAATTTCACTGTGGAGCACAGAGCAGGGGCACACCACTCCAATGCAGATGCACTATCCCGCCGCCCATGTGCCGCGACAGGCTGCCGCTATTGTGGGAAGCGGGAGGAGAAGGAGAGGGAACTCACAGCAACAGATAATCCTGCACAGCTCTCCTGCAGGGCACTCCTAGTGGTGGACATGGCAGAATGGAGGGCCCAGCAGGAGCAAGACACCGACCTGCTACCAGTACTACGATGGCTTGAGAACGAGCAGCGACCTAACTGGGATGAGGTTACCGGGCTCTCTATCGCCACCAAAGGGCTGTGGGCCAAGTTCAATGCTCTAAGGTTGGACAAGGGAGTGCTGCAGCGCGGCTGGAAAGATCCTGCTACAGGTGAGGAAAGGTGGCAAGTTGTGGTACCCAAGTCGCTAAGGCCAGCGGTGCTGGAAGCCTGCCATGGGAGTAGAGGCGCTGGCCACTTTGGCGTGTCAAAGACCCTTCGCCGCCTGCGCCAGGGTTACTATTGGGGCCAGCAGCGTAGAGATGTGGAGGGCTTCTGCCGAAGCTGTGACTCCTGTGCCGCCCACAAAGGTCCGCTGGACCAGTCCCGTGCTCAACTTCAACAGCAACCGGCAGGTGCACAGATGGAGCGAGTGGCTGTGGACATCATGGGGCCATTTCCCCGGACTGATAGTGGAAACCGCTATGTGGTTGCTGCTATGGACTATTTTACCAAATGGCCGGAAGCATACGCCATCCCGGACCAGGAGGCGGAGACAGTGGCTGACACATTAGTGGAGGGAATGCTCAGCAGATTTGGAACGGCAGGGGTTCTTCACAGTGACCAAGGCCGTAACTTTGAGTCCAGGGTGTTTGCTGCCATGTGCGAACGCCTTGGAATTCAGAAGACCCGCACCACGCCACTCCACCCCCAGAGTGATGGCCTGGTGGAAAGGTTTAATAGGACACTGGCCCAGCAGTTAGCCATCATCACGTCAGAACACCAGCGTGACTGGGACACTCACCTCCCACTCATCCTAATGGCCTACAGGTCGGCCGTCCAGGACTCCACCCAGTGCACACCCGCCCTGCTCATGTTAGGGAGAGAACTAAGGACCCCTGCTGAACTGGCTTTTGGGAAACCTCCTGATGCTCCGGATGCGCCACCGGGTCAAAGCTATGCCAGGAAGCTGCAGGACCGACTGGAGTCGGCGCATTCCTATGCTCGGGACCAGCTGGCAAAGGCGGGACTGCGGCAAAAGAGAAACTACGACCTGACTACTAAAGGGAGGCACTTCCGTGCTGGAGAGCTGGTGTGGGTCTACAGCCCGAAGAGAAAAAAAGGACGGTGTCCTAAACTGGACAGCAACTGGGTTGGACCCTGCAGTGTCCTGGAACGAGTTGGGGAAGTGGTTTATAGAGTACAGTTACCACCTAGAGGCAGGAAAGTGGTCCTGCACAGAGACAGGATGGCCCCTTATAAGGGTCGTTCTCCTTCCCCTTTCTCTGAGGGATGCGTGCAAATCCCCCACACTCCAGCTCAGCTGGACTCCCAGCCGGACATGGCTCCCTCCCCATCCCCTTGTTCTCCCCCTCAGTTTCCTGTAGTTCATGCCACCCCTCGGAAGCCAAAGAGGCGACGTCAACTGCCTCCCCGCCTCAGAGACTGTGTTTTTCCCTCGAGGACGAGGAACTTTTTGTTGGGGGAGCAGTGTAATGATCCATGATGGCCGTTATTGCTAAATGTGTGTCACAGTTATTGTTCTCTTTAAGTTAGGTTGTTTTGGGGGTGAACCGGAAGGAGATGTGGGGGGTCGCGCTTGGGAGGGAGGTCTCTTTTTTTTCTTGTGTGAGTTAGAGTTGGCTGTATCCGGCGAGAGCTGTTCTGTGTGTGTCCGGCCTGATTAAATGGTGTTAGTAACGAAACCTCTGCCTGGTGCTTGGGTGACATAACGGAACGTTACAGTATGTAAAAATGATGAGACAAAAATAACTGTCACAACCAAAAATCACACTGAACCTCTCGACGCATACATCCTAATTCTTTTAATAGCGTTACTTCGCTGACCCCTCGGGGGTGACAGAGTCTCACTCTGCACATCACTTCGTTGGGATTTGGCATACTCTTGTTGGAGGAGGGTGCTTTTTTTCACCCCTCACTCTTACTTTTGGTTCCAAGGCTGCTGCAGGTTGAAAGGGCAGAACAAGTCGTACGCCATCTGACACCTGGAGAGGTAGTTGTGGCAAGCATTTGTCAGCAATGAATGAGCTTACCATTTGGTAAAGGGTTAGGCCTTTCAGCTTTTGCAGTGACATGAGATATGGCCATGTTTATGAGTGCAAGCTGGTCTTCACTGCATGTGTGTCTCGTTTTCATTGCATGTCAGCAGGGGCGTGGTGGCCATCTGAAGGTTCGGGAGGTTTCCTGGTTATTTCCAGGCCAAACCGGAGGGTGGTGAGGATTAATTTTTACCCAGTTAAGCACAGCAGCGATCACGCTGCAGCTCTTGTGGCCACGCTCCCGGACAAGCTCCCGGGCTGAACTTCAACCCCAGCCCACCCCTGCGTGTTAGTGTGTGTGTGTCGTTTTCACTGCATGTGTGTGCATCTTGTTTTCATTCTTCATCTTTGATGTCTGGGCACCCTTCCCTTTCTCAGCCTTCACCCCGAGTCAGTCGGCCAGTTTCCTGCTTTTCAGGACACTCTTTAACACAATGTTTGGTGGCACTGCACTGAAAACAGTTATCTCTACTTCTGCCCTCACCTCCTTTCCCTCCAGCTCCTCTCTGCTGTCCTCTGGCTCTCCCACAGCCTCTTGCAGATCCTGCAGTAGTCCGTGTTTGTGAGCTGTGCCTCTGGAGTTTTTCTTTAGTTTTGACTTTTTTTTTAAAATCTCTCTCCGTTTCTTCCCTTGCCATTTTTTCTCCATGGACGGCAAATCTCTCAACCTCAGTCAGTCTTGCCAAGTCCCACTGCACACAATATTTGTGAACATATTTTTGCACTTCAGGTCTTCGTCCTTTCACAAAGCAGTCTTCGAAATGTACTTCCCAGGTTGTGATTTGGGGTGCGTCTCTCCATCCTGCCTGTATCCAAGCTGCTGTGCTTTGAATGTATTTCCATCAGACGGTTTAGATAATCCACAACTGTCTCATTGTCCTGCTGAACACAGGCAGACACCTTGGAAAGGTTTTATCTCCGTGGCCGTGCAGTGGTTAAGTTTCCAAACAGTGTAGTTATGGCGTTGGTATATGTTGCTGGTCCCCGGTCCATGTCCACGATTGAAAAATGAAAAAGAAATAACCAACCCGTTTTTCATTTTTTAATATCCATTTTCAAAATGGATATTAAAAATTTTATACTCATTCATTTTATACTCCAGATCTATACAATGTAAAATGAATGATATTTCTTTTATCCATTTGAAATCAAAGCATTAACGGATAAACGGCCTGACTTTTTATTTTTCTCAAACTGGAAATTTAACACCATCGTCAAGGAAACTCAAGGCATGTATTTGACGTTTCCTCTTGTTAGGTTATGTTTGTCAGAGCTGTTAGTTAGCATAGCTTTAGAACTACATTCTGAGGTAATTGTAGACATGTCTAGAAGGGGACTGTCTTCTACAGCAATCCTTGTGGTTATTTCCCATTTCTATGGAGAAGAAAGTGGGTTCTCCCTGAGGAGTATCGGGAGATTTTGCACGTAAAATTGCTTAAGTGGACTCTCTTTCCACTGCCTCAGGAGGATTTGGCTTGCCCTGAGCTGTACACAATACAGGGGAAAGATAATGATGCAATACGGTGTCTGGCGTTGACATTTTGATCAGACTGTAGATGCAGAAACCCACATGGTTCCAGAGCAACCTGAGGGCACATCTACATCTCCAGATTAAGAAGAGTTTATCTTCACTACACCCCCTGAGGTACAGGGTTTAGGCAAAACCACCAATACTCAAACAGATGAACTTTCCACACAGAGCACTATGGACTGTAGTCATACATGCAGACAGAGAAATCACAGAGCACCTCAGAGACTGAATTTATAGATTTCTGTTTCATTTTATTAGGAAACAGTTAAGATGTTTAGAGTAAACAACCTGCCACTATGTTGTAGATCTCTGAGTAGGTGTCATATTTCTGTTAAATTAAAGTTAAAATTAAATTAAATTTATTGGCTTTCAGCATCTCCCAGAATATATTTTGGTGCTTGATGTTAATTGTGGTTCATCAAAACTGGATGGGAGGAACTGTTATGTATTTAGCAATAAAAATACATTGTTCAGTGGCACTAATTTGTGCGTTAGATAGAACAACACCAAGTGTGGTGTATGTGCACATTGATCTTCCTGTGTTCTTCGGCAACTGTCTAATAAAGTAAGTCCGTTCCACTGAAGGTTTTGTTGTGTCTCAATAGTTACGTCATAAGGAAGGACATAACACTTAGAAACATGGTGTCTAACCAGATACTTGGATGGCATTCCTTTGGCCTCCAGTAACAGTGAAAAATCTTGGAGTCATTTTTGACCAGCATATGTCCTTCAATGCACATATTAAGCAGATATGTAGGAGTCCTTTTTTTGTATTTGCACAACATTTTTAAATTTAGAAAAATGCTGCCTGAGAGTGATGCTGAAAAGCTAATTCATGCATTTATTACTTCTAGGCTGGACTATTGTAATTGATTATTATCAGGCTGTCCTAAAAGCTCCCTGAAAAGCCTTCAGCTGATCCAAAATGCTGCAGCAAATATTGATGTAATTTTTTTGTTAGGGTGCCCAAACTTGTGCACCTGCCTAATTTTGTTTAAATAATTGTTGCACACTTTCTGTAAGTCTTATGAACTTCATTTCACTTCTCAAATATCACTGTGTTCATCTGTTATATGATATATTCAACTGAAATTGCTGATCCCAACAATGATTTATAAAGGAAAATCATGAAAATTATCAGGGGTGCCCAAACTTTTGCATACCACTGTATGGTATTAATCTCTGTCTCTCTTCCACAGCATGTCTTTTGTCCCGTCTCTCTCCCCTCAGCCCCCCTCAGCAGATGACCCCCCCTCCCTGAGCCTGGTTCTGCTGGAGGTTTCTACCTGTTAAAGGGAGTTTTTCCTTCCCACTGACACCAAGTGCTGCTCACAGGGGGTCGTTTTCACTGTTGGGTTTTCTCTGTAATTACTGTAGTGTCTTTACCTTACAGTATAAGGTTCCTTGAGGTGACTGTTGTGATTTGGTGCTACAAAAATTGAATTGAATTGCATTTGAAAGAGAAACATGTGGAATGCTCTCATGAATTCTGTAAAAACTGTTTTGTTCATCAGTCTGAATTATTTTGGCTGCACACTTATTGTGTGTCCGATATGCACTGTCTATTCATACTTTTTCAGTGTTCTGCCTCTCTGTAGCATTTTCCCTCAGACTGTTCATCATCTCCTTCAAACACGTGCTGTCACATGTAACAAATCTGCTTCCCTGTTATCAGATGTGTGTCTGTTGTTGTGCAAGCTTCACCAATTCATCTCAAACAGGAAACATCAGTCTTTTGGAGTCTCCACTCATATGCATACAGCAGCAGATATGAGTTGTATTTAACCATCTGCAACATTCACATCATGGGTGGCATGATGTGATCAAGCCATCTTTCCCTGACTCAGTGACAATGTCACATTTACACATCAACTCTTTCAATTATTTGAAAGCCTCTTGCTCATACAGTTTTAATATATCTACCACCAAGTGTTGGTTTTGGATTCAAATCTGCTTGTCTGATCACTGATTCAGGAGCACCAGAGTATATTAAAAGCCAACCTGTTGTCTTGCAACCTGGAGAGTTAGATTTGTCAAGCAGTGGATGAGCTTTACATTTTGTAATAGGTATGTATGTTAGGCCTTTCAGCTTTAGCAGTGATGTGAGATATGGCCAAGTTTATGAGTGTAAGCTGGTCTTCATTGCATGTGTGTGTTTGTGTCTTGTTTTCATTGCATGTGTGTGCGTGTCTCGTTTTCATTCTTTACCTTTTGATGCGATGTCTGGGCACTCTTCACCTTCTCAGCTTCTGCCCCGAGTCAGTCGGCCTCAATTTCCTGCTTTTCAAGACAGTCCTTAACCTAATGTTTGGTGGCACTGCACTGACAACTGCTTTGTCCATTTCTTCTCCCACCTCCTCTCCCTCCAAATCTCTGCTATCCTCTGCCTCACCCACAGTAGTCCATGCTTGTGACTTGCACATTGTGAGTTGTGCCAACTGGAGTTTTTCTTCACTCTTGTCTTTCCTCTTTTTTATCTCTCTCCATTTCTTCCTTTGCCATTTTTTCTTCATGTATGGCAAATCTCTCAACCAGACAGTTTTGCCATGTCCCATTTTACTCCAGGCTTTAGTCCTTTCACAAAGCGATCACGTTTGTGATTTGGGGTGCGTCTTTCCATATTGCTGTTGGGGTGTACAAGCCACTGTGCTTTGTATGTATTATCATCAGACAGAGGTGTCAAACTCATTTGAGTTCAGTTGCCACACACAGGCCAATTTGATCTAAAGTAGGCCCGACCAGAACATATTATGAACAACCTGAAATTTCTTAAGAAATATAAGAGCAATTTCAACAATTTTATGCTTCAGTTTATAATTTACAAATGTGCATTACAAAGTATAGCTCTCAGTGGATCAACAAAGGCACAAAACATTTGGTCACAGGTATCTAGAACTGAACAATATGGATTTTAATTATGAATAAAACTTGTCAAGATCTACAAATTATTTTAAATTTACATACATTTCCACATATGTGTAGTAATCCTGACCACCCGAACTGACTCACCACATCATGGACATTAAACTTGGAGCTCTTAAGGAAAAAGGTTCAATTATCCCCTACCTTGTACTGAAGCTGCTGACTAACATTATACTGCACAATGTTCAGTGTGTTTTGAATATTTCACAGTATGTATTCATTCTCTCAGAACTGTATTTTTCAGGATGTAAAAGTATCTGAAGCAGCATTTTACCTGAAGTAGGCTTACTCACTTAATTTGCACCTGAAACTTTAGGTCATTTAGACTTCACAAGTGCATCAAACTCAGGTGTCAGATTCAGAGCAGCAGCCAGTTTCAGAATGTCATTTAAGTGCTTATAAGTAAGACTTGAGTGCAGCTTTGCTCCTTACAGAGAAGACTTGTTACAAATGTAGGTAGTCTCAAACATGCACAAAACCTTTGCAGCCAGAGCTGTCAATTTGGGGGTATCCTGGCAAGAGATACTGATAAAATGTGTCCAAGCCCACCGAGGCAAATTTGTCCTTCAAATCTGAATCACACTGCAAATCACTTATTTCAAGTTGGCCAATGAGCACATCAGAAGCCTTGACTGTGGATGGTGAGTGAAAAACTGCAAACTCTGTCTCTAGTTGGCCAAAGACCTGAAACATAGCTCAAACTCCCGTAGGACAACTGAGACGCTATACGCAGTAATCCCGTAATCTTGTCTTTGTACCGATGTCAGCGTTATCTCTGGTCACACACACACACACACACACACACACACACACACACACACACACACACACACACACACACACACACACACACACACACACACACACAAGATCATTCAGCCATTCTGGGGATTTAAATTCCACCACCGGTTTGGCCTTTTTCTCCATGAGCTGTCCAATTTCCTCTCGTAGATCAAAGAAACACTATGGCACCTTGGCTAACCGCCTTACCTCCGTGTGGTAAGCCAGTCCGTAAGTAATGTCTTTATCACTGAGAAGGCTGTCAAATTGATAGTGATTCAGACCTCTGGCTCGGATGAAATTAAAAGTTCAGACAACCACTTTCATGACATGATCCATTTTGAACAACTTACAACACAATGCCTCCTGGTGCAAAATACAGTGAAATGTCCAAAAACCAGGCCTGTACTCTCTCTGAATTTTGTCACAACACTTGCAGATGGTGCACCATCTGTAACCAGGCTGACAGCGCAGGCCCAGTCCACTCCGACCCTGTCCACTCCAACCCTGTCCACTCCGACTCTGTCCACTCCGACTCTGTCCACTCCGACCCAGTCCACTCCGACCCTGTCCACTCCAACCCTGTCCACTCCAACCCTGTCCACTCCGACTCTGTCCACTCCGACCCAGTCCACTCCGACCCTGTCCACTCCGACCCTGTCCACTCCGACCCTGTCCACTCTGACCCTGTCCAACATTCTAACAAGAACTGAAAATGTACTCTGCTGTTGTGGTGTCCATCATAGGCACCAACTCAAGGAACTCCTTGGTGATGGAGTTCACTCATATTCATCAACAGCACAACTGAATATGACCATTTGAGCAACATCTGTAATGTCTGTGCTCTCATCAACAGATGAGATGAGCAGCCGAAAATGGAACAAATGACTTGACTTTGTGCTTCATCTGGCCGTCCAAATCTGCCAAAAGATCTGAAATCCTATCTGCCACAGTGTTTATCGTCATATTAATGTTGGCAAAAGCCTGTCGCCTTTCAGAGCGCACGATTGTTTCCTCAGACCAGCTAACAAATCATTTATCTTCTTTCTTCTCAGTTTTCCTTGCAAGCTGTTGTATTTTTCACCATGATGAGTCTCATAGTGGCGATGGATATTGCTTGCTGTGAATCCACCAAGCACGCAAGTTTCCCATTAACTTGTGTGAATAAATAGGAAAGGGTCCATTTTTCTTGGAAAACTCTACACTCTGAGTCCACTTTTCTCCTTTTTGACAAAGACCTTTTGAGTAATAAGTGTGCCACAGAGTGTACTTTTGATAGCAATTTTGGTTATATTTAATTTGCACTGGCTTTTCTGTTTTGGTTTTTGAGTTCCCCCATGTTAGTTCCTGGCAATATTCACTTTAATCTCAGAGATCCAATCGCTTCATTCTCAATTACAACAATTGTCTACTTGTCAATTTGGCCCAGAAAGTCGTCACTTATGTAATCCAGAATGCCGTTAACCTGTGATCAGCCCAAACTAACCAACAGTTTGCAATATTGATCCCAAATCAACTGTGGTGATCTGCCCAAACTAACCAATAGTTTACCCAAGTTAAAGGCGTTGATCCCAAATCAACTGTGTATACCTAGCTTGTCTCTGAATGGTGAACCCACTTACCAAACACAGAACAATTCCAAATTGTAATCAAGTAGAAAGTTGGTCTCAGCTGCTCTCCAGTCTGAGTTCTTTATCAATTAAGATTTCAGTGGTCTGGAAACAGACACCCTCTGCTCCTAGTTAGCAGATGCATGTCTCCTCAATAACTGGCTCCGAGGTAAGCACTTTTCAGGCTGGTTGAATGCACCTGTGCAGGTTTTCCTCAATCAACATGAAAGTAGAGAAGAAATCACTTGAGAAATCCTCTCTGTTTATCACCAAGATTGTGGTGGAAAAAATAAACTGAGTGCCGAAACCGAACTGATTTTCTGATGATTTATTGAAAGAGGGTGAACCTTTGTGAAGGGATCAACACAGCACAAACAGTCGTTGCACCAGCATTGATAAAAAGCAAAGTAATAACAGCTCCTTTATACCCATAGTGTGGATACAGTCTTGTTCTGTTAGCTGTGGGGAGTTCTTCATAGTACTTAAACTATATTTGCCAAAGGGCCAGAATTTTCAGAGAGTGTACGGTCCATATGCTCTCATAAAGTAAGATAAAATTAACATTATATGCTAAGTAATATATTAATCAATTCCCCTTTCAAATTTATACTGTTTTTAATGCTGTGATGTGAAAGTGTTGCACTTACATGTTCTTCTGTTATGTTCATGGACTATCTATAATAAGAACAACTCTACAATTGTGTACAGTTGTTCTTATTATAGATATAATGAGCATGGGAAGCAATAAAATGTTACATGAGAGCAACAAGCACATCTACTTTTTAAAAGGCGTTTTTGTTGTAGATTTGTAAAATGGATATAGAAACATGAAGAGTTTAGATGCAAAACCTTTAACATCTGCCTGGACACTTTTCTTTTTTTTAAATCTGGATCCTATGGTAAATTTTATTAGTTTCATTTTACAGGCAATAGTGAGGTACCTTTTTTCAAAAATGTAAATATAGTAATTTACCTATTTTTTTAATAAATACTATTTTGTTTTGAGGCAAAACCAGAAAAATCTTCAGTCCGTTCTCTGCACAGTGTGAATAAGGCAAAAGGCACAAATATCAGACTATGATAAAAAGATTTTGACTCAGATTTACATAGTACAACCGCAATGGCACAAAATGGCATCACGTTTATTTTAACAATAACAGAATAGTAGATTCTAGGCCGCAGGGTTCGTGACAACGAAGGGACAGATGCATAGGGGGGCTGTGACCGGATGTGGGTACACGCCGAGCCACCAACCCATCCGGGCCCCCCGTGAGCAGACCGTCTGAGAGACCCACACAGGAAAAGAGTAGGCACAATTAAATTGCTTCTTTTGCCATCCACCCATAACTAAACAGCAGCATGAGACACAATACATACTGCATAGAGCTTCTGAACAAGCACTCTAAACAACAACATCAAAGTTTTTGCAAATGCTGATAATATTGTGGTCAAGAGGCACTACTGGTTACACTACAGTTTGTCAAAAACAAAATCATATTCTCGCATGGCTTTCAACAGCAGCAGAACAAAGATCAGAGAAAAACAGCTTTTGATTCAATAGAGTTTAGCTACACAAATTAACACCTGGAGCACACTTTTGCGTTCTTCCCAACTGTGTGTTAAAGCTGGAAGAGAAATGTACATCTTATGGATTGTCTGCATAGCTGACAAGCTGAAGCTGATAGGCTATAGTCATTCTGGACGATTTAAACTAGATGTAACACATTGATGGAGAACAGTAAAAGGGTCAAAGACTAAGGTTTGAGGCACCCTAAAAATGAACTGAAAAATGGAATTACAATTACCAGTGGCCACACAAAATGTCATGGCAAAGGCAAGAAGAATCTGAATCTAAAGCTCCTGCTGATGTGTCTAAGATATGCAGGTAGCCCCTTAACTGGCAAGGGCCCGGTGACGGGCCGTTTGTAGTCCCTTTTATATGGCAGGCTAGACCCTCCCATTTTTATTGACACGTCATTCGGCCAATCATGTAACTGGCTGCACCAAATCACCTGACAAAGCTACGTGGCGCCCTCTGAGTATTATTGGCTCTGGGAAACCCATTTCTTAACATGATTGGCCGAATGAGGTGTCAGTCAAAATGGGCGGGTCTAGCCTGCCATATAAATGCACTTCATTCGGCCGGCGGACCAGACGCAGCCAGGTAATAGGCTATGAAATGGGTTGTTCAGAGCCAATAATAACCAGAGGGTGTTATGTAGTTTTTGTCAGGTGATTTTTTTGCTGCCAGTTAAGGGGTTAAAATAACATCACGGGAGAAGAACAGAGGAGGAGAAGAACAGAGGAGGAGAAGAACAGAGGAGGCTATGCTGTAGTCACGCGAGACTTTGTGAATCTCGGCAGAATCGCCAATGGCGGCGTGATTCCATTTGCAAACATTTGAGTGATTAGCTTTTTTTCCGCCAATTTATAAAGTAGACAGGCTTAAAACTAACAAATCTAGATAGTTTTTTCAGCCTAACTTAAATTTTTTGCAGCAATCTGGAGGACGGTGAAGAGGACCTGGACAGTCTGTTGCGTTACATCGACGGGTGTTTTGAGCGAGTTGTTATGGGGAAACCCGACAAGACGTCGACTCCCTCCACCAGCAAGGGAACTCCGGCCACGAAAAGAAGCCGCCCCGAAGATTCCCTAGAGGCGGTATCGCCACCCACCACTAATATTGTGGGCATTCTGGAGTCCATTGACAACAAGCTGTCAAGCTTTGACGCCCGCTTGGCCCTGGTTGAAATCCTCCACAAGGAGTTTCAGGCCCTGCGGGAGTCAGTCGAGTTCAGCCAGCATCAGGTGGAAACACTGGCTGCTGAAAACGCTGTCCTCAGAGAGTCGGTGAATTCCCTCACCGAGGAAACGACCCGGCTCTCAGCTGAAAATAAGAAAATTAAAGAATCGATTATCGAGCTTCATGCCCGCAGCATGAGAGAAAATCTTGTGTTTTCAGGTATCCCGGAGAAGGCAGAGGAGGACCCGGAGGCTACAGTGAAGGAGTTTATCCAAACTCACCTGAAGCTCCCGGATGACACCGTGAAGACCATCGCCTTCCATAGAGTCCACCGCCTGGGAGGAAAGCGACCCGGAGCACGCAGACCCAGACCGATCGTGGCCAAATTCGAACACTTTAAACAAAAAGAGCTGGTGAAGAGCCGCGGCCGGGAGCTGAGAGGGACGGACTTCAGCGTCAACGACCAGTTTCCGAAGGAGATTTTGGAGCGACGCAAGGTCCTGTTCCCCATCCGGAAGAAGCTCATGCAGGGAGGCTCCCGGGCTGTCATCGCCGTGGACAAACTGTATGTAAACGGACAGCTTTACCGCGACAAAAACACCACGCCATGGCTCTACTGATCGTTCAGGTGATCTGTGTCCACATTAACGCTCTTTTCTGAGTTTTTTTTTTTTTTTTTGTTTCTTTTTCTACTTTCTCTGCAGTTTTCTAAATGTATATTCAACTGTCTAAATAGTACCAATAACGCCGATTAATGAGCATAGTGCCGTGATCACTTGTTTGTTTTGTTTAAAAGATGTTTCTTCTTCTTCTCCTCCTCTTTTTTCCTCCTCTTCTTATTTCAGTCTTATGTCACTCAGGTCACTTTTTTCACGTCTTTTTTATTTCTGCAATTAGCACGCCAACACGCCAACATACAGAGCATACGCACACATACACACACACACACCCACCAACATACAGCGCATATACACACACATCTTTAGTGAGCACACAACAGCCCATTAG
Source organism: Archocentrus centrarchus (assembly GCF_007364275.1). Classification (NCBI taxonomy): domain Eukaryota; kingdom Metazoa; phylum Chordata; class Actinopteri; order Cichliformes; family Cichlidae; genus Archocentrus; species Archocentrus centrarchus. The sequence goes on along the minus strand of NC_044356.1, from coordinate 35,509,261 downwards.
TTAGGTTAAACATGAGCAAACTCAGATTTGTCTCATGGAATGTGCACGGAGCTGGTTCGAGGGAAAAAAGACTAAAAATTTTTAATCAGTTAAAAGACTTAAAAGCAGATGTTGTTCTTTTACAGGAGACACATGTGTCCAAAACATCTGTGCACACTCTCTCCTCTCCACAGTTCCCTCACACTTACTCAGCCTGCTACAACTCCAAACAAAGAGGTGTAGCTATACTGATTAACAGGAAGATAAACTTTAACATTAGCAACACTACAATAGACCCTGAAGGTAGATTTATAATACTTAATTTATCTATTCAGAATACAGATTTATGTATTGCTAGCATATATGGACCAAATGTTGATGACCCCTCCTTCTTTCATACTTTCTTCACATCACTATCTGATCACTCTGACACTACACTAGTAATAGGAGGAGACTTCAACCTGGTACTTAATGCAGATATTGACAGGCTCAGTACAGCAGTGAGTCAGAGGAACTGGCAGTCTGCAGACATTCTTAAACAGTACATGAAGGATTTTGGTCTTTGCGATGCTTGGCGTTCACATCACCCCACTCTGAGGGATTATAGTTTTTTCTCACCAGTATATCACTCCCACTCCCGCATAGACTACTTTCTAGTTAGCAGCTCCATGATGATGGACATTACAGACACACAGATTCATCCTATCACGATCAGTGATCATGCACCGGTGTCTCTCTCTCTGACACAGAAAAAAGTTACACCACCAACCAGGAACTGGAGATTTAATACATCATTACTTAAAGAACAAGATTTCATTAATTATTTCAAAAAGGAGTGGTCAGCATATTTAGAAAATAATGATCTTCCGGAAATATCACCATGTGTTCTTTGGGAAGCAGGAAAGGCAGTAATGCAGGGCAAAATAATATCTTACTGCTCGCATATGAAAAATAAAGAAAAAACACTTGTGTTAGAATTAGAACAAAAAATTAAATCTTTAGAAACTGCCTATGCTGCTTCACCACAAGAACATATAATTAACAACCTGAGGAAACTGAAACTGGAGTTAAATGAAATAACTGATAAAAGGACACAATTTATGTTGCAGAGGCTGCGTTTGGAAAACTTCGAGCATGGAAACAAATCTGGAAAATTCCTGGCCAACCAATTAAAACTAAATAAAGAAAAAACAGCTATTTATTCTATTAAAGATTCAACTGGTAACATTACTCATGACCCACAACAAATAAATAACTCTTTTAAAGACTTTTATGAAGCTTTATACTCACCACAGATTAACCCATCTGATACTGAAATGGAAGAATTTCTTAACAATATAATTCTACCAAAACTAGATGACGATCAAGCTGCAGCTCTGGATTTACCTCTTTCATTGTCTGAACTTAGTGAAGCCCTACAGCATCTCCCAAATAATAAAGCCCCAGGTCCAGATGGTTTTCCAGCCGAGTTTTATAAAGAATTTTGGTCTGAGCTAGCTCCCATTTTTTTCAGAATGGTAACTCAGATTCAGAGTGATCACATCTTATCTCCAACCCTAAACTCTGCTAACATTAGCCTGCTTCTTAAACCAGGCAAAGACCCCACACTCCCATCCAGCTACAGGCCAATCTCTCTCGTTAATGTAGATCTTAAAATAATTTGCAAAGCCCTTGCCAAAAGATTAGAAAGTATTACTCCATTTATTGTACATCCAGATCAAACAGGTTTTATCAAGGGTCGGCACTCAGCCAATAATACACGTCGACTGATAAATATAATAGACTATTGTTCTATTAACAAATTAGAGACGACAATCGTGTCTTTAGATGCAGAGAAGGCATTTGATCGGGTAAATTGGAAATTCTTACTAGCAGTTCTGCACAAATTTGGATTTGGTTCATACTTTATAAACTGGATCAGAACACTACAGTACATAGCTCTCCAAATGCACGTATTATAACAAATGAACTCATTTCCCAAAGCTTCAGTCTGCAGAGGGCCACCAGGCAGGGCTGCCCACTCTCTCCCCCCTCTTATCATTTTCATTGAGCCACTAGCAGCAGCAATCCGTCAAAATGCAAATATTAAAGGGATTCAAACTGAAAATATGAACCATAAAATTAGCCTTTATGCTGATGATGTATTACTTTTCCTTGGGAATTCACAAGCTTCCCTCTTGAAGATTATCACACTGATAGATAAGTTCTCATCTATATCAATTGGAGTAAATCAACAGTTTTGCCTCTGAATTGTAATTTCCATAGAACCCCTAGGGCCCCACTAAAGTCAGGAAATATTAGATATTTAGGCATAAATTTTTCCGCCAGGCTCTCAGACTTGGTAAGATTAAATCATATCCCCTTATTAAAAACAATAGAGGATGATCTCACACGTTGGAATAGTTTACCTATATCACTCATGGGGAGAGTTGCTGCCATTAAAATGATGGTCTTACCAAAAATTAATTATCTATTTTCACTGATCCCTAATAAACCTACTCTTCCTTGGTTCAAGTCACTAGATTCAAACATCTCAAAATTTTTATGGAAAAACAAACCATCAAGAATAAGCTTAAAAACTTTACAAAAGCCAAAACAAAGTGGAGGTCTAGAATTACCAAACTTTTATTACTATTTCTTAAGCAATAGGTTGCAGTATATTTCAAAGTGGATCAAATCCAATTCATTAGACAACCCATGGCTGGATCTAGAACAGGAGTTTTGTGGAAAAATAAAAATCTCGAATCTACCTTTCATTAGCCCTAGTATTAAACATCATAACTGCTATAAAAGCCTTAGTATAAATACTTCTCTGACAGCTTGGTGGGAATTTTTGAAAATAACTAAATCTTCACTTATCCCCTGTAAGCTAACAGCGATTTGGAACAATCCAGATATTTGTCAGAAAAAGAAAATGCTGAATTTTCCGTTATGGCGTGATAAGAGTGTAAATACTTTAGAACATATTATCCAAGATGGAAACCTTATGTCAAAATATAGAATTGGCAACGGTAGATTTCTGGAATATCAACAACTTAAGTCCATTTTACAGGGAAGATTTAACCTTAATCAGTTGAATCTAGAAATACCTACATGGGTAACAGAATTTCTTAACCTCTATACCCCAAAATTGTTGTCAAAATTGTATAAATTATTACTGAAAACTGATGATTCAGTTTCCCTCCCAATTGCAAAATGGGAGCGTGATCTTTCTGTTAACCTAGATCAAAATTTATGGACAGAAATATGTTTAAATATCTTCAAAATGACTAAAAGACCCCAAGTACAACTTTTACAATATAAAATTCTCCATAGAACACACTATACTGGACAAAGGATGTTCCAAATGGGCCTTACACACTCAAACATATTCACCCACTGTACAAGCAATTCAGAGGAGAATTATCTACATGCTCTGTGGTCTTGTGTACCTGTTCAGAGATTTTGGCAAAGGATATGTAAAGACCTATCCACATGGTTTAGCTGTCGCGTCCCAACTTCCCCCAGACTATGCATCTTAGGTGACATCAGTGAATTAGTGATGGAGTCAAATATGTCACACATAGTTCTCACCGCCTTGTGCATCGCTAAGAAAACTATCCTTATGAATTGGAAGTCAAAAAATAAACTATGTATTACTCAGTACAGAAATTTATTAATAGATTATGTTAGTTTAGAGAGAATGTCTGCTTCATCTAAAGATCAATTGGAGGAATTTGACTCTCTTTGGTTCCCACTGATCAGCTCCATTACTTAGTGGGGGTGGTTGGCTGTTGGTTCTGCCCCTGAGGTGCTTTGTAGGCGGTCGGGTGGGAGCTCTGGGGGCCTGTGTAGCTGGTAGCCTCCTGAGACTGGAGTCCTGGGGCGACCTTCTGGTGATGTCTGTGTGCCTGTTCTAGTTGATGGTGGTGGGGGCTTGGATGGTGCTGCCTTGCGGTCCTGGGGTGTGGTCCGGGGTGTGGTCCGGGGTGTTTGGGGTGATGGGTGCCGGCCCCCGGTCGGTTGGCTGGTCTTCCCTGGGTGGCTTGGGGGCTGGGCTCTGGGGCCCCGGGCCTGGGGCCGTGCCGGCTCCCGGTGGGTCCCCCCTGGCGCTGGGGGTGTCTGCTGTCCCGGGCGCGCCACCGGGTGGGGTGGGTTGACCTAACCTGCGTTGGGACGTCCGGTCTGCGCTTTTGGGGCCCTGGGGTGCCTGCGCTGCCGGGGGGTGGGGTGGGGGGTGGGGACGGCGGTGGGGTGGTTGGTGGGGACGGGGCACCGTATTTCCAACTCAGGCCAGCATGTCCTGTCGCTTGTTTGTGTCTATTGTTGAGTGAATGGGCGTCTAGTGAGAGTGGGCTACCCTCTATGATGGGGGCGGTGGCACCAGTCTCAGGTGCTGCAGTGCTCTGGGATGCTGTCACCATGGCCCCGGGCTCACCCCTCCCTGCCCCGTGCTGGGGTGTGGGAGGTCGGGGTGCCTACTGAGCCAGTGGACTGCTGGCTCTCTTCTTCCAGGTTGGGTGGGGTTTTTTTTTTTTTTTTCTTCCACCTTCCTGGTCTTACCCCCCCCCCCCCCCCCACCCACCCACCCACACACACACACACACACACACACGTAGGGTTGAGAGGCTGCGTGCAGAGTCACGCGGCCACTTGCATCTCCTTTTTAATTGCACTATAGACATTATAATTCACAACACATGCACACATACTACACGATACATATAGGACCTTTGGGGCAGGCATGTTACACAGAGGTTGATGAGGGGCGGCCGCTGAGGTGGCCCCATTCAGATCCTCATTTCTGTCTGTCCCCAAATTTTATTTGCATTTTAGACATGGAGGGTTTTTGGGGGGGCAGTGTGGGCGAGCACTGACGTCCAGCAGTTGGTGCTTGTGGCACAACTGCCCCCTCAATTTTAACTGCACCCTATACAACTCATTCATTCACAACATAAACACATACACTTATAAGTTGGGCGGGGGGAGGGGGGTGTGGGCCATCTCACACCCCGATTTCTTATGCCTCGCCCGGGGTCGGGGTCGGGTGGTTCCTTGGGGACCGGGCTGGCGGCATCTTGGGGTCACTGTTGGCCCTGGGGTGGTTTCCGCTCCCATCTTCAGAGAGTGGGTAGCTATGGATGAATGTGTGTCTTTGTATTTGTCACAGTCTTCGTGAGTATGGGTGGGCGAGTGAATATGGTGTATCTATGTTTATATGTGTGTGGGAGAGTGTGTTTGTGTATAAATGTGTACATGGGTGTGCTTGCCGGTGTGCGTGTGGTTGTATGTTTGGCTGGACCTGGGTCTGGGCCGGTGGCTTGCCTCCTGACCGCTCCTTGCTGGTTGCCTCTCCCCCCCTGCCCCCCTGGGGTGTGGGTACCTCCTGGTTCCTGGGTGGGGCCGGATGTTCTGATGTGGGTGGTGACTTGCTCCCCTGGGGGCTGCGGCGCGGGGCGGCGTTGGCTTCTTCGGTGTGGGGGGGGGGGGGGGGCCCTGTGGGGGCTTGGGCGGCCCTTGGGTGCCGGGGGCCCTGGGGCCCTGCTGCCGGCCGTGCGGGGGGCTGGCTGCTGGGGGGGGGATGGCTTCTCGTTGCCTCGAATGCTCTGGTGCCCTTGCTCCTTGGCTGCTGGGACTCCATCTGAGACCTCCGTCCTCCGTCTGCTGGGAGGGGTGTACGGTTGTCTTTGGAATGAGTGGCCGCGGGTCTTCGTAGGTCTTGATGGGCTGCTGGTGGCCTGGGCTTCCTGGGATTCTCTTTGCCTGCCTCTGGGTTCTGATGGGCGGGGCTGCGGCTTTCTGCCTTCATGGGTAAGTACATTTCATGACACAAACACATATACCCACATAATGACACAAAATGGTTGGTTTGTATAACTATTCTTCTTTTATTTTTATTTATTTATTTACTTATTTTTTCCCCACACAATCTTTAATTTTGCAGATATTGTCAATATCTTAAGTTTAACAAGTGGCTAACTATTTGGTTTACTTACTTGCACTCTTTCCTGTTTCTTTTTTCTATTTTCTCTCCTTTTTTTCCCTTTCTTCTTCTTCCTCTTTCCCTTTCTCTTTTCTTTCTTTTCTCTTTTCTATTTCTTAAGCCTGTCATTTCTGGCACAATTTGATAAATAGCATGTTAAAAATAATTCAAATAAAATAAAGGATTACACAGTAACAAGAGGAGCCTATAGAGAACCTATAGAGCTCATCTTGAAATAGCAAATATGTTTGGCACAACAATGCATTCAGATCACAGTTCTGTTTGCAAGATCTGCCAGACATGACAGGCAAAAAAAAAAAAAAAAAAAAATAACATCACGATATGAGACATTTCATGGTCATGAGAAACATTACAGTGAGAGCTATAAAACTCACTCCTCCGTAAATCGCCACCTTATTGTGGTGGGGTTTGTGTGTCCAGTGATCCTGTAGTGTCTTGATAGTGATGCTGTGTAGATGTACTGAACAAATTCTCAGCCGACACAGTCTTTTTGAATAACATAGATTTATTACAAGGAAGAACAGTGTCGTATCGAACCTCCAAAAGGACTCCCTGACTAACAGAAAGTAACAGTTTATCTACCATAAAATACCTGTTTTATATCACATATGACTTCACGTATAGGACTGCCTGAAGCCAGTCCCAGGGAAATGAGAGAGCCTTGGTATGTGTATACTTCTTCTTGTCTGCCTGAAACAGAGTGACCTCTCAAGTCAGGAAAGGGGGCCTCTCATCTAATAGGTAGTAAAAACCATATATGGAATTTCAGACATGCAGGGCATCAGATACTTCAATCCCAGGAGCTAAGTTGTGGGGGCTTTTGCCCCTGAAAAATGGACTAGTTCTTATATAGCACTTTCTACTCTAGCTGAGCACTCAAAGCACTTCATACAACACATTTGCATTTACCCATTCACACACACACGTGAAGCTGAGAGAGATACCAGCTAGATATAGTCAGGCTCACCTCAACGCATGGCCTGGGCTGTGGAACTAGTCTCCTGGAGAGGGGCTGGAATCTGTTCCAGTGTGGAGTTGCCATTGGTGAGAGGCGGCAAGCTGGCGTGGGTATTCTTGTATCCCCTTGGCTTGCTGCCTGTATATCAGAGTTTTCACCAGTGGACGAGAGGGTTGCTTCCCTGTGCCTTTGGGTTTATGTGCCAAATGACAGTTCAGAGTACCCACCCTTCTTGGAGTTGCTGGGTGGGGTGCTCATGGGTGCTCCATCTGGTGACTCCATTGTTCTACTGGGAGACTTCAACACTCACGTGGGAAATGACAGTGAGACCTGGAGAGGCGTGATTGGGAGAAACAGCCTGCCTGATCTGAATGGTGTTTTGTTATTGGACTTCTGTGCAAGCCACATTTTGGCCATAACGAGCACCATGTTCAAACATAAGGATGTCCATAAGTACATGTGGCACCAGACACCCTAGGTCACAGATCAATGATCACTTTTATAATCATATTATCAGATCTGCAGGCATATGTTCTGGACACTTGGGTGAAGAGAAGAGCTGAGAGGGAGAGAGAGCTTGAGGTAGAGTGTCTGGTGACTCAGCATTAGACAAGGCAGCCGACACATCAATCCCCGGCTATCAAGGCCAGCTAATGGGACACAGAATGTCACCTCTCTGGTGGTGAAGGAGCCTGAGCTAGTGTGTGAAATTGAGAGATACCATTTAGATATAGTAAGGATCAGCCTGGGCTCTGGAATCAGTCTCTTGAAAAGGTGCTGGACTCTGTTCCAGTCTGGATAAGCACACGTAGCACCAGGACAGCATAGGTTGCAGATAAATGATTGATTTTGTAATCGTATCATCAGATCTGCCTCTGTTGGTTTTGGACACTCAGGTGAAGAGAGGAGCTGAGCTGTCAACTGATCACCACCTGGTGGTAAGTTGGTGGGAGAGGATGCTGGGCAGACCTGGCGCACCTAAATGTATAGTGAGGGTGCACTGGGAACACCTGGCAGAGGCCCCAGTCTGCGAGATCTTCAACTGCAATCTGCGGGAGGCTGAGTACATCGAGTCCGAATGGATCATTTTCTGCACCTCCATTGTTGAGACTGCTGCTCAGAGCTGCGGCTCCAATGTGGTTGTGCTTGTTGAGGTGGTAATCCCCAAACCAGGTGGACACCGGAGATGAGGGGAGCCATCAAGCTGACGAAGGAGTCCTATCAGGCTTGGTTAGCTTGTGGGACTCCAGAGACATATGATGGATACTGGCATGCCAAGTGGAACACAGCTCAGGTAGTGACAAAAGCAAATACTATACACCATGATCACATGGTGTATAGTGCAAGTGGGGCGCTACTGACTTCAACTAAGGCTATAATCGGGCTTTGGAAGGAATACATTAAGGGACTCCTTAATCCTACTGACACACCTTCTGTAGCAGAACCAGAGTCTGGGGTTGAGGTCAGTGAGGTCGTTAAACAACTCCTTCAAGAATCAAGAATCAAGAATCAAGAATGCCTTTATTAGTCCCACAGATGGGGAAATTGCAGTTAACAGAAGATCCATCCAAAACAAAAACATAACACAGACAGGGGGGGACAGATGTCTGAGGTCATGCAACCGTTTCACAACGGCGCTACCTTTAGCAGAGAGACAGAAAGAGATACATTGGGATAGTTAGGTTCAAAAAAATCATCTCATACTGTGTTCATAAAGAACACCTTACGAGGTTCCAAAAAACACCTCAGCAAAAAGCATATTGCACATATAAAGCCGGGATAGCAGTATGGTGGGTAGGGGCCGGGGCAGGAGGGGACGCAGACGGAGACGAGAGGGGGGGGGCATTGTGGAGCCCAGATGCCAGCTCCCAGGCAAACAGTTTGCTGATAGTGATGGAAGTTCATCAGCAGCCTTGGTACACCAGATCCAGCTTCACAAATCACAGAGAGGGCTGAGGGGGATAGCGGCCTTCACACATAGTTCTGGAGAGATATGATTGCCAGCCAAGGCCGGCTAGGGAGCCGAATTCTGATAATGCAGATGTTGTTTTGGAACAGGCTGCTTGTTTTTTCAACAGCCTTCAGTCTCACTGGGAAACCATTCAATAAATCCAATAATCCAAATTCATTAGTTACCGTCCTCACTGAGCAGAACCGTACCTTATCTCCAGATCGAACCCCTCTCACCTGCTACTCCCCAAGTCTACGGCTCAGGTTCATCAGGCTTTGAGTCTGAGTCTGTACCATTCTGGTCAGCCCATCCACCTGGGTCGGCAGCCTCTGCAGATGTCGAACTGCCGTCCAGGTTTTCTTGATTTCACGGTAAATCAGGTATCCTCCAAGCCCAAACAGAAAAGATACCGCTACCAGATAGCCAAATATGTAAGCGTCTTCCACGTCTTCCACCTCTAGGGCCGAGAAGCACACAGGTCTCCACGAGCTCCAAGAGTCGATGACGTATCCAACCGGGTCTGTTCCACTCGGACACGCAGGCTCCCCTTTCCCAGATCTCATAGTGGAAAAAATTCGATCCATGGTCTTGAAGGCCCAGTTTGCCAAATCCATATTGCTCTCAATCTTATTCTTATTCGAACAGTGTGCAAGAGACGCTCTCACAGCAAGCAGCAAGCAGGAAAGATAGGGAGGGCAGGGAGAGAGATAGAATGCGACCGTCCCCGTCAGAGGCTGGAGCAGTGTCCTTGGTGGGTGGACAAGATTCGCTGAGTTCCTGAAGGCTCTGGATGTCGTAGGGATGTCTCGGTTGACATGCCTCTGCAATGTCATGTGGAGATCTGAGGCACGCCACTAGATTGGCAGACTGGGATGGTGGTCCCCATCTTTAAGAAGGGGGACATCTATGCCAGGGTGCTGGAAAGGAGGGTCCGTCCATCAGTCGAACCTTGGATACAAGAGGAACGATGTGTGTTTTATCCTGGTCATGGAACGCTGGACCAGCTCTTTCCTCCTCTCAAGGATATTCAAGTGTTCATAGGAATTTGCCCATCCAGTCTACTGTATATGTGTTTTTTAGGCAATTGACCACGTCCCTTGGGGTATCCTGTGGGAGGGTTGTGCAGGAGTATGGGGTATCTGGCCCATTGTTGCAAGCCATTCAGCAGCAAGAGCTTGGTCCACATTGCCGGCAATAAGTTTCCTGTGGGTGTTGGACCAATGCTGTTCAGAATTTCTATGGACAGAAATTCTAGGCATAGCCAAGTGGCAGAAGGCTTCCGCCTTGGTGGCCTCAGAATTTAATCTGTGCCTTTGCAGCTGAAGCAGTCCTGTTGGCTTCATCAGATGGTGAATTAGCACTGAGGCCGTGGCCAGAAAACGGTGGAGTGCCCACTCTGGCTCAGGGACAAGTTGCTGCAAGTTTAAGTATCTCAGGGTTCACGAGTGATGGGAAAAGGGTGCAGGAGACTGACAGACACCTTGGGGCTGCATCTGCAGTGATGTGGACGCTGTACCAGTCTGTTGTGGTAAAGAGCAAGCCGAGAGTGAAAACAAAGCTGTCAATTTACTGATCAATTTCCATCCCTACCCTCACCTATGGTCACAAGCTTTGGGTAGTGACCGAAAGAACGAGGTCGCAGATACAAGCAGCAGAAATGAACTTCCTCCTATGGGGTGGCTGGCCTCTCCTTTAGAGATAGGGTGAGGAGTGCAGTAATTTGAGAGAGGCTCAGACTAGTACTACTACTCCTCCACATTGAAAGGAGCCAGCTGAGGTGGTTTGAGCATCTGACTAGGATGCCTCCTGGGTGCAGACCCAGGACATGCTCTCTCAGCTGGCCTGGGAATGCCTCAGTGTTCCCCCGGATGATCTGGGGGAAGTGACTGGGAACTTCGAAGTCTAGGCTTCTCTGCTTAGGCTGCTGACCCCGCAACCCAGTCCCGGATAAGTGGAAGAAAATGGATGGATGGATGGATGGATGGATGGATGGATGGATGGATGGATGGATGGATGGATGGCCACAACTGGATGCTAAAAAAATGAAACAAGACAAAAGCAGAGGTCCATTTTTGAAATTGCTTAAAACACAGGTCAACTTCAGTTGTGACACATGACAACACTGTAAAATTTGGAATCTTCTTAAAGAATCTTCTTTAAGCTGGTTTTTAGTGAATTTAAAGATTCATGGTTTTTGGGGGGGTTTTTTGCCTGATGATGGATGCTGGTTATCTAAGAGAGTGTAAACAAGGATAAAATTATATTTAATTTGAACTTTGAACAAACATTTGATGTGAAATTCCAGTCAGTCTGACCTGAACACAAACACACCTATTTCTTATTAAGCAGACTGGTAAAATGCCCTGTCTGCAATGTTGCAGTACAGGAGGTGAAAACAGCCACAAATCAAAATCAGACTCAGTGTTTGCCATCTGTCTAGCCCTGCCATGTTGAAGGATTCTGGGCTGATGTGGACCCCCATCTCTTCAGGAGCCAATCAGGAGGCTTATTTTTAGTAGCGTGAGCACAGTGCAGTTTGGGCAGCAGATGGTATTTGAGAGGAAGGGGGTTGCAATTTACTGTAAACAGATTTTTTATCCTTGTCAGGTCATGGAGAGAGCTACAACACTATGGCAATTTAATAAGAATCCTCAAACAAATTCTTCAAGGAGAAGATTTAAATAAGATAGAGTAACCTCAACATAGGTGGGAACCATGAAGTGGTCTCCGCCCCATAGTTAAGCACCTGTGGTCCCAGCTACAGATTGCTCACCTGCTGGTGGTTACGCTGATTAAGACCTTGGCTTTAAAACATGGAAGCTTCCTTCAAGCTAACACCAGATTGTCTCATCACTAGCAGTACTGAAAGCTTGCCTCCTTGTACTAAAACCCCTGCATGCTCTGTTACCTCCACCTCAGCTGATGTTTTCCTTCCTCTCACCAGCAGCAACCCCGGAGCAACTGGATTGGAAAAAAATAACAAATGAAGAAGAACACATCACTCTAACCAATTTTTCCTCCTTGCACTAGAAAGTGCAAATAGAAGAAAGTTTCAGTTGCAGCAAAGATAACATGAGCAGCATCTGAGCATTTTGACATGTGCCACAGGCAAGGCTCTTACCAGATGCCTTTTCTTTTTGACAACTCTTTTTGTAAAGATAAAATATTAAAATATTTAATATATATATTTATAAAATGAATATACAGCTATGACTTGGTCAGAACCAAAACAAAATCAAAAGTTATTTCATTGCATCACCAAATCCACAAATAAAAAGCAATCACAGGTATATTCCATGGAAATGAAATATAATTTTTCATGTACACTGGTCATATGATTAAAATAATGTGTTTGTCTGACAGCCATCAAAATGAAAAATATAAGGATCTCAAACGTCTGCATGAGCACCGTGATCGCTGCTTATTTTGATATGAACATAATGTAATTGTTGTAATGATTTTCATGCACACAATGACCTTTTTGGTCCCTTCACTAAACTTTGTGCTTACATTACATACACAGGAAAACTAAAAGGTAGGAGATCTCAAGTTTCTGACTTGCAGATGATAAGAGCATCAGGTTTAGCAAGATTTTTTTTGTGTTCAGTATCTTTAATTAATAAAATGTTAGCATGCTTTTTCAGGAATGCTTTTAAGATTAAATTTATATAAATTTATACTAAAAGCATAAACCTAAAGAACTTTTTTATAGATGGTCTGGGCACTACGGAGTCACTGAAACAGCTTAAATCCACTGAGAAACTGATGTAAGAGCCAAGCTCCTTGGTATAACCAACCTGCCAAGTACTCAGGAACTGAACTGATTTATTTTAGCCTGTTTATGCTGCACTTTGTATGGTGTTAAAAATACTTGTTACTTATGTCACTTCACTTTTGTTTCCTTCAATATTTATACTGCACTCTGTTACTACAACTGCTTTCAAAGCATTTAATTTTTCCCCATGTTTGTTCACTATTAGCTTGTATTTCATTTTCACAAACAGGAAATCCTATGCTGCATTTCCACTATTACCTACTCAGCCTGACTCGGTGTATAGGGTTTTCCATTAGGTGTTAGTAACTGGCAAGGTTATTATTGTTAACGAAAAAAAACAAAATAACAAAAACTGAAATTGAAAAAACATTTTTGAAATGATAATTAAAAGAAAAAAATATATAACTAACTGAAACTGAAGTGCGGGTTTACAAAACTAATTCTCTCAGGTGGCTGAGAAACTTCAAGCTCCCACTCAGTGCTTAGGAACTTTTACACCTGCCCCATTGAGAGCATCTTGCATGGGAGCATCACCACCTGTTGCTGTTTTGTACAGTTATTTGGTATTTTGTAGAGTATTCACTATAGAGGATTTTGCTACCCAAGTTTTGCCTAAGGGTGGAGGTTTATATCTAAGGTCTGATGGTAATGGTGGGGATGTGGGATGTCCTGAGGTCTTGTCTAATAGTGATGATACTGGGTGTAAGTTGTGGTTTTCCTCATGCCTGTGGGCTTAGTGGAGAAAATGTGCAAGCATCTACACCCAACAGTAATGTAAATGCTGTTCGCAGCCTACAGATATGGTGGGCAGTTAGGTGCACAGATTGGTGAATCCATTGTTGCCAAATTGATGTCTACAGGTGTTATTAATATGTCCAGTGATAATCCAACTTCTCCTCCCACTCATTCATCTCAGCATAACATAACCACCTGTGACTCCCCGCATGTGACTGTTAATGTTGCACCTGACAGAGACCTTCCATCATTTAAAGGTGAACTGACAAATATTCAGTCCAGGACTAGATTGATTTGACTAAGACTTACCTCAGAAAGAAGAATATGCCAATACATGAACAAGCATTTACTGGGCAAGGCCAGAGATGTTATTAAGATTGCTATACATGGAGACCCTGACCTTAATGTCACTCAGGGGCCTCAGAGATCCCGGTCGACTACTGTATAAGGATGAACAAGGCAGCTGATGAAACGCTGGAGGGTCTTAGACAAGGAAATAAGGTGAGTGATTTAAATAATGAAATTGTTATCATGTTTGTCAAACATTGTCCAGACCCAGACCTGTCATCAGCTGGTGGACATTGCATGACGTCCAGGTGAGAATCGATGACTATCGGGGAGAACTGCAGGGAAGCCTGCAAACTACCAATGTGCCACAACTCAAGGTTCACGCTGCCTCAGTGGCCCTGGAACACTCCAGTCTGCTGTCTGAGGACTCACCTACAGCTGAACAGTGCCACCTAGTTGGTAATCTCTGTCTGTCTCCTGGTGTGCCACTCCAGCCGCTGTATTCACCCAAGTCTCCCTCTCCTCACTCAGTTCATATTGCACCTAGTCATGCACCAAGCACCCCAAGTTATACTTCAGTTCCAGTGATGGCTCAGAGCCTGCAGCAGTTAGAAGAGAAAACACACCACTATCTTGCACTGCATGTCCAAACGACTGTGCTTTGGTTGTCTGACCCCAGGCCACACCAGATTGCAGTGTCCTGTCAATACTTCCAAGTCTTCCCCTTCTCAGACCCAGGGAAACTGAGTGACCTGTATTTGGAGAAAGGCAGTACGGGTCTAGACGTAAACTCCCAGTCTGATGAAATTACTGATGCCAAGTCTGTTTACTCTTCTGCTATGGAGTCCTGTTCCAGTCGTGAAGTTGTTGTGCACCAGAATAATCACAAAGTTGGGAGTAGTGACAGTTTTTTATACACGCCTGTGACTACTGGTGGTTTGGGTAAGATGGACGGGATGCTGGATAGTGGATCCATGGCCTGTATCATTAGCGGAGATGCTGAAGGAAGACTGAGATGGGCTGGTGTGCTTGTGAATGAGAAACTGTTAAATGTGGACCTTGTTCTAGTTGGTTGTGGCAGGCTTTGTACAAGTCAAAATATGCTTTGAGTTAGAGATGGAGGGTTATGGCTGTAGAATATTGGTTCCAACTCTCGTTGTTCAGGGCTAACATGATGACATTATCCTTGGAGCAAACATTATAAAGCACATTTTGAGACAGTAAAGTGTGAGTCATACTGGCGAATAGTTTCCAGTCCCTGCTCTTCCAAAGACTATGAATCTATGCAGTTCTTGTCCATGCTCTCTGGTCTGAAAACCTGGTAGGGTGATGACATTTCAGTCAAGATTGGCACAGTTAGATCTAACAGAGCTGCTTGCTTAGAACCTGGTTGGGAGTATCTCATGTGGGGTAAACTGCTTAAAAATACAGCTGTGTCTCCCGGGAGCAGAGCGCTGACTGAACCCATATCTTCACATTCAGCTCCTAGAGGTGCTATTGTTTCTAAGCTTGTGAATCATCTGTGGGATGATAGGTGGGTTCCCCTGAAGTTCATTAACACCTCCAGTAAGCTGGAGCAACCTGACACATTACTGCAGAGCTGTGTCATGTCAGCGGTACCACCTGCAGTTGGCCTTGAGTGCGTCAGAGAACAATTTAGCTCAATGGGACTCGTTGATGCTCCTGCAAAAGGGTATTTTGGGTCGCTTCACTTCCTCCCTCACAATACTGTGTTAACTGCTGAGTTTTAGTTTTTTCATCGTCAGATCCAAGATTCAAGGAGCAAGAGTGACTATTGTGTAATAAAAACTCAACAAAAGATATCGTTCTGCGCTGGGTCTGTGCACAACCTATGCAAGAGGCCGAAGTCGTGTTATTCTTGTGTAGCTGGATTATGTGTGTTAATTACCTTGTGGTCGTGTGCCGGTGTTTTATATGTGGTGCCGGTTGGACTTTTCCCCCTCTTCTGCCTTGTGCGCACTTCTCAGGTGGACTTTTATGTTGATGTTGGTGTTTTTTTCTGATTGAGAAATGTTCTGCACATGTTTTGATCATTCACAACAAGACACTTGCTTCTATCTGTCTCACTATTGTACTCAAGTGACAGAAGGCTTGTGCCTTGGTAGCCTCAGAATCTCATCTCTGCTTTTTGCAGATGATGTGGTCCTGTTGGCTTCACCAAGTGGTGGCCTCCAGCTCACAGTGTGAAGCGGCTGGCATGAAAATTAGCACCTCTAAGTCTGAGGCTGTGGTCCTAAGCCGGAAAAGGGTGGAGTGCCCACTCTGACTCAGGAATGAATTGCTGCCCCAGGTGGAGTTTAAGTATCTTTAGGTCTTGTTCACGAGTGACAGGAGAAGGGAATGGGATTGACAGACGGATTGGGGCTGTGTCTGCAGTGATGCAGATGCTGCACCGGTCTGGCGTGGTGAAGAGGGAGCTGAGTGTGAAAGCGAAGTCAGTTCCTCTGTCTGTTTGAAGTTTAAGGGGCACGCGTCCTTCACTCAGAATATCCTCAAAAACTGCTGCAACGGCTGCACTTGACGTGTACATTGCCTTGCCAAAAAAAGTCGCCATCTGGATTTAACTAATTAAATAGGTACGAGCCTCCTATTGGATAATTACAGCATGGGTGATTATCTTTCAGCTGGCAACAAGTTATTTAACCCCAACTGGTGCAATGAGTTGCTTCTCATTTCTTAAACAACCATGTCAAGAGACACATCGCGTGGTCATGAAAAACATGTCAATCTGTTTGAGAAGGGTAAAATCATTGGCATGCATCAAGCAGAGAAAATATTTCAGGAGTTTGCAGAAACTACTAAAATTGGATTAAGAACTGCCCAATGCATTATTAAAAACTGAAAGGATAGTGGGGACCCATCGACTTCAAGGAAAATCCTGAATGTTCAGCGATCCCTTAAACGTTTGGTGAAATCAAATGGAAGAAAAGCAACAGTAGCACTCAGGGCTATGTTTAATAGTGAAAGTAAGAGCATTTCCACACGCACAGTGCGAAGGAAACTCAAGGGATCGGGACTGAACAGCTGTGTAGACTTAAGAAAGCCACTAATCAGTGAATAGAATAGAATAGAATGCCTTTATTGTCATTATACAGGATGTACAATGAGATTGGAGGGCCACTCCTGTTCAGTGCCATGTAACAGAAAATCAAACTCTCTAAAATAAAAATATTATAAAAATATTATAATCTAGTATAATCAATATAATCAAGAGATATACAGAAATAAATAATGTTTAAAATATACAAAAAATAGAATGTATAAAAATATATACATACATTGGTGCATCTGTACATTGTAAGAAAAGTAAATATATGTATACATATAATATTGAAGATGATGAATATTGCACTTAGTGAATGAATATTGCACTAGTGAATGAATACTGGATATTACACAATAGAGGAATGTTAGATATTGTTCAGTATGAATGATATAATATTGCACAGAGATGTGGGTGTTGCACAGTTACGGTGGGTGAGTGTGTGAGTTCAGGGTGGTGATTGCTCTGGCGAAGAAACTGTTCTTGAGTCTGTTTGTTCTGGCTTTGATGCACCTGTAGCGCCTGCCAGAGGGCAGCAGGTAAAACAGGTCAAAGCCAGGGTGTGAGCTGTCCTTGATGATGTTCCTGGCTCTGCTGATGCAGCGGGAGGTGTAGATGTCCATCAGGGAGGGGAGAGGGCAGCCAACGATTCTTTGTGCTGTCTTGACTACCCTCTGAAGCCTGACCCTGTCTGCCTCAGTGCAGCTGCCGTACCATACTGTGATACAGTACGTCAGCAGGCTCTCAATGGATGAGCGGTAGAAGGTCAGCAGCAGGTCTGAGTCCAAGTTGTTCTTCCTGAGGACCCTCAGGAAGTGAAGTCGCTGCTGAGCCTTCTTGATAACAGCTGTGATGTTATCTGACCAAGAGAGATCAGCAGAGATGAGGACACCAAGAAACCTGAAGGTGTGGACCCTCTCCACACGCTCGCCGTTGATGTAGAGGGGAGCTGGGTCAGTCCTGTGCTTCCTGAAGTCGATGATGATCTCTTTGGTTTTCATGGTGTTCAGTACCAGGTTGTTCTCTGAACACCAGGCTGTCAACTTCAAGACCTCCTCTCTGTAAGCTGCCTCATCTCCCTTTGAGATGAGTCCGACCACTGTGGTGTCGTCAGCAAAGTTGACGATGAGGTTGTTATTGTGGGCCGGACTGCAGTCATGGGTGTAGAGGCAGTACAGGAGGGGGCTCAGCACACAGCCCTGTGGGGAGCCAGTGCTCAGTGTGCGGGTGGAGGACAGATGGGGGCCAAGTCTCACAGTCTGGGGCCGGTTGGTTAAGAAGTCCTTGATCCAGGAACATGTGAGAGGGGGGAGGCCCAGGGTGTGCAGTTTGGTGGTGAGAATGTACGGGATGATTGTGTTGAACGCTGAGCTGTAATCCACAAAGAGCATGCGAGCGTAGCTCTGCTGCTGCTCCACGTGGCTCAACACAGAGTGGAGAGCTACAGCGATGGCGTCCTCTGTGGATCTGTTTGCACGATATGCAAACTGATGGGTGTCGAAAGTGGGGGGCAGATGGTCTTTGATGTGCTGGAGAACCAGCCTCTCAAAGCACTTCATGATTACCGGTGTGAGGGCCACAGGGCGGTAATCATTTAGGCTGGTGACAGATGACCTTTTGGGCACGGGGATGATTGTGCCTGTTTTTAGGCAGGGGGGGATGACTGCTTGGGCCTTGGAGAGGTTGAAAATCCTGGTGAGAATCAGGGTGAGCTGGTGGGCACACGCTCTGATCACCTTGCCAGGTACTCCATCTGGTCCGGCAGCCTTCCTGGGGTTCACTGCCAGGAGCACGCGCCGTACCTCATGCTCCTGGACAGTGAGTGGGGTGCAGCCTGGTGGGGGGGGGGGCAGGACTGGAGCAGATGGGTGGTCCTGAGGCATCTCAAAGCGAGCAAAGAAACAGTTAAGTTCCTCTGCTAGTGACACACTCAGGTCTCCTGCAGTCACATCACAGCCTCTGAAGTTTGTGATGTTCTGAATGCCCTGCCACACCTCCCGTGTGTTATTGTTGGACAGATGGGACTCTATTTTCCTCCTGTAGTCCGTTTTGGCTTTTTTAATTCCTCTTTTCAGGTCAGCTCGAGCAGCACTGTACAGAGCTCTGTCGCCTGACCTGAAGGCAGCATCACGGGTTTTGAGGAGTGAACGGACCTGGATGTTCATCCAGGGTTTCTGGTTAGGGAAAACCCGGATGTTTTTGCTGACAGTCACATTTCTGATACAGAACTTAATGTAGTCCAGTACCGTCCCTGTGAATGTTTCTAGGTCCTCGTGTTCGAATAAGTCCCAGTCTGTGTATGCAAAGCAGTCCTGTAGGTCGGAGAGTGCGTTTTCAGGCCAGGTTGTAATGGTTTTTACAGTAGGCCTGGCTCTCCGTCTGAGGGGGGTGTATGCTGGGGTGAGCAGCAGGGAAAGATGGTCGGACTGGCCGAGGTGGGGGAGGGGTTTGGCTCTGTAAGCGTGCTTAATGTTGGAGTAAACATGGTCAAGAGTGTTCTCCCCTCTTGTAGAACATTTGACATGTTGGTGGAATTTCGGGAGTACAGTCTTTAAGTTGGCCTTGTTAAAGTCTCCCGCGATAATAAGAACACCGTCGGGGTGGACCCGCTGCTGTTCGTTAATGGCGTTCAGCAGGAGAGAGAGCGCCATGCTAACGTTAGCATCGGGAGCTATATACACAGCTGTGACGATCACTACTGTTAGCTCTCTGGGTAGAAAAAAAGGGCCGACATCTTACAGACATGTACTCGAGGTCTGGGGAACAATGTTTGTCTATGATTGTTCCGTTGTTACACCAGTCCTCATGCACGTAAATACAGAGACCCCCTCCCCTGCTCTTACCGGAGTCCTTGGTCCGATCTCCGCGTAGCAGAGTGCGGCCTGCTAGCTGCACGCTAGCATCGGGAATGTGGGGGTTTAGCCAGGTCTCGGTGATAATCATTACACAGCAGTCACGAACATAGCGATTTACAGCCAGCTCTAACTCTAGGTTGTCCGTTTTATTTACCATGGACCTGGCGTTGGAGAGATACAGGCTCGGCAGAGGAGGCCTGTGTGGTTGTCATTTCAGCTTCAGCATACAGCCGGACCTGCAGCCCCGCTTCTGCTTCCTCTCCCTCCGCCGTCGGCGGCGCCTTCCAGACCCGATAACAATCCACGGAGCACCCGGCGGTCTCGCTATGTCGTCTGGGATGTTATGAGTGTAGTGAAAATCACTCGATACTGATATCTTGTGCCGGTAGCCAATGTCCACAAGATCCTGGCGTGTGTAGCTGTTGTTTGCAGAGACAAATGCACCAAAACTAACAAATATGAAATACAAAAAGTACAAAAAAGAGCGCTGAAAGGAAGAGCCGTGAGCCGCTGCGTCTGTGCGCGCCACCATCTTGGATCTATGAGGCTAACCAGAAAAAAGGGATTCAATTTGCTAGAGAGCATAAAGATTGGACTCTGGAGCAATGGAAGAAGGTCATGTGGTCTGATGAGTCCAGATTTACCCTGTTCCAGAGTGATGGGCGCATCAGGAAAAGAAGAGAGGCAGGTGAAGTGATGGACCCATCATACCTAGTCCCTACTGTACAAGCCTGTGGGGGCAGTGCTATGATCTGGGGTTGCTGCAGTTGGTCAGGTCTAGGTTCAGCAACATTATGTGAACAAAAAAAGAGGTCAGCTGACTACCTGAATATACTGAATGACCAGATTATTCCATCAATGGATTTTTTTCTTCCCTGATGGCACAGGCATATTCCAAGACAACAATGCCAGGATTCATCGGGCTTGAATTGTGAAAGAGTGGTTCTGGGAGCATGAGACATCATTTTCACACATGAACTGACCACCACAGAGTCCAGACCTCAACCCTATTGAGAATCTTTGGGATGTGTTGGAGAAGGTTTTGTGCAGTGGTCAGAATCTGCCATCATCACTGCAAGATCTTGGTGAAAAATTAATGTAACAGTGGATGGAAATAAATCTTTTGACATTGCAGAAGCTTATCAAAACAATGCCACAGCGAATGCATGCTGCAATCAAAGGTATAGGCAGTCTAAATATTAGTGTGACCTTTTTTTTTTGGTGGGGACTTTTTTTTTGGCCAAGGCAGTGTATTTAATACACCTAGCACACGCATACTTAGAAAGTACATTGACACATGTCAGCAAGTACCTCACATTATCGTTATCGGATGAATATTCACACATATCGAACGAATCTGCCTGAAATTGTTTGCCAATCCCACTGGCCTGTTTCTGGGAAGCTTTAATTCACTCAGACTTATGCAGAGTGTATGTGTCATTAAATAATTTTCCACATCCTTCACCAGTGAGTTCACAGCAAGCCTCCCACAGGCTGCAGGACCACAAAAAGAGACATATAGCAGGGATGAACCGATCCATCCACAATGGTTTCATTAGCTCATCATAGTGGTCAGTGTAGAAGAATTCAAGGATCTCAAACAAGCAGCCTCCTCTGTGAATGGCCAACTTATCATGGTGGAGGGGTTTGTGTGTCCCAGTGATCCCAGGAGCTATGTTGCCTGGGGGCTTGTCCCCCTGGTAGGGTTTCCCATGGCAAACTGGTCCTGGGTGAGGGTCCAGACAAAGAGCGGTTCAGAAGACCCCTATGTTTGTAACAGCAAGGGAACAGTTTACCCTGCCCGGGATAGGGTTACCGGGGCCCCACCCTGAAGCCAGGCCTGGGGAGGGAGCTCGAGGGAGAGCGTCTGGTGGCCGGGTATTAGCCCGTGGTGCTTGGCCAGGCGCAGCCCAAAGAGGTTACATGGGCCCGCCCTCCTGTAGGCTCACCACCCACAGGAGGCGTCGTAGGGGTCAGTTGCAGTGTGTGTCAGGTGGTGTCTGAGGGCTATCGAGACTGGCTACTGGGACATGGAATGTCACCTCTTTGGTGGGGAAGGAGCCTGAGCTAGTGCGTGAGGTTGAGAGATGCCAGCTAGATATAGTTGGGCTCACCTCAACGCATGGCCTGGGCTCTGGAACCAGTCTCCTGAAGAAGGGCTGGACTCTGTTCCAGTCTTGAGTGAGAGGCGGCGAGCTGGGGTGGGTTTTCTTGTATCCCCCCGGCTTGCTGCCTGTACGTTGGAGTTTTCACCAGTGGATGAGAGGGTTGTTTCCCTGCGTCTTTGGGCTGGGGAACTGGTCCTGAATGCGCTTATGCGCCAAATGACAGTTCAGAGTACCCACCCTTTTTGGAGTTGCTGGGCGGGGTGCTGGAGAGTGCTCCATCTGGTGACTCCATAGTCTTGCTGGAGGACTTCAACGCTCACGTGGGCAATGACAGTGAGACATGGATGGGCCTAATTGGGAGGAATGACCTGCCCGATCTGAACCCGAATGGTGTTTTGTTATTGGACTTCTGTGCAAACCACAGTTTGTCCATAACGAACACCATGTTTGAACATAAGGATGTCCATAAGTGCACATGGCACCAGAACACCCTAGGTCGCAGGTCGATGATCGATTTTGTAATCGTATCATCAGATCTGCGGCCATATCTTCTGGATACTCGGGTGAAGTGAGGAACTGAGCTGTCAACTGATCACCACCTGGTGGTGAGTTGGATCAGGCGGTGGGGGAAGATGCTGGACAGACCTGGCGCACCTAAACGTATTGTGAGGGTGCGCTGGGAACGCCTGGCAGAAGCCCCAGTCCGGGAGATCTTCAACTCCCACCTCCGGCAGAACTTCGACAGCATTCTGAGAGAGGCTGAGGACATTGAGTCCGAATTGACCACGTTCCGCACCTCCATTGTTGAGGCTGCTGCTCAGAGCTGTGGCTGCAAGGTGGTTGGTGCCTGTCATGGTGGTAACTCCCGAACCAGGTGGTGGTCACCGGAGGTGAAGGGAGCCATCAAGCTGAAGAAAGAGTCCTATCCGGCTTGGTTAGCCTGTGGGACTCCAGAGGCATCTGACAGGTATCGGCAGGCGAAGCGGAATGCAGCTCGGGCCGAAGCAAAAACTCGGATGTGGGACGAGTTCAGTGAGGCTATGGAAAAAGACAGCATTAAAGCAATTCTGGCAAACTGTCAGGCGACTCGGGAGGGGAAAGCAGTGCTCCACTCACACGGTTTATAGTGCAGGTGGGGTGCTGCTGACTTCAACTGAGGCTATAGTTGGATGGTGGAAGGAATACTTCGAGGACCTCCTGAATCCCACTGACACGCCTTCTGTAGGGGAAGCAGAGTCTGGGGATGAGGGAGATGACTTGACCATCACTGGGGGTGAGGTCACTGAGGCAGTTAAACAACTCCTTGGTGGCAGGGCCCCTGGGGTGGACAAGATTCGCCCTGAGTTCCTGAAGGCTCTGGATGTTGTAGGGCTGTCTTGGTTGACATGCCTCTGCAACATCGCGTGGAGATCTGGGGCAGTGCCATTGGATTGGCAGACCGGGGTGGTGGTCCCCCTCTGTAAGAAGGGAGACCGGAGGGTGTGCTCCAACTTTCGGAGGATCACACTCCTCAGCCTCCCTGGTAAGGTCTATGCTGGACAGTGCTGGAAAGGAGGGTCCGTCCCTTAGTCGAACCTCTGATTCAGGAGGAACAATGCGGTTTTCGTCCTGGTCGCAGAACGCTGGACTAGCTCTTTATCCTCTCAAGGATATTCAAGTGTGCGTAGGAGTTTGCCCAACCAGTCTACAAGTGCTTTGTGGACTTGGAGAAGGCATTCGACCGTGTCCCTCGCGGTATCCTGTGGGAGGTCCTGCGGGAGTATGGGGTGTCTGGCCCGTTTTTGTGGGCCATTAAGTCTCTGTACAACCGCAGTGAGAGCTTGGTCCGTATAGCCGGTAATAAGTCGGATTCATTTCCTGTGGGTGTCAGACTCCATCAGGGCTGCCCTTTGTCACCAATTCCGTTCATAATTTTTATGGACAGAATTTCTAGGTGTAGCCAGGTGGCGGAAGGCTTCTTCCTTGGTGGCCTCAGAGTCTCCTCTCTGCTCGGTCCTGTTGGCTTCATCAGGGGGTGGCCTCCAGCTTGCAGTGGAATGGTTCACAGCCGAGTGTGAAGCACCCGGCGTGAGAATCAGCACCTCTAAGTCTGAGGACATGGTCCTCAGCCGGAAAAGGGTGGAGTGTCCTCTCCAGCTCAGGAACGAGTTCTTGCCCCAAGTGGAGGAGTTCAAGTATCTCGGAGTCTTGTACACGAGTGACGGGAGAAGGGAGCAGGAGATAGACAGACGGATCAGGGCTGCTTCTGCAGTAATGTGGACGCTGCACCAGTCTGTCGTGGTGAAGAGGGAGCTTAGTGTAAAAGCGAAGCGATTTACCTGTCGATCTACGTTCACCTATGGTCACGAGCTTTGGGTAGTGACCGAAAGAATAAGATCGCGAATACAAGCGGCAGAAATTAGTTTCCTTTGAAGGGTGGCTGGCCTCTTCCTTAGAGATAAGGTGAGGAGTGCGGCCATCTGGGAAGGGCTCAGAGTAGAGCCGCTGCTCCTCCACATCGAAAGGAGCCAGTTGAGGTGGCTCGGGCATCTGATTAGGATGCCTCCTGGCCGCCTCTTGGGTGAGGTGTTCCGGGCATGTCCCACTGGGAGGAGGCCCCGTGGTAGACCCAGGACACACTGGGGAGATTATATCTCTTGGCTGGCCTGGGAACGCCTTGGGGTCCGCCCGGATGAGCTGGAGGAGGTGGCTGGGGAGAGGGAAGCCTGGGCTTCTCTGCTTAGGCTCCTGCCCCCGCGACCCGGTCCCGGATAAGCGGAAGAGAATGGATGGATGGATCAAAGAAGCAGCTGTGCTGTATCTGGCTCAGCAGATGGATGGTGGCAATTTTAATGTTGTTCACAGTTTCCTCAGACGGTTCTGGTGATCCTGGTGTGATCTTCAAGTCACTCGGTCGTGGAGTTGGAGGAGGGGGAGACTCAGGTGACTCCATAATGCACGGGGGTGTTGTCTGTAAATTGCATATTATGTCTAACACTGATATAATATACACAAACACACTCAACAAACAACATACCATTTTTTATTTTTAGTATTCTGATAACTTTTGGCCTGTACATGGTAGAAGGCAAACCAGTCTTTGGACCACAAGTGATATCCTCAAAAAACAAGATGTTTTCTTACATTCTCATTAGAAGAGTTGAAACTGTCTCTCTTGATAGCATTGTCAACCTCTCTGAACAGACGTTGCATGGCTCTCCAGTCTGTCCACTGAGTAAAAAACAAGTCCTTAAACCATACAGGTATGGATTTCAAGAATCAAGAATCAAGAATGCCTTTATTAGTCCCACAAATGGGGAAATTGCAGTTAACAGAACATCCATCCAAAACAAAAACATAACACAGACAGGGGGGGACAGATGTCTGAGGTCATGCAACCGTTTCACAAGCCTCTAGCCTCTAGTCTTCAAGGCCTCTGGAAGCAATTACACTTTCCCTGTCTTCATACATACTTAAAATGATCTGCCTCCACTGGTGCATCTCAGGCCCTCAAGGGATTGTCCATTGTGAAACCAAGCCTGGCTTTTCCAGGTCCGGACACACAAATACATCTCTGTATTTAAACGAATACACGTACCCACTCACACCCCAATACTTTGATTTAAATTCAGTCTCTTCACATCTCTTTTGCGTAGGTGTCCATCGACCTGCACATTTGAAAATGTACCTAGTATATTGGGTCGATCGTGAAGTCATTTCTGAGTGTCATGGGTGTTGATGGAAGTCAGATGTAGCTGTAGCTGAAGGTGGCTGTGGCTGTGGGGAGAAAAAAAAATGCAACCCCCTGTTGTGGGGGTTAGGGTACCAAAAGCTATGTAACATTACTACTAGAGGATACAGGGCCTTCAGGCCATTCTCAGGAAGTCTGTTTCTGATTGTTTGGTCAGAGACAGTCACACCAGTGGCCTGCTGGAGGTCATTTTGTAGGGCTCTGGCAGTGCTCATCCTGTTTCTCCTTGCACAAAGTAGCAGATACCAGTCCTGCTGATGGGTTAAGGACCTTATATGGCCCTGTCCAGCTCTCCTAGAGTAACAGCCTTTTTCCTGGAATCTCCTCCATGCTCTTGAGACTGTGCTGCAAACCACAGTCTCACACAGCAAACTTTTTGGCAATAGCATGTATTGATGTGCCATCCTGGAGGAGTTGAACTACCTGTGCAACCTCTGTCCAGGTATCAACTCATGCTACCAGTAGTGACACTAATCCTCATCAAATGCAAAACTAGTGAAAAAAACTGACAGAGAAGATGAGGAGGGAAAAATATCAGTGGCTTCCACCTTTAAACCATTCCTGTTTTGGGGTTGTGTCATTGATGCCCTTCTAGTGCACCCGTTCTTAATTTCATTAACACCAAACCAAACCAATAAATTTAATTGCCTGATGCCGTACTCTGAAAAGTGTTCCTTTAATTTTTTGGGGCAGTCTATATGGATTTGTAACTGCACGCTTGATTTTGTGATGCCTGCCTTATTTGGTATGTTAGGTAGGTTTTAAGTGATATCCATTTTTAGATTTCACGGGAAAAGCTCTGCTTGTCTTGCACTAGTTTTAAGATTTGTTAATGTGAAGTTTAGACAGAGAATCTGGATAACCATTGCAATTAGGACAGACAAATATGCTAGTACTCCCCAACATCATGAAAAGTGAGTCTTGTGATAATGTAAAACATGTACAGATACAACAAAGTGCTCTATGTTCCCTTTGTTGTTATGAGAGCTGGCTGTTAAGCACTGCTCCATGCTCTGTGTTATCCTCAGTAGCTGTTTAGTATGCTGTGGGTGTAAATGGGAGAATGCCGGAGCACTGGGTTGCAGAGCGGAGACACTCTGTCATTAATGTGCCCATTGCTGTTATCATACGCCTAATGACATCGCTCTCAGATGGCACGCTGTGAGCTCGACTGCGGGGAGCCCAGCTCAAATGTCTGCAGGCGCCTACGCCTCCCGTCATCAATTCCACATGTCTCTTCTCCAAAATCTCAAGCCTCTAGATAATGTCTTTCACGCTTCAGCAGTCTTGCAGGGTTTCCCTCCTGCCTGGCCCCGAAATGGGCAAATTAATAGTTCCTTTGAAACAAATTGGAATTACACCCCTCGATGCCTTAATGTCAAAATACAAGAACACTGACATCCCAGATCTGACTGCCGATGAAAGATCTAAAACCTGATGCCCCCCAACTTCCCATCCCCACCCAGGAAAAAACAGACACGCACACACAGCATGGTTACAGTGCTCTGCGCAAAAGAAAGCTTGGAAATGTTTCATCTTTTGCATTAAGAGGAAAACCATGTGAAACAGACTGGATAGTCACATGAGACATTCAAATCATTTATCACAGGGCTGTTTACATGGCTACAAAGAACTTCAGTTGACAGGGCTGTCTATATCAGTTAAACTGAGGATTAATACTGCTCAACATACTGCTGTTCATGGTGAAATGTCACCAGATATATAATTATTTGAAGTGGGTAAACAGAACTTGGTTTGCTTTGAATCAAAATACTGTTATAAGGAGTATATGTAGAGTGCACTTTTAAAAGATGTGGACAAGAAATACGTTGCTCTACATATGTGACTCCAAATCTCAAATCACAACACTACAACTTTGTAATGCAAGCTTCTTTTTTAGCCTAAAAGGCAACCCTGATGAAATCCCTATGACACCTTCAAGCCACGTTTCTTCCACTTTTAACAGGGAGCATAGTGCTAAGTGATGAATGGAGGTCACCTATAAGAGCTGGTCAGACCTGTGACCAGTACAGACTGAAATCACAGAAATCTGCTCTGGCATGAAACAGCAATGCTTATCTTTGAAGCCTGCTGTAAAATAAATGAATGCTGTGTAGTTGTAATTTTATATAACCCAGTTTCCAGTATAAATAGTATAAATTGCTACACAAAATATTATAAATATATTGGGACAGATACAGTTCATGAGGTAGAACAGTTGTTCAGTTCCAGGGTCCATAAATTAATCTTGATGCATCATTTCTGTGTGATAGATAAAAGAATAGAATAGATAAAACGCATTGAGCAAAGCACTATAAGTGTGTATATGTTAAGTAAGAATAGGAAAGCATGAAAAAAATCCCAGCCAGTTTAACATTATTTATATCGTTATTTAGATGTACAGTAATCCCTCGCTACTTCGCGGTTCGCTTGTCGCGGACTCGCTGTTTCGTGGGTTTTCAATCAATATTAGTGTAAAATATTTATTGTGGTATTTTCGCGGGTTTTTGCGGTACTCGCTCTTCACATGCGTAGCACGTGTTCTACAGTAATGTATATATTTGGTGTATAAGTGTGTGGGGAGGGTTTATAAAAACTTAAAATAGTGTTAAACTACTTAAATAATGTATAAGTATTAAAATAAATATAGCGTCCCTACTTCGCGGATTTTCACTTATCGTGGGCGGTCCTGGAACGTAACACCCGCGATAAGTGAGGGATTACTGTAGCAAGCTTGGAAGAGCCCTCTATAGCTGACTAGTGATATCATGCTGTGGCTTGTTACTTAAGGAAATGTTAACGAGAATTTCATATCCATTCAAGCCTTGACAATAGTCAATGCTGAGAATACCACTCCTTTTTGAAATAACCAAGCCAGCATAAGAAGGGAGAGGAACTGTCAACCAGGAGACCTGTGTGCTAGACATCTTTTTATAAGGCTGAAAACCCCATTGCCAATGGATGTGCCAAAATAGAAGGAAGGGTCAAATAAAAGCTCCCTAACCACAGCCAACCAACACCATTCACTAACTAGTCTAAACCCTAATCTAAAGACATAGTTCTGCTAGGTATTTTTACAATGATTACACCAGATCTAAAAGGAAAGCAGAAATGTGCAATCCTCTGACAACCATGCAAATACTTTCAAAACATTGTCTTCATCCACGTTTATCAAATGAAATTGATGACAACCTAGTTGGTTTCCTAAGCTGTTTTCACACATGTACTACAGTCCTGAACATTTATAGATGTCACCCAATAGAGCTGCATATTAAAATTCATACACATGCCACTACTGGATCAAAAATTAACCAGTATTTTATCTGCTAGCTGCCTTGTACAGTTGTGGCTAGTGAATAGTGCAGTTGATAAGATGTGGATTTACCACATCTGAGTGGTTATCATGTGTGCTGCCTCTGGGCTCTATCCAGGCAGCTCCCTTGCCACATTTACAGCAGTGTGAAGCATTAGTAGTGAAGCTGACTATTTCCGTCTGTGTACTACATGTGAGAAAAGATAGCTGTGGAAAATATGTCAACCTGATTCTTCTGAAACTGTATGAATTACAGTACAAAAGGGATACATGGCTTATAAAACCTGTAGTGCAGCTGTACTCGCCACAAAGATGTGTTACATAATAAACAAATGTAATTTGCCAACCAAACAAAATGGGGACTAATCCTGTTTGTTTTCAATATAAACTAAATCTGACGCAACAAAAGCAGCTTAAGTTATCCATCTAAACAGCAAAAGTGTGTGGACTCCCAAATGGCTTTGAATATCCTGGACGAGCCCCCGATTCATCACAAACTGATAAATAAGGGCTAGTAAGGGAATGAATTAAAGCTGATATAAATACAATTCAGAATGTGTAAGTTAGATAATATCAGCAAAGCAAGCAGTGATAATGTTTCGTGTCACAGAAAAAAAAGGGATACTGATGTATCAGAAGACTATAAGGTGACGGATATCTCAACTTGTAGCTGGTGGCACATATGACATTTCAGTTTGCTACCTGTATCACCTACAGGATTGGGACATCTGTCAATACTTTTCTGAAGTTGCTTCCTAGTTTGTATAGTCCTGGCTCTTGACCAGTATATATTCTGTATGTTTTCTCTGAGTTAATCAGCAAAATAAAGCTGAGTTTTGAGTTCAGTCCTCTATTGGGGTCATATCCTGCCCACCACATAGCCTGCTCCTGACATTATTACAGTCAGTATGACACGAAAGAGGCTAATAACCCCATTTAAGCAGAGAATGAGACTGAGTGTGTGTGTTTAACTGACAAAGAAGTAAAGCTTTTTTTTGCACTTCAGCTTTATTGGCACTTTAAGGGATAATTCCAGATTTATTGTGAGAATCTGACAGTTCTTTAACCTGACCATGGTCTCTGGTCAAATCTAATGATTTGTTTGCTCTCTGTTAACAGTCATAGAAACTAAACCTGATCACCACTTTGCATCATTTCTAAAGTTGGAAATTATGTAGCAGCTGATTTGAGATCAAACTTTTGTTGCTTCTTTGGCCTCAGTTAATGTTAAATTTTCAGTTGCTAAATGAATGACTTCCAGGGGGCATGAAATTTAGTCCGGATTACAGACTACAAGCATATCAAACAACCATCTGGCTTGGAAAAAGAAGTAAAAGAGTTCCAAACTAATTCTATTTTATAAAGTATGCAAATACAATCCTTGAGTAGATACATTTCTTAAACATGGAAGATTCTTTTATTAGACATCACCTGACAAAATGTAGCATATTAAGATTTGTAAGTAAAAAAGTTTTTTCAACACAAAAACAAAAGCCTAAAACTTCATGTAACTAAATAAGTGAGAAAATAAGTTGATATATCTAAGGGGAAAATAAGAAGATATGAATAAAATACAAAAATAAAATGCTCCAGTTAAATGTAGACTGAAAGTGGTAGGAAGAATTATATACTGATGTGTGACTGGTAGGTGTGTGTAAGCATGCTCAGCAGGGAAGAGGAGGTGCTCTATGGACTCTGAGAAAAAGTCTCAGGCACAGAAAGCTAGCTTCATTTTGTAAATGGGACGCTGAGCATACTCTGCATGAACACTACATGATGATCATAAGTGTATGAAAACAAAGTAAGAGTCACACATTGCTGTAGAAGGAGCACAGTTCTGTATGTATGTGTGTGTGTTCTCCTGCTTTGGATGCTTTAATGTGCTTCATAAGGCTGTCTTAAACCTGTCTATCTCACACTCATCTGTAGAAATTACAAATTCTACCCTTGAAATTAAAAATATCAACATTTCATTATTGTTCAAAATACACCTCTGGTTACTAATCTAAAGTTAAAAGCTGGCTGTCTACAAACTTTGGGAGGCTAGTAGAATGTTACATATGCTAGAGTCTGAACAGAAAAAGCAGACTGAAGGTGGAGCCAGAGAGATGATATGTTTTGTCCTCTCGCTCAGGGTTAGTTTGGAATCTCCTGCTCTGCTGTTTCCTCTTTAAGAGGCTCATCTTCCTCCAGCTGCTCTTCCTCTTCCTCCTGCAAAGATACAGCACACATTTAGAAACACAACGTATACACAAGAACCACTATAGCTCTTCCAGTTTGTCCTGTCACCAAAGCATATGCACGCTGAATGCTGCCAAAAAGATTCTATACCTGGACAGTTTTATTTAAATAAAGGTTAAAAAAATGCAATGAAGAGGGAACAACTTAGTAAGCACATACAGTAAACATTGCCTAAATCGGATTGAAATGGCCAATGGAATTTCATCCGACTTGTAAAAAATTTGTCTTATGTGTAAGTCGGATAAAATCTGATTCTTCAAAAATCGGACAGTTTCGGGTCTAATATCAAATTTTGTGGCAATGGTTTTCATCCCTGGATTTGCTTTTGCAAATT
The DNA here is from genome assembly GCF_007364275.1 of Archocentrus centrarchus. Lineage (NCBI taxonomy): Eukaryota > Metazoa > Chordata > Actinopteri > Cichliformes > Cichlidae > Archocentrus > Archocentrus centrarchus. The sequence continues at coordinate 35,477,947 of NC_044356.1, read as the reverse complement.
TTATAATCGCGTATTTCTGCTCCTAAGTGTGAGTTTGTAGCTCAAGCTCGATTCCTGCGCTTGCCGTGATCGTCTCCAGTGAAATGAACTGATTCGCCCGGTACAGCCGATCAAGATGTCACGTGAGTGTCTAGCCACTCAAGCGATCTCCAGGCATTGTTAGTGAGTGTAGCTGTGCATGAATGAGCTGATGCATGGAGTTTGCATAGACTGTACATATTGGAAGTTGGTGTGGTGGGAGCTGAGGAGGGTTTTAGCGCTAAACTCATCCAATTTATGCGATCACATTTATTGGATATGTATTACAACGGGACCCAATTTTTCATCTGAGGTAGGCAAAAATCTGACTTGTATGATCCAACTTAGGAGATGATTTTTACTGGAATTAACATTAGGAACAATTGACCTGAAGAAGCCATCCGACTAGAACGAAAATCCGATTTGTGCGACTCTGACTTAGGCTACTTTTACTGTAAGATAAGATAAGATAAAACTTTAATGATCCCACGACGGGGAAATTTGCGCATTACAGCAGCTCAGTACAGAAAAATCAAGTAATAGGAGCTAGTAATGGGAGATGACCCGTGTCTGCCACCAACTGCAGAAATATACAGTATAAATAAACTCAATTTAACTGCCATTCAGCTCCTTGGTACACAAAGCAAGAGTACCAAGTGGTTATAAAATCATCTGGCATTAAAGTTCAGGGAACAAATAAGAAAATAATTTTCTGTTCAGTATACTTCTATTCAGACTGACCAGAGCCAGATTTTTGGACATTCAAGTAAAATACCACAGCATAGAGTTTGGATAGACTCATTCAAGGTTTTTTTTTCTTTTTTTTTCTATCAGAGTTTAACCCTTTAATACTGAACCTGTTGCCAGTGACAGAACGTACTTCAAAAGTGCTGCTGTTCGCCAAATTCTGGCAACAATTTCCACAATAGCCCTATATTGGCTGTGAAGCGCAATTTTAAGCTTCCTGAAACCGTTCAGGAAACATCTTCAACTCTGCCACCTTCAGAACACAATGTCATCGCATAATCCATCAACACTCTTGTCCAAACTCATCTGTCAATCACCATCACAAACAAGAAGGGGCTCAGAACTGATCCTTGATGTAACACCACCCTCATCTAAAGCCTGTCACTCCTAAAACCCCACACCTCGCTGCTGGCTCAGGTGGCAAATCCAGAAAAAAATAGAGAAGAGTTCAGGCCTATTCAGTTGCTGCTCTGAAACAAAAACTGGCAAAAACTGTCCCTTCTCATCAGGGACCTCTTCTACACTGGACACTTTCAAAATCCATTAGAAAACCAATTTTTATTCTTTGGCATTTAAATCAGAATGAGTTCCAAGTATTTTTTGTGTGTGTTGTTTTACTCAGGTTTTCTGTCATTTTACAGATGCACTCAGAATTGCTGTTCCCAGCCAGCTGGCAGCCACTGGAAGACACACTGCACTTTTATCAATTATAAAATGATTTTAAAAGCTACCTACTAAAAGTACCTTATAATGTGTCATTGGCATTCATTTGAACACCCATCGCCTCTGTGATGTCCTGCTTCTGCTGCTTGGTGTCAAACCTGATTGGCATGACAGTATTGTCCCAACTGTCTTTCCACCATCACACAGGTGTGCCTTCTCATAAATGTGTACTGAAGATAAACTGATTGATACATATGAATCCTGCTTTGTGGAATACAGATCTTTTTTTTTTTTTAAGCCACTTAAAAATGAACTATAAATTACTCAAAAAGGCACTTAACAATGGGTTTTATAGAGTGATGCACAATTTGGAAATTTTTCTTCCAATTATCATCGATATGTATGGAGCAGATCAGGAGAGAGGTGCAACAGTGACCATCTACAGCTGTTTGTAAAACACAGTGCAACCTCTGTCATGGTTTGGGGCTGCATTTCAGTCAGTGGTGCTGAAATCTTATCAAAACTCATTTATCAGCACAGAAAAGTCCCAAACGTGCTGGCAATGCAGTAAAAGTATGCCTGGGTAGAAAAGCACACAACGGAACACTATCAGTCATGGATTGGCCTCCCCAAAGCCCATATTTCAACATTACTGAAGCAGTGTGGGCTCACCCTGACACTGCATGCAACAAAACGCAGTCAACATTCAAAACTTTGAATGACCTCCAAGAAGCCTGGAGAACTGTTCCTGAAGCTGACCAACTAGCACTAAAACAGGAAAAACAAAAATCTCTCATTTTATCGTGGTCCTACAGTCAAAGGGAATACAAACTGGATTGTTTTTCCTGTTTTTACTAACTGTTGTTATAAATACTTTCTGTCGATTGCTCCGAAGATGACAGTGTATTCTAGCAGAGGGCCACGGTGGGGGGTGGCAGAGAAGAAGAGCTCCTAACCATCCACAAGAAGAATCGTCTGTAATGCTAATGATAGTCTGGGCTCTCTTACTTGTCTGCAAAGGTAGTTTTTGCTCTTAAAATTATTCTAGTCATTTACCAGAGATACACAGTATTAATTTTTTTTTTATCCAAAGGTGCAGACACTTTCTTTTTAGTGCTGCTTTCAGAGCTTGCGATTTTAATTTACACAAAAAGACAAAGTGGTTTGTGGCAGGCAGTCTACTACATTATAAAATTATGCAGTCCATAAATTATTTGTAAAACTGGTGATAGAACATCTATGTAACCCTTTATAAATCATGTAGTGATTAGTGTGCTTATTTATTTATTCATTGTCAGTTTTAAGAAAGCCCTGATAGTTATCAGGAGCCTCCTGCATCTTAAGCCACACTCACTTGCTCTCACACACACACACACACACACACACACACACACACACACACACACACACACACACACACACACACACACACACACACACACACACACACACACACACACACATTAAAAAATACTACTGTGGTTTGGGCTTGAATTTCCGTGTTTGTGGGGCTGGGAAAGCTGTTTTAAAGTGCAAAAACCAGATTGAACACTAATGCCCTATTAACTCTCTCCTACCTGTCAGCATGCAGTTTTTGCACCTATAAATAAATACTGCAGCATTCGGCTGGACACTTTTGTGGAACATGTGCCTGTTGTTGTTTTTTGTTCACTTTCACAGCAGCATGACTGCGATCGACGCCGCTGTGACTGTTAATTTGGAAAGTAGGTGTTGTCCCAAAAAGTGATCATCTGCCATTAAGTGATTCCAATGTTTCTATGTGCTTTTATGTATTATGTCTTTGCCAATATTGGTAAACAGAGTGTAGTCAGCATGATTTATGAAAGGCTTATATATCAAATGAAGAAATAACCTGTTTTGCAAGAATCTTTAGGAGTCTGTGTTATTGCACCTACATTATAATCAATCCAGTGCTTTTTGGCCACTTCAAATATCTTTATAGAACCGTGATGTTATATTTGTTGCAATCTTTGCAGCCCTCTTAGCCAGATTTCTGTTTAAAAAGACATTTTTAATGTAAATGACAGTTTTTACCTTTAGAAAAAAAGAATATTTAAAAGTCACTGCCAAAAACTGATTACAGCTTCTACCTTGTGACAGAAATGTTGTTTCTCAAAATGACTTGATACCATTCATGAGAGATATGCTTGATATATGTTTCACAGATTATAGGTCAACAAGTTATTTACAGCCATTTAAATACAAGCAATTTTTTTCTGGTAAATACTGGAAATCACTTTTTGGCAGACAGTAACTTTTTGGCACAACACCGTAGATGTAAAAGCCAAATATTTGGGTCCCTCCCCTAAAGTAGCTTTTCACTGAGTCTTCACCCTAAATGTTTTGAACACATATTACATATATGTGTAATATAATATGTACACATATATACAGTGTAGCAGGCTGTAAATGAATGCACTTCCATTATCACTGCTCCTCCTGGTGGATACACAAGACATACACAAGATACACAAGACATTACATCAGTTTTCCTAAATGCTGCTTAGGGGCGTTATCAATTGTGGTTGCATTGCCCACGTCACACGTGGGGGATCTCATTTCAGCCAAGGACCGGCCACCAGTCGGCATTTAGCTGAATCTGAGCAGAAAATATAACCCTGTACATTTAATTCATGCTACTACTTCTATTAGGCCCTTTTTCCACTGAAGGGGGGCCGGTGCCAGTATTTGTACTGTTCAGCGGTTTTTCCACTGTGAACGTACTCGGTGCTCGGCTGAAAAATGGGTTCAGCTGGGGCCCTGCAAGCTTGCTGGTCTCAAACCAAGAACGCGTAAGGAAAGCGGCAGAAGAGCATGACTCTGCCATCTCAACATAAAGTTTTCCACTGCTATTTCACTGCATGGTGTGTATTACATGAGAAAAGCGCCTCAGCTGTGGAAACGTAGCATTAATAGTCACATCATTCATAAACACTAGTGATTCAGTTTCCACTGGCAGACATATACATGCCATAACATTGTCTTGATCATGTTTGACAGATGGGGAGCTGTTTCTCTCTGTAAATTACAAGTTAATCTTTGATTCATGTAACCAAAGATTTTTTTTTTTTTCAGAACTGGGCTGAGTCTTAGATGTTTTCTGGCCTTGAGATTAGTGCATTCCATCTTTGTAAGAATGTACTAGATTGTGGATTCAGCCACTCCTAAAATTCTTGTTATCTCCCTGACATGTGGTGGTGTGCATAGGGAAAAAGTACCAAAAAGTGTTTCACTGACCAAATATTTAATGACCTTCAGGTCTGGATTACTTGTAGTTTTCAATTTCTAATTTCTATTGTATTTGGATCTAAAAATCTCAGATGCATATTGTCTGGATGGCAGTCCCTCAACCACATCAAAGTATCAACTTTCTCCCATATTTCCTTTTCTTCTTTGGCTCCCAGTTAAATCAAAAATTTAATTCAAAATCCTCCTCCTCACATACAAATTCTTGCATAATCCAGGCCCATAGTATCTTAAAGATGCCGTAGTGTCATAATATCGCAACAGAGAATTATACTCTCAGACTGCAGGCTTATTTGTGGTTCCAAAAATGGAATATGCATTCAGCTATCTGCAATAGCTGTGTGATGTTGTGTGATCATGTCAATATGGACCAAAGTCTGAGGAATACTTCCAGCACCTGGTTGAATCTATATCACATAGAATTTATTCAATTTCAATTTCAATTCAATTTTATTTATATAGCACCAAATCACAACAAACTGTCGCCTCAAGGCGCTTTATATTGTGGGTAAAGACCCTACAATAATACAGAGAAAACCCAACAGTCCAAACGACCCCCTATGAGCAGGAAAAACTCCCTTTTAACAGGAAGAAACCTCCAGCAGAACCAGGCTCAGGGAGGGGGGGTCATCTGCCGTGACCGGTTGGGCTGAGGGAAGAGAGACAGGACAAAAGACATGCTGTGGAAGAGAGCCAGAGATTAATAATAACTAATGATTAAATACAGAGTGAAATATAAAAAGAATAAATAAGGAGATTGAAAAGAAACAGTGCATTATGTGAACCCCCCAGCAGCCTAGGCCTATAGCAGCATAACTAAGGGAGGGTTCAGGGTCACCTGATCCAGCCCTAACTATAAGCTTTATCATAAAGGAAAGTTTTAAGCCTAATCTTAAAAATAGAGAGGGTGTCTGTCTCCTGAATCCAAACTGGAAGCTGGTTCCACAGAAGAGGCGCCTGAAAGCTGAAGGCTCTGCCTCCCATTCTACTCTTAAGTATCCTAGGAACCACAAGTAAGCCAGCAGTCTGAGAGAGAAGTGCTCTGTTGGGGTGATATGGGACTATGAGGTCTTTGAGATAAGATGGTGCCTGATTATTCAAGACCTTGTATGTGAGGAGAAGGATTTTAAATTCTATTCTAGATTTAACAGGGAGCCAATGAAGAGAAGCCAATATGGGAGAAATCTGCTCTCTCTTTCTAGTCCCTGTCAGTACTCTAGCTGCAGCATTTTGGATCAGCTGAAGGCTTTTCAGGGAGCTTTTAGGACAGCCTGATAATAATGAATTACAATAGTCCAGCCTAGAAGTAATAAATGCATGAATGAGCTTTTCAGCATCACTCTGAGAAAGGATGTTTCTAATTTTAGAAATATTGCGCAAATGCAAAAAACCGTTCCTACATATTTGTTTAATATGTGCATTGAAGGACATATCCTGGTCAAAAATGACTCCAAGATTTCTCACAGTGTTACTGGAGGCCAAGGTGATCAGCTGTAGTCTCATCGGACCGTGTGCCTGGCAGGTGGCTGGGGGTGGGCCAGGGGGGGGATTCAGGTGATGGCTCTTGGACTTGGGGACTGTGGCTGCCATTTTGTGATGTCTGCGTCCAGGCCCTGGTTGGAGGTGGTGGGGGCTTGGGTGGATGCTCTTATGGTCTTGGGATGTGGGAGCTGGGGTGCCCGTGGTGGTGGGTGCTGGCCTCGGGCCGTGTGGTCAGCCTCCTCTGCAGAGGTTGGGGTGCAGGGTCTGGGGCCCTCGCTCCCAGGGTTACCTGCTTCCTGATGGGGTCCCTTCCTGCACCGGAGGGTCTTCGCCTCCTTGGGCACACCACCATGTAGGGTGGGTTGGGTTGGTCTACGTTGGAATGTCTGGTTGGTATTCCGGGATTCTGGGGTGCCCACTGATCCTGTGAGAGGGTGGGGTGTTCAAATGAGGCAGTGACCATTTCCCACAAGGGGCCAGGTGGTCCTGGACTCAGGATCACTGTGTATGGGTATGGGTATTGGTGTGATGTTTGTTGTTATCTTCTCTGTGTGTGTGTGTGTGTGTGTGTGTGTGTGTGTGTGTGTGTGTCGTGTGTCCACTTAGGCACTGGACCTGCCTTCCCTGCCCTGCGGTTAGGTGAACCGGGGTGCTCAATGAGCCAGTTGTTAGCTGGCTCTCTCCCTCTGGGGGTAGTCTTCTACCTCTCGGTCATATGTATCAAAAAACACATCACAAACACATGTGGGGGGGGGGGGGGGGGGGGGGGGGGGGGGGGGGGGGGGGGACTAGTACTGCAGTGAGAAGGACCACTTCCTTGGCTCTGCTCACTGGCCTGCATGATGTCCCGTCCCTCCTTTATTTATATATATATATTAGGGGTGGGACTCGATTAAAAAAATTAATCGAATTAATTAGAAGCTTTGTAATTAATTAATCGAAATTAATTGCATTTTAATCGCATTTCAATATTTAACATGAGAAATATTAATTTAAGTTTGGTTGATGAATAAATCAATATACATAAGCTTAAACTTCAAAATTTTGTTTATTTTCCCACCAGTCTGCTACACAGACCAATGAAGGGTGGAAGTGCTCCTGTGATAAGCAAACACCTGAAATTAAAGTTAAGCATCATAACTGGATAGTTTTATTCAACATTAATGTCTCACTTGTTATAGTTGGAAATTAATCATTCTCTCAGCTGTATTCCTTGATGTTGAAATGTGTTACGCTTGTTTTAACAGCTTATTTTGAATTAAAGACTTAAAATTAAACCACAAAAAGGAGAAAAAGTTGGTTCTCAGTTTAACAGCTGCTTTTACACAGCTGTGCTTCACACTCACGGTTGCTAGGCGACATGAGCTACGCAGAGGTGACGGCAGCTGATATGAAGGCTAGCCGCTCACTTCCGGCCTTTGTGGTGTTCGTGGGCTGCGAAAGACGTCGGCAGGTGTTACACCAAATTCTGCGACCCATCATATTCGGCGACCACAGGGGGCGATAGCGTACATCCCTCTGCATGTACGTGCTGAATACGAGCGAGAAGGACACTATTTACGATTAATAAGATTTTCTGCCACCCAGCTCAGCTCTCATTCAGCACGTACATGCAGAGGGATGTACGCTATCGCCCCCTGTGGTCGCCGAATATGATGGGTCGCAGAATTTGGTGTAACACCTGGTCCTTCGCAGGATGCGGCCCCTAATTTGGACATTGTGCGTCGATATAATCTGTATGCCGGGAACTCGCGCACTGAGAAACGTTCCACGGTGCAAAGTGCGATTAAAATGCGTTAAAATTTTTAACGCGTTAATTTCCCTGTAATTAATTAATCGAAATTAACGCGTTAAAGTCCCACCCCTAATATATATATATATATATATATATATATATATATATATATATATATATATATATATATATATATATAAAGTCTGGCCCCTTATTTATTCTGTTTTCTTCTCTCTTTTTTCTCACCTCTCTCTTCTTTTTCTCACTCTTTCCTTCCTGCCTGTCAGACCTGGCAGTCATATTTTGTGGACAATAAACAAAATGAATGAATAAATGAAAGAAATGATGAACACTAACAACAGTAGCCTATAGAGAACTTATAGAGCTCTTCTTGTAAAAGCAAACATGTTTGGTACAATAATGCATTCAGATCATGATTTCGTTTGTGAAAACTGCCAGACATTACAGACTATTAAAACGGGGAAAAAAGAAAATGATCTTTGTAAGTTCATAATCGCAGCTGGATTTGATTTTTCAGTAGGTTTAGGAGGGCCAAAGGTGGTGCTTTATTAGCTTAAGTCGACAAACAAAATGATCTGGTGTTTGGACTGAGATGATCCTATTCAATTGTTCCAGCAATTCATTTCTTCTCATTCTTTTTTGCTACGTCACTGTTTTGTTTCAATAATACCCTCAATGTTGTTTAATACAAAAACACAGAAAGTGACTCCACACTAAAAAGATAATGTTGATAATGTTATTAGTCATATATCATTACATTTTTCATGCACATCTCAAATTGAACTTGTTTGTAATTTAATGTTGCTTTATAGTTATAAAGTCTTAAAGTCATACAAGTTGGGTCTTAATTTTAAAGTAAGTGCATGGAAATCGTGCTGTTTGCATCAACACTGGAGCCTCTAAGCGGTAGCAGTGTAACGATAAAGAAGACTTGTGCCTCTTCCTGTCTTAGATCTTTGAGATGTTGAGTGGGTAGACAAACACCTGTCTTAGCATTGATCTCAAAACGTCCTTCATTGGTCTAATGTTGACTTCTGACAGTTGCAACCCCCATTTTTTTTCATCACATAATATGATAATGAAGACTGAAATATAACAGTCAGAAAAGCTAGGGATGAAGATGAGCTGAATCAGTGCATTCTACTGTAAATAAATCAGAGTGGTGGATGTCCAGAGCCATTTTCAGCAGGTGCTAAGGCATGTACAGAAACAGTAAATTAGGACTAGTGTTAATTCAAAAGGTGGCCCATAAATCAGCTCTTACCAACAAGTTTGCCAGTGCCTCTGGAACAGTACTGATACTTTTTCCAAAACTGGATAATTTGTGGTGCAAATCCATGTGGTTGCTATACAGTAAATCTATCTTCAGGATAACACCTCATGAACTCCATTGTATACATTTATGCTATCCATAAAATCTCCCTGACAAGCCTGTCAATTTTCTAATTATGTGTGGTGACATCCATTATCAGACAGCCAGTCAGTTTCTAAATGGAAAAGTTAGCATGTGCTGGCTCGATCATGCTAACTATCGCATGAAGTCAGACGTGCTATCCATGCCACTTTCTACACTCATTTAGTGTGTGTCCCCGTGGAGGCGGTGATACCAGTCTTACTGCCCTCTCAGGACTGTCACAGGATTTCTCATGTGCGTTTTATCCTACCCTGTCCAACCTGCCTGTCACCTATCACTCCCGTCTCCACCTGAGAGAACACAGACAGGTGTCACTGCTGGTATTATCCTGCTGTCACCTGCCCCTGTCTGAGAAGGAGGGAAGTCGCAGTAAGAAACTCAGGCCAAATCATCCATTTCTCTGAATTTCATTAAAACCTGTGTGTGTGTTTATATATATATATATATATATATATATACAAAAAGAGAGAGAGAGAGAGTCTTTCAGTCTTTCAGGAGTTTCAGGTGAGTCTATAAATTCTTGCACTGTTATTTCCAGGTCTTCTGCCTTCTCCGGGATGCCTGAAAACACTAAGATGGCGTTCATGCTGTGGGCTTGAAGCTCAATAGCAGTGTTTTTTAATTTTAGTATTTTCTTCTGAGAGTCAGGTCATTCCCTCAGTGACAAATTTCACCGACCGTTTCAGGACCGCACTTTTTGCAGTGAGTGTTTCCACCTGATGCTGGCTGTACTGCACTGACTCACACAAAGCCTGATACTCTTTGTGGAGGATTACCAGTAGGGCCAGGCATGTGTCAAAACTGGACTTTTGTTTTATTTATGGACTCCAAAATGTCCACCATATCACTGGTATGCATAGACGCTGCTTCAGGGGGGTCATCAGGCTGGCTTCTCTTGGTGGTCAGAGTGGTTTCACTGCTGGAGGGAGTTGGAGCCTTGTCTGGTTTCCCCATGACAACTCACACAAACTCTTCACCGTCCTACACAATTCTCAAGTTATTTGAAATATAGCCAAAAAATATTTTTTATTACCTTAAAGGCTGCGTAGAAGTAAACTAGTGGAGATAACTAATCACTGAAGTGTTTGCAATCGGCGTGCACTTAGTTGGGTTTCCTAATGGAATGGAACAGAGTGTCACTGTTGTAAAACATTTGATTGAGTTGTGCATTAATGAATATGTATGTGTTATTTCTTTTGTCAGGTTAGGTTACTAGCATAATATTAACTACAATTGGTTATAAATGTTAATACATGCCTCATTAATAGATTATTTACTGTACTCCTGATATTATGTTGTGAGATCATATTTGAGTTTTAGTGAAAGCAATTTCACATACACAGTGTTCAATGTAATGGAAGATTTAAAGAATTATTTCTGTCTTTCAGAAAACGAAACAGTATCACACATATGCATTTTCAGTGATGACTGCACAGTAGCAAGGACCAGCTGTATAAAAGGGAATAATCAATGTTGGGAATGTGGGAGAGGACAGTCACCAGAAAACTACTTTTTAAAGAAGTCCTGTGCTATGTGTGGTGAACAACAAGTGTTCATAATACATGATGTAGCCATGTGTATCATGACTGTAAATAGAATAGCTTTGTCATGTCAGTGTGGACGAGCACTGACAACCAGCAGTTGGTCCCCTCAATTTTAACAGCAACCTAAACTCCTCATACATTCACATACACAAATACATGCACCCATCAGATCAATGACAAGTTGGGGGAGGGGTTGGGGTGGGCGGGTCATCCTGCACCCCTATTTCCTACAACTCGACTGGGGTGGGAGTTGGATGGTACTTCTGCGGGGTGTTGGGCGGTTCTCGGGTGCCTGGGGCCCCACCACCGGCCTGTGCGGAGGGCGGGCTTCTTGGAGGCTGGCTTCCCGTTGCCTCAGGTTCTCTGGGGATCTTGCCCCTTGGCTACAGTGTTAATTTCGTTGACGAAATATTTTCGTCATAGTTTTCGTCAACAACCCTTTTCTTCATGACGATAACGAGACGATAACTAAAAAAAAACTATCTAAAAGGATAAAAACGATAACGGAATTAATTGACACTTTGGTCAACGAATGAAAACGAGACGAAAATGATTGGCGGGGACGAAATCCAATCAGAACTTATTTAATTTTTTTGAAAAGGCGGGAAAAGTTAGAAAAACCTCCAATCAGAACTGATTTAATTTTGTGACAGTGCGGGAGCAGTTAGGAAAACATCCAATCAGAACTGATTTAATTTTGTGACAGGGCGGGGCAAATTAGGAAAACATCCAATCAGAACTGATTTAATTTTGTGACAGGGCGGGGCAAATTAGGAAAACATCCAATCAGAACTGATTTAATTTTGTGACAGTGCGGGAGCAGTTAGGAAAACATCCAATCAAACGCTCCCTCTCCCTCCTGCTGGGGTGGGCATGTGGTTGTCTTTGGAACGTGTGACCATGGATCTTTAATTTTTTTTGGTGGGCTGCGGGAGGCCCGGGTCTACTGGGCAGCCAGAAGCCCGCCAGAAGCCAGAGGCATTGCTGTAGTTTTCTGCCCTCATTAGTAAATACATTTTGTGACAGAGACACAGACATTCACACTGGGATACAAGCATCATGTTAGCCCACCTACTGAACCCACGATGAGGTATGTGTACTGAGTACTTGCAAGTCAGTATGACCAACTACGTTAAATCATACCCCTTACAAGATGTACTTTTTGGTTCAGGCACTTGGGAAGAAAGAAAGAGGCAGGGATGACCCAGTTACTGATGAGCTCCACTCCATGTGGTTAGCATGGGAAAGTAAGTTGTCACATTTCTAAAACATCAACCTGCCAAGGTGTTACCCTTCTGGTGTTCCTGCTGGAGCCCCTGTTGACTTACATATCTCCTCTGATGCTTTGGAGAGAGCCTATGGCACTGTTGCCTACTTGAATAGAGGATGACAATGACATAGTTCAAGTAGCATTTATGATGGCCCAATCTCCTGGGACACCAAAAAAGCAGCTCTCAAAACCCCACGTAGTGCTATGTGCTGCCCTGGCAAGAACACAGTTTAGCCAAGGTCCTGTATACAGAACTAACCCTAAGGGTTGTTTGCGTAAAACAATCCTGTGGGCTGATTCCACTTCTGCCCTTGATTGGATCCGTCAGCATCCCAGCAATATCAAGTGTTTGTGGGGACATGAATAGTAGAGATTCAAGAGTTTGTTAGAGACATGTTCCCTTTGAAAACAATCCTAGCAATAAAATCACCCATGTAAAATTTTTAACGGATTGAGCTAATTTTAACCACTGGACATGCAGCCCAACATTCCTCCATCAGCCTCCAGCTAACTGACCTGCAGAGACCTACAAAACTATCTTCTGTAGCAGTATCTCAACAAGCAGGCCCCTGGTGCCAGATCTAACCTAGTTCAAGTCATGATCTCATCTGGTACATGCTATATATCAGTCACTCAACAGGGCAGCTGCTCCACCCATGACTGCTTTCAGCAGAATAGAGACAGAGATTGCCCTTCTGAAGAAATTATAGCTACAGTGGAGATGGATAAACCAGTCAGCCCTGACAACTGCTTGTTCTGACTTTTGCACATGTTTGACAGTGTCATAGAATTGATCAGGGCTGTGACTGTGAAAGGCAGAAAATTTGAATGAGAACGGCATCCACCCCATAGTTCTTGCACCAGATAATCCTGTCACAAAGCTGTTAGTGCAGGACTTTGATAAGTCTGTGCTTCATCCAAGTCCCAACTGTAAATTTGCAGAATTAAGAACATACTGGATACCTCATGGTTGGCAAGTCATCGAGAAACATCATGACTATAGAGTGTCATAAATGCAACAAACCTCTCCCTCCCTAGATGGCAGATCTACCTGCTACATTAACCATCCATCATACTGGTCTATTGGAGTTGACTGCTTTGGCCCATACAAAATAAAAATAAGCCACAGACATGAGAAAAGGTGAGATGTTACTGGAGATACAGCCAAGTACTGGCTGACCATTTCTGGGTTCAATTTACTTGGAACTATTTACCTAATCTTCAGTTTAGTTCAAAATGGCACCTCTCTACACCAAACCTCACCACAGACCAAGTGGTGTATTTGTCCTGTGCCAAAAATGCCAGGGGACAAAAAAGTTGTTTATTGTATCCAGCAGGGACATTTGTATCCCTGCTCTGACTTGTCCTTGGGAGGTCTAGACATGATAATCATGTGGACCCAAAAGACCACTGCATCACTGGACATATGCTCGGCGCATTCAGTGTTCCTAATGGAGTGGTTGCAGAGTGTAACAGTTGCAAGTGATTTGTGCGCTAATGAATATGTACATGTTATTTCTTTTGTCAAGCATGATAGTAGTTACAAATGGTTATAAATGTTAATATATGCCTCAATAGATTTACCGTAATCCTGATATTATATTGGTAAGATTATGTTTGATTGTTACTTTAATAGTAGCATACATACTCTCCTGTGATAATTATATCCAGCTTTATTAAGCATAAGCAAAGGTACTGTCCTGTCCTCTATAACTGTTGCTAGTTTTGCCATCTTTGTACCATACCATTAGCAACCTTGTAAGCTGCGCGCTGTGGATGCCATTTTGTAGTCTACAGAGACCTCTTGTGGACTTTTTGAGATATTCCTTGTGCCAAGTGTGCTTTCCCAGAAGGAGGTGATGTTATTGTTATTATAGATTAACTGATTTTTAGGCTTGTTTCTGTCTTACAGAAAACTACACACACTATCACACACACCCACTTCCAGCCATGACGGCACAGAATTTGGATTAATACTGGAAAGCAATTTCACGTACACAATGTTCAATGCAATTGTGTCACATGTCATTTGATATGTATTCAGAACTGCAGTACATTAAAAGTGCAGCTAAAGCTTCAGAGAAAGAGGACAGAGTGAACTCCACCTGTTCTCTCACTGGATTGCAGACTGGGGCATAAAGCTATGTTTTACATCAATGGCTCGGGGAGAGATGTTTGCTTTGTGGGAGGCTGAACAGCAGCACCCCCCCCCCCCCACAAAAAAAGGGCCAGCAGGAGCTGATGGGCTCTGGCATTGTGGAATACCTCCGTGGCTCTGGGGAGACAAAGGAAAGGAGGAAGGAGGGCAGGAGAGTTTTCCCACTCATTTTCCACAGCCCTCTGGCACTAACACAAACATATATGATAATGAGATGCCACATTTTTCATTCACATGGAGCTTTGCATTTTAAAGGGCAGGAGCAGAGCGTCATCTTAGTCCTGTAATGTGCAAAGAGGAGGAGGACAGCTGAGACTGAGCCCTAGGTGGCAACAGAGACCGTTCAAGCTCTAACACTGCTCAGCAATGCATCCCTGCTGCTTGCACCATCAACCGCACCATCCAGTACACACACACACACACACACACACACACACACACACACACACACACACACACACACACACACACACACACACACACACACACAGAAAGAGATCCTGTAATTGCACACTCTGTGCAATCAACCTCATAAACCTAGAACAAGGCTAAGCATTAGGTATTAAGAGTCTTACCAAAAATTTTGGGTTAGTCCCAGTTTGTACTGGGTTTAATAACAATTGGTGTAAAGGTTTGTTGGGCAATTTAATTAATAATTTCAATTATCTAAGTGCTTACTCACAGTGAAATACTGTAAAGTGCACTGATATGACTGACATGGTGAACTGGTGCTACCTAAATGAACTGAATTCATGCTAACACTAATAAAGAGTTAAAAACACTTTTTTGTTAAACAACACTCAAAAAAGGGTTTGAGTGTTTTCATCACTGTTGTTTAAAGCACTCGTTTCAGTTGGTGTATTTACACTATATTGGCAAAAATATTCACTCGTCTGCCTTCACACACATGAACTTGAGTGACATCCCATTCTTAATCTATAGGGTTTAATATGATGTTATAACAGCTACAGCTCTTCTAAGAAGGCTTTCCACAAGGTTTAGGAGAGTGTTTATGGGAATTTTTGACCATTCAACCAGAAGCGCATTTGTAAGGTCAAACAATGATGTTGGAGAAGAAGGCCTGGCTTGCAGCCTCCACTCTAATTAATCCCAAAGGTGTTCTATTTGGTTGAGGTCAGGACTCTGTGCAGGCCAGTCAAGTTCTTCCACACCAAATTCACTTATCCCCGTCTTTATGGACCTTGCTTTTTGCACTGGCGTGCAGTCATGTTGGAACAGAAAGGGACCATCCCCAAACTGTTTCCACAAAGTTAGGAGCATGAAATTGTCCAAAATACTTTGGTATGCTGAAGCATTAAGAGTTCCTTTCACAAGAACTAAAGGGCTGAGCCCAACTCCTGAAAACAACCCCACTCCATAACCCCCATTCCACCAAGCTTTACACTTGGCACAATACAGTCAGACAAGTGCTGTTCTCCTGGCTACCGCCAAATCCAGACTTGTCCATCGGAACTGCCAGATGGAGAAGTGTGATTTGTCACTTCAGAGAAATTGTCTCTACTGCTCTAGAGTCCGGTGGCAGAGTGCTTTACACCACTGCAACTGATGCTTTGCATTGTGCTTGGTGATGTAAGGCTTGGATGCAGCTGCTTACCCGCAGAAACCCATTCCGTGAAGCTTTTTATGCACTCTTCTTAAGCTAATCTGAAGGCACACATGAAGGCTGGATGTCTGTAGCAATTGACCCAGCAGAAAGTTGGCGACCTCCACGCACTATGTTCCTCAGCATCCGCTAACCCTGCTCTGTCATTTTACGTGGCCTACCACTTTGCGGCTGAGTTGCTGTCATTCCCAATCACTTCCACTTTTTTATAATACTGCTAACAGTTGACAAGAATATTTAGTAGTGAGGAAATTTCACAAATGGACTTGTTGCACAGGTGGCATCCTATCACACTGGAATTCACTGAGCTCCTGAGAACGACCCATACTATTACAAATACTTGTAGAAGCAGTCTGCATGCCTAGGTGCTTTTTTTTTATACAACTGTGGCCATGGAAGTGATTGGAACACCTAATTTCAATGATTTGGATGAGTGAGTGAATACTTTTGACAGTATAGTGTAGTACAAAACTAATTCAAAGTGCTCAGTATTGTCCACTGAGCTGTGCATAGCCTTTTTTGAATTCCACACAAAACAATGAAATCATGTATTTTCTTCAGTGATATAACTTTCTAATTCATTTTTATGTAGTTAGTCATGTATGTAGTCTTACAAGCCTATACGGATAAAGCTGAGGCATGACACTAGCTGTATGTCTTCCATTGTGCTGTTTCTTTTATTGACATTATGAAGTCATTTTGAATGTAATGTTTTATATTGTTGCACAATACATTGTGGTATTTCCCCCTGCTCCTCTCTGATCTTATCTAAAAATGTAAAGACATTAATAAATTTCCCTGAACACACACGTACTACATTTGGTGGATGGAAGCACATTCTGGAGTTTGTGCTTGTGTGTGAGACCTGGTCTTGTTGCAGATTCAAGACATGACACAATTTCAGTGGGTCATAAACAGCAGCTTCATTAGCCTGTTCAGGCAGTGTGTTACTCACTAGATTTAACCGCCTCTGCCCCTGCACTCTTGTTCCCTAGAATCCACAAACGAGTCACCAGAGAGCACAATTAAATTTCATGACTGCACATATTTGCAATTCCCATTTCATTTATTACAAAGGGCGTTGTTTAGTGTCCTTCTACCCCCCCCAGGAAACAAATTTCCCTTTTAGCGAGGCAAACCTGAGATGAACTTACCAAGCAATGCCTAAATTAATCACATGTAAAATGCACAAGCAAGTTTGTCCTTTATCACCTCATCAGATAACTATAGCTGGCTCCTGGAAGAGGACATAGAGTTGGGGAAGGGAGAGCTGCTATCTTTCTGGTGCCAATGTAAAACTGAAAATCTGGCCATATATTTCTGATTTATTTCTCAACCCACACAATGGGTAAATAAAGTGGTGGAGGAGAGACTTCATACTGATTTGGTAAAACACTTTTATCAAGGTATTTTGATGAGTTCTAGATAGAACCATATATTTTTCACTACACAAATGGCAATTGACAAGATCTGGTTTGTGCCTAATAAATCCATGGAAACTCATTCATTATAATGGATTTAGTGATCAGTGCTTCATTAAGTAGAATGCATTGCTGGTTTGTGATGAAGGCTCCACGCAAAGCAAATGTTCATTTATTGAGTGATCTTTTTGGTTGTCATGGTGACAGTTAATGCTTAATCTACCAGGTGTTCAGTTGGGCTGACATCTAATGACTGAATGCCACAGAATATAAATTGTATCATTTTCATCCTCATCAAATAAGTCAGTGAGCGCTCATGTTCTATGGATTAGGCACAGTCATTGTGAAAGAGACCACTCCCGGCAGTATAGAAAGCATTGTAGGATAAAGGTGTACACTCAGAACAATTTGGTATTAATTTGCAGAAATACCTGAAACAAACTATGTCAAAAAAATGCCAGAGGCTTTCCCAGGCCAGCTGAGAGACATAATCTCTCCAGCGTGTCCTGGGTCACGTCCTCCCGGTAGAACATATTTGGAACACATCACCCAAGAGGCGCCCAGGAAGCATCCCAGTCAGATGCCAGAACCACCTAAACTGGCTCCTTTTTATGTGGAGGAGCAGCAGCTCTACTTTGAACCCCTCCCAAATGGCTGCACTCCTGACCCTATCTCTAAGGGAGAGGCCAGCCACCCTTTGGAGGAAGCTCATTTCTGCCGCTTGATCTCATTCTTTCGGGCACTACCCAAAGCTCATGACCATAGGTGAGGGTAGGGATGAAGATTGACCGGTAATTGACTGGTTCATAAACACACAGGAAAGGAATCCGACTTATTGCCGGCAATACGGACTAAGCGCTCGCCATGGCTGTACAAGGACTGACTGGCCCGCAACAACAAGCCAGACATCCCAAACTCCCGCAACATCCCCACAGGATACCCCAAGGGATGCGATCGATTGCCTTCTCCAAGTCCACAAAAGACATGTAAACTGGGTGGGCGAACTCCCATGCACACTTGAATGTCCTTGAGAGAATGAAGAGCTGGTCCAGCGTTCCGTGACCAGGATGAAAACCGCATTGTTCGTCTTGAATCCGAGATTCGACTAATGGACAAACCCTCCTTTCCAGCACCCTGGCATAGACTTTACATTATAGACCCCCAATGGTTGAAGCACACCCTCCAGTTGTGGGGATCACAACCCCGGTCTGCCAGTCCAGTGGCACTGCCCCAGCTCTCCACATGATGTTGCAGAGGCATGTCAACCAAGACAGCTCTACAGCATCCAGAGCCTTCGGGAACTCAGGGCAAATCACATCTACCCAGAGACCTTGCCATCAAGGAGTTGTTTAACCACCTCAGTGACCTCACCCCCAGGGATGGGCGAGTCATCCCCCTCATCCCCAGACTCTGAAGAGGCCACAGGTGACACAGAGGTCTGTGGGATTAAGGAGGTCCTTGACGTATTCCTTCCACCGCCTGACTATAACCTCAGTTGAAGTCAGCAGCGCCCCACCTGCAGACCATGTGAATAGAGCACCGCTTTCCCCTCCTGAGTCGCCTGATGAAAAAAGTCTTTTTCCGTGTTATTGTGTGTCAGGAAAAAAAAAGGACTATAGATATAAAGAGCATGCAAAACAATAGAATGTTAAATGAGAGCAGCGGGTTTATCGTCATTTTTGATTGAAGCCATGCTATGGCACAAGCTACTTTTCAGAGGGTGTTCTCTGATTTAAAAAAAAAAAAAAAGTGAATATAGGACCATATTTTTTCCTCATCACTAGGCTCCTCTTGATTTCAATAATATTCTGGGGGTTGGATGTGGCCCACGGTCCACCAGTTGACATTCGCTGGGTGTCAAAGAATCCACTGGTCCCACATCCTCTTCATGCGCTATAAAAGCGCTATATAAGAACTAGTCCATTTACTATTTCAGATGGTATATGTGCACGCATTTATGTTGTTTATTTTATATACCGTTCTATCTCTCTCACACACATAAAGTTTCTTATATTGTTTTTTTTTCTCTTTTTATATTTATTCTTCTTTAATATACATGGAAACTGTCATAACTATTACAAGGGCAACACTGGACCTGAGGACAGAATTTCGTTCCACTGCATGTAAACATGATGCGAATGACAAAGAATCCTTGAATATGGCTGAACAGAAAATATTCTAAAAGTATGAAAATTTGAGATGGAATTCAATTCAATTCCTAGCTGTATTGTACCTTCTTTTTTGATTCATGTTCATCAGCACAAGCTGGAGACGGAATGGCATCGCACTAAATTAGAAGATGCTCATTTAGCCTGGAAAAAGAGTTTGTTGCTCTATAAAAAAGCCCTCCGTAAAGCTAGGACATCTTACTACTCATCATTAATTGAAGAAAATAAGAACAACCCCAGGTTTGTTTTCAGCACTGTAGCCAGGCTGACAAAGAGTCAGAGCTCTGTAGAGCCGAGTATTCCTTTCACGTTAACTAGTAGTGACTTCATGGATTTCTTTACAAATAAAATTTTAGACAGAGAAAAAATTATTCATAACCATCTCAAAGATTTATCTTCATGTTCGGCTGCTTTCAGCACTGCTGGTATTTGTTTAGACTCTTTTGCTCCAGTTGATCTTTCAGAGTTAACTTCAATAGTTACTTCCTCCAAACCAGCAACATGTTTGTTAGATCCCATTCCTACTAGACTGTTCAAAGAAGTCTTTCCAATTATTGATGCTTCAATCTTAAAAATGATCAATCAGTCTTTATTAGTTGGCCATGTACCACAGACCTTCAAGGTGGCTGTAATTAAACCTCTGCTTAAAAAGCCATCACTTGACCCAGCTGTCTTAGCTAATTATAGGCCAATCTCCAACCTTCCTTTTCTCTCAAAGGTTCTTGAAAGAGTAGTTGTAAAACAGCTAACTGATCATCTGCAGAGGAACGGTTTATTTGAAGAGTTTCAGTCAGGTTTCAGAATTCATCACAGTACAGAAACAGCATTAGTGAAGGTTACAAATGATCTTCTTACAGCCTCTGACAGTGGACTCATCTCTGTTCTTGTCCTGTTGGACCTCAGTGCAGCTTTTGATACTGTTGACCATAACATTTTATTACAGAGATTAGAGCTTGCTATAGGTATTAAAGGTACTGCACTGCAGTGGTTTGAATCATATTTATCTCATAGACTCCAATTTGTTCATGTAAATGGGGAGTCTCCTTCACACACTAAGGTTAATTATGGAGTTCCACAGGGTTCTGTGCTAGGACCAATTTTATTTACATTATACATGCTTCCCTTAGGCAGTATTATTAGAAAGCACTGCATCAATTTTCATTGTTATGCAGATGATACTCAGCTTTACCTATCAATGAAGCCAGATGACACACATCAATTAGTTAAACTGCAGGAATGTCTTAAAGATATTAAGGCCTGGATGACCTCTAATTTCCTGCTTCTAAATTCAGATAAAACTGAAATTCTTGTTCTCGGCCCCACAAATCTTAGAAACATGGTGTCTAACCAGATACTTACTCTGGATGACATTACTTTGGCCTCCAGTAACACTGTGAGAAATCTTGGAGTCATTTTTGACCAGGATATGTCCTTCAATGCACATATTAAACAAATATGTAGGACCGCTTTTTTGCATTTGTGCAATATTTCTAAAATTAGAAACATCCTTTCTCAGAGTGATGCTGAAAAGCTCATTCATGCATTTATTACTTCTAGGCTGGATTATTGTAATTCATTATTATCAGGCTGTCCTAAAAGCTTCCTGAAAAGCCTTCAGCTGATCCAAAATGCTGCAGCTAGAGTACTGACAGGGACTAGAAAGAGAGAGCAGATTTCTCCCATATTGGCTTCTCTTCATTGGCTCCCTGTTAAATCTAGAATAGAATTTAAAATTCTTCTCCTCACATACAAGGTCTTGAATAATCAGGCCCCATCTTATCTCAAAGACCTCATAGTACCATATCACCCCAACAGAGCACTTCGCTCTTAGACTGCTGGCTTACTTGTGGTTCCTAGGATACTTAAGAGTAGAATGGGAGGCAGAGCCTTCAGCTTTCAGGCGCCTCTTCTGTGGAACCAGCTTCCAGCTTGGATTCAGGAGACAGACACCCTCTCTATTTTTAAGATTAGGCTTAAAACTTTCCTTTATGATAAAGCTTATACTTAGGGCTGGATCAGGTGACCCTGAACCATCCCTTAGTTATGCTGCTATAGGCCTAGTCTGCTGGGGGGTTCACATAATGCACTGTTTCTCATTCACCTTATTTACTTTGTTTATACTCCACTCTGCATTTAATCATTAATTGATATTAATCTCTGGCTCTCTTCCACAGCATGTCTTTTCTCTCCCCTCAGCCCAACCGGTCACAGCAGATGACCCCCCCTCCCTGAGCCTGGTTCTGCTGGAGGTTTCTTCCTGTTAAAGGGAGTTTTTCCTTCCCACTGTCGCCAAGTGCTGCTCATAGGGGGTCGTTTTGACTGTTGGGTTTTCTCTGTATTATTGTAGGGTCTTTACCCACAATACAAAGCGCCTTGAGGCGACAGTTTGTTGTGATTTGGCGCTATATAAATAAAATTGAATTGAATTGAATCAGCATATTTATTTATGTTCACTGGCATCCATCAGTCAGTCAGAATACTTTATTGATCCCAAAGGGAAATTACTACTGTTACAGCTGCAACCGTTTCATTTAAACGAGTAACCCTAAAACACAATAACATACACTAAAGGCATAAAAGTATAAAGACTAAAGAGATATTTTGACTATATACACATCTAAATCTATACACATATGAGAATTGTGAGTGCAAAAATTTTTAAATAGGTGTCATTATATATATGCACAGTCCTTTTTTGTACAATGTATAAGTGTATGTACAATGTACAATGTATATAGTGTATGTACAATGTATATGGAAATTTAAACAATTTTATGTACAATTGAATACTGATAAATGAATGACACTGATGAACCACAATGTCACCTATTAAGGGAGGAGTTATAGAGTCTGATGGCCACAGGTAGAAATGACCTCCTGTGGCGCTCTGTGGTGCATTTTGGTGGGATGAGTCTTGCACTGAATGTGCTCCTGTGTCCCATCACTGTGTTGTAGAGTGGGTGGGAGCCATTGTTCATAATGGCCTGCAGCTTAGACAGCATCCTCCTCTCCGACACTGCCATAAGCGAATCCAGCTCCACTCCCACCACATCACTGGCTTTGTGGATCAGTTTATTGAGTCTGTTGGCGTCTGCCGCCCTCAGTCTGCTGCCCCAGCATGCAACAGCATAGAGGATGGCACTCGCCACCACAGACTCATAGAAGATCCTGAGCATAGTCCGGCAGATGTTGAAGGACCTCAGGCGTCTCAGAAAATAGAGGCGACTTTGGCCCTTCCTGTATAGGGCATCAGTGTTCTTAGCCCAGTCCAGTTTGTTGTCAATGTGTACTCCCAGGTATTTGTAGTCCTCAACGGTGTCCACACTGACCCCTCCGATGGACATAGGGACCACCGGTGCCTTGTCTTTCCTCAAGTCCACCACCACTTCCTTTGTCTTTGTCACGTTGAGCTCTAGATGGTTCCGCTTGCACCATGTGACAAAGTCCTTCACTGTCCTCCTGTACTCATCCTCATCACCCCTGCTGATACATCCAACTATTGCAGAGTCATCAGAAAACTTTTGAAGATGGCAGGTCTCTGAGCAGTAGCTGAAGTCTGTGGTGTAGAGGGTGAAGAGGAAGGGAGAGAGGACAGTCCCTTGTGGGGCTCCAGTGTTGCTAACTACTCTGTCAGACACACAGTGCTGCAGCCGTACATACTGTGGTCTGCCAGTCAGGTAGTCAACAATCCAGGACACAAGGGGGACATCTACCTGCATCGCTGTCAACTTATCACCCAGAAGAGCAGGCTGAATGGTGTTGAATGCACTTGAGAAGTCAAAGAACATGACCCTCACAGTGCTGGCCGGCTTATCCAGGTGAGCGTAGACTCGGTTTAGCAGGTAGATAATGGCATCCTCAACTCCCAGGCGGGGCTGGTAGGCGAACTGGAGGGGGTCCAGAAATGACTGGACCATGGGCCGGAGCTGATCCAGGACGAGCCTCTCCATGGTCTTCATTATGTGGGAAGTCAGTGCCACTGGCCTGTAATCCTTGACGTCACTGGGTCGCGTCATCTTCGGGACCGGAACGATGCAAGATGTCTTCCACATCACAGGGACCCTCTGAAGATCCAGGCTCATATTGAAGACATGGTGCAGTACTCCACAAAGCTGGGTGGCACAGGCTTTAAGCACCCTGGGGGAGACCCCGTCAGGGCCTGCAGCCTTGTTTTTGTGGAGTCTCTTAAGTTGTCTTCTCACCTGGTCAGCAGTGAGACTAACTGTAGAGGTGGCGGGTGGGGGAGGGGTGGAGACGTCAAGAGGGCCATCACAGGAAGGAAGCAGGCTATTGTGAAGTGTGGGGGTGGGTGGGGGTGGAGTGGACTTCTGGAGACCGGCAGCAGAGCTGTCTGGACGAGGGATGACAGAGCCTGCAGTGTCAAACCTGTTAAAGAACAGATTTAGCTCATTGGCCCTGTCCACACTGCCCTCCATTCCCCTGTTGTTGCTGGTCCTGAAGCCAGTGATGGTTCTTATTCCACTCCATACCTCCCTCATGTTGTTCTGCTGGAGTTTCAGCTCCAGCTTCCTCCTATAATTGTTTTTAGCCTCCCTAATTGTTGTTTTGAGTTCCCTCTGGATCGTTCTCACCTCCTCCCTGTTGCCAGCCCTGAAGGCCTTCTTCTTATTGTTGAGAAGTGCTTTAATGTCCTTTGTTACCCACGGCTTGTTGTTTGGGTAGCATTTTACAATCCTGGTAGGAACAATGGTGTCCACACAGAAGTTAATGTAGTCTGTGATGCATTCTGTGAGCCTGTCGATGTCCTGTCCATGAGGCTCACAGAGTGCCGGCCAGTCTGTCACCTCAAAGCAGTCCTGCAGTGCTTCATAAGTGTTGTCAGACCATCCCTTAATTGACCGTGTGGTCACAGGCTGACTTTTCACCAGTGGCACATAGCGGGAGCTGAGCTTCACCAAGTTGTGGTCCGACCTCCCTAGAGGGGGGAGGGGGGAGCAGCTGTATGCATCCTTAACATTAGCATACAGCAGGTCCAGTGTTCTCTCCTCTCTGGTGGGACAGTTCACGTACTGGGTGAAGTTTGAGAGTGTCTTTTCCATGGTGACATGATTGACGTCACCTGAAATTGCAATAAAGGCAGTTGGGTGTTGAGTTTGTAAACACGCTAATGTTGAGTGAATGACGTCACACGCCGACGTCGGGTTGGCAGAGGGGGGGACGTAAACAGCCACAATAATAACATGGGAGAACTCCCTTGGTAAATAATATGGCCTCAGTCCCACAGCCAATAGCTCGATATCCGGGCAACCCACACGTTCCTTGATGGTAATGTGGCCAGGGTTACACCAGCGGTTATTAACTAGAACAGCTAGCCCTCCTCCTCTGCGCTTACCGCTCTCAGTGTAGCTCCGGTCAGCTCGAATAGTTTGAAAACCATCAATGGAAACGTTGTCATCTGGAATATCCTGGTGTAGCCATGTCTCTGAAAAGCACATTAGGCTGCATTCCCGATACTCTCTCTGACTCCTGACTAACGCTGTAAGCTCGTCCATCTTGTTAGCCAGCGATCTTACGTTGCCCATGATGAGAGAGGGGAGACGCGGCTTATATCCCGTCTTCTCCATAAGTCTCTGACACTTGGCCCTTGCTTTTCCTGTGCGCTGTTTTGTTCCTCCTCTGCATCCTCGGTGTGTCCGTCTCCAAAGTTCTTCAGGAGTGTTAGTTGTTCTGGGTGTTATGCCGGCCGGCCTTAGCGCGATCAGCTGATCCTGGTTGTAAACAAAGCGGACATGTTGCTGAGCAACGGCGGACCAGGAAAGTGAAAGAAGCACTTTCACGACGAAAAAAACAGACCAAAACCCTCTCTGCTCTCATGTTTCGAGAGGGCATGGGTTAACTAAGTTACCCTATCTATATAAATAAATATTACAATATTAAAGAAAAGAAAAGAACAAAAATCGATAAACACAAACGGAGCGCTGTAACGGGCAGCATGCACATTTCCGCGCATGCGCACCAAAAACATGAAGTACTATTTAAAAGTTTTGTTTCTGGCCACTTTATTAAGTGCACCTGTTTAACACGACCTGTTGACATTGAAACCAAACAGCAGAATGGGTATGAACGGTGATTTAAGTAGTTTTTAATATAGGTTTTTCTGTGTATTTCAAAAGTTGTCTTATTTTAAATAATGGTGCGTATAATTAATAGTGATGGTGGGATGAGGCCCTGTGAATGTGTCAAATCTTTCGGGCCAGCTGATTCACCAAAAGTCTGATCACACAAGTGCCGTTTAACAGCTCATTTAGGAGTGCTGACATCAGCACCTTTGATGGTTACAAGGCCACTGATCTCCCTTGGATGGGTGTTCTGGAACTCCTTTTCGTTACATGTCTGACATGTAATGACAATAAATTGATTCTGATGTTGACTGGCAGATCGTTTAGCATAACTATACAATTGTTATGTCAAAATCTCCATTTGAGGTATTGTAAAACCAGACTAAATGAAGTACTGTCTATATACAATACTTTATTGATATACCTCAATTGATCTAGTGATACTCCTACAGAGTCCTCCCACAGAGGACTGAAGAAGCAGGGGCGCACTGAAACTGAAGTTCTAGGATCCAGGTGCTTCTGATTATGCCGCTATAACAGTGGATCAGACTCACCTCAGATCACCCAGAACACTTCCTCTATTTTTTCAGCTACTCGAATCACATAATGAGGCAGTCATGATTTCAGAAAACAGGGGCCTCGTTTGGGTTTTGTCAAGTGATATTCTGAACAACAATAAGGGTATTGGCTAGGGCTGCATAAAACGATTATTTTAGTAATCGAGTATTCTATCGATTATTCCAGCGATTAATCGAGTAATCGGATAAGAAATACTTTTTTTATTAACAGTTTATCTGCATATTTTAACTTCCGTAATGCAGTTTCTCGCCATGTGAACAAACAGCGGTGGATGGAGCAGCTACAAAGTTCTCTTTTCTTCACCTTAACACTTGCTGATCAGGTGCTTGATGAAGGACCTCCAGCTGTTTCACAGATTTAATGGTGGTTACTAAAAGAAAAAGCTGCTGTTTTGGACGCTGGAAAAACGTTTCCTTTTTCACTACTTGAGCTCACCGTCACAGCTTCGCCTCTTTGCGCTTGCGCAGTTAAAACCGCTGCCTGCTATGAGTGTTTTGAAAACTAGTGGCTGCGGGAGCCATGGCGCATGTGTGAGTAATGGTGTAATGCTTTGTATTCACAAGCATTCTCGAAAATACGTTTCTACTGCAGGTCTATATTTAGTCACTAATAAGGGATTAAAGTATAAAAAATATTTTGAAGGAGCCCCTCGGTCCTGGGGGGCGGGCCTTCCGGTACCGAACCATCGCTAGTGCTAATGGCCCGCGCTCGCTAGCAAAGCAGTTCTGGTATCTACAGCTGAAGTAAAGACAAAATTAGCAGCTGAAATTCTCAGCGAGCACAACACACACAGACACACAGAGAGCAGTGGAGGCGTGGAAATGCATGTCAGCGACAGTTGCCACCCGTCCCGTAAAGTACGGAACACGGCATGTTACGGAGCCGTATTCCACGGAGTCCCGTAACATACGGGGTTCTGTATTTTATGAGACAGGTGGCAACTCTAGTGATGATCCACTCTGTGTTAAATGAAGTCCATCGCAGCGACGGAGAGCTTTTTAGAATCTGTGTGTGTGTGTGCGCGTGATTCACATTCCAGTCCAGTAGGTGGCGGTAATGCAGTTCTATGTTGGTTTTCCAGCCACCAATAAACCCACAAAAAAAACGTCAGCACTAATGCTGCTAATGCTAGTGAGGAGCGCCGCTTACACCGAGACAGCTGAGCGCTGCAGAGTTTAAACGAAGCATCGACACAGTAAATTTGTGTCGATAAATTTTTAGAATCGATTTAATCGAGTTAATCGATGAATCGTTGCAGCCCTAGTATTGACACAGGCTTTATTTGGACACGCCCCCCTTTGCTCGACACACGCATCAGGGTTTTAGTAGCAGATGTAAAATCACTGATAATTAATTAACATTGGTTCATCAGTACTTGTAAGTAGGGATGGGACGCTTGATACTGACGTTTCGAGACTGAGCCGAGCTTTTGAAGCACAGACGTTTTGAAACACTGCTCTGCAATGTAGTTCAAAACGCCAATATCACGTGACCGTGGCAAAGCGAGGTTCTGTGCGTTTCACTCCTGCTGTTTCTTGACAGCTGAGGTGGCAGGATTCCCTCTTATTTATTTGTAAATAAATCTGTCATTTGGGCTGGACTTTGCAATTACTGAATGAATGTTTTTGGTACCACCACTTCTATTTATTACGAGGGGACACACGCACACACACACACACGTGTAACTCATTATTTTTACTGTGGACTGTGAAGACCAATATAGGCTATCCATTCACTTAAACACAGAGATCCAATGTAATTAAATATTGGCTTATTCAAATGATTGCTCTCATAGAGATGAGAGAGGCTGCTGTGTGAGCTCCACTGACTGATATCAGCAATGAGAGAGGCGCACTGCGCTGTAAATTAATAAAATTATCCAATTAAAACCCACCCATGGTTTCAAGACCAAAAAAACTATAAATTTTCAGCATTCGGCTCAAGCTACTTTACCATTAAAACAAACAAAAAGCATCCATGTATATTTACAATGGTGCATGCGCAGTACATGCAGAGAAATGGTGACAGTTATAAAAGCCCAAAAATATCTGCCTTTGATTGCAGAGGCCAAGCAGGAGACAAACAGGAGAGGCATTTTCTTTAGGTGCAAACATGGATCACTAAACTCAGCACACACCAGGACAGCTGACTGTGAGCGCTGAATATCCTCAACACATTTCCATTTGTTTTGCGATTTTCGAGCTTTAAAAGTAGCCGCACAAGCTGAAATAACTTTTTATTTTCAGAGCGATGAGGGGTACTTCCCAAAGTCTGACCTGCATTGCCCCATCCGCTCAGTGTCTTCCTCAGTCATGTTGGTGTCCACAATCGCTGAATGGTTAAACTGAGTTCACACTGCAGTAACTTAGTGGTGATATGGCTCTTTCACTTTTTCATTGCCAAATTGTCTGAATTTGCATAACTTATAGTTGAAGTGTATCATTAGAATTCAGCTGAGGGGGTGCAGCGACTTTACTGGATGAAATTCTCATGTCAAGTAAGGTTTTTGTTTTTTTCCTTTCTTTTTTACTCCCATTGAGGCTTCTAGTGTAAATATGTCATAAACAGCAGGAGGAAGCTGAGCAGGTTCAGCGTAATCAAAGTCTCAGACTGAGTAAAACATCACGGCCATGTCAAAAAATATGACACTGCCAGCACAGGTTACAAATAAAGCTAAGGAAAGCTTCTTCATGGTTCAGAGGTTGCTTGGCAGAAGCTGACCTGTTTGCTCACATTTTGCTCAGAAATGTATTGGTCAGTGTGAAGATGTGAAAACGACTGTGATTTGTCAGAATTAACCCAAGAAAACAAAAATATTTCATTTCTTATATTTATTTTTGAATGAATTGAAAATAAAGCTTAACATTATGCCAGCGTCTACCTTTGTTTGACAGACCTAATGACGTGAGCTCCCAGAAAGCCTAAAAATCAGCCAAACACATCCAAACTTTTTTTCTTTTCTTTTTTTTCCCCCAAGGCTGGGGGCAAGGCTGGGGGCAAGGCTGGGGGCAAGGCTGGCAAAAAACAAAGCCGACTGATCACATAAAACCCCTGTGTGGTTATCACAATAAACACAGCAATCTTTTATCTGTATGTTTATTTTGTAAATTGGTTTATTGCGTTCCAGCAACTGAAACAGCAGCAACAGAGAGAAAATGGTATCTGTTGAAGCGCTCTGTACACTACAGTCACAACTCGCTGTCTTTAACAGTCTCCTTTTCTCTCTGAACCACGTGTTGATCTTAATTATTGATAGTCAGGTATAATCAGTAGCTTTGTTTGAACGTGTGCAGGGTTTTTCTGTGTCATTGTTTCACAGAATAGCGTTATCAAGATGTGGCGAGGACCAAACTGGGCATCACTGGAGATTTCGAATTGTTTCGAAGCCTCAATACACTTTAAGCACAAACGCTTCAGTGTTTCACAAAGTCTCACTTTGTCCATCACTACTTACAAGTTGCAGTAATTCTTTTTTTCTGTTTTCATGAGTTACCTGTCTGCTGCTCCTGGTTTGAGCAAAAGAGGAGGCTGAAGGTGGAGCTGGTTTAAAGCCGAGTTTCCATTAGTATCTACTCAGCGCGGCTCGACTCGACTCGGTGTGGTTTGAAGGTGTTTCCATTAGTACCTGGTACCAGGTACTTTTTTAGTCTTCACTCAGCCGGGGTTCCACGCGATCTGAGGCAATCCAAAAATGTGACGCAGAAGAACAGCATGCCACTGATTGGCCATGGAGTGTCGCCACTAGTTGGGTGATGAGAGCGACTCCTTCACCAGAATCAAACATGCTGTTTTTAAAATCTCACCGCAAGAAAATGGAGGCACAAAGCACAGGTTGAATGTCCAGATCGACAGTTTGCAGCAGTAGTTTTGCCATCTGAAACACACACACAGCAGTGACGTGCAGTCAGGGGAGGCAGGTGAGGCACGGCCTCACCTGTCATCGTGGAAATATAAAATTAAAAAATAAATTAAATGGTTATATTCATTCAGTGATTTGTATTTTAAAGTTCTTTTCCATTTAACTACACCATTTTTAGATTAGTTTTTTCAAAATCGCTGAATTTTCGCATTTGCCGGTCAAATACTAAGAGACGAACGGTGAGGCACCAGCCCGGCGAGCCGCACCACGGATTGCGCAATCCGTGGTGCGGCTCAGTATAGTCATTGCCAATGACTACTAACTGTGCTGGCATGCTATGCAGTGAGACCGGATTACTTTCCGGTCTCACTGCACTTTTACTATATGAACTAAATTTCCATATTTTAGCTGGTGTATATAATGCACAGTTTTTTTTTTGTTTTTTTCATTAACAACTGTATGTGTGTGTAATGCATTCTTGTGTTGAGCGATCATGAAACTGCTGCGAAGAGACATTAGGTGAGGCACGCAGTTCTCGTGCCTCATGGTAGGGGGCGCTGGTGATCCCAGGGACTCTACGACTCATCGGCGGCAAGCTACCATAAACAGTTAGCAAGGCCAGTTAGTTTTTCCTGTTGCTTGGCCTTATGTTCAACATGGAAGATTACATAACTCAACTGAAAGAATTTTCTAAACTGGACTTTCAATCGAAGCAGAAGATAATAATTAAAGGAAGACCAACACCGGAGCTAAAAGGTTTGCTTCAGACTATGTTAATGTTAAACAAAACAACTGTTGCCAATCAAATGGTGAATAAGCTATATGTTTGTAAATCTGATGTGATGACGTCAGTGCCTCACCAGTCACGACCCTCACCGCACGTCACTGACACACAGCATACATATTTGAACCCTATACTGCTGAGCGATCGCTGCTGAAGCACCCGTTACCTACAAGCTGTGAACAGCTGGTTAACACCGAGTCTGAGGCGGCTGATCAAAGGAACTTTGAATTACCGTAATAACGCGACCGTTTGTTCTATCAGAAAAATTCAAACGGTTTCTGAAAGCTGAGAAACTGCACTTCACAACCAACATAGGGTATTAATATGGTATTATTGTGTAATTGCTACTGGAAGTCTGCAAACGGCGGCACTTTTGAAGTACACTGAGTCGCTTATGACATGTTCAGTGGTATAGGGTTATACTTAACAATGATAACCTTATCAAGTTCTGCCTTAATTTGTGCAGATTCCCAAATTAAAAAGGATGGATGCATCTACGCAAACATTGTAAGGGGGACTTATGCATGATGATGATATTAAACTGGCATTAGCTACGTTAGCTTGCCTCTATCTCATCCACTGTGTGTTGTGTTTTGAGCCGCATACAAATTACTTCAAGACACTACTGCCCATGACTCCCCCCACACTGAGGTGGTCCTCAATTGCAATGGCAACACAACACAACCGTGGCGAGTCGTGCCGAGTCGAGTCAACCCGCGCTGAGCAGATACTAATGGAAACGTGGCTTAAGAGGCCAGTCAAATGGACTTAACCATCAGTTGTGACCATTGTGGGGGAGAATAACTATAGTTGTTCTCTCTGGCTTTGTTAAGCATCTCTTTTGTGTAATGTTTTGTTTAGTTGACCTCTTCTATGGGCCCACTGATTTCTTAAATAACTTATTTTCATGAGTTTGCATTTTTTTTTAATCATTTTTTGGGACAATAAAATTCACCATGATAGTAAGTAAGGAAAGAAAGCCATCAATGGAGATCTGATACCAGGATTCACCATGGCAACAGGTAAATAGAGTTGATTTTAAGCCAGTGGATTGAGGAGTGTGCATCACTCTGTCATCATCATAGAATAAAAGTTTGCTATAAAAAATCTAATTTTGTTTATGATCATCATTGACCCAAACTTTAATTTTCATCAGATGAAGCTGAATCCTAATTTTACATTTGATTGTTAAAATCTAATTATTGAGCCTGACAGACAAACTGCAGGAGACAGAAAGTGAAGATAAAACTGAGTTACTGACCGACCTGTGTGTTAGAGACTGACAGCAGCAGACTCTGTGAGCGGAGCTGACCTCAGGTCAGTTTGTTACTTAATAAAAACAGTTTTTGCTACAGTTTCTGACAGTTCAGTTTATGATCATTTAATTGATTAAATAATTATTCAGTAAAATTTTAAACTACTGATGGAATAACAACCTCACTTTATTCATTTTTAATGAAGAATTTCATTATTTCTGCCATTACTGGATAAAAATGAGTAATGAGATATAGAGAAAAAATGCTCTGTTTCCCAGTTTAACAGTTTCTAATCTCATCAGCTTCACTGATAGATGATGGATCTCTGACAGCCACAGCAGAGATGATTCACTGAGTTACTGTTAAAGGTCAGAGTTCAGTCATAGTTTCATATTTAGCTGAAAAGATGGAGGGCAGCTTTCCAAGTCTGTAATAAATAAAAATAAAATAAGTTTTACCAATGAAGGCAAACTTGTGATAAGAAATGCCTCAGGTTTAAAGATTTTAAGTATTTCAGTGCAGTTTGGGAGGATGAGACATTTTAATTAAAGAATGCAGATCGTGTCAGGAAATTGAATCCATTATGAACAAGAAGGGATGAGCTGGGAAATGACTGGAGCTTGAAATGGATCTGGATCTTATCCGTGATCCTGATCCGTTTGGATCCTCCTGTGGTGCAGGTGGACTCGATTGCAGATCCGTTACAGAGCCTATGATCACTGATTTAGGTGATTTTCAGTGGAAAATATGTCGAGATTCATACTCAGAATTTCAGAGGCCATAACTTTCAAAATGTTGACATCATTTAAGTCACTTTAAATACATTTAGATCAGTTTTCAAGTCTTAAAATCATTTTAGCCTAATTTTTTCTCAAACATTCACATCATCTCCATGAGTCAGGCATTTTTCCATCAGTGACTTTTTACAACATGACAAATGATTGATCATCAATCATTGATCAGTGTGTTCTGTGTCTAAAGCTTCATGCAGATCAGTGTGATGTAACAGTGATGCTACAGTAACTACAGTGAATGTTTCAGAGGAACTGACTGACAGTCTGACAGCTGCAGCTGCCTCATTATAAATCAGTGACATCACTGCTGTCTCCGTCCTTACAGCCTGCTGACGAGTGAACAACTGTAAAAGCTTCATGTTACATACAGATAATAACGAACTAACGTCTAACTGTGATCTCAGCAAACGTCTGCAAATAAAGTCGTTCGTCTGATCACTTTGGCAGAGACTTTATGAATGAGGAAATGAACCGGTGTGTGAGACAGGTGGTTCAGGTGCAGCAGGAGGGGAGGAGTCAGAGAGACACTTAGAGTTTGTTACCCCAGTAACTGACTCAGAGTTGAAGTTATCTCTTCATGTTAGGGTTAGCAAACCCAGAGTTTTTAGTAAACCTGTTCTGTGGAATAGGGCCCTGGTCTGATGAGTATGTATACATCCTGCCTTGTATCAGGGGATCAGGCTGGTTGTTGATGGTAACATGTTTTGGTTAAATGTGCTATATAAGTAAACTGACTCGACTTTTCTCCAAGTTAGAAACAAGTTCGTGATTTTGAAACCACAGCAGAAACATGACAGTTTTTGGTTCAAGTGAAAGACCAATAGAAGCCAAAAATATATCTAATGCACTGGTGAGTTGACAAACGGAAATTTGAAACTGTAAAGTTCAATATGCATATTTATGAAAGGAAAATATTGTTTCTTAATCCACAATGCCATTAGAATCTAGCATGCTTTCTGTTCAAGCATCAGGGGCATGAGGGAATGCTACCGCGGTTTCTCAGTGTCTGCTATATTGTTTATAGTCATAAAATACTAAAGGCTCTGAAAAGTTGCCTTATGTACCCTTTCCACTAAGAAGGTTATTAGAATGGAGCCAGGTCCAGAGAATTGGACCGCCTTGGCCACCAGGGACCTCGACAGCAATCATACACTTCTGTTTACTCCACAAATTGGCCCCAGAGAGGTGCATGGGCATCTATAGCACCTAGTTAAAGTGATTGAGGTGACTCCAAGCCATTGATTTTCTCTTTGTCTTCAGTGTCAAGCCTGGCCACCCTTGACCATGCATCTGTGCTCCCTGCAGGCTAGTTTAACAGCCACTTCTTGCCTTTAAATCACATTAAACTGTGGTTAAACTTTGGCTGCATCTAAAACACAACCATTAGTGATGACGTTATCATACTTTAAGTGCCTAATATGTTTGAGTAAAATCCTCAGCTCTTATTGACTACACTCTGCTCACAGCATTAGGATTAAACTTGAATACAGATAAGATGACAGAGTGCAACAAACTCAAATCACACTTCTATTTTCACTCCATAAGTGCATCAATGATACGGATTAAACCAATCAGATTGAAAAACACCTCATTCAGAAAATGAAACAGGCTAAAGGTTAGATTTTTCCAATAAGACAGACATCCACTGAAAGAATTGGCAAAAAAACCCAAAACTTCCTAATTCCTCTCTTTAAATACCAGACCAGCCGATGAGTAATGATGCCTATTTTTCTTTCAATTTACTCTATATAGTAAAACCACCAGAGTGTGACACTTCATTAAGTTAATTAGGGTAACTTAATTACAGTCTTTCACAGGTCAAGCATGACGCTTCTGATTGATGGCACCGCCTGTAAAGGTAATCTTCTTGTGAATTGAAAAACCTTCATTAGCTACAACAACACATCAAAAAATTATGAACACTTAAGGTACACTGAGCATATAAACAGCCTTTAGTCCAAACTGGCAAACACTAGCGTTATATACATAACTGCTATATAGACATAAAGAGCTGGATACACTTGAGGTCATAACAGAACTTCAAATACAAAATGTTTGCTGAGTAGGAGGAGGCCAATGGCTGTGGAGGAAGTGAAGAAAATGAAACTTTTAGGCCATAATTTCAACAGTTGCAATCCTTTTGATGAAAACAAGACTGAGAGCAGCTGAAGAAGTGCATCCTACACAAGTTCACAGTTGAGTACTTTAAACATTGTCTGAACAACTTTAAGAGCTTTTGGCATTTCAAACCTTTTATCCAAATCTTCTGGTCTGATTCACCATAGAGCCCAGTGTGCCAAGCTGTGCTGTCGGCTGTAAATAAAACCTTAAACAAGTGCCCCTTTGGCACGGTAACAGGGTTGAATTAAACGCCATCCATATATTATGGGTAGACTGTCACTTTATTACTGAAATCAATTTGGTGAGGGCTTGGGGCGTCAGAAGGAAGGATGTAGCCTTGGTGAGAGTGAGGTTTATCAAAGCCAAGCAGGCTGAGAGAAACACAGCATCTATAATGAACTCAAGGGTATCCAATAAAGTTTTATTTTCCCTTTGCACAAGAGAAATGTAATAACACCAGCATTCAGTGTGGCAGCTTCCTGCAACACTGTAAACCAGGAGCTGTAATTACTACAACTTTGAAATAGCTCAACAATACCAAGCAAATCAGAGCGACACATCAAAAAGATACGCTATCCATCAGAGATTCAAACTTATTTTCTGTGACCTTCAGCAAAAGACAAATGCCTACAGTAACAAAGACTCATCTCAGAAACATTAACTTTGTTGTACATGTGTACACAAAGTTAATGTTAACAAATAAATTGATAAATTAAACACAGACAAGATTCAGAAAGTTCTGCAGTGGCCCGGTCAGAGTCCAGACCTCAACTCTTCTTGTATCATTCTTTTTAACAGACTGTCAAGAGGATGGGTTGCCCACCCCGTATATCCTGCTTACCTGACTATCCAGCTGAATCTCAAATGCAACGATCGGGTAATATTCTGCACTTAATGCTGGCATTTAAGAAACATCCTCCCCCCACAGGCAAAAATAGTGCATGGCTTGGCATTTTAAAGCAGATGATAAAACTTTCCTTAAATACAGCTCTCATCTCAGAGTGCTTTTTAGATGCCCTTAGTGGAGTCAATTATCTCCCCACACTTGCTATTACTGAGACACTCTGAGCACCTTCTGCCTGAAAAGGTCTGTACACCATGCTTTCTCAAAAATGTCACATTCTTAAAAGCCTCTGAAAATGTAGACCCAGTAATATTAGAAATGGCACGCATGTGGCTTCTTTTATCCATTTGTTGTTTAAACAAGCATCTCCACTGGGCTGGATGAATTCAAAGTGAATAGTAATAATCCTTCAAAATCAGAAACCATTCAGTCCTGATGCATACTGACGAGTTACTTTTTAACGTACAAATAAACTGATGTGTGATAACTAATGCTTTGAAAAGATACTGGATAAAAGTGTTCTTTTCTTGCTAAGGTAAAAGATGAGAAAATGCTTGTATTCATTTGTCATGTCGGTAGTTTAACCTTGTCACCATGAAATTCAGTCCTGCTGTGAGCCTGGAGGTTCCCCTGTTTGATGTAAACAAGTAGGACGGAGGGGGAAGAGACAGGAGCAACTTCATGAGGACAACATACACCACAGTAAATGAGACACAGCAATATACACGGAGACAGAATGAAAGATGAAACCGAGTTTAAAAAGAGAAAGCCACAGAGACTACTATTTACTGTAAGGTCTTCAAAACAGAAAATAATATAAAACTGAACAAATGATTAAAGGATAAAACACTGCTATACAAGTTTCAACATTTGAACTGAAGATTGTTCTAAACTGGCCAAAGTTTGAGGTTTTCCTTATAATCATCTTGCTGTGCAATTTCAAACATCGATTTTAAAACAAGAAAGACACATTAGCTTCAGAAAAAAGACAGAGTTTGCACACAGAGGTAAAAAAAAAGTCACAAAAGTGAAGAAAATTGACAATTCATTTACAAAATCATTTACAAAATGGAACAATGCAAATTTGAGCAAATTCTTTTTTTGATTACTATTTATTTGCTAAATTATGCTACGCAATTAAGTTGAAACAATTCAACCTCTTACTAAACATACAAATCCTTTTCGTCACACGAAGTTTGACTCTCAGTTCTCATTTCTGTCTAAAGAAATGATCTGCAGTGAAGAACAGAATTACAGCTTAACTCAGGGCTGATTTTCAAATCCATTATTTCACCTCATTAAATGTACTTGATGTGCTTCATGTTAGACGCTGGATTTAGCTCGACTACTTTCTCAAATCATCAGAATGTACAATGCACAACTAACACCCACTAACCAACACATTTTCAGTCAACACAGTCAATGTCAGTAAACCTTTGTTTGCATCTGATATGACATAATGACCACTTGCTTATTATTGTGTTGGTCCCCATTTTGCTGCCAAAACAGCACTGATGTGTTGAGACATGGACTCCAATAGACACCTGAAGGTGTCCTGTGGTATCTGTGATTTTAGCAACAGGTCCTTTAAGTCATGTAACTCACTCAAATCCTTACGCTTGCCCATTTTTCCTGCTTCTAACACATCAACTTTGAGGACAAAATGTTCAC